>NW_026947507.1:55007500-55607500 GCF_034190915.1 Cavia porcellus
GAGAGGAGGCACACACGGGGCAGCAGTGGACCACGGAGAAAAGCATAGAAATGGAACACAGAAAACTCCACACATAGATTTGACCATTTGGATTAAAAAGATCAGCTGCTCTCCTGAAAAATTACAGTTAACTCTGTAATTTAAAAATACCCAGAAAAAAAATAACCAGTCCAAGATGGTTTCACTGAGGAGTCTACCAAACACTGAAAGACAGATTAACATCAATTCTACATGATAAATAAATAAAAGAAGAGGGCATAGTTTATATTTTAGAAAACCAGTATTATCTTCATATCCAAAAAAATGGTCAAACAAGAAAACCCAAAGTACTACAAATAACAAACTTCGTGAGTATAGACACAAAATTCTTAAGAAAATACTAGTAAATAGACTTCGACAGCACATATCAAGTATGGTTAACAAGAAAAAGTTCCCATTCGTGTCAAGTGATGAGGACTTAGTAAAACGTCACACGGACTTACAGGTGAACACCAGAACGCTTCTACTCATCCTACAGAATCACGGCAGCCAAACCCCAGGAATTCCTCTTCCTACCAAGCCTCAGCAAAGTGTGCAAAGTCCCGGGCAGGGCAGTGCATCGGTGGGGAAGAAGCCAAGGAGGATAAGTGGGAAAGAAAAACAAAATGACATAATGGTCTACCCGGCGGCCCATTGAATCTATTAAAAATAAATCAATAACCATGTTCAGCAAGGTCACAAGGTAAGCCTACAAACATGAGCGACGTTTTATATACTACCAAATTTAAAATGCTTTAATGCATTGTAATGAAATCAAGTGCAAATCCACAAAAGCATGTGCAGGATGCTTATGCTAAAACTACAAAATACTAGTGAAAGAAATTGGAGATCTAAGAAATGAAGAAGCATTGTGGAGTTTTTGTTTTTGTTTTGTACTGGGAATCACACTCACAATCTGGTGCTTACCAGGCAGGCACTGTGCCACTGATTACACCACGGCCACCGAGCACGGTGCTCAGACTCAATAATAAAGATGTCAATTATCCCTCCACCCATGTGCAGACTTCACATAACCCTTATGAAAATCTCAGCAGGACTTTTTTCAGCTTTAAACAAAATTATTCTAAGATTTATATGAGAAGCCCAAAGAGCTAGAATTTCTACTGTGTAAGTTTCCAGAGAATTACATTGAGAAGAAAATTGCCAGTTCCAAGGGGCAATGGGCTGATGGATGCCATGTGAATTCCATGTATGGTGCTCCTTGCAGTGACGTTATTGTGATGGAGAGCGCGTTAGAGGTTTACAAGAGTAAAAGAAGCTAAGAGTAGCTACAAAAAGGCAATGCAGGGGATTTGCGATGACCTGCCTTTGGACTCCTTGGTGTCAGTGTTCTATTTGTGACACCACACTAGGTTTACAAGGCATCAACTAGCTGGAAATGCACAAATGGGTCATTACCTCTCACAACTGCGTGTGAATCTATAATTATCTCAAAATTATAAGTTTGCTTTTAATTAAACACAGAAGACAAATACAGATTGTTCTATCCAAGACCTGCTTGCCTTCCCAGTACAAATAATTCTTCAGTACATGTTATTTAAAATTTTCTGGATCAAAAAGTTAAAAAGATAGTTTCCCAATTCATCTTTTGAAGCTAGACTAAACTCAGTGCCAACACCTAATGGAAATAAAGAGAAAAAATGAAAACCAGAGAATATTATCACTTATGAATAATAGCACAATCTAAAATAAAATGCTAGAAAGTAATTATTTTAATTATTTCCAAGGATACTCAGCTGATTTAACATTAAGAAATGAATTCATGCAATTTATACATTAATAGATCAAAGAGTTGTGGTCATCTTGATTAGCCAGAAAAAGCTATTAGTTAAAAAGCTCATAGTAACATGTGAATATTATTTATTTATATATTAAACAATGTCTGTCTGAAACAAGCTACTGATATTACAGTATATCATAAAGTATTAGAACATTGGCATTAAATATTAAAAGCTGTTTTAATGTTAAAGACAAAGTAAGATTATCATTACCATATAATTCTATTCCTTTATAATGTCATTAAAAACATCAAAGGACCTGAAATGCATTTAAACAAAATCCAAACAGTCTGTTGTGAAATATAAATAAAGCATATAAAAGGAAAGAGTAATTTGTTCTCAGATGACAGATTTTACTATAGTAAGTACGTATTTTACCATCAAAGTTATCAAATTAAAAAAATGTAAAAGTCTAATAATTTTTAAACATTTGACTATATTTTCAAAATGGAACTGAAGCATTTATTGTGGATCCCTTATATGCCAAGAACTGTGCCATGCTAGGCAAAGTGTTTATGAAAGAAAATTAATGTATTTGGGTCTCATTTTTGTAAAGCATGCTTTCATATACAAATAGAAGGAGATGAGCCTAATTGCACAAACTAGTTATCTCAAGAATCTAGGAATTTTAGTGATATTTATTCAGGTTTGCTTATCTTTATTTTTATTTTAAGATGGAAAAGTTACTTATGTAATTTTTGCTTATATGAAAATATAGCTTTAAGAATTAAAAACATACTATTCAGTATGTGAGTTACAGGAATGCTAGAGACAAGAAATACATAAGCAACACATTGAATCATGCATATTGGACTGCCCATGAGGTTTAAGACAAAATTTTTCTATCTTTAATGTAAAGATATTCTTGGAAATAAGAATTCAGACAGAAATGCTCAATAAACAGAAGATATAGTTCCCAATTTTAATATATCTGTTTATTTTTTATTCATTTCCACCAAATGTTCTAATAACTTTTTTCTTATTTGTGCACCAATATATCAAGAAATTAACTAATTGAACTAAATTAGCTAATTTAACAATGTATTAAGAAATTTTTCTGTGTGTGTAAGAAATGTACATGTATTGTGAGCTAAATATAGATATTTGTAGTGAGTACAAATTAAAATTGCTAAAAACACTACCAATTTTTAAAAATGTATTTAAATACTCTGTCACAATAATGTATTTTTCCACCTTAGCTTTTTTTCTGATGCTTAGTTTCTATAAAGATTTTATTTCTTTGACTCATAACTGTATTTAGGTCTTCTATTAATAGCATTTCTTTTTGCCAGAAAAGCAAATAAAAGCTCAGAAAGTTTATTCGACTTTTCCAAGACCACAAAACTAGTAAACAAAGCGATGAGCTTTGAACCCAAGCATTCGGATTCTGGAACCTATTTGCTTATCTATCTCCTACTGTTTTCCAAGTCTCACCATCAAGCACCATGATAGGTGTACGTTGTGCTAACTGCCAGCTGGTTACTTTTGCCAATTACATACTAAAAGCAAGGCGGTTTCCACGGGGCCTTTGGTCCTATCCAAGATGACCTGCAGACTCGCGGTCAGCATTTTCGGTAGCTCCAGTTAGGAGAAAAGGGAAGGAAGAGAGACAGTGTGTGAGAAGGTCCTCTGGGCTGATGGTGGAAATGTTACTCACTCTTGAGAAAGGAATTTGATTAAATGTGGCTCACGGTGTCCTTAATGCGGATGAGAAACTGGCTAGAAGAGGACTCGCTCTCAGAAACAAGAACTTTCCTTCCTACCAAGACATTGTCCTACTTAAGACTCACATTCTCTATGTGAAATCACTTATTGACTCTCTGATAGTAGAAGTGGACAGAGCTATGCACAGTAAGCTTTCAGAGTAGTGTTGGCTTTCTTACCTACTTTGATGTTCTCAAAGTCGTGATGCTCTCATTTTTCACTGCTCTTGTTAAATTTTTAACATGATGCAGCCCTTTCCTCTAATTCTGTGTATTTTTGTAAGTTCTATGTGTTTCTCTTATGTAAGCTTTTAATCAGTTAGATGGCCAAGTATCCAACCTAACTTCCATTTGAGTCTAGACAGACATAATCTGGTGTGTTGTTGTTCATTGCTTAGTTGCTGATTTTATTGCTTAAACAGTTTAGGTGAATAAGATATATAATAGTTTTATTCTGAAATAAAAATGAAAGTACACATTTAACTGTTTAAAAAAAGAATTATAACTTTTACTTTAAATGACAAGAATGGTATCTGAAAGGGCATTTGGGAGCAGTAGAAATCGAAAACATTTCACAAAGAGACAATGATGCAGTATATTTTTGTTAGTATTTCCCTTTTTAAAATTTGTATAACATTTCATTCTCTGTCATCAGGAAATAGTTGTGAGTTTTCCTGTGGGGTAATAATGGAAGCGGAGGCTAGGACGAACCACTTCTGCAGACCTCAGTAGTAAATCCAGCAAAAGACTTGACATGCAGTAGAAATGACCCAAACTAAGTTCTTCACAGTAAATTTTGACTTTCAGATTCCTGCCCTGCTTTCCAACAGGATGTATGAGGCACATAACTTTCTTATACAAGGTTTTCAAATTTTGCCCTTTATAGTGTCAGAATTCTAGTTTTAGATGACTGTTGACACTTTCTTCTTTTTCACAGGTCTGCTTTGTGTGTGTGTGTGTGTGTGTGTGTGTGTGTGTGTGTGTGTAAACCTACCTCCTTAGCAATCAGTTTTTTATAACTTATGGAAGATTTTATTTTATTATTGCTAGGAAGCAAGAAGTGATAAAGAGAAATACTTCATGTCTAATTTATTGATCATTCAGATTTCTTCAAATACAATACACATAAATCATTTTTTTCTTAGATATCAAGATTTTATTTTACTGTTTACTCCATTCTTACCTGAAACTCCTACCAATGTCAGCTATTAATCCTGACAGTATCAGGGATCTTGTTTCGTTTTGTTGCAGTAGGCAAGTGATCATAAGCTATGAACCCTCCTCACAAAAAAAAAAAAAAAAAAAAACTAGAAAATATTTTAAAACATGTTTTCCTGACCATCTGCTGATGACAGTTTCTGATACTATCTGCTTTCCTTATGAGTATTGAGTTGTTTTTCCTATGAATCCTCTCGGAGGAAACTGCATTATTTTTGGTGGATTTATGACAGAGAAACCAGCACAGTGTCGCCAAATCTTTAAACTGTCTTTCCATTGTTATGATCAGAAGATGGTTTCACAGTTCCTTGAAGAATGGAGTGGAAGTGTTTGGTTTTCAGTGAGAAGTAAACTGTGTGTTCCTCCTCCCTTATCAGGGAAGGAAGCAGGAAGCGGGTGCGTACCTGTGCTGGTTCCTAGCAGATGCTCAGCCTGTCTGAGAGGAGCGGTGCCCTAGGGAACAGCCGCAGTCCTGCGGTACAGAAGCTTAGGAGTCCAGCCCCGCTTTATTATTGATCCACTGGCTGCCAGCTCATTGTCTTTGAACAATAGGCAATGCAGACCCTGGGAACCTCACTTAGCAAGTGTTCCCTGGCGGCATCCGGATGTCACTTGGGTCTTTTGGTGAGAAAACAAGGTGGACAAAACCGTGTCATTGACCAGACAAATAACTTCTAAAAGTACTGATTTTGATTGAGGAAGTTTATGCTAAACTAAGAGCCTTGCCTGGTTGGGGTAGGAAATGATGTATATGTGAGCATGTGAGGAAAAAAACAATTTCTGCTGTCTGGGAATATTATGAACAAAATGTTCAGATTTTGCCAAGTGTCTGTCAGAGTGAAAGCGGTTTCCCGTGAAGTTTCCATGCTTTTATTTCAACAGTCGCACGGATTTTCTTCCATTCTAAGGGATGGCTATAAAACAGTTTTCCAAACGGCCAGTCATTTTTGTGTTAGAACAGAAGGTAGTCAAACATAACTGTTTTTCTCTGTTTCCCTAAGAAGAGGTCACTGTAAATTATATTCCAGTATTACTGAATCATACAAAAAAGAAGATCTTAAGAGGTCATTCTATAATTTATCAACAGTAGATGCAAATAATTCTTCAATTTTTTATTTTACAGAAAAGAAATCCTGCAGCTATATTGAGTTATTGTAACACAAGGAATGAAATTTCTCACTTAGACATGAAAAAAAAATGATTTCATGTCACATTAAAGTTTCTGCATAGAGTCATTAAATAGTTTTAGAATTTCTTTATACCAGTAAAATTTTCATGTAATTTTCAGTTTTAAGTCTATTTAGCAATATTTTGATCTCTTTTTAGTTTTTTATATTGCCTCTCGTCTCAGATTTTATGTAAAATAAAATTGTACCTACTTTACAGTAGTCCCTTTGCATTAATATCTTCTGTGTATTCAAAATAAATGCACACCAGCTAAGTAGGTCCATGTGGACACATCACCAAAAGGCAGAAAAAGCAGCAATTGCTACTACCTTGATTTATTTCTTACTCAAATGAAAGTGGCAGCTTTCCTAGTCTGAGTGAAACTGCCGCGCCACAGCCAATCTCTTCAGGCAGCCAGAAACTAGTCCGGCTTCTCTTGAGCTTGACTTTTATGAAGGTTTCTCTTCTGCCCTAATTTACACTGCTAATTGTATCTGACTAGAGTGTTTGCATTTCAATTGTGTACTCAGAGTGATGGTCTATGTTTAAAAGATACTGTGCATTAATTGAAGAGCACTTTAAAATACCAAAATCTGTATTTTGAATGTTGGAATGGAGATATGGATATGTATGTATGTATACAGGGGTGATTGAAATGCGCGATAAATGTTTCAGTTTCTACAATTTATTACAGGAAAGGCACACTCCTATTAATCCTCTTCAAAATATTCTCCCTCACTTTGAATGCATTTATCCTTTTTCTTTTCTTTTTTGCCACTTTCTGAAGCCATTCTGCAAGTCTTGGTCCTTGAGCTCTGTGTGATTTAAAAAACTTGGTGAATGCTGCTGCTGAGCACCATCACACAGCAAGGCTGCCGGAGGAATGCCGGGTGTGTCTCCTCCTCACCTCGTGCCACGGATCTGCGCTGGGGGACTTCTGCCCCGCGCTGGGGCACTTCCAGCTCCTTCTCAAAGATAAACTGACCGTGCAAAGTAAACATTGGGTTGATTTAGGACAGACAGGCACAATGGACAGACTAAAGACGTTCGTGGTGAGACTAAAGAGAACTGCTAGAATTGCTTTAGGTGGCAAGAAAGATGGAGATGGTGTGTTCAAAGAGGGGGACGATTTTGAAGGGAGTTGATGACAGTGTCTTTCACCATAATAGATGTAAACACTGTTATTTGTTGATTACACAGCATGTCTCTGTGTGTGTGAGTGTGTGTACATGTTTATTTTGTTGTGTGTTTAAAAAGTGATTTATGCCTTTTTGGTGGTTCTTTTTCTTTCCCAAATATTTTGACAGATTTCTACTTCTTGACTTAAACAGGGGAAGGAAGTAGAGCAGAAAACTTCAAATGAAAGGACCAAGATGGACTGTACTGTTGAAGAACCTCAAAAAAAGATAAACCTTCCATGAAAATTGTGGCTTAATTGCTTTTAAAAAATCTAACTTTATTTAACTTTTCAAGAATCCAGATACTAGTAAAGCTATGAAAATAGAGTACCCTCATTTGAGGAGTAAGTACCTGCTTTTATCCATCTTTAATTTATAAAATGACCAAGAGAGAACTAAGATGAATCAGAAAATGCCTAGTATGTACCAGTGATTTATGAACATAATTTTATTGGATCATCTCAGCAGCTCCACAAGATGGGGTTATCATTTCTGTTTTTGTTTGGGAACTATTAAGTGGCTAAACAAGTCCACTGTTTCAGTGGCATAACCTTAACATGAAAGAGAGTCCTCTAAATTCATAAGCATAGCGTTAAGAAAATCCACTACATTGTTCTAATTAATCTGATTTCAAACTGGTAAAAACTGTTTCTGCTCTGCCCTTCAAACTGGTAACAGGAAATCACTGATTTAAATGATCTCTTTAAAATAATTCTGTTTTAACATCTAAAATTCCAATTGTTAAAGAAAACAAATCTATTGTTTCAATGTCAAAACTTTATTCAGTATGCTTCATCCAAACTATGACCTATATACTTCACTTTATAAGGAGAGAAATATATCAAGCTATTTTAAAACTTCAAAACTGATTTTGATTTTTTGGACCCGGAACTGCTTAAAATATTCAGAATTAAGAAAAATTCAATATTCAGAAAAAAAGATAAAAGTTCCTTCCTCATGATTAAAAAAAAGGCCTCAAATGTTAGTCTCCGCTTCCAACCTCACCTTTCCCTTCTAGGAAATTCTACACTGACTCTGAGGCACTCACAGATACCACATTATTGAGCAGAAAGGCGGGGCGGGGGGAGTGGTTTGAGTCACAGAAATGTATTATAAAATTTGTCTGATAACTGAGATAGCAAAGCAAATACATGGTTCCTAGACCTGACTTTCAAGTGTCCTCAGCATTCCCATAGACAGTGATTCAGTTTCTGTTCCAGGATTCAGATCTACAAGACAGAAGAGACAAAAATGAGCTGAGTCCTTAGTGTTCAACTCTGCTGTCCACAGACTATGTGCATCAGTAAGACAGTGCTGCGTAACACATCTCCTCACACTTCAGTGGCTTCAGTTGACAATTCTCTACTGTGATTCCCAAGCAACAGGAAATCATGGGTGTTCTTGAGACCCTTGGAGGTCCCTCATGTGTCTGCAGTCAGCTAATCGTCAGCTATAGGTCAGCTTTGCTGATTTTTAGAACTATACATACATTTTCTTAACTGAGGTGTTTACGGTGTGCAGCTGATCTTGCTGCTAACTGAGACAGTGTTCTATCACACATACGGGAATAAGACAGGGGCTAGGTCACAATATCTGTGTTACTAGGAGCCTTCCTCTGTCTCAGCCTATGCTGTACAGCTGAACCTGTTTTGTACCACAATAAGGAAAAACTAACTCTCAGTTTTCTGTTTGTTTTTGCAAAAATTCAGTGAAGACCCACCGTAGCAAAATGTATGACCTTCTAAGCAAGGTCAGATGGGGGCAATGTGGGAAAGCAGGGGATGCAGTACAAGATAAGTATGAGCAGGACTCATGCAGAGTCTCAAGGGTCTGTGTTGGCAGAAGGAAATCTAAGTGTTAGCTAAGAAGAAGCAGGTTGTCATATGTTAATACAAGTAGCTACTGCTGTGTGCTGAGCATTTTCTCAGTGTCACTTCTTCACATGAACTGTGCTGTGCATTTTCAGGAACATCATCTGCATTTACAAATAAGAGAACACAGCGGTAGAGGTTGTGCATTCTGACCCATACTACACGCCACTCAGCACCCAGTGCAATCTTCAGGATGATCCCTATTAACACACAGAGGTAAGGGATACTAAGGAAAACATCCATTTTGTATTTTCTTAGTGGATTCAGCCCAGTGTTACACAGAATTACATAATACATATTTTAGTAAGAAGAAAATTCTTCCTCCCAGTTGGAGAAGTTAATTGTAAAGCAAATTAAAAGTTTTAAAGTGCTGAAAGCTGTACCCGCACTGAGTTTGCATAAATCCAGAGATTTATTCACTGCGCATATTCAGTGTAATATGAATTACCAGTTCTTGAGGAACTGATATCTTTCTTGGCAAGAAGCCATGCACACACATAAATATTAACAATGCAAGACAATGCTTAGTGAAAGTCAAAAATGTGAGGTGAGAGAAACCAGGCAATGCACTTGTCATTTGCCTATTGTTAG
Source organism: Cavia porcellus (assembly GCF_034190915.1). Classification (NCBI taxonomy): domain Eukaryota; kingdom Metazoa; phylum Chordata; class Mammalia; order Rodentia; family Caviidae; genus Cavia; species Cavia porcellus. The sequence continues at coordinate 55,017,046 of NW_026947507.1, forward strand.
GACAATCATTAGATCACCTGAAACCCAAAGGAGAGCTGTATTTGGCTCACAGTTCCACTGGGTTCAGTCCATGTTGACTGGCTCCAACTTGGCAATGGCACGGGGCAGGGCCTGACGGAGGACAGCTACTCACCCAGGGCAGCCAGGAAGCAGAAAAAGGAGGGAGAAGCAGAGGATGAGAACTTACCCTTCCAGGTCAGGTCCATTAGTGACCCATCTTCAGCAGGATCCAGCCCCTAACAGCACATTTTGCCCCCGGACTCATCCGTGGGTGAATCACTGATGAGAACAGTGTCCCCACAGTCCAATCGCCTCCCAAACACATGACATTTTGGGAGGGTTACACCACAGGAAGGGAAAGGGAGATTCTGAAGGCTCAGTTTTCCACAGGAATAGCTGACTTCAAACAATGCACGCGGGAGACATGACTCTAGGTGTAAAATGTAATGTGATCATCATGTCTATCTAAAACGGACCAATACACACTAATTTGAAAAGAAGGATTTGCATGGTTTATGGAGGTAAGGAATAGTGAAGCAGCCTTGCTCTTCACGTAGAGGAGCAGCAAGCAACGTAAGTTTCTCATGGGCTGTGCCGGGGAAGGCCGATCTTATTAGTGTACAGGAGAGTCTGAGTGAATGGTTATGAGCAGAGCGGCGCATGTGCTGGGAAACCTCTGGGTGTGCACGTGAAGGAGGGAACAGGGAATTAGAGGAGAACTTCCTGGGTGGAGTCAAGCAGACACTGAACTCTTGGGATTTGATTCTCAGCACAGATCTGCATGTGGCACTTAGAGCTGAGTCTTGGGGCGGATTCTTTGCAGTGGACACGGAGCGCAGCAGAGAGGAAGCAGAATGGCAAAGACCAAAGCGGGAACCATGTGAAACACCGGGAATATCAGCTGGAGGGAAAGACGCAAACCCCCCGAAGAAGCTGTTTTGTAAAAATAAATGAATATATACATAAATAAATAATAATAAAATAAAGCTTACAACTTCGTTCAAATTCTTTTTGGGGGTTGGGGAATACCAGGGATCAACACACAACTTCACACTTGCTAGGCAGGCGCTTATGCCACTGAGCTAAATCCCAGGCCCACAACTTTGAATTCCAATAGTTAATGTAAGGATGCGTTGAGAAATAAAGGCAAGTTTTTACTGTAATGAGCAAAAGATGTGCCATAAGAAATAAAAACAGAGACTTGGCAACTTTTGCGGGACCACATACGGGGAATACAGCGCCACATTTATATTTTCAGATGTTAAAGGTAACACAAAGAAAGAAAGACTTTGTGTACAGGAAGCCAATTGGGAGATTCGATCTGCCGTCGGACTTATTTGGGAGGCCTGAACTAGTGGGCAGAGTCACACTTCGATAACATCACATGAATTGTCTCTAAGACGTTGTTTCCTTTTTTAAAATGTAGGCATCACATTTACTTGTAAGCTTGACAAATAGTCAAAGTATTGCGATTTTAGTCCAAAGTTTAAGAGCGCAAGGATTTCCGTGTACCTTCATCGATGCGCGTTTGCAGGGCAAAAGGCAGAGGAAATTACAGAAACCAGGAAACTGCGGGCACTGCCACCCGCGTCTCCAGCGGAGCTGCTGAAGGAGCGCGGGGCGCAGCGTGGCGCCCAAGGCCCTGGTCCCCTTAGAAGGACGCGAGGGGTCCCTCCAGAGCCTGTGGGCACGCGGGCTCCAGCCTTGCAGTGAACTTCCCAGCACCCAGGAAATTCAGTGTGAAGCCACAGCAAGGCGTCTGGCAGCGCTGGACCTCACGGCGGAGCCCTGCTGCGCCCCACCCAGACCCACAGAGCCCCGGGACGCCGCGCCCCTGCGCGCTTCCCAGCCACGCGGAGTCTGGCCGCGGACCGCACACCCATGCACGCTCCCTTCCTCGAGGTCTCAGACACTGCGTGTGTAAATGCAAGCATGCATTGTGACGAGTGGACATTCGTAACTTTATGGGCCAAGCACCATTTCTCTGGCTGTGTCTCAGAAAACGACAGAAATCCTCAGTCACGCAGAGTTAAATGCAAATCGAATTTATTCTTTAGCAGTTTTTAAGTTCACCATGTATAATTTTGGAAGTTAGGTCTGTGCTCCAAAGGGTAGAAGAAAGGCCCGTTGGCTTCCGCCCCTGCCCTGCCCACACGGCTTACTACTTAGGAAACGCTGAGATACACAAATACGAATTTCACACTTGTAGAAAACGGTATTTCTACTTCTGTGTCATCAAGAAAGATAATGCATGCCAGCATCAGGAATGATTCCTTTTGACCAGAGAAGACATAAAACACCGTTATAGTCCGCTACAAATTCTAAAACCTGCGATCTAAGGGAGCGATTTGTAGGTGACTATTTCTCAAAATGAGTCCCATCACCTCTTTTGTCTTTCTGCTTGTACTTCGGTGGCTTAAGTAAGAAACTACAACATAATTCAAATAAATAAAGGTGTATTTCGGTTTACCTCTAAGACTTTTACAATTTTATCTCCTACTTTTGGTCTATGATCGATTTTCAGGTAACGTTTCGTGTTGTGTAAGAAAAGGACCCGACCTCCTCCTCTGTGGACATTGACTGTCTCAAAGTCATTTACCGCATTACTGCAGACTTTTCTTCTAGCGCACTGTAAAAACTGAATTGTTGCAGCCAGTGACATGGCTCAGCGAGTTTGATTTCCAATACCAAATAGGGAAAAAAGAATTGATATAAACGCGAGAGTTTACTTCTGGACTCTTAGTTACAGTAAGGTGTGCTAATACAGCACGGTCCTGACGAGTGCGTGTGACGACTGGGGTCCTGCGGAGTGATGGACGCTCAGCTGTCAATCAATCTGTGAGAGCTCCTCGCTGAACCCTGCTGCCTGAGGTGGCCTCTGGAATGCGGTTGGAGGGTCTCTCCTTTCTCCGCTGTCTTCCTGCCCTCTCTGCTTTCAGGCTGCCACAAAGTGAGCGACTTTTTTTGCTTCTCCACCACCACTTTTCTGCCTGGAGCCAGACTTAAAACCCTCTGAAATCAGCAGCCAAAATAAACCCTGTTCCCCTGGGTTGTATGTGTCAGTCATTTTTCCTCCGCAGCGTGAGCTGATTGACTGCAGTTGTCCACTGAGTTCTGAAACAGGAACTGGGTCTCCTACCTGCTCTTCTTTTTCAGGGTTGCTTTGTCTGAGTCCTCTGCATTTTCGTTTGAATTTTAGGGTCTTCGCCAATTTCTGCAAAAACAACCCGTCAGAGCGGGTTTTGATTATGTTGGATCTATAGATCAGCCTGTCCAGTATTCTCATCTTAATATTTGTCTTCTGATCCCTAAGTATTGGCTGTCTCTCCATTTATTTACATTTTCTTCAAGTTTTTTTCAGTAATAGTGTACAGCTTTCATTGTGGAAGTCTTATTCTATTTAAGTCCGTGAAGAATTTTATACTTTTGGTACTGATATGTGTGGAATTATATTCTTAATTTTATTTGCAGTTTGTCTTCAAAGAGCATAAAATGAAACTGACTTCTACGGTGCATCGTGCAACAATAATCCATCTATTAGTTAATGCAGTACTTACTGAGTTCTTCGGGATATTGCTGTACATAAGCTCATGCCATCTGTGAATACAGGTGGTTTTGTCTTCCGTCTTGTTTTGTTTCTTTGAGGTTGGGATTGGGATTGGACTCATGGCCTTGCACTTGCACTTGCCAGGCAGGCGCTTGTGCTGCACTACATCCCGGCAGAACACAGGTGTTTTAATACAGATATTCCTTGTTCACTGACCTACCTGTTCAGTGGTCAGACTTGCACCCCGCTGCCTGGACTCACACCCTGCTGTTGCTCTTGTGCTTTTCTATTCACTTCTTTATAGACAGTGCCTTTTGATATATGCTGTACTGCAATTTTTGCCGATTGCACTGTACAGTGCAGTCCTATAGCTTCCTGCTCTGTTATACATCACAACACTGCAGGGAAGAGTCACGCAAAGAAGAGCCAAGTCATCAGGGTGCGGGGCCCTTGACCATTCCTTGGTTCTGAATCTTTTTATGCACATACTGTATGCTGCTCCTCACTGAGCAGCCAAAGCACTTAACGACCTAGTCGCAGGAACAGACTCACTCTGCAGCTTTGCCCGTTTTAGCGAAGCTCCTGATTTACTGGTCTGGTGGCTTTCTATTACCTTGACACCTTTGTTATACCTGTGAGGCCCTTGATGTCCCATCTTCCTTTCCTTTTTTTGTTAACGTAATGCTTCTTTCTTTCTGAAATTATTGTTCATTTTGTGGATTTTTTTGAATAAACTATTTCTGGCCTCGTTAGTTTTATTCCATTTTTTAAAATTCATTTTCATTTATTTGGATGAGGTCTTTTTTGTTTGTTTATTCCCTTCCTGCTTGATTGTGATTTAGCTTTTTCTTCTTTTTAAAGTAACACAAGAGCCAGGGATTTAGCTCAGTAGCAAAGTGCATCCTGGCAAACATGAGGTCCTGAGTTCAATCCCCAGCATGCTCCCCCAACAGAAGAATGAAAGAAAACTAGTAGTAAAGTAACCCAAGAACAGTTATTGGTTTAAGGTCCTTTTTAAATGTAGGTATTTGTAGCGATGAACTTCCCTCTGGGTGCTGCTTTAACTACATGTTTTGTTGTTGTTTGTTGTTTTGTTCTTGTTTAAATGAAAACATTTTAAAAATTTTTTTATGATTTCTGCATTGATCTGTGATTTATTATCATGTTGCTTAATTTCCTTGGATTCATACTTTTATAAAATATAGCTTTGCTGTTGATTTCTAATACAATCTACTGTGTTAAAGAACATATTTCGTACACTTTTCTTCTCTTTAAATTTATGGCAACTTGTTTTTTGGTCTTGCATGTAGCCTGTCATAGAGGATATCTCTTTGTGCACCTGGAAAAAATGTACTCCTGTTGCCAGACAGAGTGAGCAATAGGTAACTAGTAGGTCTAGTTACTTTACAGCATTGTTCAAATCTTATGTTCTCTCTAATCTTCTCCCTGCTCTTTCTATTATTGAAAATAGAATATGAAAGACTCCAACAATTATTTTCTAATTTTTGTTACTTTTTTTCAATATTATCAGTTTTGCTTTATGTATTTTGGGACTCAGTTATTAGATGCATATGTATTTACAGTAGTTATATCTTCTTAATAGCTATGGATTTAACATTTTAAACTTATAAAATAGCCTTTATTGTCTCTAGCAATATTTTTCATAGTTTTAAATTCCATTTTGTCTGATTTTGGCATAGACAGTTCTATGGCTGCTGCTTCCATAATATATCCTTTTCTGCTCTTTTACTTTCAACTTATTCATGTCTTTCAATTTAAAATATGTTGCTCGACCACAGCTGCCTGCCAGGAAGAGGAAGTTGAGCCGAGCCACAGGACCACATTCCAGCCTTGCAGACCGCCCTCTCTCCCCCGAAGACCACACCGCAGCTGCGCACCGGGAAGAGGGAGCTGGGCCAAGCTACTGGAAACTGTTATGACATTGTCTGTGCCTGGAGAGCACCAGTACTACTGCCACTGCCTGGAGGAGGCAGCAGCCCTGCTGAGGAGTTTTGAGGCCTACCTAGGCCATAGGGGAACCCTCTATCAGCCTGGGGAGCTTTGCCATCCAATCCCCACGAGAGTATGAGATCCTTGCTTTAGGGGGTTGGGGGCCCGCTGGACTTGCAGCCACACTAGATTGGGCTTAGCAGGATTTGGGATTGCCTGGACCACACCAGGTAGCATTCTTTCCAATGAGGAAAGCTTTGCTGCCGAGTGGGTAGCTGTGTAGCTTGAGGAGGCTTTAGGTCTACCTGAGAGGAGCCTGGAAACTTTCTTTTAATACGGGGGCTTTGCTGCCCAAGGAGGGAGCTACACTACCAGAGGAGTCCCAGGAGTCCAAGATACAAGAGACAAATTCCAACACGCCAGGGGAAGCTTTGGAACAACACTTGAATCACAAAAATATAGGAAAATGACAAAACAAAAGACCAAAATGCAATCTCAAACATCCAGCCCATCCCAAGAAAGCCTATAAGCAATGTACATAGAAGAAAATACATGCCATATGCCTGAAATACCTGAAATAATAGTAACCGAAATAAAAAAGCAAAGGAATTCAAAGTAGAAATAATCTCTCAAGTAAAAGAAGAAATGACAAAAGAAATGAAGGAGATGCTGAACATATCTAAAGAAGACACAGTTTAAAAAAAATGGAGGAACTAAACAAAAAGATAGAATCCCTGGATGAACAATATAAGAAATAAATAGAATATAAAGCAGATGCAAAGAGATATACAGGAAATGAAAAACTCCATTGAAAGTTGTAAAAACCACCTCAATGAATGTGAAGATAGAATTTCAGACCACAAAGACAATACTGCAACCAGTAACAGGAAAGGAAAGATCTTTTAAAAATAACAAGAAATCAGGAAATAACAATTCAACAGCTGCAAGATGACGCAAAAAGAAACAACATAAGGTTAATAGGGATAAATGAAAAAGAAGGGGACAACATAAAGGATGTCAAGAGGATATTTAGAAAAGTAATAGCTGAAAATTTCCCAAACATAAAATTGGAAACCAACATCAGGATCAGTGAAGCATATAGAACTCCAATAGTCATAACCAAAATAAAAGTACACCCAGACATATAATAATCACCATCCCGGGAAATCCAACATAAGAATAGAATATTAAAAGCTGTCAGAGACAAAAGACAGATCACTTATAAAGGAAAACCTATCAGAATCACAGCAGACTTCTCAGCACAAACAATAAAGTCAAGAAGACCATGGAGTGAACTATTTCAGATCCTAAAGGAAAAGGATTTCCAACCTAGACTGATGTACCCTGAAAAACTGTCCTTCAAAATGGATGAAGAAATAAGATACTTCCATGACAAAGAACAGTTGAAGAACTTCATGATCACCAAGCCAACCCTGCAAAGAATACTGAAAGACAGTTTAGATACACTTAGGAAAAAATGACTAAGCAAAGCAGAAAATTAAACAGAACAGAAAGATAAAGATGCAACAGCAGAAAGATAACATGTCAGCAGTAAACCAACATATAACACTTATAACCGTTAATGTAAATGGTCTCAATGCACCAATTAAAAGAAACAGACTGGCAGAATGGATCAAGAAACAAAATCCAACCATATGCTGTCTACAAGAAACCCATCTAACTGAAAAGGATACTCACAGACTGAAAGTCAAAGGATGGAAAACAATACTTCATGCAACAGGAACCCAAAAAAAAAGCAGGGGTAGCTATTCTGTTTGCAGACAATGTGAACTTCAAACCAATAATGACCATAAAGGACAAAATCAATACTCAAAAATCAATAGCATTCCTATATACTAACAACAAAAGCACAGAGAGAGAAATAAGAGAAGCCACGCCCTTCACACTAGCAACCAAAAAAATGAAATATTTAGGAATTATTCTCACAAAAGAAGTGAAAGACCTATACAGGGAAAATTATAATACACTGAAAAATTAAATTGAGGATGATCTCAGAAAATGGAAAGACATCCCTTGCTCATGGATAGGAAGAATAAATATTGTGAAAATGGCCATTCTCCCAAAACTGTTATACAGATTCAATGCAATCCCAATAAAAATACCATCAACATACCTCATAGATCTCGAGAAATCATTCCTAAAATTCATCTGGAATGAGAAGAGACCTAGAATAGCAAGGACAGTTATAAGCAGCAAAGGCAAAGCAGGAGGCATCACAATCCCTGACTTGAAGTTATACTACAAAGCAACAGTAGTAAAATCAACATGGTATTGGAATCAAAACAGAGCCGAAGATCAGTGGAATAGATTAGAAGATACAACCACAACTACAAACACACTCAACTACCTTATCTGTGATAAAGGGGCCAAACATGTTCACTGGAAGAACGACAGTCTCTTTAATAAATGGTGTTGGAAAAACTGGCTCTCCATATGCCAAAAACTAAAACTAGACCCATGCCTATCACCACGTACTAAAATAAAATCTAAATGGATCAAAGATCTAAATATTAAAACAGAAACACTAAATCTATTGGAAGATAAATTGAGTAAAAACTTTGAAGACATTGGAATAGGTAGAGAATTAATGAACAAGACTCAAATTGCACAGGAAGTACTTCCCAGAGTCAATAACTGGGATCACCTCTTATTAAAAAGTTTCTGCATGTCAAAAGATATCTCCAGCATAGTGAAAAGAAAACCCACAAACTGGGAAAAAAATCTTAGTGAACTGCCCCTCAGACAAAGGACTTCTGTCTAAAACATATAAAGAATTTTAAAAAGTCAGACCCCCAAAATTCAAAAACCCAATCCAAAAGTGGGCATCTGAGATGAATAAACAATTCTCAGATGAAGAAATAGAAATGGAAAATAAACACATGAAAAAATGTTAATCATCATTAGTCATTAGAGAAATGCAAATTAAAACTACACTGAGATTTCATCTCATTCCTGAAAGAATGGTCAAGATCAAGAAAACCAACAACAACAGATGCTGGAGAGGCTGTGGGGAAAAAGGAACTCTCCTGCACTGCTGGTGGGAGTGTACACTGGTGCAACCATTGTGGAGGTCAGTCTGGAGATTTCTCAGAAAGCTGGGATTGGAAGCCCCATTTGACCCAGCCATTCCGCTTCTAGGCATATTCCCAGAATAACTGAAAGCATCATACCACAGTGATATATGTGCACCCATGTTTATAGCAGCACAATTTGTAATAGCCAGATCTTGGAAACAACCTAAGTGTCCATCAACTGAGGAATGGATAAAAAAGTTGTGGTATTTTTATACAATGGAGTACTACTCAGCTATAAAGAATGATCACATTGAGATATTTATAAATAAATGGATGCAGCTTGAGACCATACTCAGAAGTGAAATAAATCAAACTCACATGTATAAATACTGAATAGTTTCCCTAGTGTAAGAAATGATAAGAATACATAAAAGTATGTGGTAATCATGATTCTCAATCATATTGATTTGAAGCCATATAATGTTTTCACTTATTAATTGGAATGGTTTAATCTGGGTTGTTCAATTTTATTGTCTGTCATAGTACAAATCGCTATTTTGAAGAAAACAAGGCATCATAATTGCTAGTGCTGATTTAATATCATCTTGTTTTGAAGTCCCATCAAGCTGTTGTTCTTCTGTTTCCATTGGTTTTAACATGTTGTATTTTATTATGTTTTACTATATGCAATAGCATAAACAAAATTTTTTATAGGCAAAGAGATAATATAGAAACCATTGTTCATTTTCTGTTAGCTGGTTCTAAATGCCCTGTAATACTTTCATTCTGTTGAATGGCTTCACAATGTCTTGATATGTTTGATGCTATATTATACAAAATTATACTCAAATATTTCAAGGAAAGAGACACTATGGTGACTACTATTATTTCAGGTTATCTGGTGGTGAAACACAATGATGCTTAAATTGTTCGGTTCTGACCTGTGTTGTTCTGTTGTTATGTTCTCTTTTATCTCAATCTCCCCCCTTTTTAAAAAAAAATAATTTATTTTTTCTTATGTTTTTTAATTAAGGGAAAACTAAATTTAAAAATAGTGGAATATATTATAGTAATTTTTTTGTTTTCCTATTAACCTGATTTGAACCCTGTAATGCTCTCCCCATCTTGTTCTGACTGATTTTACTACATTCTGTTTTGTTTGATAGTATCAAGTTTGAGGGTATAGGCAACCACTTTGAAGGCAATAAGATTTACTATGATGCCCATTATGGTTTGACTGTTATCTTCTTTTGAAGTCCTGTAAGGTCTCCAGTGTAGGTTTTATTGGTCTTGTTCTGTACTGTTTTGTTCAATTCTACTATACCTGATGATATGGCAACTCTTTTTAAGATAGCAAGAGGCATAATGGTAACCACTGTTGATCACTGGTGTTCTGTTTTTGCATCATCTACTATGTCCATCCTTCTGTTCTGACTCTGTTTTGCTTTGTCACATTTGGTTTTTTCTCTCTCTCTCTCTCTCTCTTCAAAAAAAGAAAAAAAGTTATAACTGTGGAGTAATAAAACCCAAAAAGTGTAATTGTTATTGTAAAAAAGAGAGGAAAAGAAAGTGATCTGAAGGGGATAACTGCATGTCTATTTAAGTGTATAGAATAGATAAACATATTACTGAGTTTTGTTGGATCATTAAACAGAACTGTGGGCAATCTCACTGTATGAATGTCCACTTTGTATGCTTTAATTTTGCAACTTGGACAACTGTTTCTAAGATGACAATATGTAATCTATCGACTAGTGATTTCTTACTGTATATTTTTTTCTTGAAATTCTGTATTACTTGTACCCTTTTACTGCTTTGTTTTGTCTTTTTTTTTCTCTTTTTAAATAAAAAAAAATGTTGCTCATAGACTACACATTTAGACCTTATCTTCTCATTCAGTTATTTATCTCTGTCATTGATGGGTTGTTTTATTTTTGCATATTTAGTATTATTGGTATATTTGAAATTACATCTACCCTGTTGGTATTTGTCCTGTATATCTCTCATGTCTTTTTGTTTTTCCCTGTTCTTGTTTATCACCTTCTTTTTCGTTAAGTGAATTTTTTTCTCATGTAACATATTCATTTGAGAAATTTTAAGTATATGTTAGTAAATTATTTTCTTTGCACTTGATCTGAGGTTATCAGAGTACACCCCAAGCTCTAAAATGCATTTCGTATTTGCACAAAGTTGGTTCTAGTGAAATAAAGAAAGTTCACCCTCCTTGTGCTTCCTTCTGCACCCCTCTGTGGTATGTTACTGATTATCCACATGGCTGGTATGTGTTACTAGCTCAGTGATTCACTGTTACAATTGCTACTCTATGTAATACTATGATTTAAACCGAGAAAAGAAGGCAGGCCCGGACACACTCACAGGTGTGGCTGTGTCACCTTTTTCTTCCTATTTTGGATTCCTCTCATTTCTTCTGGGGATCTGCCTACTATCTGGTGCCATTTTCTTATCATAATAAAAACTCATTCCTACTCACTTCCTTTGTGCTGTTATTAGCAAATATATTACATTTGTATAATTCCAAAAGCAAAATTATATTTCCGTGAAATTTATTTTAAATACAACAAGAGAAGAAATATGGACTGACATGGGGTTTTGTAATTATGCATAGCTAACTTGATGGTGCTATTTTTTGCACTCGTGTGCTAGAAACAGTGGCTGTTACTGTTTTGCTTTCAAGTTGAGGACCTCTTCAGTATTTCCCGTAAGGCAAAGCTGCCAACAGCAAATTCTCTCAGACTTCCTCACCTAGGAGGGCCTTTACCCACATCTTCAGAAGCCACTTGTTCTGTACGCAGATTCCTCGTGGGCAGTTTGTTATCACAGCATTTCCCACATCACCGTCTGGTCACCTTCTGCCCTGCATTGCTTCTCATGAGAAGTCAGTGGGTAGGGTTTCTCGGTACTTAATTAAAAATTTTTTTTCTGCTTTCAAGATTTTTGTTTTCTTTTATTTTGGTCATTTTGTGCATGATTTCCACACATGAGCATATGCTTGCATTTACTCTATCTAAAGCTTTTGAATTTGCAGTTTAATTTTTTTAATTTTATTTTGAAAGTATACAACAGAACAAGACAGAATAAAGCCAACTAAGATCGTACAGTGAAATTGGTACAGAACTTCACAGCAGGTTACCAGGATAAAAGTAACTGGTATCACAGTATATTTTGTTATCTTTATAATAGTTGTTCTTTCAACCATGTATATCAAAATGAGATGAAATATAGAACACTATAGAACTTATCAAAACAGAATATTGAATAGAGCAGTACCATTAATCAGAAAAAAGCAAAACAGTAATAAAAATATTTGCCTTCAAAGAATTGATAAAAGGAAGTCCCCCTTATTTGCTATGTCAAACTCCCAGGAGATGCTCAGATTTCTGGTTCCCATTTGCTAATGGGCAGTGGGGGGGGGGGGCAGGAGGAGAAGGAGGATAGGAGAATGGGATACTTGGTTCTAGGCCGGGCATCAGCATCAGTAGGTTCACTATTGCTTAGCAAGGAGGCAGGCTGGTTGTTTGGTTTCACAGCGTCCTAAGTTCCAACATGGTGTGGATCTCAGGAGACACTGCTGGTTCTCCCCATGGAAGGGCCGCAGTCTGCCAGACCACCACCGCTTATCAGGGAGGGGAGGTGCTTGCTTGGCTTCCCAGTGTCCTAAGTTCCAACATGGCGTGGATCTCAGGAGCTGCTGCTGGTTCTCCTCCTGGAAGCTTGCAGTTTAATTTTATTCATTCTGAGTTCTCAGCCATACGATGTCTGTGATTGTTTACGTTCCTTTCTCTCCTCCATCTTTCATTTCCTGTATGGCAGTGTGGACTTGCGTACTGGAATCCAACATTCTGTAATAGTCTGTTCAATTGTCTTTATCCGTTTTTCTCTATTCTTCTAATTCCATAATGTCTAATTTAAGAATTAAAGATAAATTAATTCTTTAGAATTAGAGAGTAATTTCTTTCTTGTTTGGTTTGGTTTGGTTTGGCTTGGTTTTTGGTTTTTTTCTTGTCTTTTGCTCAGAGTCTCACTATGTAGTTCAGGCTGGCCTTGAACTCCCAAGGATCCTCCTGCCTCTGCCTCCTGAGTGCTGGGATTACAGGCATGAACCACCACGCCCAGCCATCTACTTTCCTTTCCAGCAAAACTCTATTATTACATCTGTCTTGTGACTTTATTTCATCATTTTTCTGTTTAACTTTGGAATTTGACCTCATATTTTTAAAAATACAATTTCTGTTAAGGTTCTCTGTCTAATGAAATATCATCCCCATGCCTTCCTTGGATTGTTCTCGCCTGGCTCCCTGCTGCTCTTCCCCTGTATCTCACAGGCTGCTTTGAGGTCTTTGCCTGTTAATGTCCACATACTGCTGTCAATAGCGAGTTCAGTTGCTTGGCTTTTTTCTTGTGTGTAGACCACCTTACCTAGCTCTTTATACGTCTCATAACTTTTGACTGAGAAGCAGAAATCTGAAAGAGCATCGTAGCACCTTCTAGATACTTTCTTGCTCCGAATGTTTGTTTTGGTGCCTCCATTTGCTTAGGGAGCTGCCTGAAGAGCTGCTTCACTGACTCTGTTTTCACTCGGTGCTGTTTCAGGTGACTGTCAAGCCTGCTTTCCGCTCTGGGGTCACCTCCAGCACAGAGCACATCACATATTGTTAAATGTGCAGCTCAGGTCCCTTTTGCTATTTGGTTTTTTACACTTGACCACTATGCATGCATGTAATTTAAAAGCTATTACCAGAGCTGAGTTTATTTTTTCTCATATTCAACCAGGAACCTTGACTCCTAGCTTCAACTCCAGCCCTGCGATCATTTCTAGGAAGGCAAAGGCTTGCATGACACATGGAGTCTTCCACACTGCAGACCACACTCTGGACTTCATTCCAAGCCTGGCTCCCCAGGGTGGCTCCAGGTAACAGCAGCTTGTGCTGGTCAGCGCTGGTCAGAGATGGTGGCTCATTCCCTGGTGACCTCAGGCGAGTGCTCTGGTCCTCTTGCCTTTCTTACCTCCCCACCCCATGCTCAGAAAGGAGCGGTGCTTTTGCCCAGCTCTCCCTGCTGCAGGGTTTGCCCTCATCTCTAGAGGGCTTTCAAAGGCGTCCCATGCCCTCATTTTCTCTGTGAAGCCTCCCACTGCTCCCTCATTTTACCTGTCTCTGCTCAGATCATGGACCTACGAGGGCATATTTAATTGTAGCAAAACTGCCGTTCTATCCAACAACACAGTTGGGCATGGAATTCTCCTGCAGAGCTATGGAGCTCTTGTCCCTAAGAGGCAGTGCTCCCCTTGGTGACTATCTATGCTATTACACAGATGTCCGAGGCAGTGTCTGTTATCTGCTTCTGGAGATTGACAGTCCCGCTGCCCAGGGGCATCCCTGGCATACGATGCCATCATCCCTGGCTTCCTGGCCTGACCCTCCCAGGGCATAATCATTTATGAAGCACCCCGATGGCGTGGTCTCTCTCCCACAGGTACTGGGGTCGGATACAGTATGAGGGGTAGGAGAACTTAAAGCCCCCTGGGGATAATTGTGTCTGTGCCTTTCTTACTCATGTGACACTCCACTTTCCTTTTGGCAACATCAATTTTATTTTATCCTATTTAATCCAAAACTGTTTTTCACTGATAGGTGTGACATAGGCAAAGCAGTTACACATAGTCACAGCTTCATAAAGCAAATGCCTAACTTCAGCACATAGGTCCTGGCTCATTTTAATTTTCTAAATATTATGCAAAGAATGGTGTAGGTTGATCGAGTAGTTGAAAGAACTACTTGGAATTAAACAGTGAGACATAACGTTTTTACCACTTAACAGCTTATGGGCTGCCCTGCCACATGGTAAATCTTGAAATCATGTGATTTGATGTGACAGCCTTTCAGGGTTGGAGGGGTTAGAGGGTGTGAGATTTTGGAATCTGGGTCCCGTGTGGCGATGCTTGTATACTGCTGAGTGGAGACCCCATCTTTCCTCTGGGCCTTTCTCATTTCACACCTGTTCCCTGCATGTCTGAGCATCATCCAGACAGCGAGACTCAGTGTCACTGGAGTCACACACTCAATGCCACACACTTAGTGTCCTTTGTGCCACCTGCAGAAGTGAGCAAGAGAAGGGCTGGGGATTTAGCTCAGTGGCTCAAGCACTTGCCTAGTAATTGTGAGGTCGTGAGTTCAATCCTCAGTACCAGAAATGAGGGAAGACAAAATCCATTGGCTCCCACTCATTTTATTCCTGATGCAGGAGCAGTAATTGAGCATGCTGTGCTCAGGGGAGTCCCAGTCAGAGGCAGCCCCATCCTTACAATCCGGTCCAGATGGTGCCCCTGGCGTCCAGCAGTGTTGTGAATTCCAAGTGCTGTGAGCTGCTTTGGGGTTGTGGCTGCAGAACCAGCTAAACTGTGCCCTTTTCCTGGCACGACTTCAATGAGATGAGTTTGTTTGGTCCCACCCAAGACTAAATGTTTCAGCGGTCATGGATTTGCTTCTCACAGGTGCTAGTTTTGGTCTGTTGGTGGATGTCATTTTCCGCCTGGAGGCACCAGCAAAGGTTTCCAAGGCTGAAAATAAAGCCTAAAAAAACACAACACAATGTGCTGTTGTAGGTTTGGCTTTCTTCTCCTGGAAAGAATTCTAGCATTCTCCCAGGAGCCAGCAGGAAAGACTTCTTTCCTTTTCCTTAGTGGCATGGCATGTCAGGCACCCAGCGAAGCTAACTGCATTGACTGCCAGTTTTAGAACTGTGATAATTCATACTTCTCTTGGTTGGTCAGGTGAGATCAGCTAACACGGCCAAAAAGCAACTAGTTCTTTTCAGTCTTCATTCTTCCAAGGAAGCAGACACGGGTACAGAACCCTTGCAACCAGGACAATGGCAGTAACATGCATGTGCTGGGAAACAGCCCTCTCTTTATTAAGTAAGGTTATCTTCTGTATGCATTTATACACTGACAAAACAAAATTGAGGACTTTCTATATTCTGTGAATCATAACAGCTGAAAGCAATCTCTCACTCCAGCCCTATCGTAAAGTCTCTGTAGATGACTGAAATATTAGGAGCCTAAACTGTGTCTGCTCAGTATTCCCCCACCAAGGAAGAGGGGAGGGAGCCTCTCCCCCTTCTGCCTCTCCTTGTTTGGAAGTTTAGATCTTTCTCCCACTGCCAGTGGCAATTTGATAAGGTAAACCAAGCATGCGGAAGATGAAATGGACTCAGTCTTAAACTATTTCCCTCAGTCTCTACTTCAGCACAAAAAAATACTATCTCTTTTCAGGTTCTAGTGCTTACCCTGGTCATGCAAGTGTTCCAATCAGCCCATCTAGATGTGAGAATGACCAAGTGTCTTACAGCCTCGAGTTAAAGGTTATTGATAGGCTCCTTTGTGATCACCTTTACATGTCAGAGATTATAGATTTTCAAGATTATCTTGTTCTCATTGTCATGTGTTTTATTCACTGCTTTCTTAGGATACTCATATAACTTGATGAACAAATTTAGCTAAATTAGGAACTCACTTGCTAAAAATTTACCAACTTCACATCAACTGTACACATGCATAAGGAGAATTCATACATTGCACAAAAGGTTTAACATTTTCTTACTAATGATCTGACAGTGATATTATGTTACTTTGTTGAATGTCTTCAGCTATAGCTATCTATAAACAATGTCAGAGCATGTGTGATCTATTTGTGATTGGAACTGAGAACTGGGAGAGAGAAAAAATGGAGGTTATGAGATGTGACAGTTAAGCTGGATTGTCATTGATTGGCTTGAAAGCCATCCAGGGAATGGGTGGGGCATGCTGCTGGGTGCCTCTGGGAAGGTCGGGCTTGTGTACTGTGGGTAACATAACTGGTACCTGGCCCTTCCTCTCTGGTTCTGTTCCCTCCTCTGCTTCCTGGCTGCCTTGAACTGAGCAGCTTCACTCTGCCAGGTGCTTCTACCATGATGCTCCTGCCTTGGAACTAGCCGAGCATGGACTGAATCCTCCAAAACTATAAGCCACATAAGCTTCTCCTTTAAGTCATGGGTGTTAGGTAATCAGCAGGAAAGCTGAGTAATTACTTACAACTCAGTTTTGAACAATGTTGATTATCATAAGTCTGTGGGATAGCAAAAATACGTATGATGTTTCAGGCTGACTGTATTTGCACTTTTGGGATATTGGGATTGGCACAGTAAGTGAAAGTATTATCATCACCCTTGCATGCTAGGTATTAAAACAATGTATAATGTACAACAGCCTCTTTTTTCTCTATGCTTCACTTTCTTTGGTTTCAGTAGTCAGGGTTGATACAGACAGAAAACAGCCAATGAAAATTTCCAGAAGCAATTTATAAGGTTTAAATCACGTGGTGTTCTCAGTAGCCAGATGCATCCTGGCACCATCCAGCTCCAGCCCCTGGATGTGGCTGCGCCCTCTGCCCAGCCTGCCCTGGTCTCCTACCACCAGCCTGTCGCTCATGAGGCTGTCGGATCACCAACACACCGTCAGATTGTGTGCTTTACTTCAAAATGGTCCTCAGGAGTAGGGAGGCTAGCAACTCAGACACACCACAAAGAAACCGGGCTGTGCTTCCTTTCAGAGAAAAGTGGAAGTCACTGACTTAAAAACAAGGAAAATAAACAATATGCTCAGTTTACTAAGAGCTATGCATGGTAAAGATGAATCTTCCATTCATGAGTCTTGAAGAAAGAAGGAAATCCATGCTAATCTTGCTCTACTACCACAGACTGCAGGGTCACAGCCACAGTGTTTAAGAAGTGCAGAGCTAAAGTGAACAAGGAATTATGCTTTTGGGTGAGGGACATGGGCAGGAGCCATGATCCTAACGGAGACCACACCGAGCACCAGACACTCAGCCCATGTGAAGAAGACTCCAGAAAAGGCTCCTCTGAACAGAAGGCGCCAGCCACTTACTGCAGGGGAAGGATGCCATACAGATTCAGGAAGAGAGTCGGAGTAAGAAATATAAAAATTCCCAGGCGAGCTGCATCTGCCAATGAAGCACCTGCTGCCACATTTCTGGCAGATAAAAGAATTGATAGAGGAGAAAGAACATCACCCAAAGCCAGCCTTCAGTCAGAGTAAAACTGGCTTTTCTGCAAGAAGATGCCCAGGATCAGCTGCATTCACAGATGTACAAATAGCACTGAATTCAGAAGAACAAAGTCAGGACCCCATCTGCTCTCACAGATAGCCCAAAATGTCATCCCCCTCGAGAGGAGAACACAGCCATATCACTGAACTGGAGAGTTATTGTTCTGTTTTATTTGTGATCTCTTGCTGCACCAATTTATAAGTTAAACATTATCACGGGTATGTGTAGGTAAGGCAGATGCATTCTGTTCAAAGCTGACTTCAATTCGGGGTTCAGGGCTCTACCCAGGGAACTGGACAGTATATGCCCCCATGGGAAAGGGAGGGCTGCTGTATACGAAGAGGAGAAAAATAAAGAGGAAGGAAGTTCCTGCCATGAGAAAGCCCTGGAAAGAAATGCAGGATGCCAAGAAGGTGAAGATGTTGTACTTAAATATTTTCTTTGTGCAAAATTATATGACGCCTTACCGTAAATTTGAAGACCTTCGAAGAATGATCATTATTAAATGACACTGGCAAGATCAGAAACTGCTATTCCTTTTGATTTTGAAAAGCTAAAGTAAATATTCATGGATGTGAAATACAAAAACCACTTTTCCATTGGGGAGAAAATATAACGCCAGTAAACCATTCCTTCACCCCTTAGCCGACCCCAGCGCCTCCACCAGCCCACAACATATCTATGTGAGGAATGGATGTTTGGTTTTCTTTGCCTCAAAACATTATGCAATCTCAGGTTTTGGGTCCTAAAAAACATACCAAACGTTGTTTTCCCTTTCTTTTGCCCAGGCTTACATTTGATCCTCTGGGGCTTATCTTAAGAATTCTAAGACCTTGGTAAATTTGTAGTAAAGACTGAGGGTTGCCTTGGAAACGGCCCTGAGCTAGCCAGGTATCTCACTGCAGCTAATTTGATAACACCGAAAACAGCCCGGAATGCAGATGTGGGATTCAGTTTGTTTTCTTTCTCTGGTCTTCAAGATAGTGCCGATCTGTTGGTGTGGCACAGCACTGTCTCCTCCTCCTTCTCTAACCCTAACCCTAGCAAAGACAGTGTGGCATTCATGTAATTCTGAAAACTACAACCTGTGTGATTGGTGATGTTCTCTAGACACGTGGCCAAGTTTTGAGCACAAGGTGGCATAAAGAATGCAATGTATCATATGTGTGGGCATTTTAGGGCACACAGAGTGACAGGCCTGCGCACTTCGCCTGAGATAGAGCCCTGTACATTCAGCTGAAGTGCTCGGGAGGAGCCAGTCATGCCGAAGTTATTAACCTTCAAAGGGCTGCAAATGGAGCTCCTCTGCATGCTACAAACTGTGGTGGCTGCTTTTTATGCTCACATATTCTGTTCTAAGTTGAGAGCCTCCTTCCTGAGCAGTTTTTCCACAGCTGGTCCCCTAGGGAAGGCATCAATACTGTAAATACTGGCGTCTCATCCTCGCGTTTCCTTTCTGTCTTCATTTCCTCATCACAGCTCTGATGCCCTGCCATCTGCCCCAGTGATGAAGTGCACAGAGGAGAAGCTAGATTCCACCCGTATCTCAAACTTCTCCACTTCAGTCCAGCAAGAACCCAGTTAACTTATCCAACCCCAGGATGGGGATGCTGCCTCATCCTCAGGGGCTCTGCCATAATCCAGTGCCATGGAGTCCACCCGCCCCTGCCTGCCTTGGGAAATAAGGGTTTCTTAGCCTCCTGGGAGCACAAGGCCTGATGTTATCCCCTCCAGGGAAGAGTTAATTCCTCCTAAAAGCATCTGATTGAAAAGAAAAGGCTTCTTTTGCCTTCCGGTCAGTTTCCCACTGGTCAGCTCCCGAGGGATGCTAGCTCCCGAGGGACGCTGCAGCCTGCTCTGCCTAGACTTCATGGTTTCTATCAGTTGGTGCAAAACAATTTGGAAACTGGAATACATTTTATGTTTCGAATGCGACATTTACACCATCCTAAATGAACACACGGGCAACCAAGTGGGCTGTTAATCAACAACCTTAACATACTGACACCTTCCACTCTTAGGATACAGGATAAAACCCGGCACCACACCGACACATCTCAGGTCTAGTCTGATAAATAAAGCAGTTGTTTTGTCTACAGAATACAAGTTACTCACAATTAGTATTAGCATTGCAATATGGGCCGCAAGAACTGGAGAACAGGAAAAAGGAGGACAAAGGAAACGGGAGCTGGTGTGGGCCTGTGACACTTCACGGGATGGCCGTGGACAGTGGTCGGGGTTAGATGTCCAGCCAGATGTAGGGTGTCACTGGCCTTTACCTTACATTTATCAGTGTAAGTTAAAGAAAATTACAGGAAAGTACAATGATATTTCGTACATTATGCAGCCAAGTATGGCAAGGTGATGGGTACGGACCAATGTGTACGTGATTGCTAGGCGGTGCCATGAAGCCAGGGGACCAGGCATCCTACTGCAGTACATACACAGACACATAGCTGTGTACAGTACATACACAGACACATAGTTTAGGCAAACAGACAGCACACAAAACTTGGGCTAACCAGCAGCATTATCCCAGACCAAAAAAAAAAAAAAAAAATTAAAACTCAAATTGGGTTATAGCACATATTTTTAGCCCTTTTGTTGTCAAAGAAAATAAAAACTGCAGAGGGAGCAAAGGGGAACGAGCTGTTCTTCCCACATTCTCTGCTTTCCCCGGGACGCAGAAACAAAGGGAAGGAAAGGGAAAAGCGTGCGAGGTAGGGACTCACAGAAGGCCTAGGCTGGGCTGGGCAGAGGGTGCAGGGCAGCCCCGTAGGCCTCCACCAGGCTCCCACTGGATGCCCTCTGCCATCCTCCAGGCTCTCACCACACCGCACACTCAAGTTGGTTCATTTCCAGTGGATTTTGTGCAATTTCATTCCAGTTTTTATTAAAATTCTCTTAGACACCTTTACCAAAAGGAACATATAAATATCCATGGGTCAAAAGTTGTTCAGCACTTGGTTGAAAAAGAGAATAATTCAATTACAGGAGATCTATTTCCTCCGGATAAATAAAATATCGTGAGACTTAATACCTATTTTCACCATATTTTTGATGAAAACAAACAGCACATCCAGAAGAAAAGTGAGACTAGAAAAAATACACCCAATGTTTAAATCAATAATCTGAATCTGTGGTGAGATGAAACCCTTTGCTCTGATAAATTAAAGTTTCAGCTCTCCTACAGGCTTTTTTTTTTTTTTTTTTTTTTTAGAAAACAAAAATAACTTCATTCTTCCCAATGCATTGCAAATCTCATAAAAGTTTGTTGGTCCAATTAAGATGCAAAACAAAAACCAAGAAAAAGTGGAAATGTGCTTTGAAGTGGCCGCATCAAAGAGCAAAGGGAAAGCAAACCCAGCTTCCTGTGGGCTCCTGTATTTCCATCCGTCCCATTGAAATGTGGAAGGCCAGGGCTTCTTCCCCAGTGCCGCCTGTGGCTAAGGAAACAATAAAGGATATTGTTACAAATAGGTAGGGTCCCTAACGAGAACAAGAAGGGGGCTGTGGCCCTGGCAGCAGCTGGGCAGGTTGGATGTGAGGTTTGCAGTAGTGCAGGGACAGCGCTAGAAACCCCCATTAAAAAATAAAGAGGTGTGGGCCGCCATGTGCAATATGGTAATTGGGAACATACTAGCTACTTCTAAGCTTCGAGCTCTGGCTCTAGTCTTTAAAGTTTATGAGTGATTTTCTTATTTACCTTTTTTCTGGAGAGTTTTGCCTCCACAAGTTTTTCTGTCCACGTGTTTTTTCAATCTTTTCCCAAACTTATATATTTTATTTGAGCAATCTTTGTGTGGACTGAACCCAAGCAGAAAGAGGTGGGGTGCGTTCAACCCCAGGGTGCTGGGACTAGTGCCCCTGACAGTCCCTTCCGACTGTAGAACTCAACATTTCCACCAGGGACTAAGGAATTTAAGGCGTTGCCATGTGAACCAGAGCCAGATTCCACCTAGGTTGGAATTTGGAGTCTTGGTGGTGCTTGACCCAGAGAAAGAACTTAACCTCTCTGCAGCTTGGACGCCTGTTTATAAAAGCAGCCAAAGTGATTCTTGCATCAAGCCTTGTCTTAAGGAGGGATGGATGAGTACCTATTTGAAATCTGCTTTTCATTTTGGAATAATTTTATGCAAAACAGAAAAGTCACTAAGAGAGCGCAGAGCATTCCTGTATACCCTGGCCTGGTTTCCCTGATGGGACCCTGTCCTCAGCGGCCATAGCTGACGGACTGCGAGGTTGACCCTGGCCCATTGCAGTGAACTGAACTTTGGGTTTTGTTCAGGTCACCACTTTTCCACTGATTTTCAGGATGCAATTCAGAATCCTACACCGCACATAGGAAACTATTTATTTTATTCTTTAAAACATTCAGGCATCTGCACATAGTAAGCACCTGCTAAATGTAATTTAATCCTGCAACTATTTCCTTGTAGGTGAAGTGGACAGTTCTACAATGGCTATACATTAGTGAGGGTTTAATCGCAGTTTTTTGCACTGATCCAATTGAAAAAAATCAGTTAATACAGAATAAGGGACAGGGCTAGGGATGTAGTTCAGTGGCACAGCACCTGCCTGACAAGCGCAAGGTCATGAGTTCCAAATAAATAAATGAGATAGGATATTTTTATAATAAAATCAAGTTACATTAATTGCTCCCTCAAAAGGAGTCCATCTCTAGGAGACTGTCTAGCGATGAGCAAAGCAAGCCACACCCGGCTATGTAGCTCATTAATTAGCCCACTCGCCCCTGAGGGATATTGCTCAAGTGCAGACTAAGACAGCGGCCATGAGCCAAGGGACCACTACAAACAAGTCAGGCTCAGTCCTTCTTCCACAGGAAAACAACATGCTTTCATAATCTTAATGAAGCAGTTGGGTACAGAGTCTGACACACTCCGCCGTGAGGCAGAAAGCTCGGAGCCCTTATCAAAACACAGCCAAGAAACCTCACCTGGAAATGGGGACAGATTGCTTGGCAAAAGGGGACAGTCATGGTCCCTTTCGCCACAGGACCAAGGCAGACTGGGACAGTGCAAGGTGTGAAGCCAGGGGTGCAGGGTTCTGGGGGTGCAGGGCCCCAGGGGCAGACTCCCCAGCACCCCGGTGCTGGCTGGGCAAAGCAGCAGTGTGGCTTGTGGTGACCACAGACATCACCAGATTCTGGGTGTTCACACCACAGGCAGCCTGCTTACCCTGGGTTAAGCTATTTGGGGGTTCTCCCTCCTGTGAAGCAGGGGATGATGGCTCTAACTTGCAGATGAGAAACTGAAGTAAAGGACTCTGCTGCAAGAAAAATATGAAGGAAGACCCCAAAATGGTCATTCTCTATTTTCACAGATTTCTGAAGATGGAGGCAAAAACTGTCCCTGGACAAAAATGGTAAAAATCAGATTTATTTTCAATTCACTAAAAGGAACGCTGAAAAGCTGAAATGACTCACCTTGGCTTTTAGATGCTAGAAAACAGCATTCCTCAGGGCTACAGTCACAGGATGTG
The DNA here is from genome assembly GCF_034190915.1 of Cavia porcellus. Lineage (NCBI taxonomy): Eukaryota > Metazoa > Chordata > Mammalia > Rodentia > Caviidae > Cavia > Cavia porcellus. The sequence goes on from NW_026947507.1 coordinate 55,040,202, forward strand.
TGAGCTGTGTCCTCCACGGCTACCAAGCAAATTCCTGTCTCAATGCCATGTGCTAAATGCTCCTGGAGTCTTTGGGTCACAACTGCAGAGCACTGGGTCATGCAGGTGTCTACACTGCTGCCCCTCTGCAGGCACTGGGCCAAAAACTACGGAAAACCCAGCCTGTACCCTGCAAGACCTTCCTTGGAGGGTTCCTGGTATTTCACATAAAACTCAAAAATGTGCTGAATTGAAATAAACAGGTCTTCAAATACAAAGTACAAAGTAACATAAAGTAGATGCCACTTGGAACAGACAAAATGATGTGAGCAAAGGGAGAAACCGAAATCTCACCAGGGCAGGAGGAGGGTAGCATGAGGGGAGAGTGTGACCAGCAAGTGGTCTGGAGCAAGCTGGGGCAGGAGGCTGTTCTCAAGGGAGATATGGCTCCACCAAAGACCAGAAGTCTGCCTGCCCTAGGAGGACCAGTCTCCGGCTCAGCAGAGGGCAGGAGAGGGCAGGCTGGTGCGTCCACGTGTGTGTCCAGCTGAGGGCTGGGGGGAATGGAAAACAGCACATGCTTAAGGATGTTCACTCTCAGAGTGATACAATCACAGGTCCGTGTGAGGGAGACTGATTTTTTTGGGACTGAGCGTGGACTTCAGAGTGGGGAGACCCAAGAGGCAGAGCAGAACCTGAATGCCATCGACCTCGCAAGGGAGACTCCTCGGTGACTGCCCAAAGTAAGGGTGGAGAAGAAGGCACTGAAGACCAAGGCTGGGCGTGGCACTGGGTGACCCCTTAGGGGCTGAGCAAGGGACACCTGGGCTGCTGAGAAGGCCCAGAGCCTGGCAAACGGCTCCATGTTAACAGAGCATGGGAAAAAATCACGCTCTGGGCTGGTGCGCTGGGCTTGCCTGGGAAGCCCCTAGGTTTCTGGGGCTCCAGGAAGAGTGGAGTGCAGATCGTTAGTTAGACAGACCCATCCCTGTCTTGGAAGGGGCCAGGCCTCGAGCTTGGGTGGGAATCATCTCAGGGGAGCTGGGAAGTGGATGCTTTGGGGTGATGGGGAGAGGGTGGAGACAAACAGAAGCTGGAACTCTGCGGGGGACTCTTCAGCATTTCGGAATAAGAAAGAAGACAAGGAGAAGAGACAAAGAAGGCCAGGGAGGGGCGAGGCGGCACTGCAAAAGCAGGAAGCCAGAATTTCAAGAGAGCAAATTGAGTTCCACGGTGGTGGCACACAAAGCTTCACAAACACAAATGCCAGTTTCCTAATTTAAAATATTCATTTGTTGGTTCTATTATGGTTTTGGAAGACTGGTTCTTTTAAACAATAGCCCCAGGGAAAATTTCAGGAAAAATTCACTTCTGAAATAACTGAAATAAATTCTCTGAAGGGCTCTGAGCCACCCCGAGAATCCGTGCCGAGCAGAGACCTGCCGAGGACCCATGTCGCACATACATCAGGAGCTTCGGTTATAGAAAAACGTTTTCCTGTAAAAATCATTTAGCCTCTCAGGGCTTTAGAGAAAATGTGTTTGCAATTACTCCATTACCTTGCCTAACTGCAATTTGTCTGCCTCCAAGGGCTAAAAGGAATAATTTTTGAATTAAAACTTCTTTTCTGTTTCAGTATGGTTCTTTGGTAGCTTTTTATCTATTTGCCCAATGTTACATTTTTAAAATGCATACTGTTGCCAAATTAGAGTTTCCTATCCCCAGAAATTTAATAGTCAAGAGAAAATTGAAATCTCTCTGATGGATAAGTTTCTTCAGATGTTGAACAATTAGTACCCCCTTTAAAACTCACAAGCCACACACACAGAGAGACTTCAAAAGGTAAATCAGAAAGACATACAGACGGGAGAGAGGGTAAATAGCTCTCATTTAAAACTTCCCAGACTGTCGTGTTGTGTGCTTCCAAATGCCAGCCCACTCCAGTCTAGCGCACCTGAGAAGAACCGGTTGCACAAATGGTGAGCTTGTACACGGGCACAGTTAGAAGTGCCTCCAGCTTTGGTGTTCGTCTTAGCTCTGGAGCTATTAACGTGCCCAGGGAAAGCGAACAAACCAAGGATATCTTCCAGCTAGGTTCACGGTGCACACCTGTCCTCTCAGTTTTACGGGACGCTGAGGCAAGAGGATCACAAGTTCCCGGGCAGCCTGCATGAATTAGCAACCCAGGGAGAACTGTGTCAACATAAAAAATTTAAAATTTAAAAAAGAAGGAGAGGTTGGTGCTGAATGTGCAGGCCGCTGGTTCAGTCTACAATATCATTTAAAAAATAAATAGAAAGAATTACCTTTCTATATCTGAGTTGAAACTAAAAATGCATATTTCAGAAGCGGCTATAGATCAAAGGGAATCAATAATACTCCTTTCCATGAGCACAGCGTATTAAATAAGATTTGATATGCTAATTAATATTCAAGAGTTGTAACCATTAATACTGATGTGTCAATTTATTTGTTTTGAGAACAACAGACTGGGCACATGGTCGTGAGTTTGATCCTCAATACCCCCAAAAAAATGTTTTTAAAAACTAGCAGACCGGCAGAGCACATGCGTATGTGTGTCTGGTGGGTCCCTATTGTCCCCGGAGGCACGCTCTTGGGGACAGTATCCGTCCCCGGTCACTTCCTGTGCTTTTCCTGCTCTGCTTTGCAGTCTCCATGAACTCAGCAATGTCCTCCACTGCACTCTTGCCATGATGTTCCTCCCTTGGAGCAGCCAACCATGGACTGAATCCTCCTAAACCGTGAGCTGCACTAAACCTTCTTCCTGTAAGCTGTGAGTGTACACTATTGTGTCCAACACCAGGAAAGCTCACAAATATGAGCCAAATAGGGATTGCAGAATTACATTTATACAAAAAACATCCTGAAGGCAAAATGACAGAACTACAAGGAACTTGCCACGATGTGATCATTGTGCATGCTATGCGTCTTGTCTGTTGTTTTTGTGCTGCTGGGGACTGAACCAAGGGGTTTTGTGCATACAAGGCAAGAGCGCTACCACTGAGCCACGTCCCCAACCTTTACAACACGGTCATTTTGTTCTTGCACTAAGTGCTTGATCTTAATATTTACAGGTATATATGTACGTACATATATATTATGTGCTTGTGAAAATTTAATAATTACAATTAGAAAACAACATATTTTCTTGTATCCTTTAATATTATTAAAATGAATACTTACTAAGGAAATGCATTATATGAAATTGATATAATATGACAACTTTCCTGGACACTAATACATAGTATCAAAAATTCTAGAGAAATTAAGAATTTTACATTTCAGAAGACGCTGCATCTCAGAAAACAAAGGGTTGCTTGTAGTGACCGAGGCAAACCTGGTAAATATCTCTTATTTCATGGTCATTGAAAACAAGGAACAGAGGACTAATTTAGCTTTCTTTTGTATATACAGTAGGTTTAAAAAGATAAAAAGAAACTTCTTCAAATGCCTGAAGCCTGGTGTACTCTGAAACTTGGCCTCCAGCACTGTTTGACCTGGTTCTGTCCAGTTTCTGGCACCTGTGGAGTCCCATCTCCCCTCTTCACTAGCGCAATCTTTAGCTGCGCCCCGCAATGACAGGTCTCCTAAGTGAGGCTTCAGAGAAACAGTAACCAGTTCTTCCAGCAAACTTGGCTGACTGGGCTTTGGTGAAGTGGGCGGGGGCTTTGGGAAAAGGAACTGCACTTAGTTAAGCGGGTCTTCTCAGAAGTGGGCCACAGAAGCAATTCTTTCTGTACAGTCTTGAGTGAACAACACAGACTGAACCGTAAACACAGGTTCCGGGGGGGTTCTCTGGTACGTGAGACACCCAGCAGCGTGGGCTCCCTCTCGGAATAGCAGGAGGCAGTTTAGGCAGGTGAAGCCAAGGTCACCACATTTTCCTCCGGGGAGGAGTTTACTGCATCACACAGGTCACACTGTGCTCCCCCAGAAGGGTGAGCGCTTACACACACACACACACACCAGAGGATTTTGCCAATGGTGGCCTGTTTAAGAAGAACCGTAGTGTGAAGCTACATTTACACTGATTTCCCATGCTCAAGCCACGTGCCGTGCACTCCTGTGACCCACAGCAGGGGCACGGCTGGTGAGTGTGGAGTCGATTAGCTCTTCTCCCAGTGCTTACACCGCAGATCAGCCGTGGTCCGAACCTCTGCTTTTAATGGAAACTTCTGGATGCGTGTGTGTGTGTGTGTGTGTGTGTGTGTGTGTGTGTGCATGTGTGCGCGTGCATGTATGTGCACGCGTGTGTGCAGTCTTTCAGATAAACGCTCCGCAGCTCTCATGCAGGCTGGCTAAGAGGTGCTGGGCACCACTGCCGGGATTCTCAGCGAGGTGGCGGCGGCCAACTCAGCTGGCGCTGGCAGGCTTCTGCAGAAATTAGGCGTGGTGGGTCCGGTCGGCAGAGTACGGGGAGCCCAGCCCGAGAGGCACCTTCTCCCACATTTGTGGAGCGCCTCCTCTCCGCGCAAAGGGGCCTCTGCGTCCCCATCTTACGGCTGGGGCTCCACGCCGAACCACCCATTGACCAGCACAAGTTCTCCCTCCTAGGAAGCCACAGAGCCTGTCCCAGAGCGCAGGCCCCTTGAGGCCCAGTGGATGGGCTTTGCAGGCACAGCGAGGCACCAAACCTTTGCTGGATCGTTCTCAGGCTTGAGGCGGGGATGGGGATGGGGATGGGGGTGGGGTGGGGATGCCTTACCCAGGACCCAGCTCCCACCCCCTCAGAGTGGTGCCGCGCATAATGCCACAGCACAGAGCGCCTTGGTGGGATTTTCCAATGCAGTCTTGAGAGACCTTTGACTCAGGGTCTGAAAATAAGATTTAGATGAGACAGTTATAAACCCAGGAAAGTGGCCTTGCCCTAGAGAGATTCTGCTTAACCCACGGTTTAATGAATGAAACGGTTTCAGAGACTAAGTGACCTACAGAGTTAGGTGGAGACTGAGGATTCCAACCTAGATTTTCAGTTCTCCACCTTTTATACACTACATTTTTTCAGTGTTCTAAATTTTTGCCTACATGGCCAGTGCACGGTGCAGGCCACTCGCAGGCCGGGTCCCTGGCACACAACAGCCTCATATGTACCTTGTTTCCTTTGCACATTCCTGGGCTCCAGCTCAGGCCCTCTGAGTCAGGAACTGGGTCACAAGTCCTCTAGGTGATTCTAATGCATGCTAACATTTGGAATTTTTGTTTTTGTTTTGGAGAACTAAGTGTTGAACTCAGGCTCTTCACGTTGAGCTAGATCCCCAGTCTTATTTATGTGCTCTCTACAAGGTTGGCCTTTTTAATAATTTTTATTTTTATTAGCACCTTTGTAGTACATAATGATTACATTCATCATGGGGCGTTGGCACATGAAATGACAGGTCTTAATTCTTTCTGGTTTTTCTCTCCCTCCCCCACCATTTTTATTTTTTGGGACTGGATCTCAAGCTCAGGATGGGCTCAGATCTTTTATCCTGCTGTCTTAGCCTCCCAAAGTGCTGAGCTCAACGGCATACACCAAATTTTCACATATATCTGATTCACATGGGGTCAGATTCTGTTTCAGTAGGTCTGAGAGAGAGACCCAAAATTGTTTTTTCCTAAGGCGAGGTTAGAAAAAAAAAAAAGTTAGTTAAAAGCAAGACTTGGTCATCTCTCCTTGTCTGTTGTGCTTGCCCACCTCACCCTCCTCCATGCATTACCTCAGGCACTTCCCTTCCCCAAGACCCTTTGCCACAATACCACAGATATGTCTGCCTGAAGAACCCCAAGATATGGGCTGAGGGTTCAGCTTAGCGGCCTCAGGGCCTGCCTGCCAAGTACAAGGTTGTGAGTTCAATCCCCAGAACCAGGAGGAAAAAAAATCCAAGACAGCTCTTCTTTTTAAAATGGTTCCTCTAATAACTTAAATGAAAAAAAAAAATCAATTTAGAGCAATTAATCTATACAGCAGGACACCTTATTTTAATAAAAAGGAAATCTGTGACCAAAATCCATTCAACATAGCACCCCAGATGCACCTTTATTTTCCTAAAAGGTTGTGCTCCCTAAATAAAAGGAGACGACGTGATCCATGCATGGTGCAATTATTCCTAAGCATTCATCCAAAACAGCTCTAAAGTTGATTCTAAGGACTTCGAAGAGGACGAGTGCGGTGAATTTACAAGCAGTGTGCCGCATTCACATGGTGCTCCCTCAAGCTCTTGCCCTTTGTAATTTAAGGAAGGGATTCACACTGCACACCCCAGGGCACACTCTTCCCAGGACCAGACGATGTTCTGACCACCAGTGATTTAACCCTTTCACGCTGCTCCCCCTGTCAGTCTAACAAATCTCCGATTTTCAAATCCACCTGTGCTCCCTTCCCCAAATGAAATGGCTCCGTCCACCTTTCTTAAAAAAGAATGCAGCCTCATCTCTTTTATTCAGCCATCAGCCCTTCCAGCAGCTTCAGGCTCCAGCTGTCATCTGTGCCTTTCTCTCTGGGCCTCAGCTCCCCGGGGAGAGGGGTCAGGTCCTCTTTCTTCCATCAGAAGACAGCTAGGGCATACTGCCCTGGAAAATGACCAGCAAAGTAGTAATGTTCTCACTGGAAGGAGAAAGCTGTGAGATGTGCTAACAGACCAAAGAACTGTTCTAAAAACATAGGCAACACACTTGACTTTGTAATGTAACCCACTGGCCAAAACCTCTACAGAAACAGAGCGCTGGCTCTTTACTTATTGAAAAGAAAGCTATCTGCAGGGGACCCAGGCAGGGGCCTGCTGATGGGCAACTATTCCTGGGGGCAGTGGTAACTTTAAATGTAGCCCAGCGATAAACAAAAACGTGCAACATCAGCCAGGCTAGCTGTGCAAATGCTGTGATGGCTTTATGTCTTCTACAAACTTGACTGAAGTGAGTAATAAACATTTTAAACTCTAACCTCTTTCTTACCTCCAGCCCCAAATGCCCAGGAGTGTGAAAAGTAGCAGCAATCACAGATTGGGGTGCCCGGCACCCCCAGCCCAAGGCCTGTCTGGGTCAGCTCTCATAGCTCCAGGTTCTGGGAACAGGATAACAAGTCCCTCATGATGGCCACTCCAAGGACAGCACGCTGGAGCCGGGAATGCTGCTGCAGGTCACCATCGCCCTGGAATCTATGCTTCCCCCCTAGTGTGCTCCCTGCATTAGCTTCACCCCAGTATTTTAGCCACACTAGAACTATGGGACAGGCAGGCATACCAGTTGGCCCGCTGATTTGCACAATCTTAATTTGAAAAGATTTATTTAACATATATTTATAGGACAAGCTGGATGCAGCCGTCAGGACCCACTGGCTTAGCAGATGACAGCTGATCTGGGGTCACCCTGGAAGAAGCAGGAAATGAGCACCCGTCCTGAGGCACGCACGCAGAGTGTCTTGGGGGTGGAGGCTTCTCACCTCAGGCTCCAGGAGCCCAGCAAAGCCTCCCCCCCACCAGGCAACCTGCCGAACCTGTTCTGGAGCGGCCCAGGAGGGTAAGTTTTGTTTCTTCATGTTGATAAACACTGTGTGATGCTGGCTCAGCGATCTAGCACTGTTTTGTCACTTCTCTTGGACACTTCCTCAGGTCCTGGCCTTGATTAGCATCCAGATGACTCGCTGTGTCCCGGCCACTCTGCTTAACATTTCTTCAGGATCTAAATTTTCTAATCTCGGTTTGCTGTTACGCAACATAGAAAATCATCAACCCTGGTTGCAGCTGAGGGAACTGGCTTCAGGGGTCAAGACCCAAGCTCAGGTCCTGTAAGGCCTAGGCTGCAAAGCCTGGATTCAAACCCACAGTTTCATAAAGTACAAGGCCCACAGACAAGAGTTCACGACTTGCAAACCCCAGTGTTCTGTGGGAACACCAGCCTGGACAGTGCTGGGCCGGGTCTCACGCGTAGGGACACAGCCAAGAAATACCGGCAGCCAGGCAAGTCTGTAGGAGGGGCCTCTGTTGTTCTACCTGGGTTTCCTTTATGGTTTATTTCGGTTTTTCCTAACTGGAACAGTTAGGTAGTCTAAAGAGAGTAAAGAAAAACAGGAATCAAGAGGACAGATATTAAAATAAGAAGACTTCTTTTGGACTTTGAAAAGTGTAAATAGTAAGTAATTCGCTGTTATTGTCACTGAACGCATGCTCAGCACTTACTACCCACACTGTGAGCTGGTAATGGTTTTGTAAGGGTCTTGACATCCACCTGTTCTTCTTACCTGGATCTTCAGACAGGGAGGGAGGAGATTCCAGAGCTCTGTAACAGGGATTTTAGGACTCTTTTACCTGGAAGAGCACTTCTCTGCAAAAAGTCTCAATAGTTTCATCAGATTATTAAAAAAAAAATACGTGAGCCAAAGAAAAATATTTTGTCTTTTTGAGACAGGGTCTCGCTGGACTTGAGCTCACTGTGTAGCCCAGGCTGGTGTCAAAACTTGTAACAATCCTCCTGTCTCAGCCTCCTGAGTGCTGGGATTACAGGCATGTGCCACCATGCCTGGAGAGCCAAAAATTATTAAGAGAAACAAATCTTCTAGCTTCGTATTATATTCCTGAGGGGTCAAGTCCCTGCCTGTTCTCGCTGTAGGACATCAGACACCAACACGCTGTCTCCAGCTGACCACAGGCCTCTTCCGAGATGTCCCCAGGCATCTTGAACCCACACCTCCGGGTGTCACGCACACACGCTCCTCTCCTCCTGACCTGTGCTCCGTCTGCTGACATTGCTGTCCTCCTGCCACCGTCCTGGACCACTGCAGTCATCTTCTGTTTCCCTCTCTGCTTCCTCCAGTTAAGCACCAGCCCCTGCAATTATTCCTCTAGAGGTGCTGCACCCCTCGCCCCACCCCAGCTATGCCTTGATCTACAACAGCCCCCCCCCTGGCCCCTCTAAGGGCTCCTCCACACACTGCCACCGGCTCCTCGAAGGTGCGAGGCCACACACACCAATGTCTGTGGCAGCCCGGCCTCAGTTTCCCCTCTTTCCTCTGCTTTGCCTCCATGCTTTGTGCTCCATTTTTGGAGCCACATCTTTTGTGCAAGTTTTTCTGAAACTGCCTGCCTTTTGTGACACGCTTTTTCCATCTCCCTCACTCCTGCTGCCACCCTTTTGACAAATTTCCATCCACGTTAAGATCTCTTTCCCTGCTCGGAGTCTTGCTGATCAGCCAAGGGAGGCTCCGACGCTCTGTCCTTGTGGAGCGTTTAATCCAGGGCAGTAGCTCTCAAGCCTTGGCCTGGCTGGACACACCTGGAAGACGTGTTAGAACTCAGGGTGCTGACTCAGGCTCTGACTCGGCAAGCCTGGTGTAAGCCTGGTGAGGTGACCAGGTCAGACACGCAACACCTGAGGTTAAGCTCCACACTTGCCGAACTAGCTCAGTTTCTAGGTCAACTGTGACTCCAAGAGCCCCAGCCAAGATGTCTGGTCAGCACCAAGCCCAGCAGCAGCCCAGCCCCTCCCGCTGTGGCCACTTGGGCAGGAAGCCCGGTGGCCCTAGCAGGCAGAGGATACCAGGGTGGTCTTGACATGTTCATTCCCTATCTAAGCGGAGAGCAGTATCAGACTGAAAAATTACTTCTTTTTTTTTTTTTTTGTCTTTTTCTTTTTTATCGGTACCGGGGATTGAACTCACGACCGCCTGATTGCAAGGCAGGCGCTTATGCCGCTGAGCTAAATCCCCAGCCCCTGAACAATTACTTGTTACTTCAAATAATATAAAAGCAAGGGTACAGAAAAGTAGTGTCATGGTTAGATGGGAAGGTAAGGTCCTATGTACAACAGTAAAACAGTCCTTCCAAATAAACGGTTGTGCAGTTTAAAAAAAGTGTATCAGGAAGGGAATGAAGGTGTCCAAGAACAGTTTGCCTAATGAAAACTAAACGTGTAGGGGTGTCTCTTAATGAAGACCTCTGTCACAGAGCGGCCGTAGCCAGCATTGCAGAGGTGGATCTGGCAGCAGGAGGAACCCGCTGATTCTCAGTCCCTGATGACATCTATGCTAGTCCAGCAAGGCCTAGGGACAGGCTGGTCACATTCCTCTCAATGGTAACTTCCCTTCAATCCCAGAGAAACATAGGTGCAAAAGCAATGAAAAATCCATCTTTGTGTTAGCAATGATTAAATCAAATTGTCTGTAGCACCTTTCAAATGATGTAGCCTATTGCCGACATTACCTTCTCGTTTGCATAAAATAACCACACAGCTCCTTCATGGTCTGCTCAGCCTGTGGCCCAGAGAGAGTTAAACGTCCTGGACGCTGCTTCTCCCTGTGAGCCCCAGGTCCTCTTGTCTTCTGCCCTCTCAGACATGGATTATAGAAAAAGGGCCCAGCCTTCTCTCCCAAGAGGCCTTTCTGCCACATTTCTTCCTACCAGAGCTAGGGTTGCCCACCGGGGCTCTCTATGGATGCCTGAGATCTCCCGGCTCTCCGGGGCAGGGTAACTCATTTCCTGACCCCTCCTGCACTGGGCAAACCTGGAGAGGCAGGCCGAAAGGGTTTATGGGCTCTAGCCAGGCCTTTGGAGACACGGACGAGGATTAGAACCTCAGATAGGGAGCTTCTACTTTTCTCTTCATGTTGAAAGCCACATAGTGGACTCACTGCTTTCTAACAAACAGAATCTGCCTGGGGATTTACATGTTGTTTCTGGCTCTCTCCATAGCAGAAATGGTGGTTTTACATATTGTTTAAACTTACTGAGAGACTGACCCAAGGTTCCCAACAGCTGGTGATTTTAAATGACTTCTTTCCCGGCCCTCAGGTCCTTCCCTGGGCAGACTGGAGTCCACAGCGAGTCCTGTGGATCAGGGGAGAGAAGAAATCAGAAAAAGGGCTTTCACTGCCAGGATGAGCCAGCGCCCTGGGGTCCACCCAGCTGCAGGCTAGTCATCAGGAGACTCGCAAGAACTTGGCACTTACGTGATGGAGAAGAAATGTTTCTCTTGCCTTTCTGTATGGTCCAAGTACATCTGGCCTCTAAGTCAGGTCCTCACGTGTTTATATTACTCCAAGCTTTCCTGCATAAATAAGGTCCTCTTATTTTCTCTTTTAATTTTAATTTGTCTTTAAGTCAGAATTTCCCCTAAAAATTCTCTTAGATTATAAACACATTTAAATTAGAAACAATGTAGAGTGTCTCTCAAAGAGGCAAAGACACCTTAAAGAAAGCTCTTAAAGATGCCTGAGTGTGTTATACAGTCACTATAGAAATAAAATATATAAACGGTTTTAAAAAATGATATTCCTGATAATCTACTGACTTAGCAGCAAAGCAAGCTAACAGTAGTTTATTATTTTTATTCCAACATTTTAATAATAATAACTTTATAATTATTATTTCATTAGAGTCCCCACTAACTGAAAGATAGGTTTAATACTTCCAAGTTTCAGGCCTGGATTTAGCTTGGTGGCACAATTGCCTGCTTGGCAAGCCCAAGGTGGTGAGTTCCTTCCCAGTCTCATAACAGCAGTGAACACTGGCACCATATAGGGCAGGAAACACGGTGCCTATGTAATGTGCCAGACTGGGCACTGTGGAAACTGAAAAGAGATCACATACAGCTGATAACTGTCTCCTGCCTTCAGTCCAGCCCAGGCCATCCTCTAACGTTTGCTCTGAGTATCACACAGGCACCCGATTCGCTAAGTGTGAATTTCCCACTGATACAAGGACATAAAGAGAGAAAGGCACTGTTAGCATCTGCGGGATATTTTTAAAAAGGAGAAAAACACAGATCATTCTTCACAGAGCAGAGTGGAGCAGACATAATGTTTGTGGCTGTCATAAATTACATCCTTGCAAGGAAGCGCTTGTTTCTTGTTTTTCCTGTAGGAAAAAAAAAGCAGATCCAAGGTCTGCTGAGTCATCCGTGGTCCTCACGTCCTGGCACTGGTGACTGGCTGGCCTGCCGAATGTCCTCTATGTGCTTATTGTTCCCAGAGATGCACTGCTCTCCACAAAGGTCTCACAAAGCAGCACTGTTCCCACTCGCACACACACCCGTCCTCTTGACAGTGAGGTAAGTAACACCTGCCCAGCCACCCCAGCAAGGGAGAGTCCTGAAATGCGAACTCAGGGTTCCCAGTCCACCTGGGGGAGCCCCGAGCCACTTCCTGATGCCTGACCCAGTGGAAGCCTGTAACAGCGCTGTTGCACAACTTCAGATGTTGAGAATTTAAAAGAAAGAAGACACCACTGGCAGATTGCATGGCAAGCAGATTGGGCAGAGGTGGAGCCGTGAGCTGAAAACCTTTCTGCCAGCAGAAGGTGGCTGATGTGATACCACTGCTGACCCTGGCCTGGCCCACATACCCAGCCTTTTTGCCAACCACATGTTCCCTCAGGTCCCTGGTGATCCCTTGATCAGCCTGCATTTCCAGGATCACCCGCCCTGTTCCCTCCAAGCATGGCTTACCTTCTTCCGTCGCTCACTAAATGAAATTCTTTACCTACATGAGTTTGTGTTCGCATGTGTTCATACATGGATGAATGTCAGTACAGACTGTGTTTGAGATGGTGAAAAACAGGCGTTTGGTACTTTTTGTTTCTTTTTAGGAATATAAAATGCTGGATAGTGGCCCTTCAGGTTCTGGCTGGTGAGAGACCCCCCCCTCAGGGTGCAGAAGGAAAATCCAAGTGCAGATCATTGATTCTGAGTGAGGGGGTGCAGAGCACATGGGCGGGGAAGGCAGCGGAGCAGAGACCTCAGGAGCTCACAGTAGAAGAGCAGGGACTGAGCTCAGATCCCACAGTGAGCTGCCCCGTGCTCCCAGCTCCCTGTCTTCAGCCGTGCTGGGCTGCCATTTTCCCTCTAGCGTGTGCATCTGCTGCTTTGGCAGAGACACGGTCCTTGGCATCGCACGGACCTCTCCTAGCGCTTGGTCCTGCAGTCCCCTGCAATGTCCCTGTGCCCCGCCCCCACTTCTCTTTAAGAAAGCTTCCTCAATATCCATGACCACAGAGGCCAACCCTTTCTTCCCCGGCATAGCTAGTCTTGGCCTCACTGTTCCTGTACTTTCAGAGTACGTTTCATGGACATATTATCTTTTAAATTCAATTGGAACACAAAAAATAGACTATAATGATAATTCAAATAAGTTACCCCAAAATAAGGGTAACCTACAAAGCTTACCGCAAGAGCTCTGGGAGGAGAGGCTTGTGGAACAGTAAGAACTTTTGAATCAACCGAGTAACCCTGAATTTGACTCCTACTAAGAAAAGTCTAAAAACCGGGCATGGTGGCTCATGCCTGTAATCCTAGCACTTGGGAGGCTGAGGCAGGAGGGTCATTGTGAGTTGGAGACCAGTTTGGGCTACAAAGTGAGCTCAAGGCCAGCCTGAGCTGCATACTGAGACCCTGTTTTGAAAAGACGAGAAAAAAAGTATAAAACATTTCACTTTTCTGGTCTCATTGTGTTTAGCTATAAAAGAATGAGGAAGACGATGGAGGCAACAGCTCCTTTAGAGTTTGTTAGGTAAATTGCCTGGAAATCCACCTGGCACAGCACAGAGTAGCAGCTAGGTAGGGAAAAGGTATTTTATGAATATATGTGATTCATGAATCAGTCCTAGAACAAAGCAAAAAACAGATTTTATTTTTCAGGTCCCCCCTCCCCCGCCAGCAGCCTAAGCCTGGTGTATCCCCGCCTTCCCTTCCCCACACCCAGCCTGACGCTCTGTCTCCCTGCAGGAGAGCCTGTCTCACAAGCCTGGCCCTCTCTTCCCCACTAGGTCTTCCTGAGAACAAGGCACACATTATGTTCACCGTGTTTCCCATTCCTGGGGCTTGCCGGGACACGGTTTTCTATAGCTGTCTCTGAGCAACATCCTGACTGGGCCGCGGTGGCCCGAATTGGCCAGGCACTGTTCCGCAGGTGTCAGCGCTGTGCTTGGGGAAGATTCACATTTGACTCCAGAATGCGGAGAAAGGAGTGTGCCCTGTCTTGTGTGTGTTGACCTCATCCAGTTAGTTGAATTGAACCGAACAGAACAAAACAATCCTAAGGAAAAGCCTTCCTGTTTGATGCACCATGCTGGAACACTGACCTTTCCCCACCCTTCAGTCTCTACCTGAAAAGTCAAGGTTCTGGAGCCTGCCAGCTTGGGGACCATCATCCGTCACTCTGGGTCTTGCACCCTCATGCCTTTGGACTCTGGACCCGGACCATCATCTCTCCTGGGCCCCAGTGCGCCAGTCACAGACTTTGGAATGTCTCTGCCTCTGTAATGACTTTAACCAACTGCATCCTAAACTACCTTCTTTTAGGTTCCAGGGATCGAACTCACAGCCTGGCTCTTGCCACACAGGCGCTTACTCCACTGAGCTAAATCCCCAGCATAAACCTCTCTATTCTGCAGAACCCATGGAGGACCCTGGCCGTACTATTAAAATTTGCTGAACCTAGTGACCTTTCGAAAGGGAAAATCTTTATGACAGCACTTTCCAGTTTTGCCTTGGTCTATGTGCCTTTTGAAAACCAAGAGTGTTGACATTTCAAAAATCTGCACAGAAACATCTCCTCCACCCTCCCGCGCAGCCGGCCTAAGTGGGCAAGCCTCCCCCGCTGCCCACTGTCCGCTCCGCTGCCCGAGCCTCCAGAGGGCGGCTCCAGGTGCCCTGTAAACATTCACCTCAGAATTGGAGTAGGGTTTCACACTGAGCTTCAGGCTTTGATCCTCAAATCAGTTTCTGGTTTGACTAAGAGAAGCTAAAATAGCAAAATGACTTTTTGGACATTAAACCACCGTTTTGAGAAATTCCATGATTCCAGTGCAAGTGAATAGCACACATGTGGATTAAATTTTCTTAAAATACACAAGGTTTAAAAGAATTAAAGGAACCTGGTTTAGGTTTGATGGACCGAAGAGTCTGCAGTCAGCGTCTCTATCGCTGCCGCGTCTCGGCCTGGCGTTCTCTGCTCCTGCACACTTTGCCCTCCTGAGCTCAGCGGGGAGAGAGTGGGGTCAGGATGAGGAAGATGTGGCGAGCCGATCCCCAAGACGCTGTTTCTTAAATTTACCAAACCCTGAACTAATCACCACGCATGCCTCCAAGGTCTTTTGGAGACATTCATACCAACAAAAGATAGGAGCTGTTTCCCGATGACTCCAAAATTGTTTTTTGAAACAGAGTATCATTGCAATGTGGATCTTTATTCTTCAGTATAATATTCTTAGGTTTGTGCATTGTTTGATTCTTTATTTTTGAGGGTATTTTATTCTGTTGGATAGAATCTATAATTTCTTTTATATTTTATTTATTATCCTTATTAGTATTATTATTGTTGGTCTTTTTTGAGACAGGGCCTCACTGTGCAGTTCAGGCTGATCTTCAACTTACTTTGTAGCTCAGGCTGGCCTCGAACTCACAGCAGTCCTCCTGCCTCAGCCTCTTGAGTGCTGGGATTACGGGCTTGTGACAGTATACCTAGCTGATACTAGTTTTTAACGTTGTAAAGGCTTGCTTTTGGCTTGTTGATTTATCTAATCTAGGTTGGCTTGAGGACAGCTTCACTTGCAGAGGCTAATGCGTTTTTAACTGCTCCTGTTTTGTTTTAATTCCATCTCTAGTGCAGATAACATCTCAGATGCTGCTGATGGGAAAGCAAAGGGCTATTCAGCAGCATAGATTTTCATTTATAACTAATCCAAAGTCAACATGGGGCATTGTTTTGTTAAAATTCATAGTTATTCTTTCATCAGTTGCCAGTTACAGGAATGCTTCCTGTAACATTACTGTTAAAGTTTAATGAAAGAAGGGATTCCAGACTTCAGACTTGGTTGGCTGAAGGTGACAAATCCACCTTAAAGTGTCCCAAGTGGCACCTGTGCCTTCAGTGCCTGGAACTTCTACAGCCTGCACCCGGGTCCGGGTGATAGTTCTCTAACACAGCAGCCAAACCCTTTGCGTCTGTTTCTGGACCCCTCTTCCGGACACCTGTCCTCTTTCTGAGAGAGGACACAAACAGTGTCTGGGCCGCCAGGTCCCACAGGCAAGGTCTGGGGACTCTTGATGTAGAGTCTGACCCTCATCCCAGCCTCCTCCTATGTCCTGTACATCATGCGTGATCTCCTTCATGAGCCTGGGTTTTCACATCATAATTACTTCTCTTTCACATTTTATTTATTTTTTTCTTTTGGTACTACGAATAGAACTCACAATCTTGTGCTTTCCAGGCAGGCGCTGTGCCCCTGAACTGCTCCCCTGGCCCTGTTTTCTCTGCTAATCTGTGTTTGCACTGGAGCAGGGGTGATACTTACCTTGTCACAGTTATGTCTCCATCAAAGGAGCCAAGCGGGTATTTGCAGGGTGGCCAGAGGTCAGGGACGTGGGAGAAGGGGAGGGAAGTGCTCCTCCTTTGCCCCTGCCAGGTGCTTTCTCTCACAAAAAGCCTGGGTGGCAGAAGGGCAGAGAGGTTAAACTTGTTCAAGGTCACACAGCTGTAACGGTTGCGTCTGGATCTGAGGCATTTGGTCTCCAACCCTGACAGCGTTTGCTAAACAAGCACATGTGTGGAAGGGTCCAGGCAGGGGCAGTGGGTCACACACTGAGGAATGGGTAAAACCACGACGAGGGGAAGCGCAGGGTTCCGAGGAGCAGGTTGACTTTTTGGTCATTTCACATTGCATGTGAAAAAAGATATGAAAGAGAAGTACTTCTGATGTGAAAAGCCAGGCTCACCAAGGAGACCACGCACGACGAGGAGGACGTAGTCATTGCACCTGCAGCCAGAATTGGGGTAGAAGTTTTGAGATGAGGATGTGGGCTTGAGGCTGGGATTGCACCAGCGCTGGTAAAGACAGAAAGCTGGTTCGCAGCCTCAGGCAACTTCTGTCCTGGAACGCTCGGGTTAAGCTGTCAGCTGGTACTTCACCTGCTGGCCACAAGGAATAGCTGACGCTACTCAGAACCCCGTGCCCTATGCTGGCCCCACAAGCACAGCGCCCAGGTCACCTGGATCTTTATCAAAACTGGCCCTTTACCAGGCTGTGCTGGGGCACTCCTGTAATCCCAGCACTTGGGAGGCTGAGGCAGGAGGATTGCTGCGAGTCTGAGACCAGCCTGGGCTACACAGTGAGTTCAAGGCCAGCCTAGACTACATATAGTAAGCCCCTGTCTCAAAAGCAAAACAAAAAAAAAATAACAGAAATAAAACAAACCTTTTGGTCACATAGATAGCAGCTGTCTGAAATGGGTCTTTCTTGCTGAAATTAGTGACTTTTTAATTATTTCCCACACTTTTAAGGATACCACTGCACACCTGAGCCAGCTGAGGGGCTGGGGGCTCGGGCTGCCAGGCACTTGATGTGATTCCCAGCACCTCTGGTCTCCCAGGCCCACAAGACAGGCAGCCATGCTGTCCCTTTATGATGACATTCTAATATGCAGTCTAATATCTATTCCAACAATAGACTGTTTACCTGCACAGTGGAATTTCATCAGTGACTCAATACAATGAAAGGTGGCTCGTTCCCCAGGAGCCCCAGCCTCTGAATCCACCACATCTCCTAACCATGAGCCTTTTGGGGCTGTCCGGTCTGCTCATAGCTGCAAGCTGGTGACTGAATCTTTTAGGGACTTAAAGGTTGCAGAACAAAGGTGGCTCCATATACCCCAGAGAAGACCGGTAACACTGACAGCCTTTGTTAAAAAGGCTGATTTCAATTAAATTGTAATTTTTTGCTGGTATAAATGTAAAATGATTGCCCTGGCTTTGGGAAGCATTTATGCCTTGTCTCAATCAACACCTGCCAGTCAGGTCAAGGTGCCTTGGGTTGCATTCTGGTTCTGTAGCGAATGCCCCTCAGAAGTGGACCCAGCAGGTGCATCCTGGAGAGGTCAGGCACGGTGAGCTCCATCCCTCTTTCCTTGGGCAGAGCCCTTCCTGGCAGAGCAGAGCAGGAAGGAGCGGGTCAGGATCCAGAGAAGAAGCCCAGCAGGATGCAGGCTGTGAGCCTAGGAGCCCAAGTGCAAGAGACCGGGCCAGCGGGCCAAGCAGCCCAGGGAGTCATAGGAAGGGTTCCCGTGGGAAGCTGGGTTCCCTCTCACTTCCTTTGACACTGCTTCCAAAGGGTGCAGAGGCTGTGGCTGCTGATTTCCTCGGGATTTGATTCCCCCAAAGGCGTGTGTGTGTGTGTGTGTGTGTGTGTGTGTGTGTGTGTCTGTCTGTGTGTGCTCCCTAACCTGCGGCCTCCCTGGCACTGACTTGTTCCCCAGGTGTGAGTTCCTGTGTCCCTCCCAAAGAGACTGACCCGTTCCTTGGTGACAGTAGCACCCCTGAGTCACACCTATGAGGTATATAATTAATGTACAGAAAAACTTTGCATTTAAATTCATCAAAAAAGTACTCTGATTTCTCTTCAGATCGTATAAATCTTTTACCTTTTTAAAAAATTCATCAAGAAAGTAATTTCTAGGCAGTGCATAGAGCTACAGCTTTTTTGTCTTTGACCTGAATGATACAGCAATAACCAGAAAAAAACCTCTGCTTGTGTTCTAATTTATCATAAAAGTGAAGCGTCTCTTCAGAAACTGACATAGTATGTCCATGGGGCATAGAATAGTTGTTGAGGGTGATTCTAGAATTTTATTAATTTCTGCCCCTTACAGGTGATCCTCCTGCTTCAGCCTCCTGAATGCTGGAATTACAGACGTGCAACAGCTGGCTAAGCTGGATTTTGCTTTCTATGTCCACACAAACAGAACCTACCACTGATGTAGTCAAAGCTTTTCTCTTTCCCGGGAGAGGCGGGAGGCACCTAGCTTTGCATCCTAAACGGTGCCGGCTTACAGGACCAAAGCCTCACGTGAAATGCGTTTTCTTCTAACTTCACAGGGCATTCTGAAACAACTGGCCTTCACACCTGTTTGAAGTTCGTG
Organism: Cavia porcellus; assembly: GCF_034190915.1. Classification (NCBI taxonomy): domain Eukaryota; kingdom Metazoa; phylum Chordata; class Mammalia; order Rodentia; family Caviidae; genus Cavia; species Cavia porcellus. Next base: position 55,059,081 of record NW_026947507.1, read on the forward strand.
AAAGTCTTTTTGGTTTTCAAAGACTTCTCAGCCCAGCAGCTGTGAGGCTGGCAGACAGGCACAGTAACTGCAGGACAGGTTATTAAACTTCAGGCCACTTCAACAACTTCATTAGAGATTGGGAGGGAGGGAGAACGTGCAGAGCCCACTACCACATTTTATCCTGCTTCATTTTCAGGCCCAGCAAGTGAGGAAACCCTTATGTCCATTAGGGCACAAACTGCAAAAGCCCTGAGGGTCGTGCAAATCGCAGCAGTGTCTGCCACAGGCATCAGCTTCCTCAGTCCCTTCCCTGGCTGCTATGCACAGATGATCTGCTCCAAAGCCCCATCTGTAAAAAATATTTAAAAAAGAAATTAATTCATTCGGGAAATGATCATTTGTTTAGAAGAGTTTGGGCTCCTCAAACCAAGAACCCAAGCCAGGTCCTGAGGCTGAGACCAGGGCTCCCTACTTACACCTTTCTCCCTGCTCTGGACAAATTCCACTCCCAGCTCCTTCGCTGTCAGCTGGGTCCTAGAAACGAGAAACCACAGGCCTGCGAGGAGAGGAAATAAGTCATCATCACTCTAAAATTAAAGTAACTATTCCTGCTTCACAGTTTATCGGATGTTTGGTCCGGATACTGATTGTTTTAAAACTTTGTCCAAACACAGTTTATTTCCTACAGGAATGTTCACACACCAAACATTTGCTTCTAGTGGCAACATCCTAAAATTTTATTAACATAGCAAAGACAGATGAGTAGCATTAGTCAGCATACTTCCCAGGAAAAAAACATAGTGTGTGTTTTTTACAGTAAATTATTAATTATCAGTCACTAAATGTTGAGTTCTTGGGAGTGAGACACCCCGCCCTTCCAGCTGTGAGCATAAAATTACCTTTTTTCCTAGTCTTAATTTGATTGTTTATGTACCAGGGAACAAAAACCTGTTACCTTGATCCATTTCATTCTGCTTGACTCCTTCTTTCAGACTCCTACCCCTGGTTCGGTTCTCATAGTCAAAAACAACGTTTAGTGCTGAAACCTGTTTAAGCCACGACGTTTATTTTCTCAAGGTTGTTTTTATGTGGTAAATTGGAAAGGAATCCATCTTTCTGGATTAAAGATTTTGCCTTTGGGGATTACAACAGCTTTACTCTATGTTTTCCTCCTTATTTTTAAGTTCCCCGTATTTTCAGCCTCTTCCTGCTTGAAGAAGAGCGGTCTGGCTGAAAATTATTTTCAGCACATAACCAGAATTTCTTTTGAAGAAGCTCGAAATAACACAGGAAATTTGAAAGAGCTGGTGGCTCGAATTCCTGCAGTTACTTCCACTGACAGGAAAAGGTAAATTAAATGGAGCAGCCTGTGTGGTAAGGACCCCTGAGAGCTTTCTAATGAAATAGACCTGGCTGCACCCAGCCGGTAACCCAGCAGGCTGGGATGCGGAAGGGTGTGGAAAGGAGGCCTCCAGGTTCCGTGGAGCTCTTTGGAGCTCTCTTGGGGAAATGGGCTTTCAAGCAGATTGTGCAAGGCCGCTGAGTCACTTAGGAAATTCTGGGCCTGAGTCCTGCTCGGATGCCATGGGTCCAGTAAACATTGTGCTTCTCTTCTTCCATCTCTCTCAGCACATCTGCATGGTCTTTTTGGTTGGAAGTTCATCCAGCTGCCCTATGAGTAAACACCACTAATCTTTCCTGTTATTGATTTTAGTTTTCCTTTTTTCGCTTAATTAATAATCCATGTAGAAGTGTGGCCTCTTGTTCCCTCTGCTTCACTATGTGACCTGGTAAAGCAACAGGGCCACAGTTTACCACTGAAGAATGCTGATTTCATTCAGTTAGTCCGGCTGCTACACAAGCCACGGCCAACGGAAGACTCGCTGCAGTGAGCTGAGGATCTTCCATCACAAGTGGGCTGAATGTTTCCCGTGGCGAGTTTTGAAATCTTGCCGGGAGCTGATAAAAGCCATATAAATGCCATCGTGTACCAAAGCCAAATGTTTTTAGTGTTTTTATATGATTAGGGCTAAGGATCTACTGTAGGGACCAGAGCATTCATCAAAAGAGTTAAACGGCACAAAAATACTAATCTAGAATTTCTAAACCACTTGGAAAATCCCAGTGACCTTGAAAAGTAGTTTATATCTGTGTAGTCTTATTTTTTGTTGACTAAATTTTAAGATTACATCTAATACTAAATAAAATGACTCACAAAAATTAGTTTGTAAAATTCATTGCTTTATTTGGTTCACTAATAATAGTGGCATTGGACACAAAGTACTAAGGCCTTCCCTAAACTCTGGAACCCTTCTTAATAAGCAAAGCTTGAGCCTGGTACAAGCAATTAATAAATAGTCACCATCTCTCAATGTGACACTGCCATTACATCTCACCCAGTGCCATGCCCTTGATAGTGACTCCCAACAGTGGTGACAAAAACTGAGCCTTTTTTAGCCCTCCCAGGTTCTCCCTAGTGACCAAGATCCCTTTGTTTTTTTCTGTACTAGGGTTGGAACTCTCAACCTCATGTTTGCCAAGCAGGTACTTACACTGCTGAGCTAACCCCAGCCCCAACCAAGATCTTCTGTCTGTCTGGCAACTGCTGAAGGTCAGAAAAGGTCACTTTGTGATCAGTGAAGGCCTTGGAAATCAGTGCAAAGGAGGCACTGTGGTCTAGGCCTTAAATGTCCCTCAGAAGCGTCTGTGTTGAAGGCTTGGTCTCCAAGCCAGGGCCTTCAGGAGCTGACTGAACCATGAGGTTCTAGCTTTGTGCACAGAGAAACACAGTTTTGGGTTGTAGGAGACAATTCCAGCAGCTCTCCTTGGATACAACACAATCGCTTCAGCATCAGTTACATCCAGTCTTGTTTCCCTGCACTGATGTGTACAGAACTGACAGTGATGTTCCCTTCTTCCTTCAACTGGCTCTAAGCAATGCAAATAAAACTACTGAGGTTCTGATGTATAATCCTTGAGGCCAGCCTGACAGTTTCCTGTTTCCTGGCATCATGCTGTCTGTAAGAAATTGAGCATAGCAGGATGGCAGAGCCATCAGCTCCAGGTATGAGCCTCATAAAAGGAGGCTATGACTCCCCAGGGCCCAGAAGTTTACATATCAGAAACTGAAGCAGCGGCCTCCTAAAACCATTCCACTGGTACCCAGATAGAGGTATGCAGACTGGTCCTTGTGTATATCATTCTCTGCTTAGTGCAGAGAGGCCTAGGGTCAGGACCTTTGTCCACACATCCTCATGGGGATTACATTTAGGACCCCTTGGCTGCCCTTGACTTGGAATATGTCTTGGTGTCTTTACTCTCACTGTGGCTTGCATTGGAAGTAGTAGGTTGGAATTAACTTGCTGGGATTCCAATTACGTTTCAGTGTGACTACAAATATAACTTTCCAGATTGTGAGGAGGACTGGAAAAGGGATTATAATACTTGGGTTACAATATACAATATTTGGATTATAATAGATTCACAGCTTAATGGGTGACTGACAGGTGGTGGGACTTCAGGAGACTCCCTGGGCCAAAGTGACACCCAGAGGACACTCCTAAAGAATGGGTTTTGTCCCAGCCCCCCTCCCTCTCTGCTCCATTCTTTTTTCTCCCTTTCCCTCTGCTCCCTCTCTTCTCTCTTCTCTCTCTCCTACCAAGCAGCAGCTGTGCATCCCTCAGCCACTTCCCCATTCTCTTCCCCAGTGGCCATCACAAGGTCAAGTCAAAGAACCTCCCACTGGGAGGATAAAAGCATTAGGTGCAGCTTGAAAGGAATTCAACCTCCAGGACCCTTGGGTGGGAAGCTTCTCAGCTGAGACTGCAGATCTCTGGTTCTCACTGTTAAGCTGCCCTGGAAACCCCCCAGGCGCAGCCCCCCAGTGTCCTAGCCTTTCTGGCCAGTTATCTCTTATCTTTAAGAACCTGTTCCAACACTCTCTTTCCAGAAGGGATCTCTCCTCAGCCACTGGAGAAGATGTGTAAGGTTACAGGTGAGCTTGGCCAGTCCTGTCCTGTCTGTGAATGCCTCCTACAGGTTACCACCATCTGTCACGATCCATGTTATTCAGAGGACCTGTGCGCCAATGGACCAAGAACTTTCTCAATTGTTTATTGATTAAAAAATATCAAACATGCAAAAAAGCTTAAAGACTTGTACAGCAAAGCATCTTGTGAATCCTTACCACCCAGAGTCAATGGTTATTAATATTGAGCCATTATTTGCTTTGTATTTCTATCCAGAAATAGACACAGCTACACAGTTTTAAATTTTATAAAATAATACCTTCTAATTATGTGCAATGATACAACAAATCTAAGTACTTGGTCACAAAGGGGAACTCATCAGGGTTTAAAAGGTTTATTTCAGTATGTTCCCCCTGTTGAATAGGACACCATAAACTCAGGGGGAAACTTTGTGTCTTGAATCTGAGAGAAAATTGTACACTTTGTCCAACTTCTATAACAGGAGCTTCATTAAATATATAATTTAGTTGTAAGAAAGGACACATTATATTAATCATGATATAATTGTAAAGGTTGTAGCATCATTTAACTAAGGTCCAATCTGAGTGGAAATAACTTGGGAAGGACAAGAAAGCAGGTGCGCTTGAGAAGAGTTTGGATCCAAGCCCTGAAGTCCCTCAGTGTTGCAGAGACACCTCAGGCCCAGTCCGCTGCCCAGAAATTGACCACCACCTTGCAGGCTGTCAGGTGGTCAGGCAGAAGAGCTCGGCCCCAGGGAGACCCTGGGAGTCGGGGAGGAGGCTGTGCTCCTGACCCTGAGGTTGTGTCACCACCCAAGAGCACACAGGAGAGGAGGAGGGATGAGCAGTGTCACCTGGAGTGGTGGCCACATTCTCTGGATGGTTTGTGCCAGACGTGGAGACTGCCTGAGATTCAAATACAATCTCACCCTTGGGTCTCTCTCCTTCAGTGACTTGTCTGTAATACCAGGGTGCACATTTGCTCTGTGGTGGGGCAGGGACCGCAGTCTGAGCAGGAAGGCAGAGCCAGAGCCTTTGGCTGCAGATGGTGGGTGACCCACCTCCACTGTGTGGGCAATTCTTCTTTCTGCTTAATATTTATAATAGCAAGTGCAGGCGAGGCGACACGGGAAAGGCGCCCTCCTGCATTGTTGGCAGGGATTTAAATTAGTACAACCACTATGGAAACCAGGACACAGCCCTCACAATACTAACACTGGAAATTCCACTGGATCCAGCTCACCCTTCTATGTGTCTTCAAAAGCTAAAGATGCCGTACGGCAGATCCATGCACATCCAGGTTTACAGCAGCACCGTTCATGCCAGCAGAATCTCGGGAGTGGCTTCTGTGTGAATAGATGAGGGAAAGGTGCCATTCCCACACCCCTGGAGTACATACCACTCTGCCACGGAGAAAGAAAAGCCTGGACATCTGTAGGAAATGGACGCACCTTGAAACCACAGTGTTCAGCCTCCCACATGCCAGGGTCACAGGCCTGCACCTCCCCGTGGGCTACATTTCCTTTTGTGAATAGTCTCTGTGTTCTCCTGATTGGAATATATGCATCTTTTCTTCCCTTGTGATTGAGTTAGATATGAATATAGCCACTTTGGGTATTCCCCCCTCCCCCCACTAAGGTCTACCAATCAATCTGCTTATCAGTTCTGCCATTATCTGATTTCCCATCAAAAATCCCCACTTGCCCTGAGTTTGCACATCAATTTCTTTCTCATCCTCTCTGTGGCGCTGATCCGCTGTGTCCTCTGGGGTGTGCAGCCACCCTGGCTCTGGGTGAGGTGAAGCTCTCCCCATGGTCCTGCATTCGCCCCCTGCAGCACCTTCCCCGACCCCTGGGGCAGCCGGGCCGCATCCTCCCTTCACGGCACTGTGCAGAAGGAGTTGGCAGGGTCTTCCGTACTCTACCTTGGTTTTTTCTCTGTAGCTTCTTGCAGTCCACGGCGGAATCTTTTGACTTCTCTAGCACACGGCTTATAAGACAGCGGGACCTGATGCTGCTCAACAATGAGCCAATCACATACTGGCGTCAGGAGCACAGGATGCTCACCTCCCCATGTGTGAGCTGCACTGGAGTCTCTGTTTACACAGCTCAGGATGGGGGAACGGGCTCCAGGCAACAGACAGTGAAGGCAGCTATTGACGGAGAGAGAGGAAAGCCTTCATGTTGTGGATTGGTAACTTCCTGAGAGATCTTTCTTCTTTCAAATGGCAGAGCTAAATTGACTGTATTTTATGGAAAAGATGGCAAAGCACAGACCTGCTTACTCAGAATGGGCTGAATTTCATCAGGCCTTTTCTCAAATAGTCTTTGTAGTTGTACACTGTCTCTGGGCTAGTTTTCTTTAGGATTTTTTTTTTTTAAATATTTAAGGCCATTCTTTGTTTCAGATGAAGCAGGGCCCTCCACCATCCACAACCTGTGATTCTAGAAGTCTTGCAAGCTGGTCGCCTATAGGTGTGGTCAGAGATGCAGTCCTCTGACTACAGGTCGCTCTATCTCCCAAATGGAGGGAGGCATGGTAAGGAGTGGGAGCAGCAGTGACCGGAAGCCTCACGCCTGTGCTCAGGAGAGACTGGTGTGTTTCCAGTAGGAGCACAGGAGGAGGCAAGAAGTGGGTAGGTAGACCCTCAGGCCAAGGCCACAGGACTGGCAGAAACTGGTAGAGTGCAGAGTCCTTAAAGAACAGAGGAAAAGTTACCTACCAGGTGTGGTCCATTAATTATACACCTAGGACAGGGAGAGAGACATTGCTGTTAACCACTCAAACCCTCCCCTGGCCTCAACACATTTATCCTATCATTCTTGACACTTTCTGCAGCAGCTCTGGAGTCCTCTTTCCTGAGAGTCTTCAGTTGCACTGCCCTATTAACTTGATTGGAGAGTGAAAGACCTAAGACTTTAGAAATAATCCTTTATTTTTCTCACGCATTAAATCTCAGGCATGGAAAGCTCACTAATGCAACTTCCATGTAAATCACCATACTCCCTTTCTCTGCCTCACACATCCATATCTCCAAGATCAGAGGCCGCTGTCCAGGTCATCCACAGGTGATCTCCCTCCTGAGATCTGCCCTGATGCTGGGGTACACAGCACACCTGGCCTTGGCACCAGTGCAAGCCCCAAGTGCAGGAAGAGGCCAGCAGCAAACTGAGACAGAACTCAAACCTTCGCAGCAAGGATTTCTGGGACCACCCAGCAGGGCTGGCAAGAAATGGTCCCGAAGTGGAAACGCCCAGCCTGGTCTGTAGGATGGCAAAGAGAACTGGCAGGAAATGGCCTGGTACAAAAGTGGGGGTGGGGAGGAGTCTGAGGACCAGACTTGGGCCAGCTGTAGGGCTGGGTTGATGATGGAACTTGCTCATGAGCAGGGGTGACGTGGCAGGAAGGGTCCTGCCCTGACTTCCCTCCTGCTACCATGGTCTCAAGGGGCTTTGGCCTATTTCTTCCATACAGTGTCACCAGAAACCTCCTCGTCAGACTGGAAATCCATCCATCATCACCGTGACACTCTTCGTAGAAACAAGCTTCTGCTCCACGACACACCCTGCTCTGGGTGCCCACCTCCTTCCTCTTAGACGCCACGGCCCCTGGCTCTCTGTCCAGGCCTGATCTGTGTGCTCTTCGGCCTGCTGTCGGTACACTGAGCTCCTGGAGTGTCCTGCCAGCCCTATCTCAATGAGAGCCGTGACTCATGGTGTGTGGCTCTGAGTCATGCACCAGAGTTTTGTGAATTAGTCTTAATTTGGTGCTTTCCAGTTATCAGTGTGAGCCCTGCCTGCTGGGAGCTTTGTATGTTTTCCTTCCCAGCACTTGGAATTCCTTTAATTGGGAGTTGATAACTTCCACAGTGAGTGGGCTACACGAAGGAGTGAAAGTTGGCCCAAAGTCAAGCAAAAAGAACAAAACAAATTGGCAGCGACTGGAAACCATATTGTACAAGACATGAATACTAAGAAAAGCCAAGATTTGGGAGATAAAGCATTTCTTATTTGCTTCATTGTGAAGCAATTCACTTCATTTTCTAACTATGGATCACAGAGGAAGAGGTGACCCCAGGGATCTTGCGAGGTGAGGGGTGGGAGGCAGAAGAATCATTTTCCTTTTTCAGAGCCACAGAAGCTCTGTGCACTCATAGCTCACGCGCCTCTGAGATTCGGCTATGACAGAAAAGGGGGATTAGCTAGCAGGTCAACGTGCAGCACAGTGGTTCTGCTGTGTCTCTGCTCCCTGGACACAGAGTGATCTCAGACTGCAGCACCACTTCATGCTGATGCGGGACGACACTGAAACATCTCCTAGAAAACTGAGCCCAGTCTCCCAGCAATTAGCTTCCAGGACGCGTCGGTGACAGTGTTTAAAAGGGTGGGCTTGACTGTGTAAGCCCATCCACTCCATTACTCATTTCAATTTAACTTTCACTGGTTTTCTATTTTTTTCAGAAAGGAATGTTGGATTTTTTGTTAAATCTTTTACAGGGATTTTCAGATTTATAAGTGTGGAGTGCCTTAAATCCTAGGATTTCTATATCCAATAGGAAATTGGATCAGTACTCATTAGTAACAGTTTATTGTGTAGTTAACACTTTATCATTCATTTCCCCTGGATGATTACACAGACTTAGTATTCATTTGATGTTGTAAAATATTCTATAAAATTCATCTATTTTCAGTCTCTATCAAGATACTAATAACACAAGAATGCCAACTGCTATTTAGCATCCGGGGTACAGCCCGTCTGCGGGTCCATGATTTTTATACATTACAGATGTGACTGTAATTCAGAAGTAGATTGCTCTTGAACAGATATGTATTACATTACATTCCAGTTTAACAAAAATAATCCATGTCTCTTTCCTGTGTTTCTGGTTTCCTTTACTTTTTCCATTGAAAAATATTCCTGCAATCTCAATAGTTGTTGAGACTTGTGCTACACATCATAGATAAAGCAACAAACAAGAGAGACAGACAAATCCCTCACTCCCAGGAACCTGAATGTCTGAAGAAATTGTCAGTCATTGAAGGAATCATTACCCTAGCGGTCACTGTCATGATAGAAAACTGTAAGGAGATGCTTGCATATCAACCTGCAGGCCAGACTTCCAGAGGAGAGACAGGCTGGCACCCAGAGGTAGGCAGAATGAAGCCAGATACAAGGGAAGGTGGGGCGAAAACATTCCCAACCGAAACTTGGTACAGTGATCAAGACCTCGAGGAAGCACAGAGAGCTCCACCCTTCCCCTGAACCCATGCCTGTAGAAGCCATGGAGCTAAAATGAAATTGGATGGACCCAGTGAAGAGCCCTTGGAGAACCAAAGATGAGTCAAGACCCACAGAACCTGTAGAAATGTGTCTAGTTCTGAGCTTTTTGCTCTTCACATCAAAGGTTCCAGCTCTGCCTGGTAAGGAGCAGGTAAAGAACCTAAGTTCTGCTCCAGTCAGCTCCCCTGAAAACCACCAGGATTCCAGGTGAGCAGGAGGCAGAGAAAAGCCACCACTTAGAAGGACCAAGTGGCTTCCTGGCAGTGTCATAGACCCTTCCCAGGCAGCTTAGGAGAAAGAAGCAGCCTCTGGGAAGGGTTGCACCTGGCTCAGACGAGTGGAGGGATGGTTCCAGAAGGTAGCAAAGGAGGTCCCTCTCCCTCCAGGACAGCCGCCATATGCACCAGGAGGACAGACCCTGTGAGGAGGAAATAAACACTGGAGGAGCCAACTACAAGCTGCACGAAATTCATGCAAAAAGCAAAAGCCACGGAGGCAAGTGCATACGATGGGGTAACCATGAGCGCACCCAATCATGATGCTCGTAAGCGCACCCTTCCCAAGAAGGCAGAGAATCATATCTCACACAAAGCAAGTTGAAAATATGCAACTAGAAATAGTCAGCTGGAAAAATATAGTATTGAAGGAAAAGATTTGATGTCTTAGGGAAGCTAAGAAAGCATCAAAAAATGACTCTGTAAAAGTTCATAAATAACTCCGTTGATTAAGATTCCTATGCAAGCAGGTATTTCTCCTATTCAGTCCGGAACATAGTTTAGATGAGTCCTCAAACATAAACAGAACAACACCACACCACTCTGTGAGTTGTTCTTTTTCATACCAAATACGTATTTTGAGTATAAATCTCATAGCTATTTGTATTTCCAAGCCAATACTTATAGCTCACTTTTTGTTTTTAGATTTTTGTCTTTCTAGTGCAGAGTTTTTAAAATATTTATGATTAAATATGCTTATTATTTAAAAATCAACACAAAAGTTTATATAGAGCAAGGGCAACCTCCCTTTTCATGCATGTCTTTATCTTTATCCACCTACACACATGAATATGTGTGTGTGGATACACATGTGTGCATGCACGTACATATGTGTGTATTTTCACAGCTGTGAATTCAGTGGCTGGGAAGACAGAAGCTACACTGCCTGTTAGTCACCCAGAAGCACACAGTTTCCTTTCGTCCCTGGTATATAAATTTGAATACTTGGAACTTAAACGTAAGTGGGGTTAGACCCTCTGTATAGCTCATTGTTTATTTCTGACTGAATAACATTTCTTGGCAACTGACCTAGGGCAGCACATGGAACTCACAGGGAGGATTTTTGGGGTGACTAGCGTGGCATATGTAGCATCCAGGTATTTCACCACAGCTATTTGAAAATCTTCTTGGCCGAAACTTCTTCTATAAAACCATTTTCTTACTTTAAAGATTTTTTTTTTCTGAAGAAAGAGCAGAAATACACAAACGTCTGTCTGTAACAAACAGTGGCAAACTGTGACCAGTGTTTGTATATCTTTTCCAAGGAGTTTATGAAGTTTACTAACCTTGCATTCGACCCTGAAGAAAGCCAGTCTTCTTGACCTTCCCAAATGGTGTATTTTACACGTTGGTGTTAAATTAATTTGAGATATCAAGCAGTTTTTAGTCTAAAATCTTTCTACAAACAAAAAGTACATATTTCAGGGGGTTTCACAAACTTATAGGAAACAGTTATACGGTAATTATTTAATTTTAATAGTTACTGCAATTCAGAAAAATCTCTTTTCTTCTCATTACTCTTATTAGGATAGCCTGGCTTTTCTTTTGTGGATGTCTCTGTTTTAGTTTAACTGTATTAATAACCTCCTGGGTTGTAGTTAAAAAAATAATGTTTTTGTAGATTTTTTATTGTTACACTCATGAAATTTTATATAATCACTGGAAAATCTGGAGCAATAAAGTTATTTCAGTTCTTCAAATATAGGGCTTTGTTCTTTTGAAATTCTGACTAATAAAAAATCTAACTTCTCTGTTAGACTTATTAAATCTTAAGCTGTGCAAAAAATTATACAAAGAATTTTTACATTTCCTATTTGTCTACAGTTACTTTATATACGAAGGCAGGAGAACAAAGACAGAAAAAAAAATAACATGTAAAGATAGAGCAATAGAGAACATACACCCAGTTCAGTGTAAATGGTTCCAGTAAAAGACAGGAAATAATAGTCTTAGTCACACAAATGGTTGAATAAACAGTGGCTAAGTTATCAGAGGTCCACGCTGCCCCCGTGAAGAGCAGAGTAGCTCTCCTTGCATGGTTCCAGCAGAGCAGCCCAGTCTGGTGACTCTGCTACCTCAGCTCCTCACCCTGGGCAGTGATGGGGAGAGGGAGCCTCTGGGTCTCCTCCTTTTCCTTCCCGCCTCACATGAGAGGCCCAGCACACAACTGCTGCATTAATGAAGCAGGAAACTCTGATCTCCTCAGCATCGTTCAAGCTGAACTACAGATTTTCATTTTCTCCCATAACATTCCTCCCCAGGACACCGGAGAATTCTGGTTTCTCTGGAGATCTGAGCAGATGCCGTCCTGGGTGACGTGAAGCCTCTGCAGCCACTGATGTCTCTGTCTTAGAGTCTCAGAAAAACACTACTAGTTCAGCTCTGACCCCTTTCTGTCACACATATCTTGCTGATACTGAGTAATTAAAGCAACTGCCTAAAAACCATTATCTTACATTTACATGAGGCCTTAGGGTTTATAAAAAACTTTTCACATATTTTATTGCATCTCCACAATGACTCTATGAGGTGATAAAGCAAACCTTACAGTTAAAGCTCTTCGAGCTTGGCTTGTCCTTGCAGAATAAGGCAGCATTTGTAAGCTCTGTCACGCAAAGAATTGATGTCCTAAACCACATGGCCCAGGTCAGCCAAGGTTTACAATCTCCAGACGGACTTTACATAGCGAATGTGCACCAAAAATTCAAGTTCTCTGTTCTTTTTTCTTTAAGATTGCAGTTCACTATGTATTTCCCTCTACCTAGACAACCAACCTGAGGTCTGTTTCCTGCACATTTTCTGGTAGAGACCCCACTTCGCTTCTCTCTACCTCCTTTATGAAACACAAATGAACATATATTCTAAAGCAATTAATTAGAAAATGCTCTGTAATTGCCTTCACAGTTTTCTTCTGGCCTCTTCAATTAAATATAACCTTCCCTGGAAATAACGTTAAACTTCTGCCGTGCTACAGCCCGTTCCAGGCTAACGTTTTAACGCAGCACCAAGCGCTGCACCGTGCACCCCAGCGAGCTGATTCTCTGCAACCTAGCAAGGTGGCTCTGCCCTCAGCCCACCTCACAGGTGAGGACGCTGTGCCACCAGGAAGGTTGAATCATTTTTCGAAATTCACTGCTCATCATTGATTGACGGAGCCAAGATTTATCCCCCGGCAAAAAGGATTCCTAAAAATGTCCTGTTAGCCTCTATAGTTCCTCCCTGCACTTACAGGACTCTGAATGTACCAGCATAACATTATTAAGCTATGGTAAGTCAACACCTTGGGAAAAATGCAGGCATGAACTCCCAGACACTGCACATAAGCACAGCCCTGCCCCGCTCCGGTAGAAGGACGCCGACGTGAACTTCGGATAGTAGCTGGACTGGAGCACTTTGGCTCGTCTAAGACTTTTTTCGACATAATATTTGTGGAGGGCCAGCTGGATGACTCTGCTTGAAAGCAGAGCAGGTACCTCCTTTTCGGCTGAGCCTGGCCCTCTCTCCCTCCGTGTATGGATATGTACAGAGCTTTCTTATTGCCTCAGTTAACTGTAAGCAATGCAAATCGGTCTAACCAGATGCCCATGTGCAGTCTTTGAAGCAAGGCAGCAGGTTAGTGTCACCTCATCCGGTAGCAATCAAAAAGCACGTGTGAGCAAGGCTGGAGGGAAGGAGAGCCAGACTCCAGGCTGTCAGCTGGGACCGAGCCTCGAGACACGGAGCTAAAGCCCCAACCCCAAAACATTAGATACTGCCTCAAATCGTGTCATGCAGATTACTCTTACAATTAATAGGACCCCGTTAGGCCCTAAGGCCTTTGTTCTGGTTAAGCATCATTCTAGCTGGAGTTTGGACCCCTAACTACAAATATGGCTTAGTGTCTTTATTCTCGCCATGGGTTGCACTGGAAGTGATGGATTGAAACTAACGGGCTAGAATTCCAATAACTCTCCCATAGGATTACAAATATAGACTTCCCAGACCTAGACAAGGTCCAGGAAGGGCTCTCTGTAAATGTTTCTCATTAGAGTCCAAACTTCATGAAATTACATGTAGATTTTGTGAATTGTTGTAGATTTTGTCCAGTAGGGATGCAAATTATTTCTCGGGTTGAAATCACACGCCCAAAAGATACCGTTTTATCGCCCTTTGAGATGTTAACCACATTGGTATGTAACCCAGATGCCAAGCTTTATTTTTGCTCAATGCATTTATCACCCTGTTCTCTTAAATAATCAGTTAAATAAATCTTTGACATGTACTTATTTTCTTTTTGTATAACAGTCATATTTTAATGTTCTTGAAAACCATTTCTGGGGATTGCCACACCTATTCTCACTCAGTTTCCACGAGTTTATCATGGAAAGAGCAGAGCTGAGGCAGGCACTTCGAGATCACTTGATACTGTTGTGTCCTAGTGATTAAGTCTCAGGGGACAGCTACTCACATTTAGGATCTGTAAAAACCTAAGTGAACTGTCCAGCATTCCACAGCCTTTGGGACAAGTGATAAATTGTTCCACACCCTCCTAACAAGAACATGTGAGGACAGGAAGTCGGCTAATGCCAACACACAAAGCCACAGTTTCATCTTCATTTGTCACATGGGGACTCTAACAAAGAGGGGAACGTGACCACCCGTTAACGGACCAGACAGCGGAACATGCTGTAAGCAGTAACCAGACGGAGGGCAGAACCCAGCGCCCATGAGTGCACACTCACTTCCCATGCACCTTGGCTGTTTCCAGCTGATCTCTGCATCAACCAAAGAAGTGGGAAGGTGGTGATGGTGGGGGGGTGTTCGTAGGTTTGTGTTTAAACAGACTTCTCAGCTCTATGTGATTTTAGAATGATTCTGAGGCTACATGGCGGGGGATCTCTAGAAATTTGTGTCAGACGACTTGCACTTCCTCTCAGAGTAGCAGGCTCCCATGGTCTTATTAACCAATAAAGCCGATCAGTCACAGTAGAAAAAAGAGGACAGCTGCAATTCTTTAAATAAATGGCCTGGTAAGTAAGTGGCACAAAGACTTACGTGAGTCAAGCATTCACATGATATCAACTTCTTGATGCACTTCTTAATGTCAAAGAAGCCTACTCTAAGGATGATTATTACACATCTACAACAGTTCCCTTTATCAGCACTGAACCCCAAGTGCTCTAGTCACAGATGGTTTTGATGGTGACAAGTGATTACTGTTTAATAGGGACTATCAAACATCAAAGCCTTTCCTATATCATGCCACCTATGCTGAATAATATTAGCTAAAAATAAGCATAAACGAACAACAACAAAAATTCTCAAAGCAATGTCCTATGACAAAACATGTGATCTTTAACGAAGCCATCGTTCTCATGTAGGAGTCAAAGGGAGGAGCATTAGCATCAGTGCTTGCATGTAAAATTTTCTACAGTTCTTAAGTTTCCTTTAGGTAACTGCATGCTATTTATAGTGGTTTATGTCCACTATCACTAGACTATGTCAAATGTCAAGGTACCCCTGAAAGGATAAGTAATTAAATCTAAGGATGCCATATAATCTTGGTATAATGGTTTTTGATCTTCCTCCAGTCCCAGCTCTGGGCCAGGCTCTTACTTTTCCTAGTTGATTGTCTTGACCACAGCTGGCCCGGTGACTGGTTGGCAGATGAGCCCACGGTGCTTAGGAGGACTCACACACACAACTTCTGCTCCACTTTGGGGAAGAGGAGGGTCCCAGAGACAGGACATGACTTCTGATGAACCAGTGTGAAGCTAGCCTCATTGTCTGGGTTTGAACCCTGATTCTGTGGCTTGACTTGGTTTCTGCTTCTCTAAATGGAGATAACTACTTTATTGTTGTCACAGAGGTCTTGCAAGTAAAGTAATCCATGCAAAATCTTTAGAGCAGAACCTGACACAAAATAAGCACCCAATGGATGCTCCTGTTATCATTAACCCTTGATTACCAATTACTGAGTGAATAAATGCTCATTTTCATTAAGATGCTTTGTACTGCATTTCTGTTTCCTGTAACAGAAAAAACTAAGTAGATGGTAGGGAATTATTCTCTTTTCTCCCAGTTAGTGCAGCAAACATACATCTAAATGCCACACCACCAGAGGACACAGCTTAGAAACAGGCAGGCACAGTCACGGGTAACAAATCCATCACACTCTTCTCCAGAGAGCATGGTTCTTTCTGTACTAACTGCTCCAGAGCTGGGTGTTACTTGCTGCCCAGGGCTTTCTGAATTACCTAGGGGCCCTGGTAAAATCCGAAGGCCTCCCCTTCTGGGTTATCGGGTCAATTGTACATGCTAGCTGGGCAGGCTCCAGGCCAAGTAAAACACCACTGCAGAAGACCTGTGAGCCTGCTTCTGGGTGCAGTGGGTGTTTAACTCCACGTCCTCCTGAAAGCCAGTCCTCTGAGAGCCCCACAGAAGACAAGGCCAAGGAAGAGGACGGCCCCTCTCTCCTCCCTCAGCACTCGGCCTGGGACATTTCGTTTCCTCTTCTTCTGTCTATGGACCTGGTCTACACCTTTGGCTCCCCAAATTCTCAGACATTCAGACTCACTGAGTTTCCCCACTCGTCTTCCTGGGTCCCCAGGGCGCAGAGGTAACAAGAGGGATTTCTCAGGCTTCATAGGCATTCAAGCCAAGTCCTGGTAAGAAAATGAGAGACAGAGAGAGACACAGAATGGTCTCCTCTTGGTTATGTCTCTCTGGAGAACCCTGGTTGCAGGAGGCCAGGTTCGCGTTGCTACCAAGCTCTCCGGAGACCTCATGCTGCAAGTCAGTGATCACACTTTGAGACTCACTGTCCGGAGGCCAGAACCCTCGCTGCAGAGTAGGCTGGGGCTCCCAGAAAGGTGGGGTCTCCGCTGGCCATCTGGAAAAGCGGCAGAGGTCTTGCTGGAGGTGACAGCACTGGCTGAATTACTGGCCCTAGCAGAGCATCATTGTTTGGATTTGTTCTCTGAGTACTAGCTTAATCCACTTTTCCAGGCTCTTCTCATTAATTTATATTCCCCCAAAGCAAATACAGAATCTATTTTTAATGTTAGTAAGACAAGAGCTTCTGCTGTTACAATCCCTTGTGTCTGTGGAGTTCATGAAGCTACTCAGAGTAGGCAAGTAATTGGCTGGAATAAAATATATACTTGGAAGCAAATGCCCAATAAGAAAGCCAGGATCTGTGGGTGTGCTCTGAAAGCTGAAGGCAGCTATCACCTACCTTGAATTAGGATTCATTTTCTGGATTTTGTGAATGATATTTATTTCCCTGGCAATCGCTGCACATGTGCTTTCTGCAGAAGATACACAAGTTACCAGGACAGCGTAGGGAAGAGCCAACGAGAGAAAGCTTATAAAAATGAATTAGCTCAAAAATCAGAAAACTGTCCATGGAGTGTGTCAAATATGCTCAGATATTTTTAATATATTTTTCACTTTCTCTTTAATGTATGTAAAAGATTTAATTATAATTTTTTTCAAAACAGCAAAAAGCATGTTTGCATAAATCACACTGAATTAATGAAGTTCTTCTAGTGATCTTCTCCCCATATGTTGAGGCAAAAATTACTTTGCTTATTAATTTTATAATTACCAGAATGCAAAGAACCACTAAAACCAAGCCAATGTTTTTATCTTATTTATTGGAGGAGGTACACTTTATGACTTAAAGCTGTCCATATAAAACCTCTTCAATTTAGTTTGGGCAAAAGAAAGAAAAGGGAAAAATAGTTTTTCCACGCTAAAACTTCCTGGGCCTTGTTTTTTCTCCGCAGAAAATGTTAATGGCTCAGTAGAGCTTCCCTAACTTTATGGGTTCATTTAAATAAGGAAAAAGGCTCACAATGCAGTGGTATAAAAACACTGCTATAACAAGTAACAGGAAATTTGTCTCCACATTTTTCCCAGTGTGAGTAAACTTTTGGGGTGAGAAAAGCAAACAATGAAATGGCTCAGGGGAGCTGAGAGAGTGGGGAACAGCATCCTCAGTTTGCCCACTGCTGGGACCAAGCTCTGCACCAGGCAGAGGGACTGAGGGGTTTCTGTGGTCCTGGCCTTGCGTGGAGTCAGAAACCGGCAGGATGGGGCTAGCGCCGGGCAGATGCCTGCCATCTAAACTGACGAGAACGTCCACTTCCATGGGCACCGTCCCACAGGTCCTGAGGGCCACGCCATGCCTCAAAGGTCCCTCAGGGCTCCTGTGGTGATGGGTGGCCCCTGTGGTGGTGTCAGAGCTAAGACTCTCAGGAGGTGACAACCTGAGGGTCCTGCCACCCCATGAGCCAACCGTGCCATCTCCACTCCAGTGAGTTCATTCATTGAGGGCCAGGCCGCCCTCCTCCCCTCTCTGTCCCACGGTGCCCGCTGTCCCTTCCACCTTTTACCACAAGCTGACACATCAGACACCAGCAGCTAGATCCCGGGCTTTCCAGCTTCCCAAGGGATGAAAACTCCCTTCCTTTTCTTTATAAAGTACCCTGTCCCTGGCACTCAAAGCGACTAAGACAGGGGAGCGAGCGACACTGCCTTCATTTCCCCGGGCTCCAAACTTAAACAAATCTTCCCGCTCCTGCCCGCCACCACTCTGGCTGGGGTCACTGTTTAGACAAGGGGTGATGAGGACATTGTCACAGGCTGCTGGGGCCGCGCCCAGAACCGGGCACCTGTAGAGTGTATGACAGCACAGGCGTCTCACTGGGAAAAGTGTTCCCTGGTTTTGGGGTGAGGGTGGGAGGAGCTCCAGTGCACCTTTGACCTTCGGGGCTTCCTGCAGGTCTGAACAGCCTGCTGTGTCACCTACCCAGTTGTGCACGTGTCAGTCACGTTTCCATGGCTGTAACCGAATCCCCGCAGCAGGCTGATGTCTGTGCACGGAGACACTGAGCTCACTGCACTGCAGGTATGCAGCGTGGTCCCGCTCAGGGCTGGTGACAGAGAGCTGCTTACTGGCACATTCCTGAGGTGGCACCAGACAGCAGGAGGCAGGGCACACTGCCCAGGGCTGCTGGCCTGCCTACCATTCCTCTGCCTACGTGCACATGTGGACACCAGGGGCCACTGCCAACAAAGGGACAAACTAACCTTGCTCATGGGATTTTAAAACCTTATTCATGAAAACACTCAACAGCGCTTCATCCGCTGAGGAGCAAAACTGTAAGCTGAGCAAAATCACTTTTCCGCGAAGCCAATGCAAGAGATGCTGCCCGGACGCCGACAGCATCAAAACCAAATACCTGGGTGCTTTAACATACGCGTTTAAAATCCCTCTGGACATTGCAGAAGATATCTGCATTGCTGGAAATGCAGAACCACTTTACCTGGGCCTACTTGTTTGTTTTGACTATAATGCATGGTAATAAGTCTTCAGCTCAATTTAAAAATTCAGGCACGAGCGTAGTGGTGCACACTTAAATTTCACCTACTTGGGAGGCTGAGGTAGGAGGACTGCAAAGTTTGATGCCAGCCTGAGCGCATAGCAAGATTTCACCATACTTATTTAGTTTTATCTCCTGTCTCTGCTCTCTCTCTCTCTCTCTCTCCATTTTTGTTGTTTTGTTTTGTGTGAGCTGAATTTCCATCTCTGAAAAATAATTCTCTAAAACCACTACCCACTCAGATTAGCTGGGAAAATCATGTTTACATGGAAACCACAAATCTAAGAGAGATATAACTACAATTATGAGTACTAATATGAAGAGACTTTGTTTTCTTATAAGCGTGAGTATATTTCTATTAAATATACATTATTACTCATGGCTATTTCTATCCCAGTCTGAAGAAGCATATTCTATTTATTTATTTATTTATTTATTTATTTATTTATTTTGTCTTTTTCCTTTTTACCGGTACCAGGGATCAAACTCATGACTGCCTGCTTGCAAGGCAGGCACTTATGCTGCTGAGCTAAATCCCCAGTCCCTGAAGAAGCATATTCTAACACCCATCTTTTTTCTCTCATGAAATTCTGTCTGATAAGGAGGAAAGCACACAAAATGCAAATTGTAAAATTGCCCTACATTTAAAAGATAGAAGGCAAAATTGTGGAAGTTTAAAACAACATACACAGAAACAACTGCAGTAGGAACTAGTAAAAGTATTAACGGAAGTAATCAAACACTACGATAAAACATACATGGTGTCTCATTTTCATCCAGAGTAAAGAATGAAAGGGGAATTAGTGCTGGAGTATGATTTATAAGTTTTACTTCTCACCATTTCTAATATGACCTAACTACTAACAGCAGTCTAAGGAACTAAACTATTTCCCTACCTGATGCTAATGATTACGCATGTTGGCATCCGCTGATCCAGCACGTACTTGCCAGGAGCTCGTTCGCTTTGAGGTTGTCACACTGAGATCCGCGTGTGCAGCCCCCCGCTGGCAGCAGCCCTTTACTGGGTGAGACTTCAAGAAGATACTGGACCCCATGGCTGCCTTGTGACATGGTTGACACTGCAGTGCGATTCAGGTTGCATAGATGAGTGGAGTTTGCCCACCTCGGAGGGTTACATAGATGAGTGGAGTCTGCCCACCTCGGAGGGTTTTAAGGCTCTGGAAGATGACAAGAAAGTGGCGGTTACATAGAGCAGGACCCTCGAGGCCTCTCTGCCTCGGCTCCATTATAGGAAAAGGTGTTTCTGCCCCCAGGAGAAAATGCACAACTATTTCTGAGTTGCAAACCACGCAAATCAGTTCTGAATGAGCAGAAAACTTCGGGGTGGACAAAGAGCAGGGAAAGCCGTATTCAAGAAAAACAGACTAAGCTGTGAGCTGAACTGCACCCGGACACCCAGACCCAAGTGCCAGCCGTTGGAACTAGAGTTTCAGAGCTGGAGTCCAGAGGCCGTATTTGAGAAACATTAAGTCACACTAAAAAAACCCACGCACACCTGTAACCCTGTGAAGGCTAAGATAGGAGAACCAAAGGTGTGAACCCAACTTGGGCAATGTAGCAATGTAACCCTGTCCACAAATGAAATATAAGAAAGCCCAGTACTCGCACGACATGATGTGTGGAAATGACCACAGCAGAGCAGTGTAGGAAATGAGATGCTGTTAAGCCCAAGTAACAGGGCCAAGGGCACTGCAAAAGGAGGGGACTCATCATTTTACTCCAACTCTTTTAAAACTAGGAACACCCATGCTGGGTGTAGGAGTGCACACCTGTGATTCCAGCACTTCAGAGAGGGAAGATCACAGTGAGCGCGAGGTCAGCCTGGACTATGTGACAAGATCTTGTCTTCAAAGACAATGCGTAAGGCATTCACATATATATGGACGGAAACTTGTTACTGTGACAAAGCTGAAAGGTCCTAAGTATAATTTAAAAATCCAATGTTTATATACACCTCATACAACATATTGTGTATTGCTATACCCAGACAGCAGAAAGCGTCAACTACGGTTTCCATTTTCTGTGCACTTCTGGCTGTGCTGACCTCTTCAACTGGACATCCTTGTTCATGAATCACCCACAAGTGCGTAAACAGTCTCTTCAAATCTCCAACCCGAGCGCACGTACAAAGCCAAACTGCTTAGAACACTCGATCCGGCTCATGTTAACTGAAGTTTTAGGGTGCTTCCGTAAGCGGTTTACGAGATGATCAGAAAACAAACACTGCTTTCTGCGGAGGGTGCCGTGCACACGTCTACACACTGCTTTCTGCAGAAGGCGGTGTGCACACGTCTGCACAACGAGCCTGCCAGAAAACCTCCTCCGCTGCAAAAGAAGGGCCTCTGCCAGTGCCCTGCGTGGATTTCTGCGAATCCTACAGGTACAGTGTGTGCCAGAGACCCCAGATAGCTGGTGACCACCTCAGCTTCCCTCTATCCGATCTCAGGAGAGAAGCAGCTTGCAGGAAGCCAGGCTGCAAGGACGATGACGCTCACACAGTTGGGGCGAGTGCGTCCTGGAGCGGCACCCTCTTGCTCAGAAGTGGGCAGTTCGTTTTTGTGTTGTTTCCTACTCAGTGTTTAATCTTAAAAGGTTCCCAAACCCTTGTTGAGTAATCTAGATCCTTAACATCAACAGAGATTAAATGTTCCCTCCACTCCGTGTTACTGAACCCGGCTTGGAAGGCTGAACCGTTTCTGCCCTGCACCAACCCCTCTAGACGGAAAGGAGGGCAGCAGGGCTGCAGGGGTGCTCCAGGCTCCAAAGCCAAGGCATCCGCGCAGAAGCGGGGCGGATGGGGTGCGCCGAGGTCTGCAGCTCAGCTGAGGTGGGGGCCAGGCCGGCAGAGCAAGCGAGGAGACGCTGCCTGCAGCAGACACGCTCGTCGTAAAAGGTTGTGGGTTTTCTGTCTGCTTGAAAACAGTCAAAATAAAATACTGGGAAAAAACAAAAGCATCTGGATGACATTTCTAGTACAAACGTAACAAAGGTGGCGGGGTTTAGCTCAGCAGCCTAAGTGCGGCTTGGCAAGCAAGAGATGGTGAGTTCGATCCCCGGTACAAAAGAAAAAAAAAAATCAAAACAAACGTAATGAAGCCTTAGGACACACATACCATTTCCAGCTTGCTATGGCCATGGTAGAAAAGAAACAGGCGCTGGTGACCACAGACTTCATTTTGCTGGTGAGAGTACAAACTGGGGCAATTGCTGTGAAAATCAGTGTGGACTTCCTCAAAACATTAAAATTAGAAACACCACTTAACCCAGCTATGCCTTCTAAGTATCTTCCTGACAGAGTTAAAAGATCACATTACAAGGATGCACACACACCTATGTTTGCAGCAGCACAGTTCACAATAGCTACATGTTAGAGTGTTCACTAACAGAGGAAGGATAAAGAAAAGGTCGCACTTACAAACAATGGAGGGCTACTCTGTCATAAAGAAGAATTAACCTGAGTGTTCGTAGGCAAATGGATGCACCAAGAGACGGTAATGTTACGTGAAATAAGTCAGACACACAAGTTTGCACACCACTGGGCTTCTCTTCTACGAGAAACTCAAGGGAGACAGACCTTTTGTAAGTGGCATGGGGATCAATGAAGGAAGGGGGACGGAGGGAGAAGAAGCTGTGTTCAAGTACCAGCCCCTCAAAGGAATGGAAGCCTTATGTGCTGAAAGCTCATAACATGAATAAATAAATTCACAGACAATGTTTTATTTAACCCAAAATCACAGTACTTTTTCCATGTGAAGTCAAGCTGTTAGAAGCATTGCATCCTTCAGTCTTCGTAGCACGCTTTTGTGCCTCACACTTCCCGGCCCTCCCCCGTCTCTCACCGGGGCTCCTGGGTCCCGCTGCTCAGGGGCCTGGCCGCTGCCTACAGCCGTCCTGGCCATCCTGTTCATAAGCTTGTTTGCAGCAGCATCTACAGCTAATGTAGTAAACAGTTGTAGAGGAATCACAGTACATTGCTCCATTGGTACAGTAGGTCCTCAGTCAAAAAACTTAAGATCATACGCAGTTAAAATTGTTCATTTTAATGCTTAGATTTTGTAACCTGAATAACTACTTCTAAGATAACACTATGTAATATAATAGTGTTGATTTCTTAGTTACTGTTTTTGAAATTCTGTATTATTTCTACCCTTTTTCTGTTTTACTTTTGTAAAATAAAAAATGTGTATTCTCCTAGGTATCTTCTGAGTCTTTGTAGAAGGAAACAATCTATTTGACAAGTAAATGTGGGATAAACACCTCAAGGATTTTTTTTTTAACGCCACAGCTCTTGTTCCTTCTCTTCGTCTTCATTTTTCCATAGTTAGGAACAAAATAGTACACCCAATGAGGAAATAATAACATTTCTTCCAAATCTTAAAAAATATTTTACTGTCAGCATTGTTATTGGTTTCTTCACTTAAACTTATGCTTTGAGAACACATTAACACATCTCTAACTTTATTGAAGTGCATTCTAGAAGTAAAAATTAAAAAGACAGACAGACAACATCCCATTCAAATGGCTGAGTTTTTCTTCTTCTTCTTCCTCTTCCTCTTCCTCTTCCTCTTCCTCTTCCTCTTCCTCTTCCTCTTCTTCCTCTTCTTCTTCTTCTTCTTCTTCTTCTTCTTCTTCTTCTTCTTCTTCTTCTTCTTCTTCTTCTTCCTCTCTCTCTCTCCTCTCTCTCTGATTGCTAGGATTAGAAATAGCCAAGCTATCAATCTTTTCCTAGAGGATAAAACAATCCGTTAAAAGCGTCAAAAGCTTAATGCTCATAAAAATAAAAAATCCTTTCCCGTAACACAGGCAATAGTAAAATTTGAATGAAGAATTTTTGCTTTATAATTTTCTAGGGTCTTGCAGCAAATATAATTTTTGTTTTCAGTGAAAAGACAAAAATCATCCTTGATTTGGGCTGGATTCAGCAGATGTATTAGGAGTAACACAGCCGAACCTCCTGCACGGTGACCAGCTGGGGAGCCAAACTTATGCTCTGCTTTGTAACTACATGTCCCCACAGCCTCTGGTGCTCACGGGCAAGGCCAGTGCAAGATGACTGGGCCATGGGGTCCGGATGAACGACCTCCTCTCCGGAAGTGGGTCTGGTCAGAGGAGGCTGTCTCTGGGAGAGGCCGGAAGCTCTTGCCCTTCTAGCTGCTTCCGGTGCGCCATATCTTGAGCAGCTCTGCTCCACCAGGCCCCTCTCTTGGTCCCATTGTGCAGGGAAGAAGGACTGAAATGCGAGCCAGAGCGCACCTCTCCTCCCTTACTTTGCTGGTACCTGGTGTTTTGTCCAACAACAAGGAAGGTGTCCGAGATGGCCGGGACCCTTGAGCAGATGCTGGAGGACACGGGCTCAGCTGGGTGGTCTGCATCCAGGACAACACCAAGGGGAGATCTCAGCTTCAGGACACCCCCAGACCTCACCTTCGGCTCCTGTTCCAATCCCAGCACAAATCAACCTCTCCTTTCCACATTTGCTTTTGTATTTCCTTCTAGTGTTCTCTGGAGCGATTCACAATGAACTTGTTAAATGTAAATCTGCACCTCAAAGTTTCTTTCCAGCAAACCCGAACCTAGGGGTTCCTTACCTTCCTGGACACATGAGCGAAGCACACGTCCTGCCTGCCTTGCCCTCTGCTGGAGCTGCAGCTTGGTTACCTCGTGCCCAGTCCTAGACAGTTAATTAAGGTCCTGCCTGCGCCATCTGTTTTCCCTTCTGTCACGGTTTACGTCAAGCCTCACGCAATTGCGCATTTGTGATTGGTTCCTTATCAAGCGCTCGGATTGGTGGTGTGAGTACTACACCCGCCCAGGGGTGGAGCCAGGATGTAATGGCAGGAAGAAGGCACGTTTTCCTCTGGTGGGTTGGTGCCTTGCTATTTGCAGTTTCCATGAAGTGGGGCCCCGCTGTGCCACTTGCCTTGGAACCAATTGAGTATGGACTGAAACCTCCAAGAACTGTAAGAAAAAACCCTTTTCTACCCAACTTTGGGCATCGGATATTTTTGTCTCAGTGACAAGTAAAAACAACTAAGACACCTTTTTTTTTTTTTAATTTTTTTTGTCTTTTTCGTTTTTTTTTTATCGGTACCAGGAATCGAACTCAGGACCACACACTTGGAAGGCAGGCGCTTATGCCGCTGAGCTAAATCCCCAGTCCCCCCCCCCCTTTTTTTTTTTTTTTGGCTTTTTTGAGACACAAAGTCTTGCTGTGTAGTTCCGACTGGCCTCAAAATCACTATGTTGCAGTTGCCCCAGAGCGCACATGCTCCAGTTAGCTGTGCAATGGTTTGAGTTTCTTTCAGTAACAGACACACTACCAGTCCGGCACAGTGGTGCATGCCTGTAACCCCAGGACTCAAAAGGCTGAGACAGGAGGATCACTGTGAGTTCGAGGCCAACCTGGGCTGTGAAGTGAGTTCAAGGCCAGCCTGATTTGCATAGTGAGACCCTGCCTCAAAAAAAGATAAAACAAAAAAAAAGATACAGTACCATTAAACCTCCCTCAAAATATTTACCCTCGTTTTGAACCCACTTGTTCTTGTCACTTTCTAAAGTCGTTCTCCTTCATAAACATCTTAAGTTACACAGCTATGCCTGCCTCGATGGCCTGAATTGATGGTCATTTTGACTGGGGAAGAGCCAGAAGTCAGGCAGGACCAGATCTGGTGAACGAAGAGGGTGAGGAGCCCGCTGTTGTGTGTTTCTGAGTGATCTTCCCTTTGGATGGCCTCAGCAGTGGCACTGAATGGAATTTTTAAAAATCACATCTTATAAAGACACTCACAAAAGCAGATTTCCAGAACTGCTTCAGAAAGTGGCTCGAAAGATGAGGTACACGTATTCAAATCAGGGGGGATAGTTTGAGGGGAGTTAATAGAAATTTGTCTTTTTTTTTTTTTTTTTTTTTTTTGTCTTTTTCATTTTTATCGGTACCGGGGATCGAACTCACGACCGCCTGCTTGCAAGGCAGGTGCTTATGCCGCTGAGCTAAACCCCCAGCCCCGAAATTTGTCTTTTACTGCAGTAATTTTTGTGTAAATATTCATCATCTATTCCAATCACACCTTACATTTGTTTTACTGTCTAAAAAACGTATTTTCCTTTGTTTACATTTTCCCTCTACTTTTGGGTTCTCAAAATGTCATTGTGAGGAAAGTTTGGCTTTTTTTTTTTCTTTAACTTGAGTAATTCCAGATTTTATGTGCTTCAGTAAAAAATGGATGTGACACAGCGTTAGAAAGCTGTTAAGAATAAAGTGAAATCATGTGCCTGAGCAGTGAGGGGAAAGAGCGTGTCAGGGACAGTAAATGTTGCTTTTCTTTCCCTGCTCCTATGTTGAAATCAAAAAATCCAGATAAATATAGCATCACCTTTAAAACCTCTGATAGGGTATTTCCACACAGATAACGTCAAGAGATGTCTCCTTTGAAATTTAAAGCCAATAAAACAATTGGTCATGAACATCGAGAGTCTGGTTTATTTCACAAGTAGATCAACAATGTCTCCAGGACTATGCTTCTTATAAATATGAGTATGATAAAATCATTTGAAACTTTTATTTTGTTGTTTTCTTTCCCTTATAGTAGAATAATGTGGGTCCTTAATGTTTGACCTTGTTGTAAAACATAAATGTTTTATAGAACAATACATTGATGATTTTGAATTCGGTTAGACCAAGGTCTGCAAACCAAAATGCTGGACATATCACCACCTGTAAATACAGTGTTCGAAAAGTGCGAGACGGTTTACAAGAAACGCAGGTAATAGAGGAGCGTGCTAAGCCTCACCGTAGCAGGCTTTGTAAAAAGGCGCTGGCCTTCCTTGTTCTGTCCCGAAGGGTTTGCAGATGTGATGAAGGAGGTGGAGGGCGGCTCTAAGAGAGGGAAGAAGTAGGGGGAGCTACAGTGGGAGGAGATCAGAGTCGAGCCTGGCAGCAAGTGCTGTGAGACAGGGCAGCCAGGGTGTGCCCACAGCTGTAACTTCACACCTGTTATAACTTCTCACACAGGTGTTTAAAATGTTCTATAGTAAAGGGCTTTTTAAAGATAGAAAATGTGAAATAAAAAAAGTACAGAATAGATCTACACTTCAGTCTTAGTTTTTGCAGCAAGTAAAATAACAAAATGAAAGCATGGGAAGGGAAGGCTGCCTTCCCCTGGGGCTGGGTGCAGCGGCCTGCTGGGGGCTGGCGGCTGGTGGCGCCCACTGAGGGGCAGGGTAGCCCAGCCTGGCTGCGAGTGTTCTGCACGGCAGCGCGGTAGGTCAGGCCAGATCATTGGATGTCTTCAGAAAAGACAGAAATCAAGATACATGCCTGTGTCAGTCACTTTTCCAATGACTCAATGCATGAAACTCGAAGGAGGAAAAGTCTGTTTGCCCCCTGGTTTCCAAGGGTTCTGTCCACGGCCAGCCTGGCTCCAAGGCAAAAACAGCCAGAAAAGGGGGGAGTAGAGGAGCGCTGCTCAATCCATGGTGGCCAGGAAGTCCAGAGAGAGGGGAAAAGAGCCAGTGTGATTACTCCAGGCCACACCCAGTCACCCCTCTTCTGACCAGACCTGCAGGGAACATATTAGATGTGAACCACAGCATAAAATGTCTTCCTGCAAAACATGCCAATCTCTCTCTGTGTGTGTCTACCTCCCTCCTCTTTCTCTCTCTCCCTCCCGCTTTCTCTCTCTTGTACCGGATGTCAAAGTCAGAACCATGCGCCTGCAAGGCAGGCATTCATGCCGCTGAGCTAACCCCCCCACCCCATGCCAGTGTCTCTTACATCACCTCTGTGTGGGTTCCCTGCAGAGCAAACAGGACACAGCACTGTGCAGCCCCTGATTCACAGTGAACTGTCCTGTCCCCTCCACAGTGAGCTTTCCCATCCCCAGGGTCCCACAGAGACTCCCAGTGGCGCACTGCCAGCTACTACACAGGGGTCCAGGAGCCCTTTACTTGGGGCTGATCTTACTCCACTGACTCACTTGCGGTCTTCGTCGGCAGAATCTTCCAAACTCACCTCTGGCCGAGGTGACTCTGACCTCCCTTGGAGTGTCACAGCCACGCTCAGTAGAGCGGTCCACAAATCCCACCCTCGACCTACACATCTGCTCCCCAGAACCTGCTTGGGAAGAAGCAGGGTCGGAGTCACGTGGAATGTGAATGGCTGTGGCTTTGCTAACTACTCACTAAAAACATTTTCCTCCTCCTTGCTCAAGATAGCTTTCTCCTGTCCTTACCTGACCCCAAGTCCCCTTAGAGGATTGTGTGCTGTTTGTTGATAGCCCACTGTACCCAGGTTGGAAATCGCTCTCCAGCTGGGCTTAAACCCATTTGGCATTTGACCTTCAAGGCCACCCTGCACGTCAGGCCGGCTCTCAGATCCTCCATCAGTACTTGTCTTCTGCTCTTAGACTCAGCGTAGTCACATAAATGTTTATTTTAATTAGGTTTAATTTATCTATATCTTGCTATTTGGACTAAAATCCAGGGCACAGTTGTTAGAGGCTTAAAATGTTGCTTCAAAAAATAGAGACATAAATTTATGTGGTAGGGTATTTCCTAGCAGGATTTCCGAAACGTGCCCTGGTCCACGGGTTGCAAGGTGGGTGGAAGCCTGCTGGAACCAAGAGGGCTCTCTCAAGAGCAGCTTGTCAAGGACCAGTGCTCACCTAGCGGTATTTTGTGACTGGTTGCAGGGTTTTAAAGTGATTGTGAGAGGGGCATTCAATGTCACTGAACAGACACGCAAGCTCTTACTTAATTATAAACTGGAGCTTGTGCTGTTTTGTAAAAGCATTTCCTAGGAGAAAATATTTTAAAAAGAAGTTTTTTAACATATATGCAGTAACTATCTCATATATTCTGTATGCAGTACAAGCCAATTTGTCTTTGTCTAGTGCTGCTCAGGGAAGCCAAAAGGTTGCCTTAAAATAGGCCACACATTACACGGTGAGGTGCGGCACGCAGCAGCAGGTTCCTGTTACTTCCTTGAACAAGGATTTTAGGTAAAGGATCATCTATGTTTTTCGGGGAAGGCAACACAGACGTGATCAAGTTGATCTGTAAAGAATGCATAAAAGTCTCATCAGTTTTATCTGCAGTGAACATTTCCCCCACATAAGTGACGTCAGTATTCACACAGAGCAAGCTGTTGTTGAACCAACAGAAGTTCCTGGGAGACTCTTGAGGTTTGCGATGTGACACTAAAATACCTCTGGTGCATAAATTCACTCTGCCAGTCTCCAGACCCTTTATTAGCTGCTACTTTCTCCATTTTCTATACAAATACACCAAAATAGGAAGACAAGTTTGTTCCTGCACAATACCAGCTACAATAAATATCATTTCTGACCCTTACACATCTTCTACCAGGTGCCCCGAGGAAGGGTTTCTCCTGGCATCGGAGCCTCCCCGCTGGGCTGCAGCTCGGTGGTTGAGCGCTTGCTTACCTGGGGTAGAGAAGCTCTGGGCTCCATCGCACTGCAGAAACAAATAAATAATACCACCACATAAAACTCCTCCCTGGGCAGCATTTGTGCCTTCTCCTCATCTTACAGCTTTTAAAGTGTTAACGTGTAAGCAGCTCAGACAATATTGCACAGCGGCAGAGAAGTTCAAGGCTTGACAGCTTACAAATTTTTGTGTATTTCCTAGGCCAGAAAAGTCCGATTTCACTGTCAGGGCTTATCAAAATGAAACATGATGCAAAGTGCATCCAAAAGCACTAAAGATGCAGGGAAAAACAAAGGCTGCCACCTTTGGGTGTCAGAACCACTTCCAAAAAGTAATTCAGGGACATTGTGCCCTTAGACTGCATGGAGGCACGGGTTCTGAGAAATGTCAACGCTAAAAGTTAAGAAACTCAGCAAAATGCAGTCAGTGTGCTGGGCACATGGGCGACTCAGCCGGTGGAGTAGACGTGGTTGCAGGTCTGGGGGTTTCCAGTGCAAAAAGCCAGGACCCAAAGGGCAGAGGACACTGGGCTTCGGGATCCGTCTGCTGCGAATGACAGCGGCGACACACAGGTGGTCAGCGCACAGCGAGGCGCCAGGAGCCAATGCCGGGCCGTCAATGACGCTGCGCAGGGCTGCTGGCGCCGGCTGAGAAAGGAAGTCAAGTAAACAGTGAATTCTGCAGCCTGGGTTTCTTTGTTTGTTCTTTGGTTCTTGTTGTTTTGTTTCTGTGGTGCTGGGGTTGAACCCAGCCAGGGCCTCGGGTGGCCTCTTCCACAAAGTTGTGCCCAGGGCTCAGCCCCTCTGGCCTGCAGATCCTGTGCACCGATGAGGGTGCTGTGCACACCACGCACTCACCGTGCTAAGCAACAGTCCTGGCCTCCGGTGTTCTCTGATACAGGAAGAGCCCCTGACGGTGCCAAGATGCCCTTTGAGGATGAGTCCCAGCTGCACCGCCAACTCGAGGGTGAGTGTGAGCCCAGCACCTTCTCTCCCCACTACCCTCCCAGACCCATAAAGAGGGCAGAGAGAAGGGGATTCACCTCTCTAGAGAGACCACTGCCCACTGTCCGAACTGCTGGTCCAGAAGTCAGCGTGGGAGTGGGCTCCCACTCATGCTTCACACAGAACTGGGTCGAGGGATTTGAGGTGTCTGTCCCCAGCCATGGGACTGGTACCGGAAGTTCCACTTGCTGAGGGGAAGACAGTTCCACGAGGAAGGTGGCCAGTATCCATTTGGCTAACACTGAGATAACACTAACCCACAGCTCAGCCAATAGGCAGAAGAGAGTCAGGTTACCAAGGGAACTGGGTGGGGCATCCTTCTCCTGCTCCTTCCCTCTCCAGAGCAAAGCCAGCGGCCACAGCCGTGTTCCTGACCTTCTGCAAACACGGAACCCGCCATGCACCGTGAGCTCTGCAGTCCTGTCTCATGGTCCTTGTCACCCAAGTCCCAGCCTTCCACTGCTGCCAGGCTCTTCCTCTGCATGAACCAGAAGCCGGAACTGCTACAACACACGGACCTGAGGAATCTGTTTTGGAGCTGAGACTCCCCCTACCACTCTGTGGAGCATGAGGGTTCTTCCTGGCTTGTCATGCAGTTTCTCACTTTTCCTTACCATCTTTTGTTGTTTTCTTTGGAGACAAGGTCTCACTCTATAGCCCAGGTTGGCCTCCAACTCACAGCCATCTTCCTGCCTCAGCCTCCTGAGGGCCAGGATTACAGGTGTGCAGTCACCACAACCCGGTCACATTATAGCCTTTCCACAACAACTTCTCACCATCCCTGCCACATTCTGAGAATTCTTTCCTTGCCAACTTCCACCTAGGGATTTTGCTTATTTGCTTTGTGCCCGGACTGGGCTGTGAAATGCTTTGTGGGTGCATTTATCCTCTTTCGCAACCCTGATTACTTCTCTGAAGCCCTGGGCCAGCGCCATCCCCAAAGGACTGGCAGGCACCCTGTTGTCACTTGACTGTGAGATAAATGCAGGATGCATCCATGGGGCCTGGGAGAAGAGCTCTGCTCTGGGGCAACCTGCGGCTCTGGCTCCTGCGGGTGCCCTTCACGGACACTGTGCCCTCAGAGGCCCCTTCACTCCCAGACCTTTTCCCTTGAACCTGCTGTCCCCGGGAGTCCAGTGCTGCCCTTGGTCATGGCATCTGGCAGACAGCAGTGCCCAGAAGTGCTGGTGACAGACACAGAGACCCAGCTCCTTCAGCCACCAGCAGATGGTCTGGAGCCATGCTACCAGACCCTGTGCACGTCCCTGCGGGCCCGCAGAGGAACCCAGACTCCATGGCAGGATCCAAGCCCACGGCCCTCGGTGGCCTCAGGGAGATTCACACACACCCCGTGCTCATCTAGAAAAGAGGACCCCAAGTCAGCTGTGCTGGGTTCTGGAGGTGACAGGAACCTGGAGGTTCTCGCCAAGGGAGACGAGGTATAGACAGGTGAGGCCATAAGCTGGCGCCGGGCAGAGCCGCCTCCTCCCTTCCCTCCCAGCTCCCAGAGCTCAGGCTCCACCATCATGATCTGCTTGTGCAGGTTTGTGGAAGCCAGAGAGTCCTGGAGCCCCAGAAGCAGTGTGGTCTGGAGGGAGAGGGTTTCCATTGCTCTCGGTGGTGACCGCAGTGCTAGAGGAAGCTAAGCACCCACAGTACTCAGCAAGGAGGAGTCTGGAGCTGTCCACCTGGAAAGCTTTTCACGCAGGAGGAACCACATCAGGTCGTTGGACAGCTCAGGAGTCAGAAGAGCCAAAGTTCGGAGTGCAGATCCTAGGCAAACTTGCAGCAGGAGGCAGCTTGGGAAGCAGCCCGCAGCGGGAGCTTGGGGTGTAACACGCAGCAAGCACACAGACTGGGTTCACCCCAGTGCCACACTCACACTCATACACAGACACACAGGCACATTCACACACGGGCACAGATGTACCAGCACACAGAGAAACACAATCACCCATACACAGACACAGACACATGCACTTACACACTCATAGGCAGACACACACACTCACTTACACACACACGGATATGCACAGGTTTACAAACACACGTACACTGTCTTCTCTCAGAGAGGTCTCGAGGAGCCTGTACCTGAGCAAGCACAACCAGTGTGCTCAGGGAGGAAAGACCAGGCTGGTCCTAGCCTGTGCCCTCCGCCTTCTGTCCGCACCGGGATACCTGCAGCCTAGCCCCGTGCAAGACCAGAAGGAAGCCGTGGTCTGACAGGAGGGCCCTGGTTTATCTCTCTGTGCCTCCAAAATGCACTTCTTAGGAGAGCCAGGGGCCTGGCTTATTTCAGGGTCCTGTTTTTCTCAAAGTTATGGGCCACCTCACGCCTGCCAAATGAAGGCTCTGAAGTGCATGCACTTTAAACATTTCCATTTGAACTCTCCGGATTTCTCTATGTGCTGATGGCTATTTTTACAGTTTCTGTCTTGGAGATGCGCCCTGAAGTATTTCTCGAAAAAATGGGAAACTATCTGGAATCATGGCTGAGCTGGGTGCTCAGCAGACAGGTTCTCTCTTCCTCCACACTTGAGGACATTTTAGAGCGAAAGGTGTACGGGGCAGAGGTGCACGCGTGTGACCCACGCCAGCCTGGCCTACCAGGCAAACTGAGTCACCACTGTAGTTCTCTTTGGTATGCTGGTAGTACATAAATGAAACTGGCAAATGTGTTTTGCTGGCTACTTGATCTTTAAATGCAAGGATCATATTTTTTTAAATTTTTATTAGTCCATGTTCTCAGAACACAATGATCCCATTTCTTGTGGGGTGCTGATGCACGCATATGAAGCATCGCAATTCTCACCAGGACCCCTTCCTTCCTTCCTTCCTCCCTTCCTTCCTTCCTTCCTTCCTTCCTTTCTTTAATCTTACGTTTGTCTCTGTTGTGCTTAGCTTTAGTTCCCAAGCTGCCTCTTGGTTAAAAAGGACAGACATCTTTGATAGAAGCACATAATCTTAGCACTTGGGATTCAACAAATAAATGAATAGGAAATGCAGTGAATTGGCCTATGTGTGAGATCCTGGGTTGGTTTTCAAAACCAGAAAAGAAAAGAACAGAGAACAGAAAGGGAGGGAGGGCAAGAGGAGAGAAAAAGTGGGCAGCCAGATGTGTAGTCCCAGCACTCCAGAGGCTGAGGCAGGAAGATGGCCATGGGTTCCAGGCCAGCCTGAGCTACACAGGGAGACCCTGTGCCCCGAACAACAACAACAAACAAAGCATATAAAATTGTAATGAGTCATTCCATGATATAATTTGCAGCACTACTTAAAAGGTTCACTCCAAGGATGAAAGAAATGTGGTCATTTACTGGGAGATCTTGGAGGTGGACAGGGTCGGTGATCACTGGTCATCAGCATTCTCCCCAGTGACTTCAGCCCAGTTCTGCCCTCATCTTTGGGAGCACTGCCCCCTGCAGAGGGAGAAAGTCATCTTTATCTTTTCCCACTCACTAAACCTGCCTTGGGGGGCAGGTGAGTTTCCTCTGGGGGAAGTCTCCTGGACTGCTCGGAGCAACCGCAGAGCCGATGGCCCAGCAGAGCTCTGGCCTAGCGGAAGGGCAGCCTCCTTGGAGCCAGAGTGGGCTGAGGAGTTACTGGCCCTGCACCCCTTGCATTTGCATCTGCTCTCAGGGTCAGAAAACAAAGCCTCAGGGTCACCACAGAGAAGTCCACCCTGAGCACCACCACACTGCTGGCCAGAGTCTTCACCACAGCCTTCCTTTTATTTTTTAAAAATTTTTATTATTTTGAAGGTAGTGAAATAAAACAGAACAAGACAGAACAAAGCCAATCAAGACAATGCAGTGAAATTGGTACAGAACTTCAGAGCAAGGTACCAGGATAACAGCAATGGGTACCATAAGTATACCTTGTTATCTTCACAATAGTTGGCCAGGTATAGTGAAATCAAACTAAAAACAGAACATTATAAAACCTATCAAAACAGAGTATTGAATAGAGCAATACAATTAATCAGAAGAAAGCAAAACAGTGGTAACAATGTTTGCCTTCAAGGGATGGTAGAAGGAAATTTCCCTTGCTATGTTGCATATGGTCAGCCTCCCAAGAGATGCTCAGACCTCTGGCTCCCATTTGCTAATGGGGGGTGGTGGGGAGATGGGAGTTTGATTCTCAGCCTGTGTGCAGTAGGCTCAAGGCTGCTTACCTAGAAGGCGAGCTGTTCCTTGGTTTCCCAGCGCCCTAAGTTCCAACATGGCGCGGATCTCAGGAGATCCTGGCTCCAGCCTTCCTTTTAAATAAAGTGAGCACTGGGCTTGGGCAGGCAGCTCCTGGTACAGTGCTTCCCTACAAGGCCCTGGGTTCGATCCCCAGCAGTGCCAATAAACACAGAAACAGACACCTTTCTAGGTTTTCAAAGACTTCTTGTCATCCGTTTTATGTATGAAATTTGAAATTACATCTCTTCTCCCCCTGAATCTCCGGCTCCTGCTGAGCTACCGCTCTTCAGTTTTCACCTTGTTTGTAATTCACTCGTGCTTCTTACCAAGAACTTTGGTTCAATCCATAAAACTCATGCCAGCCAGTGGCATCCATGGCATGTGTTAAACAGTATTGTTTTAACATCATTCTGGCATAGAAATATGTTTGGGACCCATACAAATTTAAAGATTTGTATAAATAAGTCACTCCTGTTATGGTTGATCCACTGTGTCAACCTGAAAAATTTAGAAGTGTAACTAGGAGACTCAGCAGGGATCCAGGGTGCTCACTTTGTATATATCCTCAGCTTGTGCAAGAGGAGGGCACAGAGACATCATGAGTGCTACACTCGCCCTGGTTGGCGGTGGCCTGCTTGCAATATGAGAGAGGAAAAGAGGCTTTTCTCTCTCTTCTGCTCTCATTGCTTGGCTGTCTTCTGCCACCTTGAACCATCGCTTCAGTGCCACGCCACCCTGCCTTGGAGCCAGCTAATTATGGACGGAAGCCTCCACAGACATGAACTAAATAAACTTTTCCTTCCTTCATTTTGAGTGTCAAGTATTTTGTCCCAGCAATGAGAGAAGAATAACCAAGACACTTCCATTTTGGGGTTTTTTAAATTTTATTTTAAGATACCCTGGTCGTACTGCTACAGAAGTGCGTTTACCTCTCCTAAGACATCATTTTCAGTCTCATTTTTGTCAACGAGTCTAAGTAGAGTAAATTGGAAATCCATTCTCTCCCCTTTTTCTGTCATCAACTCAGCTTCACATTCTTGGAATTGCACACCAGATTTGGCCGTCTGGATGCAGCAAGTAGGTGCTTCCTGCATCTGCACAAGCCAGCCCCACACTGGATGCGCTCCTGAGCCACTGGCTCTTTCACTGAAGGGACAGAAGGCCGAGGAGCCCATCCATTTTCCATTTTTCCTTCTAGCTTTCTCCATCTTAGGAATAAAGGTTTAAAAAAGAAAAACTGCTGGCTGATGTACAGCTTAGCCTGCCTGATTTCTTTACCAAACATGCTCCTGTTGGATAAATTTATGGACAATGCATCCTGCCAACGTGGCTGCACAAGTCCAGAGGCAGCCAATCCTCCTGAAGCTGTGCTTGGGAGAAACCAGGCCAAGCGCCAGTTGGGAACCACAGTCTGTGGAGGCAGAAAGCCAGGCAGCTAAGCGTCAGTTCACTGTGCATGGATCAGAAACCAGGGCAGCATGGAAGGGGGAAGCTTACTGCCTCATCCTTCTGGGCTCTGCTGACCTCTCACAGCTCCTCACAACTCCTGCACGGACCTCAAATACTTCTGTCCCCAAGAGTAAGGACAGCTAAATCCATGGCCAGTCACTTTCTTCTTCTTTTTTTCATTTTTATTTTAAAGACAATAAAACCAAGCAAATAAAACAGAATGAAGCTAATCAAAACAAACCAGTGTGGCACAGGACTTCAAAACAATAGAAAATTAACAATGGTTACCATAACGCCTCTTGGTTTCTTCACAATAGCTGCAAATACCCTCAGGCATTATAGTAAAAATCAAACAAACAGAACAGAATAGAACCAATGAAAACATAACAATGAATGCAATAAAGGACTTCAAAACAAGGTAACAGTAAATCCAAAGTGGCTACCATAATATATCTTCTATCTTTGAAATAGCTGCCCATGCCATTGGATATAATAAAATCAAAAAGCAAAAGAGAATAAACCCAACCCAACAAAACAATGAAAATGATACAGGTGTTCAAAACAAGATAATAGGGAATCCACAATAGCTACCACCTTCAGAAGGAGATCCCCATAGATGCTCCAATGTGTACACCATCCTCTGAATAGCTGATGAGACCACCCGCTTCAGACCTGTAGTCAGTGAAGCACTGAATACTACAAGCATTAAACTGTGTTTTGCCTCAATAGCTATCATTGCAGCCTGTGTCTGTCTAGATCAGCCAGTCTCTCATGGAGGGAGGTTGGTTCTTCTTGTCTCCCAGATCACGCACCAGAAAGGGCTGGCATCTGGCTCCCCCAAGCAGCTCGCACGTGCCTCCGATTCACAGGGAGGGCTTGCTTCTTTGTGACTTTCTGTTCTCTTCCCCAGCAGTCCGGAAACGGTGCTGATTCACAGCAAAAGACTGTTTCTCATTGGCCAGTCACTTTCAAGGAGAGAAAACAATTACTTTTAATATCAGTCATCTAAAGGATTTGCCTCCTGATGCCTCCTTTAAAAACAGTGTCCTCGAAATGTTTCTCTGCTTTGGGGTTCAGAAGCAAACTGAGATGTGGGGTGCTGGGCATGTGTGCTAAACTTGAGAACCTTCAGGATTTCTTCCCAGGGTCTTTTTAACATTAAAAGTCAGTTCTGCGGCTGGTGCCTGGAAACCAAGCTGTCCTGCACTGCCACACCACTGATGCAGGAAGCAGCAAGCCTGCTCCCCAGAACCTCGGGGCCTCACTGGATGGTTCCCAAGGTTGCATTTCCTGCATCGCAGGTCCCTGTCTTGATACAGATGTTACGTCTGGAAAAACTGAGAAGTGCCCCACAGTGATAGCACTGGAAGATGGGACTTCACACACACAAAGCTGGCACCAGCAGGGGAGCCTATGGCGGTGCAAGAGTGACTGGGAGCAGGAATCTGCACAGAGCCCTCCCGGCCCTGCCAGATACCGGGTTACAGGACTAAACACCTGGCCGGGAGAGGGGCAGCAGGCAGCAGCTGGGGAACTGAGTAACTGGGACCTCTACTGCTGCCTGAAGTCCCCACAATGAGGTCTGCACTGCTAGGCAGAAGTGCAGGGATACACAAAAGCCAGCGTCCTGAGGCCCTGGATGCAGAGTCCAGGCCATGGCGCGGGGATACTTGGGAGAGGAAATCCCGGGATCCGTCCCATTCCTGTCCTCTGAGGGACTAAAGGTTGCTTCCATGTCTGTGCAGGGCTCCGCACCACTGAAGGAAAGGTCGAAAATACAGGTCCATTAGCTTCCAAGCACCGGCACACTTCTCTGGAGGGGAATTCAGGGTTTATTTTCCGAGTCTCTGCTTGGCTCACCTGGTAACCGCCTTCCCCTTGGGAGGATCCCAAGGCTCACCTCTTCACCCATCTTACTGCTTCCTACCCAACTTCCTCGCTCTCCCACGTCCCCATCTGAGTTTCCGAGGGCTCTGCCTCCAGGATTCCCACCATCTGCCTTTTATTTCATGCTCTACGCATTTATATTCTGAGTTTCTCCATAGTGAAGAAACCATGAAATCGTTAACCTTCTGTTCCTGATTAATTCCATTTAGTATCATGGTCTCAAGAGCCAACCATTTTTCAATAAATGATTCAAATCTATCCCTCTTTGTGGCAGAGTAGTATTCTACTCTGCATCAATAACCCAATTTCTCTTTCCCTTCATCTGCTGACGGGCACAAAGACCACTTCCAAAATTTGGGCAAGATGAACTGTGATGCTCTAAGTGCAGGGTGCATGATGTGATGTCCTTAACTAAGGGGGGATATCCAGCAGGGGAATCGGGTCAAGCGGGATGACTATTTTTTTGTTTTGTTTCTTGAAGCCTCTCCATATTGATTTCCACCACAGCTCTACTAATTCATCTTCCCACCGACCCTGCAGAGAGTTTCCTTCTTCTCCGAGGCACCTCGCCCAGCAGCGCTTGGTTTTCTGAGTCTGTGAGACCCACACAGAGCTGCCCCTTCTGGAGTTTTAGATCTGAGACTCGATGTCTGCCTTAGGATCAGCCCCGAAGCCATGCTCCCGAGGCCCCATGTGTGTGTCCTAAAAGGGCGGTGACGCTGCTGTAACAAACTGCTTCTTCTCGAAGGCAGAGCCAGGGAGGTCTCACTCCACCAAGCACACTGCCTGGCAGCCCAGTGGATGAAAGGAAGGAGCTGAGTGACAAGCTCCCCTCCCCGTACGCTCTGCTGGAGCAACGCACAGAGGCTGCAGGGCCCCGAGGTGGAGCTGTCCCTCGAACCTCCAGAGACTGGTTCCAGGGCTCCCCTGGGTGCGACCCCTGGGGCACTCGAGTCCTCTGTGAAATGGCACCCTAAGGCCTAAACCTGCAGAGGAGGCTCTCTCCTGCTTCCAGTCACCTCTCGGCAACTTAAAAGGCTGCACAGTGTGAGTGCTGCGTGAATGGTGGTTTAGGAAACAGCCGCAGACACTGTCTGTGCAGTCAGTGCAAACCCGGTCACTCTGGCCCAGATATGTTCAGTCCAACACTGGTAAGATCCAAGGTGCATAGCCCGGGGCCCTGGGCACTGACTGCAGTCAGGAAAGGACTTTGCTGACTTGAGCAAGCCGGCAGATAATGAGCTAGGCAGCGGGGGCATGAGTAGGGGTGTCGATGGGGCGCCGAAGGAAAACTTGCCGCGTGCAGGTTCGGACAAGTCTCATTTATGACGCCAGCTTGTGAGCCAGGAACGTGGGTGTGCAGATCATTCCATTAGGCTGATGGGTCCACAGCTTGGGAGCAAGGCCTGAACCAAAGGTTCTGACTCAGGATTTTCATAATATAAACAACCGACGGCAGAAGCTGTGAGAGGTTATAGAGATTACTGTGTTTGGACAGTTGCTGTGATCGTTAATTCCGATATGTCAGCTTCACTGGATTGAAAAACACCTAGGGGGCCCCAGGGCGCGCTCCGGAGTACAAAGGGCCAGGTCGGAAGGACGGCCTTGGGAACGCGTCTGTCTCCCGCCCGCGTCTGTCTCCTGCCCGACCGCCTGTTCCCTTCAGGCCCTGCCTCCCTGCTCTGCTTCCCAGATGCCACGAATGTAAATGGCTCTGCCCCTCCGACCCTGGCCAAGCCCTCGGAGACTGCGAGCGCAGGTGAAGCTTTCCTCTTACAGTCTGGGTTCTGGGACCTGGGTTGCAGCAAGGAAAAGCTGATGATACAGATGCCCATGAGAAGTTCTCCACATGCTCCAAGCAATTCATGCTGCAAACCTCACTCTTGGTATCTCTTTGGGATCATGAAAAGAAAACCAAAAGATACACCCTTAGAAAACTATGAAGTGACTATGAAACAGGAGAAGAGAGCCAGGCATGGTGTCCCACTGAGGCAGGAGGATCGTTGCCAGTTTGAGACCAGCCTGGGCTACAAAGTGAGCCCAAGGTCAGCCTGAACTGCACAGTGAGAGCCTGTCTCAGAAAGACTCACACACACACACACACACACACACACACACACAAGAAAGCGAAGAAAAAGATGACTTAGGAAGAAACAGCAGAACAGAACCCACGACTACTGCCCTGAAGAAAAGCAACACTCCTGCAACTCAGTGGAGGCAAAGAAGCCAAAATAGAAATGGCCCGAGAGAAGCCAAGAAAAGGATCATGAAAGCACATTTTGTTAGAACAAAGCTTTTGCAGGCTGAGCAAGCCAAGGGCTTACCTAAGGGGCTGGGCCCTGTGGGTGCTGACGGAAGCAGGTTTAGGGCCACAGCTGAGAAGGAAGCAGACAGTGGCAGGAGGAGAGGCTAAAGCTGTGAGAAATTTATTTAAGAACCGGAGCAGTAAAAGGCAAGAGAGAGAGAGAGAGACCTGTCACAGAGACAGCGACCCAGGAAGCACTGTTGGCGCTGGGTGGGCTTCTTTCACGTACTTACAGATTTTGGGTGTTGGAGTTATTTTATTTGCTCTTCTGTGGAGAGAAGCAGCGAGCCAGATGAGAGATGTCCCAAAGGGAAGAGGAGGGCAACGCTTAGGTTTGGCGGGAAGACCGCGCGGCTGGGGCAGAGGCAGCCTTTCCTGGGGGGGGGTGGGCAGAGGGCAGCGTGGCTGGGTGAGGCCTCTTCTCTAGGGTATCGGGTCCACCTGGAGGTGGGGAGGCCCAGGAAGATGGCCGAGGTCAGCATGCACAGATTTGGAATCCCTGTCATGACAAGCAGAAGGACAACCCAATTTGGGAAGTAAAAATCACATCCCCCACTCTTCTGGGCCAGCTGAAGTGAGCTTATACTGAGCAAGTCACCATGGAGATCCTCGTTTTGTTGCTGTTTGTTCATTTCTTTGTTTGATTGGGGCTTTTTGTTAGCCTTAATTTCCTGTTGCTACTCTCAGAAAAAAGTGAGGAATTCAGGTTCCAGATGCTCTCCAGCCTAAGACCTAAGACCTAGGTGGGAGGCGGTAACTTACGCCCATGCTAAAGCCGACCTCACCCACATAATCCTGTCTGACCGGAAGCCACTCGGTGCTGCTGAGGGCCACCCGCCCGGCTTTGCCTTGGTGCTGTCCTCAGGGCTTGGCCACAGTTGTGAAAGGGAGAAGGGACAGGAGCTGGAGTCACATCTGTGCCTCCATGGCTCAGGGGACCGAGCTGCAGCCCTGGACCTGGAGTTCAACGCTGCTCACTGGGGAGAAAAGGGAACCAAGCCTTCGTAAAAACAGTTATGCTTCTGTTCTCTGGTACACAGCAGAGAACAAGCAGCTAGAGGCACCCAGCAAGTGACTGGCTAGGCTTTTCCAAATGCCTGCTACTTACGGGCGATTGCTCTCAGGAGCTGGGCTGAGTTCACAAATAGGAATTAAAGGGCTTCGGACGGGGATGGAGAACGTGGAGTCAGGCAGGTCACACGGCCGGCTGCGTAATCTTAGGAGTGCTCCCTCCTCCCGATGCCCTAATCACCTGCTCCAGCCTTGGTGTGGGGTGTGGTATCGCCCAAATTACAGGTACCAGAGCTAATGATGGGAATTAGAAGGAAATCCTGTGATCATGGGAATGCAGCATGATGACACGCAAAGGAAGAGTGACAGTAAAACCAGCACAGCAGGGAGGTCACAAGTTCAAGACACTTTCTAAGGGAAATTTCACACACAGACTAAGAACACAGTAATGGGGCAGAAGCCTGGCGTGCCTGCTGCAGGCAGCAGAGTTCTGTCTGTCTCCTCCCGGTCCATCCACCATCTGCACACCTCTGAGATGGATTCACTGGTGAATTCTCAGATGAAGAAGTACAAATGTACTTTTCTTTTTCCACCTTCAGGCCTGGAGTCAGGTCCAGGGCATTACCCTGGGCACTGTGTGGCCCAGCCTCCTCCTTCCTTTAAAAGTAAAAATAAAATAAAATAACTGGACTGGAGATGTCGCTCAGTGGTAAGGGGCAGGCAAAGCCCTGGGTTCAGCCCCAGAATCACACACACACGCACATACACACACATACGCATGCACATGCACATACACACATGTACACACACACACGTACACACACACATGCACACTCTCTCCAGGACACTCTGAACATCAGTGTTCTCCCTGTGTCCCTCTCTGCTGTCAGTGCAGATGGCAGCCCCTCCACCTCCTTTACAGCAGCAGGGACACGGCTCCTTTCCACCGGCAGGACCAGGTTCCTCATGGGGCTGCAGGGGTGACTCTGCCATCAGAGAAGGGGTTTCAAAGGATGGGGCCCCAGGCTGCCAATGAGCCAGGCAGAGTGAGTCTCCAGGCCTGCAGGCAGCTGAGGGTCATGCTTACCTCTGTCCCCACCCATCCGTCCTTCTGCCCCACTCCAGGGAGTCTCGCCCTCCACAGACCTCATTCTCAGCAAACACTTCTCCCGCTGTAGCCAAACTGGGAAGCTCACCACCCGCACTACATGCCCTCCTGTCTTGGTCTAGGTAACAACCTTTGTCACGACTGCTCTTACTGCTTCTGCTGTACTGGCCCATGTTTGGACGAGGACAACATTCCTCCTGGGGGGCCGATACAGCCACAAAACATCTCAGCTTCTTCTGCACCCCTTCCCTCTTCTCCCCCTCCAGCTCTAGGACCTCCAAGATCCATCTCCCTGGTCCCTCCTATTCACTACCTTTCGCTTTACTCCTTGACGTCATTAAACGTGGCCTTTCCTATATAACAGAACTGGAGCTATGTAGACCACGTGTCTAATTTATGTCACTTCACACTGTGGTCTCGAGGTGCATTCTTTCCCTACAAAGGCTCAAGTCCTCTTCTCGGCAGAGTAGTACTCCACTGTGCACGGCTTCATGTTAGTGTCCTCTGCCATGATGCGGTAGCCAGGGTCTTTTCTGTGTTGTTTCTGTGTCCTCAGTGCCCATTGTGCTGCCGGTGCCCCAGACACAGGTACTGAGTGGCTGGGTCACTGAGGAAAAGGTGGATTTCCTTTCAGGGTGAGGGAACCCATGTGTCCAGTCCTTGTATTTGCTAAAAGCAGGGGCTGCTGGGTTTAGATAAAGCCAGGTGGATGATGTTGCCTGTAGCCCCAGCGTTGCTCACGGTACTGCAGCAGCAGGGTCATGAGATGCGGGCCTCCTCAGAGGCTCAAGAACCTCAGGGAGCTCACAGCTAACGGGTGCTAGACATTCCCTCCCACTTTGGGGTGAAATCGAGTCATCTCAAAAACACTGCAGTGACTCACAGAGCAAGGGTGTTGCAGGACCCTCAGCTGCCCTGCGTGTCCCAGGAAGAGCAGAGCCCGGCCGGGGTGGAGCTCGCACTCCTGCCAGGCTCGAGGTCGCTGCCCCTCCAGCGGCTGCCTGGGGCTCTTGACAGTGGCCTTCGGCACACGGACGGCTGCTGCGTGATGAAAGTGTCTGGAGGGACACAGACTCAGTGCCCTTGGCCTTGCTGTGAGGAATCAAGCTCCAAGCTGTCAAGGTCTCATCTTGCGGCACCCTCGCTCCAAGGCCTTGAGAGTGGGCTTTGGTTATCTCTGTCCTTCAATCTGGGCAGCGTCCACCCGGCACCGACATAAAGGCATGAAAAGTAAAAGCAGATCCTGTCATGGCCGGGAACTCGAATCTGTCCCTGCGAGCTGGGGCCAGGCCTGGCCACCAAGCTGCCCACAGGCCTCTGGTTGCCCTCACGGAGGGACCTCTCTGTCCCAGCAGGGGACACGGTCCCTGCTCACCTCCTGCTGCACACAAGTCTCCTGGGGAACACAGCGTACAGCGGCTCCCTCCCCTCCACAGACCCAGGAAAGTCTAAAATAACCACCATCAGCCATGGGGCGGGGGGGGGGGGGCGCTTGGTGAGTGGTGTAGTCAGATTAGCTAGGGAAGAGATTTAATACGGGACACATAATTTACAGGGTTAGTTTATGATACGCAGGCAAATGCAGAGGAGTGCAGGCGATGGAGACCCAGAGAATCCAGCCAGGGGCCTTACCCCAAGGCAATGTCCTACATGACCCACGGCAATGTCTCCCGCAAGTCTGTATCAGGCATCTGCACTGGAAAGGCCCAAAGGTCAGCAGTGGGAGCTAGAAAGTCTGGGCCAGTGGGGTGCAAGATCTGTGCCCGCAGCTGAGGGATCTGCCCTGATCAAGGTGGGAACCAGAGCTTCCCCAGAAAGAATCCCAGCCATCCTCAGGGACAGCAAGGACACAAGTTCTGACAACAGTGAGATCAGCTGAGTTCTCAGGAGGAAAGGCAGCGCAACAAGCTTCCCCCAGAGAATCAGCGGCAGCCTCTGCCCCCTTGGTTCTGCTTTTATGCTGTGGGCAGTGACCCTCAGGTGGGTCCTGCATGCCCGGCACCCGCTGACTC
Organism: Cavia porcellus; assembly: GCF_034190915.1. Classification (NCBI taxonomy): domain Eukaryota; kingdom Metazoa; phylum Chordata; class Mammalia; order Rodentia; family Caviidae; genus Cavia; species Cavia porcellus. The sequence goes on from NW_026947507.1 coordinate 55,103,404, forward strand.
AGTTCAGCTGTGTGTGACAAGCTGATGGCTGTTAATGCACCGCAGGGATGATGCCTTCACATGCAGCCATCCTGTAACTGCTTAGTCTGTCTGCAGTGTTTTGCCTTCTGAAAGATTCTTGGCTTCTTTTTGTGGTTGTTGCTGTTGCAGCCTGCAGGCACTGAGCCGCTCGAGAGATGCCACAGGTGTGAGTATCCACTAGGAGCCATTGAAGAACTTCGCTTGGAGACACGGAGCCAGTAATAGGCAGAGGGTCAGCTGAGCAGGCTGCAGACTGATTTTTCTGCAAGGCAACAGGAACAGGAAGAGAAGCAAGGCTAACCTTTAAACAGTTTATAAAACTACAATTCTGCAAGCAGTGTCCGTGTGTCTGAAAAACCGTGGGTTTGCTTTGCAGTTTTTTGTGTGTGTTTGATGTGAGGGATTGAACCAAGGGTTTGTACACTGCGCTACACCCTCAGTCCTTTATTTTAGTTTCATTTTGAGACAGGCTCTGGATAAGTTGCTGAATTGCCCAGGCTGAACTGGAACCGTCGATCCTCCTGCCTCCTCCTTCCAGAGTGCTGGCGTTACAGGCGAGCACCACCACAGCAGGCGTAGAGGAGAAAAGCATGTCTAATGAATGTTTTGTGTACAGTGAGGGCGCCCAGCGTGACACTGTGGGGAGCATAGAAATGATAAAGCGGCTTTTGGGGGAAGATCATTAATGCGCTCCTCACCTTGGGAGCTCCTGGTCTCCGCGGCTGGTTTTGTGCCTGAGCTGCTAGTGTCGACCCACTGGACCAGAACCCAGGTAGAGCCCGCTGTCCTCCCAGGGTCCATGGCAGTCTCGGGCTTCCCTGTCCTGCTGATCTGCTCTTCTGCATGCCTGCCCTGCCCTCCCCCAGCTTCCCTTCCATTTCTGTCTCTGTTTCCCTTTTTCTTTTTAAAGATTCTACCCGCAAGCAGCATCCTGTCCTCTGGGTCCCTCCATGTTGAAGGGGTGGAAGGGCTTTTTCTAGGGCTGCATGAGATTCTGTGGCATGGATCCACAGACCCCAGGGAGACCCATGGGTCACTTCTATAGTGTGAGTGGGGCAGGCGCAGAGACAGGCGCCTTGTGCACTTCAGACCCGTCTCCCTTGGGCAAAAGCACAGAAGTTGTCAGACTCCGACTTTTGAGTTCTTTGGGGCCACTCTGCCTCCCCGAGGCTGCTGCGTCTGCACTGGCACTAGCAGGGTGCTGCGTTCCTCCTCCCAGCCCTCAGTGTGCACCTGCTGTCTTTGGAGGCTGCCCAGCACGTGCCTGGAGTGGCTTTGATGTGCAGACCCTGACAGCAAACACTGCGCACTTCTACGCCTGCCGCTGTTCCCATGTCTGCTTTGCAGAAATATCTGTTTAGGTGAAAACACGTGTTTACACCTTGAAAGGAGGGGAAAGGAAGACAAAAAGACATTTGTCAAAGACAACACTAGCCCAGGAATGCCCAGGCAGTTTAAATGCCCCAAACCTAGTATGTAAAGGCATCGCAGTTATGTGTTTAAAATCATCAGCTGTCCTCTCCTTCGGGCCCCTGCCTGGACATAAGCAAGAAGGCACCCTGGCTGCAGTGGATGAAGGGACCCAGCCAGGCATCTCCCACTCAAAGCCGAGCCGCAGGGAGATGCATCTGACTCTGCGGACTGCAGCATCTGGCCGTGGCAGACAGTTTACAGTTTAACTCAGACGAGAGGAGGTTCTCGCAAGTGGATGCTGAGAGCTGACATCATTTCTTAATATTTCTGGATGTCTGCTCCCAGAAACAGGGAAGAAGGGCAGTCACACAGCAAACCGAAGCCCACAGACAGCACTTGGTGTAAAGCTGTGACATGCCTCGAGAACTCCAGCACCAAAGGCATAAATAAAGTAAAACCACAGCACAACAGCTCAACATTTAGGCAGAGCTTTTGCAGACGGGAAGGGATCAAGAGACAGAGGGAAGGGAAAGGAGAGGGCTGCACAGCTGACTAAAAGCTACCGGCATCGCGGTACTACACGGTGCCTCGTTAGCCCAGGAGAAGACCGAGACTCACATTTCAGAGTGACTACTGGACACAATTACTGCTCACACACCATTGTCAAGTTTAAAACTCACAAGCCAGGGAAAGTCTGAATCTAGAAAAGAGTGAAATGCAAGAAACTGAGACTGGAGATGGAAGGGACAGAACGTAGACAGCGATGGCTCATAGGTGCTGACACGCATGTCTACTGGGTGTTTCAAAACAGGGCAGGAGAAGAGGCATGGCAAAAGCAATGCAAAGACTGTTTAACAGTCCAGAATCGTGGAAGGTGCAAGGAATCCTACTAGGTCTCTGATTTGTATTTCCCCGGATTGCTATGTATATAAGATGCTAAAACTAAGGCATACTTCTAACTATTCATGGACATGAAAGTTAGAGATTACTCAGCAAGGGATGTGTCGCTGTTTTGCCCTACATGAAATTCCCCCAACGTTCCAGATACAGTTCCTAGGCAGTCTAACATAAAACAGAAGTCTACATCTAAAAAATCACAGAGCCATTGATTTTTGCATGCAATTATTGAAAAGAATGTTTTTCATTAAAATGCTGGCTTCGAAAATGGTTTAGATTAAGTTTTAATAAGCATCAAAGATCGTTTTATGTCAAAGCAGAACCCAATAAACTTTCTGAAGAACCTTGTCGTAAAACAGCTTTTTGATTCTGCATGCAACACTGACAGAGGAGGGAGGGCCTACTGGAGCTGCCGACATGCTGGCTATTTAGTTCTCTGTTTTATTACGCCTGTTAATTTGGTTACTGACGCATTATAAGAGTCCACGGTGTGTGTAAAAACAAGTGGGTTAGCGTCCGAGCCGCACCGTTCCTGGTCAGCGGCCTGCTAGGCCATGGCGGTGGTCTGTATGTGCCGGGACTTGACCCAGGTGCACCTCAGTCACCCGGAGACGTGAGTCACTGGGTGCTGACACCCCTGGCTCACCCAGTCCTGCGGAGCTGGTTCCCGCGCAGCCTCCTCCCCTCCCACACAGACAGCAGACAGGCAGAAGCAGCTGCGTAGCCCAGGGCAGCATTCGACTGAAATGCTGAGCTGCCTCTGAGCACGCTCTCCAGCTCGGCCTCAGCTTGCTCAGTTCCTCACTTCTCCCCACCGCAATCCTGGACACAGGGTTTGAAGGCACTGCCAGCAGGGAAGACGGGATCCTCCTGTGTCTGTGGGGCTGGGAATACAGCTGCCGCCAGGAGTGCAGAGCACACCTTGTGCAGCCCTGGAAAGACCACAGGCGAGCGTTTACCCTGCAGAGGGAGAACTCTGGTTACGAAATGAAGATGAGCGGTAACCTGCCCGGGGCTATGCACTCAGTCTGTCCTCACAGCCTGAAAGATCCAGCTACAAGAAATGCAAAAGTAATGAGAAGGAGACTTGGTCAGACCTGAAGGACATGAGTTAGACTCCACACACAGACCCTGGAGATCCACTGGCAAAAGGGCCACAGCCAAAGCAAAGCACCTTAAATTTAGGAATCTGGGTAGTGAAGAAAGAAGTATTCAAACCAAGCGGTGAGAGGGTTAGGAAAGGGGCACTAGCGTTTTAACGCGCTTCGAGAAATCTAAAAACAGATCTTTATAAATATAACTTATTTGTGCAGGCAAGGTTAAGATTTTAGCTAACACAGTAATTTAACTAGCTCTTCTCTCTCCAAATGTTATAATTTTCAGTAGTTATGAGCCAAAGAAAGCTTTTCTATTTTTAGTGTGAGTGTTCCACATAAAAATATTTTCTGTGCTTCAGAGAGGAATTTGGACCTGGTATTGCAATCACCTGTAAGTTCAAAGTGTTGAGAAACGAGGAAAAAATATCCCCCTGATGGAAAGCAAAAGAAATCCCCACCCCACCCCAGCAGGCAGCGTCTGTGGCTCCCAGATCCACAGGCAGCCTTAGTCAGCCAGGCGGGAAGCCTGGTGGTCACCATCAGCGCACTGTGTAACCAGACAAGGCAGCTCTTGGGCCTTGCCCAGCTGCGTCCTGCTCCAGCTTTAAACACTGCTGCAGAAGTGGACCCCATGGGCACGCAGTGACCCCCTGAGCACACAGTGGCAGCATTCTAGCGTCTGGCATGGGCCGGATTCCGAGGGAGCGGGGAGGCTGTGATCTCCCTGGCTCCTCGCCGCACCCCAGTGATTCCAGCTTCAGGACATCCACGTTTCAGCCGCAGCTGGAGGCCGGGTTCACTCCCTGCTGTTATTCACAGTTTCATCTGTGTGGAAAACTGACAGCTGTAGGAGCACAGGCGGCTTGGGCTGCCAGGATTTTTAAAAAGGGGGATTACGTAGTCTTCAAATTGCACATTTGTGAAGAAAATCAGCACAGGCCATTTAAAGAGTTGCTCATGGTTTCTTCCACTAAGTACTCTCAGAAAACAACTTCCCAAAAGTTGAATTTACTGGTGTGGTCCCACTTAAGTTTTACTTCTGCAGCAATCCTTCATTTTTTAATCGACAAACATATCTTTGTCCTCTGTGTGTAACATGTTTTGAAATACACAGGGACCTTCATATGCCACCTGCTATGCTGACGTCTGTGTTTGTGCGTGTAGTACACACATATCATGGAGTGCCCAAATCAGACTAACTTTAAAACACTCCACATGCCTGAGCTTTCTCGTGGTGAGAAGCCACAGAATCTACACCCTCGGCAGCCGCTGTTGTCAGCTGTCGTCTACTGGTTTAATGTAACTGGGAAAAGTGGATATCACAGTTCGTCCTTTAAGAAAGATGAAAACAAGGGCACCCCGGCTTTCACAGCGCAGCAGCGCCCGACAATTTCGAAGTAGATCTGTGGGTTCCTAGCAGAATCTCCCTCACCCACAGCCCCATCCTCGTGGCCTCGAGCCCCAAGCCTCTCTCAAGGTGGGGTTCCCGGCCCCAGAGATACTAATAAGAGAACCCTTTATTAAAAAAAATAATAAAATCAAAACTAAAACGGTTTTTTTAAATGTTTAAAAAGAGAGCCCGGAGCCACAGCCCTCGGGGCCTCCTGCGTCCTGGCCTCAGCAGGGGTATTTCCAAGGCTTCCTGCGGTTTCAAAGAAACGGGACTCAGTGTCCCCACATTGGCATGATCACAGAACCCCCTGCAGAGGTGCGAGTCCCTATGCGTCCAGACGCAACTTTCAAGTTGATTTTCCAAAGTACAGATGCTCAGAGACTCCAGAGCCTGGCTTCCCACAGATCCTGAAGGACCTGAGGGCACGGCGGTGTCGGGGCCCTGAGCCCTGTGGTGTCCCCTCTGTCCCCTGTCCTGTCCCTCTGCCCTAGCCACCCCCAGCTCCTGGAGATCTCCCCACCTCAGCGTCAGCCTCCTGTCCAGGCACTGCAGCCACGCTCAGTCTGACTTCTGCAAGGCTGGCCACCCAGGGGTATTCCCGAGGCACCCTGCTCTCCACCTGCCCCATACAGCTTCAGGCTCAGTGTGGTCAGCGCTGAGATCGCATCCCCTCGAGGGTGGACGCGGGTTCTATGCCTAAATCACTATCATGGGATTAGTGCGGAACCTGGCAGAGCCCAGAACACAGGCAAGTGTGCATGTGTGCACAGGTGTGCATGGGTGTGAAGACTCTAGTCCTGGTTTCATCGTGTGCCAGTGAAGAGGACCCAGACAATGCAGATTTGGTGACACAGGATTCATCTGAAATGAACTGAGCACTTCCTCCATCACCGCCTCATGCTCAGGAGCTGGGCTGGAGGGCACACCTGTAATTCAGCTCTCAGGAGGCTGAGGCAGGAGAGTCACTGCGAGTTCTAGGCCAGCCCAGGAGACGGTGAGTTCAAGGCTACATAATGAGACCCTGTCTCCAAAAACCAACCCACACACAAAAAAAAATCATGCTCAAAATGCCAAATAAAATTATTTAATTGTCAAAAATATCGTAAGCACCATCCAAAACAAAGTTTAAATTGCAGAAGATTGCCAATAAAGCTGTAATCTGTCACTCAGAAGACCCAGGGCTCAGCTAATTCTTCAGGACACTTTACAGTTTGTGGAGGTGAAAGAGGCAGGCAAGACTCGGGCCAACATTACCGTTTTCCTTCAGAACAAGTTCAGGAAGAGAACAGTTTCCAGAAGGCTGGTGCAGGGTACTCCAGGAGCCCTGACTGCCTACACCCCAAGGGCTGTGAAGACACAGCAGGCCTCAAGGACAGAGTCACGGCACAAACATTGGGCTGCTGAAAACAGCTAGGCTGGCTGCATTGATTGCAAATCTCGTTTTTTAGGGTTTTTTTTTTTTTTTTTTTTGGCGGTATCAGGGATTGAACTCACGACCTCATGCTTGCCAGGCAGGCGCTTATGCCAGTGAGCTAAATCCCCAGCCCATTCTTTCGTTTTTTTAAAAATTAGTTAATCACGCCTTAGAGAACCACAAATGTGTCAAATAGCTATTTTCTAAGAACTGGCTCTTTGAAATTGCTAGAACCCTAGGGACTGAAATGTCACATTGTCTGTACCTAAATTCTGCCCAGAGCTTGACTTAGTGGTTATTATTCACAAGGTGATCTCAGCCCATAACCTAAGGTAATGGACTTTGGTCAGCAGGCTGGATCTGCCTCACCCTGAGACATAAGTCAGAAATCTAGAGGTGAGCTAGACTCAAACTTGCTGCATAAATGGCTGCGCAGCAGAAAGCCATTCCTGTCTCTAGAAAAGTCTTAAGTTTCTAAAGGCAGTTGACTTGACTTGCACAGAAGATGGTTTTAGGAGGGCTGAGATTGCCCAGCACTCAGAGGCTGAGGCAGAAGGATCTCCCGTTTAAAGTCCTGTCTACAGAAACAAAGCACACGTGCGAGCGCACACGTGCACGCACAGGAACACACACACACACACACACACACACATAGGAAGAGTTGGGAGATGACAGCTCCATGTGGATGGTAAAGGGTGGGGTGCAGAAGAGCTGTTGTGTAACTGGGACAAGGCACAAACATGCCCAGAGTTTTTCCCAAGTTGAGCGCTGCCTCCCTGAGATGCCGGCCCAGTGGCAGTGCAGGCCGCGGGTGAGGGTGGAGTCAGACAATGGCCACAGGCTCGGGGTAGGCAGGCAAAGCTCAGGGCGGGATGCGCACAGACGGCCATAGGCGAGTTCTGCACCCAGGAGCCGGAGGCACGATTTAGGAAGCAGAGCGGCTGGAGCAGAGCCACCGGAACGCGGGTGGACGGGATGTGGGTGGTCGTCTGCACCTCGGAACTGGAACAAAAGTACGGTCATGGTCCTGAGCCCAGGAGCTGCCTGCCCCACTGCTGTGCGGAGTTCATGCATGGGAGGCCTTGGACTTTCACGCCAAGGGGGAGACATCCATGGAGGAAGTTTCTTTCTTTCTTTCTTTCTTTCTTTCTTTCTTTCTTTTTTTTTTTTTTTTTTGAGACAGGCTCTCACTACGTAGTCCAGGCTGCCCTTAAGCTTACTGTGTAGCCCAGGCTGTCCTTGAACTCGCAGCAGTCCTCCTGCCTCAGCCTTCCGAGGATCACAGGCGTGCAAGTGCCACCAAGCCCTGACTGCAGAGGTTTTCACACCACCCAGAGTGAAGGGCACAGAGACTCCCGATGGGTCAGTCCCACGCGCTGACACATTCTATATACCACGATCACTCCCACGGTGCTGCCATTTCTGTTCTCAGTTTCCAGGGGCCAATGACACTGCCCTTGCGGTGGCCGGGGTGGCCATGGTGCAGAGGGGCTCCCTTCCCAGTGCTTCCCCGCCCAGGGCAGAGGCTTCCACCTCCCAAGAGGCTGAAGCAGAAAGATCACAGAGAATTTGAGGCCACCTGGGCTACAGAGTGAGATCAAAAAAATGAAATAAACCAAATATCCTATCACTGTGCACTGCAACTAACGTCACGTGTGACTTTTATTCAAAGTCCAACGATCGCACGCTCAGCTGTAAGGCAGAGAAACTGGAGACAGTGCGGCTAACTGGACGCACCTGTAGACATGCACACACAGGTAACTGCTGCGCTGTTTCTCTGCTCAGGGAAACCGTGAGTGAGGGCAGACACGTACACCAGACCTGGGAAATGGGAAGAAAATGCTCAGGTGGGAAGGGGAAGGGGCAGGGCAGGAGCCAGGGACCAGAACAAGGAAATGAACGGCAAATGGAAGCAGAGCTTTGTGATTACAGAGTTGGAGGCAGGGGAGAGGACGGGGAGGAGGGAGCAGCAACGACACGTCGGGTACAGGTGCAGATCCTGCGTGACAGACGCTACCATGTGCGTACCTCAAGTGTACCAGCAAACAAAACAGATGCCAAAACCTGGAAAATTCAGGCTAGCTGGTACCTGATAAAATCGAGCACCACAATGAACAAGATAACCAGATACGATTTAGAGTTCTCCTTTCTGCCTTGAATTTTTTTTCAATTTTAGAGAGGCTAAAATTAAACACAACAAAACAGAACAAAATAGGACATAAGAAAGTAATGTAAGAGATATAAATTTCAAAGCTAGACATCCTGAGATCTTCACTGTCTATCATATTGTGTCTTGTTTTCTTCCAAATAGTTGTCCATGTCTTCACATACAGAGAATTCATACAAAACAACATAGCATAAAACTGATCCGAACAGAATGAGGAAGGTAATTGAGATCTTCAAAACCAGACATCAGGGAAGTCACTAATGGCTGTCATGGAGTCTCTCTTCTCTTCAAAATAACTGTCCACGTGCTATGAAAGCATGTATATTGAAGTTCAACAAAACAAAACTGGCTAAAACAACACCATTAATTAGAACAAAGCAAAACAGTGATGAAAGTATTTGCCTTCAAAGAGATGGTAGAAGGAAATCCCCCGTATCTGCTACATTGCCTATGGTCAGCCTCTCAAGGGATGTCCAGATCACTGGCTCCCACTTGCTAAGTGGGGGGTAAGGGGGTTGCTTGGTTTCCGGGCACTCCAGGTCCCAGAATGGCTCAGGTCCCAGTAAATGCCAAGGCTCCCCTCCTGGGCCGCCATAGCCTTGAATTTGTAAACTAAAAGGACCCCCTTTTTCAGCAGCCTCACCCCACAGCTCGCTTTCCAACAGATAAGGTGGAGTCTGAGCCATTGTCACAGGCCCAAGAGTGACAGCGGCCGGGAAGCTGGGGCCCTCCCTGCCCACCACGTGGTCTTCAAGTTGGGGCCCACTAGGAGCAAGGCCCGGCCTCAGCCCCAGAGCCTAGTAAAAGAGGAAACTGATACCACAAAAACCCTGTGTGTTAGTTACGAGGCCGCCGCACCCTAAATCAGAAGATCTTGAGTGTGAGATGTCGGGGGCCAGGAGAAAACCATGCTCAGCTTCAGCTGCAGTACAGGAAAGACACCGCCCTGTGGGTCCCTCAGACTTGGGTCCCAGGTGCTGGCCGCTGGACCGGGGCTGTGCCCAGCTGCACGCACCCAGGTTTGACCTTGGCTCACGCTGTTGGTGAGCTACAAGGGCATTGCTCAGCAGCCGTGTGTCCCCAGAACTGTCTCCCTGTGTGTGTGTGGGGGGGGTCCCCACACAGAAAAAAAGATAAAGTTTCTCTTGTGAGTAGAATAATTATCCTATATCCCCGATAAAATTTAAATTTCTTTCACTCAGCATGCTGTGTTTTAGAATAATGTTTTCAAATGAAACTCCTAGTAGCTGATTTGGAAATACCCAGAATAGTAAGAGTCCATTTTACTGGGTGACTGCAGGTTTACTGATCTGCTAAGAAGTCCATGGCACACCTTGCTGGGCGTGGTGATGGACACCTGTAATCCCAGAACTCAGGAGGCTGAGGCAAGAGGTTCTCTGTGAGTTGGAGGCCAGGCTGAATTGCATTGCAGGACCCTGTCTCAATTAAGCAAACAAAACCAAAAAAAAAGTTCAACTGGAAAACCAGTTGCCAGTGTACAAGTTGACATAACTTGGCCGTGAGTTAATTAGCTGGCCCAGCCTGTGTCATCTACCTCCATAATTTCATCATATCCCAGTGGATTATAGCAGTCCTTGATACCTGTTTTTCAGGGACATGTCAGCCTCTATAGCAAGTTATTAAGCGAGAGAACACAAAAACCCGTAAGTGCAGAAAATCTACACTTTCCAGGCAGACACTAACGGGTGGTTTTCTTCTAGTTCTCTTGTCTCATGGGAACTGGGAGGGGGCGGGGACCAACGCAGACTGGAGGGACACAGAGGATAGCACACACCCTGACACGAGCAAACACGAGTGTTTTTATCAACCATTCATGATCAGTGTGCACAGAAGGCCAAGGCAGACTGAGTTTGGTCACAGGGCCCAAGCTGTCTGCAGAGCAGCCAGCTCCACAGATTTGGTGACTGCTGGACGTGGCCCTGGAACGCCAGCAGAACCTGGCTAGAAACTTGGAGGAACCCGGACTTTGGGAATACACATTTTAAGTTGCGGAGTCACTACCGCCCTTTGAAAATAGTGCATGTTTTCAGTGGACTAGAGGTAAATGAGTCTCTAAGATGTTTAGAAATTTCAGAATAATTTATGTGAGCTCAGGACCTGGGCTAGGGGTTAATAACAGCCAGTGTTAAGATTAGGTACCAACAGCATAAAAAATGGTATGATCACTCAGGTCTGCCCATGCCAGCATCTTTCACTCTCCTCCTGTCTTCCAAAGAATATAGTTTAAGAACTTTACAAGGCCAGGAAACACATCTGTAATGTCCAGAGAGATCACATTAGAGATCACATGCATTGGTTACTTAATCAGGACTTTAATTTTTTTTTTTTTTTTTTTTTTTGGTCTTTTTCCTTTTTATCGGTACTGGGGATCGAACTCACGACTGCCTGCTTGCAAGGCAGGCAGGACTTTAATTTTTAAATTAATTTACACTCTACTCTGCCCTAAAATAGAGATCTGTCCTATTCTGCTTATTAATAAAGTGAGGACAATCACTTCAAAATTAAAATTCTGAGAATCAAAACCATATACAACTAAACACACTTGATAAAAGCCAGTCAGGACTATAATTAATAATTTAAAATGTCTTTAAATCACTAGATTTCCTTTTTTTTTTCTTTCTTTTTTATTATATTATTTTAAAGAGGATGAAACCAAGGAAAATAAAACAGAATAAAGACAACCAAAATAAACCAGTATAAGTGATACAGGACTTCAAAACCTTAGGAAACCAACACAGTTACATAATGCCTTTTGTTGTCTTCAAAATAGCTGCAGATAACTTCAGACATAGTAAAAGTCAAACAGAACAGAACAGAATAGAAACAATAAAGCCAAAACAGTGAGCGCAATAAGACTTCAATCCAAAATGGCTACCATAGTATGTCTTGTTATCTTTCTTTTTTTTAATTTTAAAGAGATTAAGACAAAACAGGACATAACAAAGCAGATCAGAACAGAACAATGTAAGCAACACAGTATTTCACCAGAAGACAACCAGATATCACAGTAACTACCACATTGTCTTTCTTTGAAATAGTTGAGCATAACTTCATATACAATAGTATCAAACATTACAAAATAATATAAAACCATTCAAGAGAATGAGAGTATTACAGGACATTCAGAACCAAATAACAGAAAACCAACAATGGCTACTATGTTATTTCATTTTCCATAGAAAATTTGCCTGTACTATCACACATAATACAATCCAACAAGATACAACATAATAGAGCCAATGGAAACAGAAGAGCCTAGAGCATGGTAGGACTTCAAAGGAAGATGATATTAAAATCAGTACTGGCTATTCTGGTGACTTGTTTTCTTCAAAATAGCTGTTCATACCATCACAGGTTAAAAAACATCAAACATACCAGGATAAAACCATTCCAACTAATGAATGCAATCATTATAAGACTTCAGAGCAATGTAACAGGGAATCATGATTACCATAAACTCTAATGTACTCTTACTATTTCTTACACTAGGGAGACCACTCGGTATTTATATATGTGAGTTTGATTTATTTCGCTTATGAGTATGGTCTCAAGTTGTGCCCATTTATTAGCAAATATCTCAATGTGATCCTTCTTTATAGCTGAGTAGTACTCCATTGTATAAAAATACCACAACTTTTTCTCCATTCCTCAATTGATGGACACTAGGTTGTTTTCAAGATCTGTCTATTACAAATTGGGCTGCTATAAACATGGGTGCACATATATCACTGTGGTATGGTGTTTTCAGTTCTTCTGGGAATATGCCTAGAAATAGAATAGCTGGGTCAAATGGGACTTCCAATACCAGCTTTTTGAGGAATCTCCAGACTGACCTCCACAGTGGTTGCACCATTGTGCAATCCAACCAACAGTGTAGGAGAGTTCCTTTTTCCCCAGTCTCTCCAGCATTTGTTCTTGATCCTGGCCATTCTTTCTAGAGTGAGATGGCATCGCAGTGTGCTTTTAATTTGTATTTCTCTAATGACCAATGATGATAAACATTTTTTCATATACTTATTTACCATTTGCATTTCTTCATCTGAGAACTGTGTATTCATTTCAGATGCCCATTTTTGGATTGGATCTTTGAATTTTGGGGGTCTGATTTTTTAAAATTATTTATATAGTTGACTAAGATTTTTTTCCCAGTTTGTGGGTTTTCTTTTCACTATGCTGCATATTTCTTTTGACATGCAGAAACTTTTTAATAAGACGTGATCCTAGCTATTGATTCTGGGAAGTAGTTCCCGTGCGGTTTGATTCCTGTTCATGAATTCTCTACCTACCCCTATGTCTTCAAGATTTTTACCTACTTTGTGTTCCAACAGATTTAGTGTTTCTGTTTTAATATTCAGATCTTTGATCCATTTAGATTTTATTTTAGTACATGGTGATAGGCACGAGTCTAGTTTTAGTTTTTGGCATATGGAGAGCCAGTTTTTCCAGCACCGTTTATTAAAAAGACTGTTGTTCTTCCAGTGAACATATTTGGTCCCTTTATCAAAGAAAGGTGGTTAAGTGGATTTGTAGTTGTGGTTGTATCTTCTAATCTATTCCACTGATATTCAGATCTGTTTTTATTCCAGTACCATGTTGATTTTATTACAGTAACTTTGCTGTATTATTTCAAGTCAGGGATTGAAATCCTCCTGCCTTGCCTTTGCTGTTTAGAATTGCCTTTGCTATTCTAGGTCTCTTGTGGTTCCAGATGAATTTTAGGAGTGATTTCTCTAGGTCTATGAGGTATGTGAATGATATTTCATTGGGACTGCATTGAATCTGTATAACAATTTTGGGAGAAAGACTATTTTCACAATATTTGTTCTCCCTATCCATGAACAAGGGATGTCTTTCCATTTTCTGAGATCATCTTCAATTTCTTGTTCAGGGTATTATAATTTTCCCTGTATAGATCTTTTACTTCTTTTGTGAGATTAATTCCTAAGTATTTCATTTATTTGGATGCTAGTGTGAAGGGTGTGGCTTCTCTTATTTATTCTGTCAGTGATTTTGTTGTTATTGTATAGGAATGCTATTGATTTTTGAGCATTGATTTTGTATCCAGCTACATTGCTGAATTTATTTATTGTACCTAGGAGTCTTTCAATGGAGTTTAGGGGGTCTTCTATGCAGAGTATAATGTCATCTGCAAATAATGATAATTTAACTTCCTCTTTTCCTATCTTTACCCATTTTATTTCTCTCTCTTGTCTAATTGCTCTGGCTAGTATTTCCAGTACTATATTAAATAGGAGTGGTGATAAAGGACATCCTTGTCTTGTGCCTGATTTTAAGGTAAAGGCCTTCAGTTTTGGGCCATTTTATATGATGCTGGCTGTTGGTTTGTCTTCGATGACCTTAATCATACTGAGGTAAAGACCATCTATTCCAATTTTCTATAAGGTTCTTATCATGAATGAGTGTTGGACCTTATCAAAAGCTTTTTCTGCATCTATAGAAATGATCATGTGATTCTTATTTTTGACTTTATTTATATGGTGGATTACATTTATTGATTTATGTATGTTGAACCATCCCTACATGCCTGGGATGAATCCCACTTGGTCGTGGTGTATAATCTTCTTGATGATTTGCTGCATCCTGTTTGCCAGTATTTTACTGAGGATTTTTGCATTTGTGTTCATTAGGGAGATTGGCCTGCAGTTCTCTTTTTTGTTGGGTCTTTCTCAGGTTTTGGTACTAGAGTTATATTTGCTTCCAGGAATGACTTTAGGAAGAATTACTTCCTTTTCAATTTCATTGAAGAGTTTGAGGAGTGTTTGGCATTAAGTCTTCTTTGTGTTTCTTGTAAAATTCTGTAGTGAATCTGGGCCTGGGCTCTTCTTTGTAGGTAAAGAAAGACTTAATTATATTTTCGATTTCATTAATAGAAATTGGGTTATTCTGCAGTTTTACATCTTCTTGACCCAGCTTTAGGAATCCTCATGTTTCTAGGAATCTGTCCATTTCTTCTGTGTTATCAAGTCTATGAGAGTGGAGGTTTTTGAAATTGGTGTTGATGATCTTCTGTATTTCCACAGAGTCTGTAGTGATTTCACCTTTTTCATTCTTCATTGCATGAATTTGAGCTTTTCCTTTCCTTTTATTAATTAGGTCAGCTAGGGGTTTATCAATTTTATTTATTCTTTCAAAGAACCAACTCTGATTCATTGATTCTTTGGATTGTTTTCTTAGTCTCTATTGCATTAATTTCTGTTCTGATTTTTATAATTTCCTCCCTTCTTTTGGCTTTGGGCTTGACTTGCTCTTCTTTTTCTATATGTTTAAGGTGTAGCATCAGGTTGTTTATTTGTATTCATTCTGTTTTCCTGATGTGGGAACTCAGTGCAATAAATTTTTCTATGAGGACTGCTTTCATTGCATTCCACAGATTCTAGTAAGTTGTATTTGTATTTTCATTTGCTTTTAGGTATTGTATAATTTCTTCTTTAATTTCCCCTGTGACCCACTGATTGCTTGAGTGTATTATTCAATTCCCTTTGTTTCTGCCATTTTTGCAGTTTCTTTTATCATTAATTTCTAGTTTCATGGCGCTATGTATGATCTGATAACATGCATGGGATAATTTCAACTCCTTTGCATTTATTTAAATATGTTCTGTGGGTTAGTATGTGGTCTATTTTAGAGAATGTCCCATGTACCACTGAGAGGAACGTATATTCTGATGTTGTTGGATGGAACACTCTGTATATGTCTATCAAGTCCATTTTTTCAGAAGTGTGATTCAGTTCTGTTATTCCTTTGCTGATTTTCTGTCTGGTCTGATCTGTCCTTTGGTGTCAATGGTGTGTTAAGGTCTCCTGTTATAATTGTGTTATTGCTAATTTGATTTTTCATTTCTATTAATACTTGCTTTGTATAACTGGGTGCTCTGGAATTTGGTGCATATATATTTAAGATTCTTATCTCTCCCTCTTGAAGTTTTCCCCTAACCAGTATGTAGTGACCTTCTTTATCTCTTCTGATCACTATTGGTTTGATGTTCACATTGTCTGCGAACAGAATAGCTACCCCCACTTTGGGGGGGGGGTTCCTGTTGCATGTAGAATTGTTTTCTATCTTTTGACTTTCAGTCTGTGAGTTTCCTTTCGGGTTAGATGGGTTTCTTGTAGACAGAATATGGTTGGATGTTGTTTCTTGATCCATTGTGCCAGTCTATTTCTTTTAATTGATGAATTGAGACCATTTACATTAATGGTTGTAACTGTTATATATTGGTTTATGGTTGACATGTTATCTTTTTGCTGTTGCATCTTTATCTTTCCATTCTGTTTAATTGTTTGCCTTATTTAGTGGTTTTTTCCTTTGTGTATCTAAACTGTCTTTCACTATGCTTTGCAGGGCTGCCTTGGTGATCATGAAGTTCTTCAGCTGTTCTTTGTCATGTAAGTATATTTATCCATCCATTTTAAAGGACAGCTTTGCAAGGTACATCAGTCTAAGTTGGAAATCATTTTTCCTTTAGGATCTGAAGTACTTCACTCCATGATCTTCTTGACTTGACTGTTTGTGTTGAGAAGTCTGTTGTGATTCTGATAGGTTTTCCTTTATAGGTGATCTGTCTTTTCTCCCCGACAGCTTTTAATACTCTATTTTTATGTTGGATTTCTGGTATGGTGATTATTATATGTCTGGATGTAGTTTTATTTTGGTTATGGCTATTTGGAGTTCTATATGCTTCATTAATCCTAATGTCAGTTTCCATTCTCATGTTTGGGAAATTTTCAGCTATTACTTCTCTAAATATCATTTGTATTGGCCCCTTCTTTTTCATTTGTATTGTCCCCTTCTTTTTCATTTATCCCTATCAATCATATGTTGTTTTTCTTTGAGTCATCTTGCAGCTGTTGAATTGTTGTTTCCTGATTCCTTGTTATTTTTAAGAGATCTTTCCTTTCCTGTTCACCAGCTGCAATCTTGTCTTCAGGATCTCAAATTCTATCTTCACTTTCATTGAGGCGATTTTGACAATATTCAATGGAATTTTTGATTTCCTGTATGTCTCTTTGAATCTGCTTTATGTATTCTGTTTGTTTCTTATATTGTTCATCCAGGAATTCTATCTTTTTGGTCTGTTCCTCTAATTTTTTAACTGTGTCTTCTTTAGATATGTTCAGCATCTCTTTCATTATTTTTATCATTTCTTCTTTTACCTGGGAGATTATTTCTAGTTTGAATTCCTTTAAAGCTTCCCAGAGTTGCTTATTTCAGTAACTATTATTTTGGGTATTTCAGGCATATGGCATGTATTTTCTTCTCTGTACATGGCTCCTAGGCTTTCTTGGGATGGGCTGGATGTTTGAGATTGCATTTTGGTCTTTTGTTTTGTTATTTTCCTATATTTCCATGTTTCAGGTAACCAAGGCTTCCCCTGGGCGTGTTGGAAATTGTCTCCTATGTCCTGGGCTCCTGGGACTCCTCCGGTAGTGTAGCTCCCTCCTTGGGCAGTGAGGCCCCCAGATTAAAAGAAGGTTACCAGGTGCAACTCAGGCAGGCCTAGAGCCTCCTTGAGCAGCACAGCTCCCCACTCCAGCAGCGAAGCTCCCTGGACCAAAAGAAAGCCACCAGGCATGGCCCAGGCAGGGCTGAAACCCACGGAGCCCAGTCCAGTGTGGCCACAAGCTGGGCGGGTCCCCAACCACCTGTAGTAGGGATTTCAAACTGTCCCGGGGCAGGCACACACCTCCTTGGGTGGCAAAGCTCCCCAGACTGAAAGAAGGTCGCAGGAATGGCCTCCATAGACCTCGGCTGCGCAGCTCCCTCCCCCAGGTGGCAGCAGCTGCCTGAATTCATTGTTCCTGCCATCAGGTTTAACATAATCATGCAAAACAAAAGACAATACAACCCAGCCCAACAAAACAATGCCAATGATTTCCTAATCGCTTCCTGTTGAGGCCTGGGTTCTCTCCCTCTGCAAGTCTAGGAATGATGCAGACTCTTTTTTTTTTTTTTTTTTTTTTTTGTCTTTGTGAAACAGGGTCTTGCTACACAATTCAGACGGCCTTGAGTTCACTTTGTTGCCCAGGCTGCCCTCAAACTTACAAGGATCCTCCTCCCTCAGCCTCCCGAGTGCTGGGATTACAGGCCTGTGCCAACTACACCAGGTTCCAAATCACTAGATTTCCTAAGGAAAAAAAAAAGACTTCAAGCATTTCCTCTAATACTAAGAGAATTATACTCTGGAATTTTAAAAATCCTATTATCAACATGAATTCACTGCAACTTTACAGATTGTCTTAATTATCCGTGACTTAGCATCTATGTATTACACAGCTGTGGTTCAGACATGTATTTGATCAAATCTCCCTAATAACCTTCAAAATTCTTTTTTTTTCCTGGTGCCAGGCATTGAACTCATGACATAGCCCTTGCCAGGCAGGTGCTTATGCAGCTGAGCTAAATCCCCGGCCCAGAGATATTTTTTACGTTTCTTTATTTAACAGATAAAGAAAATGAGACTGGGAGTAGTCCACACCAAGCCTTGCTATCCTGGTGACCAGGCTGAGAACGCTGGTCAGTTGGTGAGCGATGATTTCCCGAAGCACCCCATCCCGGACTTGAGGGAAAACAGGGTGACGTTTTTCTGCAATGGGATGTCCAACATCACTGGTGGTTCCTGTGGGATTTTTCCTTGAACTTGGTAGCTCAAGCTTTGGAGTCCTCTGTCTGCTGAAGCAGAGCACAGGCCAGGGAGAGCACCCCTACAGCCCCAGCCCAGGATACCAAAGCAGGCGGCTCGCTGCCACCCAGGAGTGTGGGGCCAGGGCACCACCACACGCCCGGACATGGTCTCAGAACCAAGCAAACCCAAACACACAAGCAAGCAAACAAACCAAACAAGCAATAAAGCAAACTCAGAAGGGTGAACACCTGTGTGCCGTGTAGTTCTCTGGCTATTTTTCAGTCTATTTACTCCCTTCACCCCACGTTTGCCATGCACCGCATCCACCTTCACCGTATGGAGCCTTGCGGGTCTGTAACTTTCCTGTCTCCCTCCCTGCCTGCGACCTTCAATCCCTGCCCATAGAGATCTCTCTCCCTGCTTCCCCTTTTATTTCCACCATTTATTTCTGCTCTCAGGTATCATTCAGGTTTCACAACCACCCTGGAAATCAGTATGGAGAGTCCTCAAAAATCCAAAACTAGAAACTCCACTTAATCAAGCTGCCCCCTTCCAGGTGTCTTCCCAAAAGAGTTACAGTGATCCATGCGCACCTATGTTTTCATTATATAATTTTTAGGAAGCTTTGTGAGTTCCTTGCACTCCTCGAAGGTGATTTCAGGCACTAAATTTACCACAGATACCAAACCCACTATGTTTCAGACAGAATTGAACTTATCAGAACCAAAAGCTTTGCTATCTGGCATTGAAAATATCACTCTTGGAGTTTTATACCCAATTACCTCATTTCGGACAATCACAGGTGCATTCTTGATAGCTGCTATAAATCTGAAATTAGATCACATGTAGGAAAAATACTTAAGGTGGAATTATGCCGGTAGATTTTCCGGAACTGTGGCTTCTTTAGCAAACATCATGGGCACTGCTGGCCGCCCGACCTTTGACCTCCACCGTCGCAGTGGTGGGGGGGTCCCTTGCGAGGCCGGGTCTTCTCTGACTCGGCCACAGCAGCTGCCTGTGGACACTGACCTGCTTCTCCCCGCAGAGCTTCTCTGCACTTCCTGCCCCTTTTCTTTTGTTCTGCACCCTTCCTGGCTACTCCCTCATCATGTAGCGTTTCATAGGTCTCAGCCTGAGGGCTTCTTTTCCTTTATTATCCATGAAACAGATGGGAAGACACCTCGAGCTTCCACCCCGCAGACACTGTCCAGCTGCAAGCTGCCAGGGAGGTTCTTGCCCCCAGAGCTCTCAGTCCTGTCCAGACCTGGGATGGAAGCTTTCTATTTTGGGGGAGATTTTGACACTGCTGACCTAGCTAAGCTGGGGCAACATCCTCGGCTTGTTCTCCTCTGCCTATGCTGCTGTTGCTTGGTGGGGAGCCCAGGAAGTGTGCTGCACAGAAAACCAGGTGGGGAGAGGAGCCAGCTCCACTGTACAGGGTGGGGTGGGGTGGGGGAGCGGGTGCAGGGCAGCCACTCAGCACCCGCTGTCCCACCCTCCAGTGCCTTCAGTCATTGGAAAAACAAACGCTGCCACTGGACTGTAACCGAAGGAAAGGCCTTCAACATGAGCCACCAATGTACCCTGTCCCCAGGTGCCTCTCAGGGGCTTGCGCTGCCCAGCCTGTAATGCTGGGTGTGGAGAGCCGGACTGCACCGTCACATAAAATCATGCACTTGCGAGCTGCCTCCACCCTAGAAGACCAAGGGAGCTGCACGAGCAATATAAGCAGCTGGCATGCATAGTTCCAGCACAGAGCCTCTGCCCCCGCAGCTTGTGCTCACAGCCCTGACAGGCTGTTGCTAGCATCCGCTGACTACAGAAAGAAAATGAGGTCTGGGCACTGCTGGTTCTGCATGCCTGACTGTGGGCATCGGCCAGTAGACCCCACTGCTGAGTCCTCCGCTGGCTGAGACTTCCGGACCAGAAAGGCTCACGTGGACACACTGACCCATGATAGGCTGCACCTGTCGCAGCAGAGGCGGAGACTGCATGGGCTCCCTGGCACAGATTCCACTGCCTGAGGCTGATCCAGCCTGATCACTTCCGAGGGTCCATGGTGGAGCCCAGACCAGCCCTGAGTCTCTGCTGTGGCTACACTGGCGTCCTGGGGAGGAGTGGGCCCGGGGCCCAGGCACTGGGACATGCAGAACCACTTCTGCTACAGAAGGAAGCGCTTTGCTCTCACTGCAGTACAATCTGCCCAGAAGCAAAGTGACTTTTTTCGCCAATGCTTCCACTGTCCTTAGCGACACCAAGTGCCTGCTCTCAGCATTGGTCTCAGCATTGGTTCTGAAGCCCTGCTACAGCCCAAGAAGGTGGCAGTGGGCTCACCCTGGTGCAGTCCCTCAGTCTGAGGGTGTTTTCTGTGCCCTGAGGTGGCCAGCTGCACGAACAGTGGACTGGACCGCAGAGGACCTAGCTGGCACCATCCTGCAGGGACAACCTGAGACAGGTGTGCAGTTGGCTTCCCTGCCCAGCAGAGTGGGGCTCTAGGCACCACACATGGGAGTGACTAATGGCGACCCCTCAGGATCCACTAGAAAAACCAGAGCTCCATCCTCATCCTCGTGTTTGGATCCCTGGCAGAAGGCTGCCACCAGAGAGCCGCCATGGCACTGCCCATACACGGGCAAGGAGACTCTTTCTGGCTGTCTGTGGGCTTTCTGCACCAGGAAGGCAAGTGATCCTATTATCAAGTGGAAACCAACTTCCAACCCCACAGCGAGGGCGAGGCCTAGTCCATAGAGAGCCATGGAGGCGATGTGAGAACAGGTCCAATCCAGGCAGGGCCCAGGGTGTCTGTGAAAGGACGTTCAGTATGGAAGTTACCCTGCAACAAAGAAGAAAGGTGGTCCGGCCCGGAGCCGGGGAGAGCCACCGACAGGGGAAAGGATTTCTGCATGCTTGTGTCTCCCCGAGGCTCCTGTGCTGCCCTTTCCCTTGGGAAGTTAATTATCATTAGGACCTCAGGTTGACCAAGGTTAGCCAGGACGGGTGGTTATTGTGTGACTTTATGGGGTCTCAGATCCTCCTTCCCCGCAGAGTTCAGGGTCAACGTGGCCCGGAGGCCATGCAGCCCTTGGGAAGTCGAACTGAAGGGATGGGCGCAAGTGTGTTCCTTGTGTGTCCGTGAGGGAACAAGGCTTGGGGTGGCTTTCCACTGACTCACCCAGCCAGGATGGGGCGGCTGCTGTGTCCCTGGCACTTGGCTGGCACTCAGCTCTGCTGGGCTGTGATTCAGTGTCTCTGGTCTCCCTGGCGCAGAGCCTCTTCGTCCTGCAGGAGTCCCCATCCCAGCAGTTAGAGGCAGACAGGAATCCTGGGCCTTTCTGCAGATCGGCCTCCCCAGCGCCTGCATTTCCTGCTTCTCCCACTCCTGTCCACCTGCCCGGCTCCTGCCTGCACACGCCAGGATCTAGTGCAGAGACAGGAAAGCAGCCCTGCCCTGGCGGCTCTGGGTGAGAAAAGCCGGGGTCAGGTAGGCAGGGTGCGGCCTGCGTAGTGTGCTGCAGGGCCGTGGTACTCTGAGGCCAGAGCCTAGGCTGCAAATGTCTGGCCAATGAACTTAACATCCCCGTTCCCTGAGGATTCTTGACGTGAAGCAGTCATCTTGCCACATGTCAACAGTCTCTTACAGTCACTGAATCCAGCTCTCGTGGCTGAAGTAGGTGGGATGATCTCTGAGGGACCGTGTGTGCCTTAAAGATCACCTTTCCAAATATGCATGCAGCCCCTGAGGTTGTCCCCTTGGTATTATTTTAGTTCTTGAAAAAGGAAGTGCAGAAAAAAGTCAAGGTGTCTCGGAAGAGAGAGAGGTGACTCAGCAGAATCAAGTGTAGCACAGCGCCTCATTAAGTCCATCTCAGAAACAGGTACTGAGCATGGTCAGAGAGAAGTTAGCGCTCCAGTTCGTTTAGGATGGTGAAGTCGGCTTGGCTAGAGGGAAGCAGAAGGGAGACAGCTGCTCAGGAAGGAAATCACCCCTTAGCACCAGCTCAGGTTTTCATGGGCGAGAGGACCATGGTGCCTGGGCTCACTCCTGGGTGGTCACTGGTGACCAGAGTGGCCCTGTGTCGTCCACAGGAAATGACGCCAGACCTGTCCGATTTATTTGATGGTTCTATATGTTGCTCAGCTCATACTCAGTTTTAATTCTTACAAGAAAAGTCTGTTGACTTCTATGTGAGGTGCATTATTTGATGTCCATTTCTTCACTCTAATAAAAAAACTAGTCTGTATCCACTTGAATATAATTCCAATCCACACCCCCAAAATTAAGGCGGAGAACATCACCTTTCAAAATTCTCACCCAAAGTAAACACTTACAGATTTTAGATGATTGCAAAGTTTTCATGGTAACTCAAAACATTACAAGCTTTAGTTCTGGAAGACAGAAGCAAAATCAGAAAGATTTACCCCCGTTATTTTCATTTTCCTTCTCTCAAGAATAAAAAGTGTTGCTCTGCAGGTCGGGTATTTCTGGTTTCAGTAATCAGTCGTTTCTGCTTCCAAGGATCGTTTGGGTTCCTTCCTGTTATCCAAAGTCCCGGCTTCTGTGTGTGCTCAGTCTGCAGCCATCAGCACCGGTGGCTGCTTTTGGAGGCTCTGTAGGCTTAGGCCGTGGCACAGCCATTGGTGCCCAGTACGGATGGATTGTGTGTGTTCTGGGGCCCCAAGCCCCACAGAAACACTGTCAATGGCAGGCAAGCTCACAGGCAGGGGAGCGGGGAGGAGGAGGAGTAAGAGCAGAGGAAGAGGAGGAAGAGTGTATGCAGAATCAGTCGTGATCAAGGCCGGAGAGGAAGACAGCAAAGTGAAAAGAGAGAAACTAAAAGAAAACACGCCTGGTGCCTGGGTGCAGGGCTTCTCCTCCAGTCACCTGTCCTGGCCCCGCTCCCGGAACAGCCTCACTCTGGCCCCCTCCCTCGTGCCCTCACCTTCCTCCCACAAGTGGCTCTGAGATGCTCTTTCCAGACCAAAAGGCACAAAGGTGACCACAAGATGTCTGTGTACAACAGGTGCCCGGAAAGCAGCAAGACTCCCAACCCCAAAGCAAAGTTGGGACAAGGTGTTTCGCCCTAATCTGTGTGCTGTTATCTCTGTGTAGCAAGCAATCTCCACTTCAGTAACTATTTGCATGCAGCTTATATTGTATATTTGTAAGGATCATTAAGCATAGTCATAGTAGATTTATATTTTCTTTCTCTGTGTGTGTGTGTGCACACGTGTGACAGGGTGTGTCATGCATTGCTATGTCCACATATCACTCTGTAGCCCAGGTTGGCCTTGAACTCACAGCATCCTCCTGCCTCAGCCCCCCAAATGCTGCAATTACAGACATGTGCCACCACACCTGGCTTATTTCTTTTATTTCTAAATGAAAAGAAAGCAGTTATGCTATTGTCGCCACCAGGTCTTCCTTTACTTTATTCTTTTTATTCAGAGATCTTTCTGATGCTCTGTTGATCTCAGCAGGAAGATACTCTTGCATTGTCCTCCGTAAATCTCGGTCAAGCCAAGGTTTCCCTGGCCGCAGGGCACTTGGTGACCATAGTGTGACTCCTGAGTAGTAGCAAACTACAGTCTAGTTAAACTCAGAAACCCTCGAGGGGCTGGACAGTACGACACAGGCCTGCAACCCCAGCTGCTCTGGAAGCAGAGGTCAGAGAATTGCAAGCTCAAAGCCAGGCCAAGCAACTCATGAGAGCGTACTCCAAAATAAAAATAAAATAAAGTAAAATAAAATAAAGGCTGGAAATGTAGCTCCAGTGGTAGAGCACCTGGGTTCAGCTCCCAGTACTGCAAAACAAAACAAAACACCATCTAGAGTTTCATAAATGGTAAATTCAGGAGAGCTCTCAGAGGTAGAAATTTTACCTAATTTTTATTTTATGTGAAAGAAAAGTGAAAGCATGAAACAGTGTAATAAGTTCCAGGAAACCAAAGGGTAAAAAAACAGCACTGTGACTCCCACTCACCCTGCGTGGGTCACCAGGTCAAGGCTGGGCACCCACGGCCCACAAGCTCCTGGATCAGAGCCACCAGGCTGCACACAGGCACAGATGGCCGGGGCCCTGACATGGACATGGGGCAAGAGGGATGTGGCGGGCTCAGCAGACTCCACTGTGCACACAGCGCCCTGCACGGGACTCACTACCCTGACCAAAACAGAGCTCCCAGACCTGAGTCCTGGAGACTCGGCTCTCCCTACAGAGACTGCAAGGGTGAACTCCACGCACCTAAAAAGAGACCAACTGCAAACAAAGTTTATGGTCCTGAAGGAGCCAGGCTGTGTTCCCTTGGTCCTATCTGATTTTACTCCTCAATAAAATGCAAATCACCCTTTGGTGCTGTTGCAAGGGAGGATGAGGTCAGAGGCAGCCCTGGGACCAGCGTTGGTGGAGGAGCTGTGGGGAAAGTGCCCGCCCACCTTTCCCAGCCCTGAGAACCTTCTTACCTGCCTTGCAATTAGAGGCAGTTATTCAAACAGAAGTAACAGCTCGACTCTCAAACTTGGCAGCAGGTTGGGAGAAGTCAGCACATTTCGTGATAAATGGGGCAGACTGTGCAGAAGCTTCCTCCGGCTGGGGGGCCCCAGAGGGAGCCTGGCCCTGGGAAGATTCGCCAGCACCTCACAGCTGTGTGGGAAACCCTGCCCCCCCCCCAGCTTAGCGCGGGAACCAGCTATCATTACCTATCGCCTAATAGTAGCTGTGATTAACCACCATAACATACATGGCTAGTAATTTCAACGCAGGGATCCCTGAAATTATTTCTTGCTAGGACTAAGAAAGTTTTAGACTAAAAGCTCTTGATTTTAACTTGTAATTTGCGTTTCAACTATTCATTAGAGTTAAAATCAGGCAAAGTAGAGAGAAATGACCCAGGGTTAGGGAAAACAGATCTTTCTTTCATGATGGATTTCTTTTTTACATGAAAAAAAAAAAGCCCCAAGTTCTGATTTTCTCCTACTCTTTTGGCCTTTTACTTCTGCTTTCAGAGCCACAAAAATGAATAGTTCAGTTTAACCCCAGACAACAATTTTGAAAAGCAGCTGGATTTTGGAAAGTACATATATTCAACTTGTTTGTGGCTATTGTTTTGTTTTTATTTGTGTTTTTTGAGACAAAATTCCACCACACAGCCCAGGATGGCCTCCCGTTTCAGCCTCCTGAGTGCAAGGCTCCATGCATGCAGCACCTCGCCCGCCCAGTCGCGTTAATTTCTGTGAGATGAAAAGTCCCTTCAGTGCCACACACAC
Source organism: Cavia porcellus (assembly GCF_034190915.1). NCBI lineage: Eukaryota > Metazoa > Chordata > Mammalia > Rodentia > Caviidae > Cavia > Cavia porcellus. Next base: position 55,128,734 of record NW_026947507.1, read on the forward strand.
CATATGAAATTACTCATCTAGCGTGTTTGTGATGTCAGAGACTTTCTGGGTTACGTGTTCCCCAATACTGGGGATCCAAGCTAGTAAATCTGCTCTTTGTGGAGAAGCTGCCTGACGCACAGGGGCCTCCCCAGGAAGAGCAGACCCTGGAGTCCAGTCGTTGGTTGGGGTCCCAGCTGGATTCTGCAGGTCCTCGAAGCTCACATAGAGAGTGGCAGATGCCATGGGGACTGCCAGCCTCACGAGGGTTAGAAACAGTCTAGACCAAGTCACTGCACACAGTTTGGGGCTGGAAGGCACACAGATGCCCTCTTTGCAAAAGACAAGCCTTGCATCCTACAGCCCATTTTTTCTCTGGTGATGCTTCACTGGACTCGCACTGGACCCTGTGCTAGAGCACTGTGCATTTATTACATTTTTTAACCAAAACATTTGTTTTACAGAAAATATTATGTTACAGACACACACTGCTGCTCAAAAATCTGCAGTGGAAGATGGACCCTGGCGTATGCTTAGTTTTCACCAAGGCACGCAGGCCTTTTGATGATCAAAAGCACCCAGAAAACCCTATCTTTGGGTGTTCCAAATGCAGGCTCTCGCCCAGCAATGGGGTGCAGCCGTGAATGACGGAGAGAAAAGCCTGGGAACCGTCAGCGCTGTAATTGCTGTCATTACCCAGGGTAATGGCAGTATTCGAGGTACGAGTTAAATCTTGTGGTGGGAACTTGCGCCGTTTTGCAATGCGAGTCAATCTGATGATTTTAAAGAAAGCCACAGACAAAACCCCTGGAGGTTCAGTGCTCATGTGGGTGGAGCTCAGGGTTTCTTTGGACTCCTTTCTCAGGATTTGGGGAGAAGGAAACAAACTTGTTTCTGGAAGGCGGAGGAGAGGTTTGTCTCAGAGTTAGGAGGTCAGGTTGACATCAATGGAGAATCAGACCTCAGCGGAAATGGCACCAAACACGACCGAGCCCAGGAGGGAGCTTCTGGGAGCCACGGGGCCGTCCAACCTCCCGCTGCAGGCTGGCTCGGCCCGGCAGTTCTCACTGCACTTCATTCTATTTTGTTCCTGTTGAGAGCCGGGTATTCACAATTGTGAGCGTGCAGTGCCTTTAATTCTTCTGTCCCCTCCCCTCTCTCTCCATATTACTCCCCTCTCCTCTAGCAAAGGCTCTGTTTTCCTGTTTCCCACTCTTTTAATCCCCTCTTTGTACATTGGGTTAATCCTATAAGAAAATTATCTGCTGTGTTACCTCCTCTGTCTGACGTGTTTTACTGCACACCGTGTTTTCCAGTGTGCCCATCGCCCTACGTGTGCTGCAGGGTGGCCTTGCCTGCCGAGGGGTGCAGCAGACACATTCCCTGATCCACTCACCTGCTTCCAGGACAGGTGGGCTGCTCTGGAGACCCAGCTGTGATAAGCTGCGCTACTACGAACATGAGTGCACTGGGTCCCCGCAAAAGGGGTCTTCAGCAATGTCTCAAAGACACTTTGGTGGGAAAATAAACCCAGCATTTGCTGAGCTGGGACTGAGGTCCTCACACAGCAAGGCCTCCGCTTGCACCCCTCCTGCAGGATTTCTGCTCTGAAACCAGACCAAGAGCAGATGTGCAGGAAATTGTGCCAGCAAGTCAGCATGTGAGACCCATGAAGACAGGGACCTTCCTGGGAGTCCTTGCCTGGGAAAGCCTGGCTGGATAGGCCCACTCCTGGACAGAAAACACACGCAGGTGCTCTCCTGAACCAGACTCAATGCCCCGCCCTGTGTAATGTATTTTAATTTTATTATAAAAGTCAAATTGAGCCAGATGGTGGTACACACCTGTAATCCCAGCACTTAGGAGCCTGAGGCAGGAGGATCACTGGACGCTCAAGCCTAGCTTGGGATACACCAACAGGTCCTGTCTCAAAAAAAAAAAAAAAACAATAATAATAGTAATAAAAGTCAAATTTCAGGTAAAAGTTGCAACTTCCAGGTTTCGGGTTTGAGAGCTCAGGTAGCCCAGGGCTTTTCCTGCTTTGGAGAGGGACCCAGGCCCTTGTCAGTGGCCATTCGTCCCCATGCAAGGGAACTGGGACCAGGCAGCCCTGGGAGGAGCCCTGACTCACCAGCACACACGCAGGTCTGCAAGGATTTGTGACTTGGGCCCTTCCGCACCTCTGAGATTCCTCTCTGACTGTCACCTTCACCACTGCCTCTGCGACTCCTGCCCACCCACCCAGCACCCAGACAAAGCTCTCGCCTGGGATTAGCATGCTTTGTCTATGTGCCTGGTGGATTCTGTCTCTCCGCCTGTCAAAAACAGCTACCCCTTACGCAAATATTTCAATTTTTCAGTCGATGTTTGCTTTCTTGAGTCAGTTTTAAGTGAAAATCTTTTCCATTTTCCTAGCTCTTCCTTGCTGTTGGGTGACAGGCCAGCGTGAAGCAGGCAGCACCACCGTGGTCAGCTGAGTGGTCAGCAGACAGCGGGGTCCTCTGCTCAGCCAGCTGGGCCCCTGCCGCTTCCCCCACCACAGCCAAGCAGGGCTGGAGGGGAGCCCAGTAGAGCTGCCCCCCACTCCACACCTGCACTTTTGTCCCGTCGTCCCTGTCCAGGGAACCTGTTTGGACTCCCACAAATGGCTTCATCGCCATCTCCCTCCCTGTCATGCTGCAGGCGACAGGGACAGAGGACAGGGCGCAGACGCAGTGTCCTCGGGTGTCCTGAGCCCAGGAGACAAAGTATAGTTCTCTCTGCTCCTATGCAATAGTGCCGCTTCAGCCTCCTCTGCGGGACAAGTTCTCACCTCCGTGACCCTCCCAGCCACCCCTCCAGGACCCCTATCTGCCCCTCACGCTCTTTGAGGGTCCTTTTTTCCCTCCCCCAGTTACAGTAAGGACAAAAAGTTGTTGGAGTGTTTTTTTTTTCCTTTCCTTTTTTCCCTGTGGTGCTAGGGCTTGAACTCAGATCTCACACTCTGAGGTACATCCCCAGCCCCCAGGCTGTTGTTTCTAACCATGAATACCTGCTTCCATGTTCTGTCTGTTTCAGGTATTCAGCCCATTCTTCGGCTTGGGCGCCAACTGGAGTGTGTCCACACTGCTTCTCCCTAATCCAGCCAGATTCTCCAGCCTCTCTGGCACTGCAGGCCACAACTGGACAGAGCGCTCCGGGCAGGGTCTTCAGTCCACTCTGCCAGCCTGAATGCAGGGAGTCGTTTATCCTGGGAAAGGGACCTCTGCTCTCTCATTGTTCTGTTCCCTCCCTCCCTAACTCTAAACCGTCCTGTTTCACCGCGGTAGTCAGCGAGCACAGGTAAGGCAGTGAACATCTGAGACACTCTTCCTATGCCTCTGCCTTCCTACACTGGGCAGGGTACCAGTCCTTGACAGGTGTGTGTCTACAGAGCGTCAGCTTGTGTGTGCGTGGGTGCATGTGCGTGGGTGTGGGTGTGTGACACTCTGTGATGCTACAGTCATTTATTTATGCTTTTTGTCCTCACTTCTACTTCCACTTCATTAGATTGAGCCGCACGAGGGTGAGGCCCACATTGGATTAATTCAGTGTCTCTGATCACTAGGATCGAGTGCACTGTGAAAATTCAGTGTTTGTCAGCTGAGTACAATCTGACTGCCTGAGTCAGGACCTTCGGCTTTGGCAGAATCACGACAGACCTAAGACCTAAACACCAGTTCTGCATGCATCTGCACATGTGCATGTGCAGCGTGAGGTAAATGGTGCAAAGTCTGCAAAAACCACCAAACAGAAAGCTGGACATCCAGGTTCAATTATCGGTCTACTGCATGAGTTCTTGAGAATCTGTGTTATCCTGAGGCGTTTCCTGGGCCTTATATGTACTGATCTTCAAGAAGAAAAACACACGTGTATTTAGATAAAGATTTGAGAGTCAGTAAGGGCAATGAGATAAGAAAACCAAGGAGCCAATGAAGTTTACGACCTCCGGGTGAGACAGGCTTAATGAAGCGCCGTGAAACTGTGTGCAGTGTTCAGAGAGAGAATACTGTGCTCACAGAGCGCTTAGCAGTCCCAGCCGCCCCCGGCCAGGCCTGTGCCTGCGCCACTTCGGATATTCCTGTTCCTTCCCAGCTTCTACGCCTTTGAGAGCCAACAGCAAACTCCCAGCAAAGCACTTTGCTTCATTCCCTTCCTCAGGAAAGTCGTAAGTCATTCTGACTCATGGCGCCTCTGCAAACTCCTCACTGTGTTAAGGGACTGCCACGAATGACCTTTGTCATGTACGTCTGTCCTGCTTTGCTAGTCTCATTAAATGTTTTTCCATGTTTCATGTGCTACGTGACGGAGCAGGTGGAATTCAGTGGGTGGACTCAGGTGACAGCTCTGCCCCATGTTACTGCAGTCAGAACACAGAGGAGAGACACGTGCACCCAGGCCATTTGCCTGTGTCCATGCACTGTCTCAGCACCCATGCACAGCTCTTGAGGCTCCTCCTCCTCGTGGGGAGCTGGGGGCAAACTCCGGACTCTGCATCCTCATTGCTCCCTGTCTGCTCCCCTCTCCGGTGCCCACCTCAGGTGTTCACAGTGCCTTATTCAGCCTGGCTGCAGTTCTCAGAAGGGCAGGCACTGGCCAGGGCCGCTCAGCCCCCCATCTGTCACTCTGTGCTGGCCTGCGACTCTGCACTCAGCCAGTGGCGGGTCAACTCCTCCTGTCTTGTGGCCTGGGCCAGGGCCACCCCAGCCTGGACACACTGGCCTCTGACCCTCCTGGTGGTTGATAGGATTTTTGCCACAGTTAGAAGACAGAATATAAAGTAAAAGTAGCTTTTATTTTCAAACTGTAGAGAGAAACTCCATGACCGCTGGGGTCTGGCTTTCTCTCCGCTTGACACGTGGTATGGGGGGCGTACATATAGCTTTGGTCTGGGGTGGTGCCTAAGGGGCATAACTGATGCACCAGCAGCCAATTGGAATTCATTTTGCACCACAGATAACTTGCCTAGAGTCAGGGAAAATGCACTCAAGGTAAGTATCCCTTGGTCTCGCCTCTCACTGCTGTAGTGTCCTATCTAGGGCAAAATCTTTTCAGTGGTCACTGAAGGAAACACCCCTGCCACCCAGGGGAGCCTCACCCCATCTCCCACGGGAGCCTCAGCTATTGCGCTCCCAGAGCCAGGCTCATCTGCAAAATGGAGAAAAGGAGCTGGAGGAGAGAGTGCATGGCATGTGTGGGTCACATCATGGTGAGTCTGCCCAATGAGGCCTTATTTAAAACAACAAAATAAAAGGCCAAGCAAATGCTCCCCTTTCTCAGGCTCTGAGGAAAGGCCTTGCTGTGGAGCTCAGTTCAAATCCTGTGCAGACGGCTGGGGCCCCAGGGGACATGAAGTCCCCAGCCTGCACCCCGGCTCTGTCCCCTGGCCCTGGCCCTGTGCTGTCCCTTTTGCCTTTTGGGGGAAGTTTTCAATGGAACATCTCACAGCCAAACAGGCACCGGCCATCCAGTCTGAGGAAGAAAAATTACTCTCAAGGACAGCATGTCCTCTTAAGCTCAGGTTGTGCCTGAGCTGCCAGGCCCACTGAGCACCGTGCTCTGAGGGAACAAAAGAAAGCCCTGTGCTCAAGGATCTGGTGGGGCACCATGGCCACATAGCCCTCCTGCAACCTATGACAGAGGGAGGTGTGAGGTTTGCACGGCCTTGCACAGGGCACAGATCCCTGAGTGGTGCCCCGAGGGACCGGCTGTTCAAATCCCGTCTGCACAGGATTTGAAATGAGCTCCACGGCAAGGCCTTTCCTCAGAGCCTGAGAAAGGGGAGCATTTGCTTGGCTGTCCCTTTAGTGCTTTGTCCTAAATGTTTCCTGCAAAGGTGCCAGGCATCCTGGTTGCCATCAGGGCTTTTCTCACTGTCTCATGGTCTGAGCCTGACCCTCACGTGCCAGGTCCCTCAAAGTGGACCATCAACCCCGAGCCCAAGACGACCCAAGGCTCACTGGTGACTCAGCTGTCCCCACTTGGGGAGCAGAAGTGCCCAGGCTGGGGCCTCTTCCGAGAACCTGGCTGGGGCTGGGACATCACTGATGTTCTGCAGCCTTTCTATGGGCAAAGCGGGAGCCTGGGAGCAGAAAGCTGTTTCTTCAGATGAAGGGCGTGGAGGAGGAGGACAAGAGTTACACATGTGCTGAGCTGACTGTTGGATGGGGTTGGAAAAGAGGCACTTTGAGCGTCTGGGGCACTCTGGGACCCAGCTGCCACCTCTCCACCCACAGTCACGTCCTCTCAGATGTGACTCACTCCACCGAGGTGGAGGTAGACCTAGGGTTTGCCGCACAGGCGGCCTTTCTGCACCTCTGCGCCGTGCACACGTCTCTGCTTCCACGTCGGAGGCTCAGGTCCCCAGCTCAGGCTGGACGTGGGCACGGATGACTTGGCTACCTCTCCCTGATGGATCAAAGATCACGTTGGACACACACTTGTGGGCCATGGGAGCCCTTCAGCTGCCACACACTCCTCAGGTGCTGTCACCCAGCAGCTGCCTCTGTGCCACCTAAGCCACACCTGGGTGAGGACCATGTCACTCTGAGGGAGAAAGAGGGGCAGTGGGCAGTGCCCTGACTCTCGGACATCCAGCTTCAGGGATGGGCACTGTCTGGCTCTTGGTGACCTGCAGGCCGTGCAAGGTGGTAAGAAAGGCGTCCATGCAGTGCGTGGAGATGGGTCCAAGTGCTCCTCTCCAGGCATCCTCACCAGGATGGGTGATTGGCACTTCCGCTGGGCTTTCCCACGCAGGACTTATGTTATGCATCACATACATAGCACATCATGGCTCACAATGGGCAGACCACATCAAGTTCACTAGAATATATTCTTTTTTTTTTTTTTTTTTTTTTTTTTTTTTTGTCTTTTTCCTGGTACCAGGGATCGAACTCATGACTGACTGCTTGCAAGGCAGGTGCTTATGCCACTGAGCTAAATCCCCAGCCCCTAGAATATATTCTTGCACATTGTGAATACAGCTGAATGAGCAGGACGGCTTCAGATTTGAATTGAATGGATCATTATAGAGCACGCATTTGTCCCAAATGCCTCCTGATGTTATTGCATTGTTGGTGACAGGCAAACCATGCTGAGAGAGTGTCATTTTTCACACTGTAGTCACATGCGTGTGCCATACCACTGAGCAGATTCTGCTCTCCAGAAGTGGAGATGCTTTGGGCCACTGTCAGTGCTAACAGTGGCAAGCACTCTCTAGGGCACCCAGCGGTGCCACAGCACAACAGAGCCCCTCCTGTCATCCACCAGGATATATAGAATGCTGCTATTCTTATCATACCACTTGACAGATGAAAGCAACTCTGAGTCAGAAGCCATGTGACACTATTCAACCCTGCAGACCTCACCTCAGGGACACCCCCAAGGAGGCTGCCTCATGCTCAGAGCTGCACCACTCACCTCCCTGATCCCTGTGGTGGGGTAGCCCAGGAGGCAAATAGAGGGTGAGCGTTTTTTAAAACACCCACTGAAGAGAAAGGATGTTGAGTAAAGAATGAATTTTTTAGAATCTCCTTCATGGTTAGTGAAATTGATCAGTAACATGGGCACTGATTTTCTTCCTAAAGAAAGGAGCTGGCCCTGACTTGAGAATGAGGGGGGAGTACTGGCCGGTGCTGAACAGAGCTCTGGGCTTCACTCTGAAGCTTATAGCCAGCTCAGTTACCGAACTCAAGAATCAAAACTGCGTCTCTGTTTGAGTTTGTAAATGAGGAAGAAGCTGCTCTCGCCCACGTAATGGATTTGCACACTAGGTCCTCTCAGCTGTTCCCGATGTCTCCAGGCACACTCAGCCTCCCAGCCTCCCTCAGCAGAGCCCATTGGAATTCCCCTGGGTCACTCTTGGGGAGCATCACGCATCCGAATCTGCTCTGGAAGCACCCATCCCTCAGGGTCAGTCACTAACAGCCTCAAATTCTCCCTGTGGCCCTCATTTCCTGTCCACAAAGCTTGCCCTCTTATTTCCCAAAACCAAACTCTGCCCAATAATTTTGAGAGACCTGATACTGTGTTTGAGGCATGTTTTAGCTTGAAAGCTAAATCCTGACCAAGTTCTTCTGGTAAAACCAAAAAAGAGCCACGCCTGTGTCAACAGGGAGACAGCAACAGAGCCCAGGCCGCCCTCCTGACACAGGGATGTAAACTTCCCCCTGGGGTTGCACGCGCAGGGTCACAGTTGTGTTGATTCTGTACCTAAATAAAATCCTCCTGGTGTTCAGCAAAGCGACACTGTGTTCCCAGAGCCCAAAAGCTTGAAGACAGATGGAGTGACCTGAAAATCCAGCGTGTGTATTTTTAACTGAAATTTATAGCCTTGCCTTGGTCAAAATATGGCAAATAAAATTCTAAGCAGAATAAAGCTAAGCATGAGAAATATATTTAAATCCCTTCAGCCAACCATAAAGGCTTAAGAAACCTGGCAGATGTAAAAGTCTAGGGCTCAGCAATGACCCAGTGTGCACCGAGGCACCTGGAGATGGTTAATGCTAGGGGAAGCAGAGAAGAAACTTAAAGCCTCTACCAGTGAATCTTTTCTTGCAGGGCAGAGGAAAAGAGAGGTGCTGAGACAGGCAGGGCTGCCCACGTCCCCCCGGCCCGGGGAGAGCAGCACCATGGGCCTCAAGGGGCGTGGTGGCCCCTCTCCGAGTGGGAGGAAAGGAACAGTATTAAAGTTCCCTTAAATCCAGCATTTCCCTCAACGAACCACCAAACACTATTTGTTTTCCACAGCTCAGTTCTGAGGAGGTGCTGGGAGGGAGACATGAGGTGGTCCTGGGTTTCCTTACTGAAAGGCAGGAAGCAGCGAACAGCCTGCAAGCTGGTCAAGAGACTTTGTGCAGTGCTCACCTGTGATTCATCCACATTCACAGCTGTCTTGCTGTGAGGAGCCAGGGCCTGGCTGGAGGAGGCACCACGGGGTGGGACCCGGAAGGGTGCATTCTTGCTCCTGGATCCGCGCTTGCCTCTCTGCTCCCTGGATGCCATGTGTTGAACAACTTCCTTCTGCTAGGCATTTCCACCATGCTGAGGTCAGTCTGCTGTGGACTGAATGCCCTGAAGCCATGAGCCTCCTTTAAGCCGCAGGTGTCAGGTGCTTGGTCCCAGCACCAGAAAGTGACAAACAGAGCTACTCATGCAGGGAGCACTCTGCAGCCTGGCTCCTCCCCGCCTTGATCAGGGCATTGGAGCCCTCAGGAGTACGGTGATGACAGCAAAGGAGGAACAAGGGACGCTGGAGGGTGTCAGCTGGGAGCTAAGCAGTGAGCCTCTCACCATGGAATTCCCTGATTTTCAAGACAATGCTAGTTTAATTTGGGGGGGGGGGCTGGGGACTAAATCCAAGGCCTTGTGTGTGCTGGGCAGGTGCCCACCACTGACCTATGTGTGAGCCCCAGAAGTGCTTCTGAAGTTCAGTGACAATGAACTGAGGCTTTTGAAGGGGAGCACAGAGCAGAGGAGAATGTCGGGGGAGCCCAGGTGAAATTTGGTTCAGATCATTCATTAGCCAAACATTCACGGGGAAGCCGTCTGCTGGTTACCTGGCACCTACTCAAGATCAATGAAGCGTCCTTACTCAAAGTTAACCATTTCTCCTAAAGTTAACAGTAACTAGCAACTGTAGAGGGCAAGGAGGAAAAGTGTGTTTATATGAATATATATTTTAAAGACAACCTTTATGAGAAGGGATGTTTTCAGGGACAGAGGCCCCCTAGTTAGCCCAGAAGGGGCTGGGAGAAAGAAGAAGGCAAGATGGAGGCAGAAGTTTGGGAAAGCCAACCTCTGAAACCATGAGAGTTCAGGACACACATCACACCTAAACCATAAGGTAGGGGTTGCTGCCCTAGAAGACAAGCACAGAAACGCTTTACATTTTGAAAGAACAGTTACCAAGCACCATGGAAGCCAGAGCAATGTCTGGATGTTGATGGCTGTGAGGTTTATAAGCTTCTAACAGGCACAGCTCTTGTGCCTTCTGCTGAGATGGAAATGGGCTGTGGTCAGGGTGGATCTTGGCTCTCACTTTGTTGCCAACAAGAAAGCCCTGTGCAGGGAACGGGTGACTCAGAACTGCAAAGATCCTCCCCCAGTAGGTGGGGATTCTAGTTGCAGATCGACGATTATACCTTCATCTACAGGCTCTGAGTTTGCTTATAAAATCTTTTCCAAAAAATCTCCAATTGCATAACATCGGGAAGGCCTCTCTCCCTGGATATGGTCCTCTGGGGCTATTTCCTTACTATTCAGTAAAGACAAAATTCAACAACAAACTACAGTAAATAAATTCACTTCTAATACAATGGACATCACTTGTATGCAAAGAAATATTTCTTCTGTGTGTTTCGAGGCTTCCAGTTCTCCCTCGAGAAGCCTCACGGAGCTCCCTCTTAAGCTGGTGGATCCACTTTGGAAAGAAAATAGAAGGAACAAGCCAAAATAAAATGTAGATGCCTTCGTGCCTAAAACAATAAAGTCAATTTTAGTTGGTTTATGTTTACAAATTATGCCTATTTTAACTAGCAAAGAATTTAAGACCACATTGTTTTATCTGCTGTTATATCCATAAAGGGCCAACCACAGATCATGTCCTGACTTCAACTGCCAATATTTTCTGGCCACTTTATGGTTGGATAGCCGGGAACCTCTGAGCACAAACTCCACGGAGAAGTGAGTGTCTCCTCAGCCCCTCTCTCCAGCCTGGCCCTCAGTGGTCACTTCTAGAATCTAATACAAGAGAACACCTGGGAAAGTGTAGGAACAGGTAGCATGTAGCGGTCAAAACTCCACAATGCAACCTTAAAAGCTGAAGCAAACAAGTTGTGACACGCGGATTTAAGTCATTTTGAAGGTATTAAAAAGTTCTAAATTTTGTCAACTACAAAATCAAAGCCCTTGGGCAGGTACCCAGCTGTGCCGCACGCCTTCTCCTCCTCTTCAGGGATCAAGTGTGAGCTGTGGGCTGGGGCGCGACTTGGTGCAGTGGGCTCAGGTGGCGTGGCGAGGGGCAGAGCCGTGAGCCTCAGCACCAGCCTCTAGCAGAGGACATTCTCCTCTGCGGCACAGCACCTCTTCAGGATTCGCCATCACTCTGTAGTCTCCTGGACCTTGTCTCTCGTGGCCTCCTCCAGGGTCACAGCATTAACACCCGGGTCACACGGCCACTCTCGATCCCGTGCACCCCTGCCCTGCACCACGTGCCATGCACTGTGCTTCCAGTTGCCATGGCTGCCGCGAACCCAGGAAATGCTAAAAACAAAAGCACACACAGGCTGGGCTGGGGACTCAAAGATGCCAGCACCTGAGACCTGCGGCTTAGAGAGGCTTCTCTGACTGAGAGCTGGGCATGGTTCTAACCCTGCTGCTCCCCCAGGTCCACCTTCATTTCCATTCAGACACAGCCTGGGAATGGTCATAGCTTTTTTTACCCAAATTTCAACTTTGAAAGGAAAAAAGAAATGATCCTGTTACCTTGAGCGGTCAGGTGTGGGTTCCCTTTGTGGGTCTCTCTTCTTTCCCACTGATGACCAAGTAGCCATAGTACACCAGTTAGGCCACTACACTACAATCTCTAAATCAGAAATCCCTCTCCAAGCCAGGTGTGGCTTCTATACTTTAAGTCTTGCTTCAGGTGAAAGCTGATCATCAAACACCCAGAAATTCTCTCTTCCTGTTAACACTTTTCATGCACCACGTGGGAAACAGTAACGGGAATGAACAAGTGCAGTGTAACCCATCATCACAGCAACAGGCAGATGTGATGTCTGTCCGTGCGCTGCTCAACACCTGGAGATTTTTAAAAGTCCGTGGTCCCTGTTAATTACAGCAAAGTTAACTAAAGAGTCAAATAACAGCAGATAGAGAGTAATGACTGCCCCAGCATTACCTTCCATTCTTTTTCTTATACACATTTTACTCTGAGAAAAACCGATTCATGTACCAACCCCGCTTCTAGTACGTCCGGGTCTCCTGCCTGTCTACAAAGGCTTTCTAGCTACCAATAACTTTTCCCAATTTTGTTTTGTTTTGTTTTGTTTTGATACTGGGGATCAAACTCACGATCTTGTGCTTGCCAGGCAGGTGCTTACATCGCTGAGCCAAAGCCCCAGCCCACTTTTCCCAATTTTTTGAAAACTATTAGTGATGTACAGACAGCAATATTAATGTCTTCGACATTAATGCCTTGAGGCTCATCCGGGGGTGCAACCCTAAGCCTCCAGCAGTCTACAGGTTTAAGCCTCTTCATTGTCAGACATTTAGTTTGTTTTTGTGTTTTGTTTTGGTGTGGTTTGGTTTGGTTTTTTTGAGACAGATTCTCACTATGTAGCCAAGGCTGACCTCAAACTCACCATGATGCTCCTGCCTCAGCCTCCTGAGTGCTGGGATTGCTGGCGTTGAGTCACCACATCCAGCCAATTGACTTTGACAGAAGTGAGCATAACAGGAAAAATGAATTTAAAATTAAGCCAGGAAGGAGAATCAAAAGAGCTGGTGAGCTGGTGGGGTGTTTTCCTTCCTGGAAGCTACGAAGCTTCAAAGTTCTACAGGGAGGTGAGAACCAGGCTGCCATCCCCACTGCAGGTAGATTCGCACTCCAACAGCATCACCTGGATATGCAAGTGAAGGCTGGCCTGGCCCCTCCAGAGCCTTAGTCCTGTCTTCTGTCTAAGTGGCTGAAGCTCAGTCCTTCCCTACTGTGGACACCGACACATACAACAACCCCACCCCCAAATACCGGGCAAGAAAAAGACCACTGCTAAACACCAGCTCAAAATCTTTCTGGCTCACACAAACATTCATGATCAGTCTGGTGGCTGCCCTCTTGTGACTCCCATTGTCTTGCTGGGGACCGAAGCAAGCTTTTCTTCCAAGGTGGTTGGCATGAACAGCATACCCAGCACACAGAGCCTGGTTCTGTACTGCGTGTGGATCACATCAGGCCAAGAGGGCTTCACTTATGGAATCAAACACGTGAAAGTGCCCCACCCTGCTCTCCATCTGCAGACTGCTGGAGGCTTAGGGTTGCACCCCCGGATGAGCCCCAAGGCATAGTGCCTCGAAGCTTTAGATCTGGACTAGGAAGTTCATCAAGAGAAGTTCCGGAGCTCTCCGGCCACACCATCTCAGTCCCTGTCTCATCCCTGGAGCAAAACACTCAGCATCCACAGCTTCAAAAGGGAGGGATGATTTTGGCCCAGGGCTCAGAAGTGCCAGTCCTTGTGTAGGCGGCTAGCTCCAGGCAGAAGCAGCAGGATAGCAGGGATTGGCGGAGGAGAGCTGCTTGCCCCATGTGGGACAGAAAACACAGCATGAAGAGGAGCAAAGGAGGGAGACGCCCCTCCCCCTCCCCCCCCCCCCCCCGCCTCTTCTGGCTGAGCCCATCTCCCAACAGCAGCAGCACTGAGCCCCTCTAACCCAGCCTCCTTCTAAGTCCCATCTTTCACACACAGAGCTTGGGGGTGGGGGTGGGGGTGTCTAGATAAAACCTATAGCACAGGCTTTTGTCTCTTAGCACTGGTTCTTGCGTATTCTGAAACACTTGTGTCATAAGAAAACAACAGGCTGGATGCTGGGGACATCTCTTTATAAATGTTCTCTGCCTTTTTATTTGTGCCAACATGCTATGACCATGGGGCATTTCAGAAATGCTGATTTTTGTCCTTCAGTCGTTGTTTTTCCGGTTTCGGTTTCTAGTGTGGAAGTGTTTAGTGGGTGGGATCAACCTCCCTGTCCCCCAGGCCAAGTGGCTATTTCAGTATCAGGTCACTGAGGAAAAACCAGGGATCAGAAGCTCCTCCTTCTTGCACAGCACCATGATATTTAAAGATAATCATGTAAGTATTTGCTGAACTTTGCTAACAAAATCAAGGTGATTAGTTTCATGTAAAAAAGGAATAGCATGTAATAGGTCTTTATCAGAGAGCAGAGACTCCCAGATAGAAAGAACCCTGATTCCACAAGGAACTCCAGCTTATCTCCTCTTATTTTATTTTTTTATTTTTTTGAGATAGGATCTCTCTGTGTTGTCCAGGCTGGCCTCATACTCACAGAAATACTCCTGTTTCAGCCTTCCAACTGCTGGGATTGCAGGTGCACACCACCATGCCCAGCTTACTCTATTATTCTATTATTGCTAAGGCAGTGTGTGTATAGTAATATTTTAAAAGACTTAGTTTCTTTGCATATTGACTTAGGTCTTCCAAAACAACTGGAAGATAGCAGTTAGGAAACTAAGTGCTACCAAAATGATTGCACTTGTACAATCAGATAGCACTCTAATTAGTCTACTTATTTTTTTTTTAATACTAGGGATTTCCTTTATAATGACCAACATCCCCAGGTCTTTTTTTTTTTTTTTTCTCACACCGGGTCTTATTAAGTCCCTGAGTTATCCAAGCTAGAAGCTAGTCTTGAACTTACAATCCTCTTGTCTCAGCCTTCTAGAGTGCTGGGATTAAGAAGTGCACCACCAGAGCTAGGGATTTAGCTCAGCGGCATAAGTGCCTGCCTTGCAAGCAGGCGATCGTGAGTTGGACCCCTGGTACCGATAAGAAAAAAATAAGAAGTGCACCACTATGACCTGCTATTTTCTTAAGCTGACTAGATATCAGGATTCTGGACCATTGGGCAGGGAGAGTAGAATTAAAGGTAGGAAAATTTCAAATTAGTTACTGGGAAAGCAATTGATACTATAGACCTAAAGTCATCTCTAAGTATTTTATTTCTGGCTTTCAGAATAAAAGATACATTCTTTCAGAATGTCTATTTACAAAGTCAATCATAGCCACTGCGTTCTTATGTACGAGGGCTCCGAATTCACAGCGCAAGCCCCAGCTTCAGGCTCCTGTGTTGTTTTAATGTATGTCTCTTGTCTGGAAATTTTTAATCATGTTTGAACCATCCTGATTTTGTACACAGCCCTTGACATCAACTTCCAGATATTTGGGAGACAGGAAGAAAAAACGGAGACTTAATTCCCTTGCACTGATCATGTATAGAGGGAAGAATGATAGAATACTGATCGTACAGGATTAATCAATAAAATGTTCCCAGCACCTTGGCCACAAAGCCCCGGGTGAGCACAGATCGCACTCAGAGGTCTCCTGCTGCCCGGAGAACAGGCGAAACCCGATCCATGAGGGGCTGGAACGGAAGAGACTTTTCTGCTGCTTCAGTGTCCTGCAATGGGAGCTGAAATACAGTAATTTTGTGGTTCGCCTCTTCAATTTTGCTGAGCTTCATTTCAGAGCAGCTAACGTGCTTAGAGAAATCCAGGCCGTGGCAGGCCAGAGCCTCCCTGCGACTTTCTCCACCTTCCTCTGCAGTTTTCCCTCCGGAGCCCGCCTTGCAGCCCACCGGGGAGGCTGTGATCTGGGTGCAGTGCTGCCCTGGCAGGAGTCAGGCCCAAGCTTCTGCTCAGCGCCTAGCAGCCAGGGTTGAGCCTGCTTCGCACTCGCGTCCTCAGTTGTGCAGCCTTGTAGTGTTTTCAAGGGAAATTAAGCCAAGGCAAACCGGCTGGGGAAGTCGGCTGACCGTTCACCGCCATGCTCCCCTACACATGCGCAGAACCGTTCCCAAGCCCTGCATGTGGACTTCTCGCGAGAACTCCACCAGGTTCTCTAGACCTGAGGTCAGCCGGCCGTGTGGGAGCCCAACACCGCCTCTCAGGACCCTGATGTAGAAGTTCTCGCGGGTTTCCTCAAGATTTGGGAGCATGAAGAACTAGGAACTGGCTGCGTGGTAAGTTTTCCACCATTACCCACAATTTGCCTTTGTCCTCAGCCTGTTTTTTCTTTGCTTTCCAAACTGGCTCTATAGAGCCATTGTCTCCCACACTCTTCACTGTTGGTTTCTTGAGTAAACTTTAGTATTGGGGAGATGGCCAAGAGCCCCAGTTGCCCTGTGAGAGGCACAGCGAAGGATAAAACAAGAAATAGCTTAGAAACGCCTGGTGGGGCCCGGGAGGTCATCAGTGCCTCGGGATGGGCAAGGACCCAGCCGCTCCAAACCAGCCACTATTTACTGGGTGTGTGCAAGGCAGTGGGCGTACACAGTGATAGGAGGGGCCAGCAGAGGACTCCAGGTCTGCAGAGATGACACTGCAGGCAGCGGATAACCCTAAGGTGACTCAAGAGACTAGCGGTGATTTTATGCTAAGAAGGATCTTGCTCTCGAGTGTTCTTTTCATTTTAGCCTTAGTTGGTGGGAGAGGATGGCCTGTCCCAAAAGTTAGTGGGAAGCCTCAAAAGGATGATACCCTAATCTCAAGCCTCCATTTATCCCTTAGGGAAGTATGCAAAATTAGCATTGTGAATCCGTGGTCCCCAATACTTTGCCACTGCTTGTTTCCGCTCAGTTCTTTGTTCAAGATGAAAGACTCTAGGGTCCAGCTCCAGAAGGAAAGGCGAGCAGCCTGAGCCCAGAGCTGGGCTGGGCAAGTCTCTTGCGCTGGACAGCACTGTCCCCTCCTGGCCTGCACAGACAGAAACTGACCCTTGGCCCAGAGTTTAGTCCAAGGAATGAGCTAGTTTCAGGATCCATTGGTCAAATGTGACAACTTCGCCCCACACAGTTGTGGATGAGGCTGAGGCAGGAAAATCTTATGCTTGAGATCAGTTGAGCCACTTAGTGAATTCAAGACCAGTCTGAAGACAAAGCAAGATCCCTGCTCAGAATAACAAGGCAGAGGGTAGGTGTGTGAGTTCTGTACATTGGTGGGGCAGGAGGTGGGGAACTGGAGACTTCAGAGCGAGGCTGGCCAGCGAAACCCAAAAGCAGCCTGAACAACAAGCTTGTGCCCAGATGCCATCGTTTCTAAATCTCACGAGCTGTGGGTCTGGGAATGAGATGCTTCGCACTACCAGATGCACAGACAAGTCTGGGAAGTAGGGGGTTAGTTAACACTGGGGGGATTATGTAAAAGGAGCCCACTGGTCTGTAGTGAGCTGCTGCTGCCCCAGCCCTGTTTAATCTCATTTTTATTTGGAGACTCTCTGTAACACACTGAGTTGCCCAGGCTGAGCTCAAGCTTGCAACCTTCTGCAGCCTCCCTGCGGAGTGCTACATTACAGACCTCTTACAGAATTAAGTGCTTCTCCTTCTTGAAGGTGGGAAGCTAGGAAGCAGTTAGGAACTGCAGCCAGCTGTTCAGGGAGCACAGGTAGTGGTGGTTTCACAACCTGGCCAAGGTGGCTTCTGGACCCTCCCTGCTGGAAGACGGTGAATGCAGAGGCAAAGAGAACCTAAAAGAAATGAGGGCTAGGATCATGGGTCTAAGGTCAGCCTGAGCTGGACCCTGTATCAAAAAAGCACAGACAGTGAAACAAAGAAAATACAGTTTCCAGTTTTTACAGATGATTAAAACTGAAAAATAAAGGATGTAAAAAGTAGAAACAAAAAGATGGGTTTGGGAATTAATAACATAAAATAGTGTTCTCTTCACCCTCGTTCCTAAAGTTTCCTGGGCTTACATTCAAACAAGCTTTGCCTGTGTCCCGAGTGAGTCCTTAGATGTGATGTTAACAGAGCAGTGTAATCCCGGCACTCGGGAGGCTGAGGGAGGAGGGTGCAAAGTTCAACTGGAAACAACCAACTTGACACAACTTAGTATCTTTCTGATCCTTTGAAGTTTGTGTGGTCTGGCATGTTACATTCTCTAAAGTTCCATCCCCCCATAAATATATGAGAACAGCCTGAAAAATGTAGCAGGGTATGGGGACACATGCCTGTAAACTCAGCACTCAGGAGGGTCCTGAGTTTGAGGCTGGCCTGGATAGTGCTGTGAGACTCTTATTAGAGGGAAGAGAAAGAGAGAAGGATGGATAGATGTGCTGAAAGTGTGTTAGACTCAATCTCGAGTGGATTAAGAAAGTATACTCGGCTGTTTGCAGCCGCCATGAACTGCGGCCCAGCCATGCCTGCCTGCCTTGGAGCCAACTGAGTGTGGACTGAAACCTCCAAAAACTGCCAACAGCAAGCTGAAGGAGATTGAGAAGGAATATTCCCAGAAGCTTGCCAAATCTTCACAGATCATAGCAGAACTTCAGGTAACCATTTCCTCTCTGAAAGAAAAGAGCAGCTGGCAGCAGCTTGCTGCAGAGAGGCGGCTCCAGGATCTTATACAAAGTTTTGAAGATGAGAAGAAGCAGCTGATTAGAGATAATGACCGAGCAATCAAGATTAAGCATATGTCCAGAAGAACATGGCGGATAGATAGCAGCAGCCTCGGAGGCTCTCTGAGAAACCGCATTTGAAATCCAGGAATGGTGCCGGGCAGGAAGTCCTAGGCAAGAGGGGATATTCTTTGCCGACCCAGGAACGAACTAAATTAAGAGAAACCAACTGGAAACGCAATCCCGGTGATACAGCAGAAACAGATAAGGTCTCAGCACGGGAGCCGGACCCCGTGCTACTGGAAACTGCAATTTGAATTACCTGCAGCTGCTGTTGCATCCCGGTCGGCAGAGCAGGGAGAGAGGCGCAAAAACTCGGAGAGTGGGAAGCATTGGAAGGAGTTGAGAGTGGGACTGGCCAGGTGCCCTGCATCAACTTGCGGTGAGTGAGCGGCTCAGGACCCTTCCATAGAGAAGGAGGCTTCAGAGGAGGACATACTCAGACCGGGCAGACTTCCCAGAACGAGATGCTGCAGTGACTTCAATCACATATCCCCCTCTCAAGCGGGATTGGTGAGGAGTGCCTGGCCTGCGAGACGCCGTTAGCTGAGACCCAATAGGCTAGCCCAACTCAGGTCCCAGCGCCTAGAGGTGCACCCTAGTGGTGAAGCCTTCAGTAGGCTGACCTAGAGGGGCAGGCCCGGCATAGACTACCCAGGTCTGTGTCTCCCTGATGTGTTGCAGTGGGCGGGAACACCTAGCCAGCGAAATTCAAACAGACTACGGCTGACAGGGAAGGAAGCTGGGCCTCTTATAAATGCTTAAATATAAGGAACAAAGAATATGGGAAGAAGGAGCAACAAGAAAGGGTCCTTGGCCCCCAATCCTGAGAAACATGCAATAGCAGACACAGCACCAATAAATATAAAGCGCTATCTCCAGAGCTTCATAGAGGAGTTCAGGAATGAAGTTATTAATGGCCTGAAACAGGATATAAGTAGAATAGTTAGAGAAATACTAAGCACCACCCAAGAAAAAACAGATGGTAGAATGAAAGAACAGAAAAAAGGGGGAGAATTGTTTGATGGAGAAAATAGAGAAAACATAGAATATGTAAAGCAGGTTCAAAGAGATTACCAGGAAACTAAAAACTGTATCGAAAACTGGCATAACAGCTTGAAAGAAACTAAGGACAGATTATCTGAACTGGAGGGCAGATTTGTAATATGGGAGCATGAAATGAAAAACTTCTTAAAAATAACACAAAACCAGCAACAATACAAAAACTAGAAGATGATAAGAGGATCTATAACTTAAGAATATAAGAGAAGAAATGGGGACACAAACAGATGGACTACAAAAGCTATTCACAGAAATAATCCAAGAGAATTTCCCTAATTTAGCAAATGGGAAAGATACTCAGATATATGAGGCATAGAGGACTCCAGCCACCTACAACCCAGACAGAGCTACACCCAGGCATATAATAATCAAAATTCCAGAAATCCAGTATAAGAACAGAATATTAAAAGCCGTCAGACACAAGAAACAGATCACTTACAAGGGAACACCAATCACAATTACAGTATATTAAAAGCCGTCAGACACAAGAAACAGATCACTTACAAGGGAACACCCATCACAATTACAGCAGACTTCTCAGCACAAACCATCAAATCACGAAGAGCATGGGGGGAAATAATTCAAGCTTTGAAAGATAATAACCTCCAGCCAAGATTGATATATCCTGCTCAACTGTCCCTAGAAATTGATGGAAAAACAAGGTGCTTCCAGGATAAAGAGGAACTAGGGGAATTTGCAAACACTAATTCAACTCTACAGAGAATACTGCAGGATAGTCTAAAAAAGGAAAATACCAAGATTCCAGAAATAGTGGCAGAGAGGCCGCAATGAATGGAGCAGAAAACGAAATGAAGAAGACAAACTGACAACAAACGACAGAAAAAGAGCTCAACAGAAATGAGGAAGAGAAGATCGGAAGGTAGGAACAGTTATTTTGGAGAAAACAAGACATCATAATAGCTAGTGCTGATTTAGTATCATCTTGTTTTGAAGTCCCATCAAACTTGTATTCTTCTG
Source organism: Cavia porcellus (assembly GCF_034190915.1). NCBI lineage: Eukaryota > Metazoa > Chordata > Mammalia > Rodentia > Caviidae > Cavia > Cavia porcellus. The sequence continues at coordinate 55,148,956 of NW_026947507.1, forward strand.
CCTCCATCAGTCTTAAAAGGTTGTATCTTATTGGATTTTATTATATATGATAATATAAGCAAAAACTTTTATAGACAAGGAGATTATACAGAAACCATTGTTCATTTTCTGTTAATTGGTTCTAAATACCCTGTAATAATGTCATTCTCTTGAATGGTTTTATAGTGTCTTGATATGTTTGGTACTACAGTATAAGAAGTTATATTCAAAGATTTCAAGGAAAGAGACACTATGGTAACTATTTTTATGTCAGGATATCTTGTGGTAAAACACTATTTTGCTTAAATGGTTATGTTTTGACCTGCGCTGTTCTGTTGTTATGCCCTCTTTTATCTCCATCCCCCTTTTTAAAAATTATTTACTTTTTTCTTTTTATTTTTTTAATTAAGGGAAAAATAAAAAATAGCAGGATACATTACAGTAACCTACTTTGCTTTCCTATTTACTTGATTTGAAATCCTGTATTGCCCTCACCATCTTGTTTTGACTGATTTCCCTCTATTCTGCTTTGCTTAATGGTACCAAGTTCGAAAGTATAGGCATAACTGTGAAGACAGTAAGAATCACTGTTATTTTCTTTTAAAATCCTGTAATGTCTCCAATGCTTTGGTTTTATTCTTTACTGTTTAGTTCAATTTTATTATAACTGCCAATTCTTCTTAAAATATCAAAAGAGGCAGTATGGTAACCATTGTTGATCACCTTATATTTTGTTATTACATTATCTATTATGTCCATCCTTTTGATTTGACTGACTCTGTTCTGATATGTCGCATTTGGTTTTAATCTCTTAAAAAAAAGTAATAACTGTGGGAGTAATAAAACCCAAAATGTGTAATTGTCATTGTACAAAAGAAAAGAAAAGAAAGTGCTCTAAAGGTTATGCTATGTTTAAGTGTATAAGATAGATAACCATATTACTGAGTGTTTTTTGGATCATTGAACAAAACTGTTTGCACTCCTACTTTTTGAAGGTCCACTTTATATGCTTCAATTTTGTAACTTGAACAACTATTTCTAAGATGAGAATATGTAATCTATTAACTAGTGATTTCTTACTGTTTAATTTTTAAATTTTGTATTACTTGTACCCTTTTTCTGTTTTTTCCCTTTTTCTCCTTAAATAAAAAAAAAAAAAAAGAAAGTGTACTCACATACAGTGGAGCACCGCTGTGCCTTAAAGAGAGGTAACCCTTAAGGCGTTGGTAGGAAAAACAACTGCACCTTGAGACTGTAATATTAAGTAAAATAAATCAAATGTGGCAGCCTAAACATCGCATGACTTCTCTAATGAGAAACCCAAGCTATAAATAAGGAACAAATTAAAAGAAGGTGAGCAAGAAGGTAGCTCTTTTGCAAAAGGGAAGGGGACCAGGAGGCGGGAAGAAAAGACAGAAACAGGACACAAAGGAAGTAAGATGTGTTGTGCATATGTGGCCAGAGCCCTATGATGAATGTGGTTGATGGATACTGCAAATGGGGACCAAAAAAAAATTTTTTTAAAGAATCTATTCAAGGGTGATCCCAGTACTTGGGAGGCTGAGGCAGGAGGATGCAGAGTTCAAAATCAGCCTGGGCTATGCAGTGAGACTCTGCCTTAAACAACAACAAAAACCCCACTCCTTGGTTGTGAGCTGGGTTAAATGATATGTTAATTTGGGGACCAAGTGGGACTCGGAGAACAGATATATAAAACTGTGACTTCAGAGAGTACAGAGATACAATTTAAATAATTACCAGGAAAGAGAGAGAAAGGAGGAAAGTCTTGGAAATCCTTTCAAGGGCATGGATTTGGCAAAGCTTTAATTGTAAAATATGATTAATGAATGTGACATAATTTGGAGATCTTAAGAGTACAGATTGTTTACAGTCCGGGCAGGCCCTGCTGCCTGCCAGCCCTGGCTGCTGAGCTGCCCCGCACCGCCTTCTTAATCTCCAGCCAAGGAGCCATTTCCTTTTGCTCTTAGAGCCAGATTAATGACATTTTAATTTTCACATGGTCTCTTTTTTCTCTTACCTACAGCCTTAGGAGCGTATTTATCTAGCAAAGAAACTTAAATGGAAAGAACAGGAAAGCAGGGGAGAGAGAGGCAGAGTTCCTGATGCAGGGCTCCTTAGCTGTCTGCGGTAGCCTTCTTTTTCCTCCACATCCCCGCCAGAATAGAAGCCCAGGTCACCGGGCCTTTGATCTCTGTGTCCACCCGCTCCCATTAGAGAAAGAAACTAAATAAACAAATTTTAATGGTGGACTTAAATTCATTTTGAAGAAATGGGTAAATAGATGTCTGGTTGTAGTTCACTGTTATAAACTTCCCATAGAGATCTTCATTTGTTTGTTTTTGAGACAGGGTCTCCCTGGGCAGCCCAGGTTGGCCTCCAACTCTTGGGGGGTGCTCCTGCCTCAGCCTCTGAGTGCTGGGATGACAGGCCTGACCACTGTGCTTGGCTTTTAAAGACTAAAACTCATCTGAAGATAATGGAGATCAGGACAAGCACGGCCCTGCATATCTGTCTTTGTTTTCTTGCTTTTCAGAGGTGCTGAACATTGAACCCAGGCCTGCTCGCCTCTAAGCAGGGGCTGGCTCCACACCCTTATTCTATCTCCATTTATTTTTTTTCCATTCATGTGTGTTCCGGAAGGATGTTAGGTAGCTTTATGAATCCACTGGTGTGTTTGTTCTGTAGTTAAATTATCAAGTCACCTAACCTTTTCTAGACATTTAATGTACTGATAAGATTGAACCATTTATCCAGAAATATAACCTAGACAGACACCAAAATGATAAAATTGTCCCTTTCCTCCTATGATGCCTACGTGGCCTTCTGATTTTCCAGCTCTCCCATCCGTCAGTTGGTTGTCAAACACTGTCAGCTTCATGGATTCTGTCTGGTCTACTCATGGCTCAGCCTTGCTATCAGGCTTGGAGAAGGTGAGGTCATCCTGCCTCTGCATCCCAGCTGTCCAGCTTGGGCTGGAACTTGTGATCCTCCTGCCTCAGCCTCCCCCGTGCTAGGCTGACAGGAGCCCACCAAGGTGAATGTTATCATGAGCACTGGGATGGCTGCCCATGAGTCTGAAACCAAGGCCAAAGACTGTCACAAGACCAGAGGTTGGGACAAGACTGGAACCTTGGGCCTGGGCGTCCCAAATGGAAGAGGACTGTGGAGTACTGAGCTTGCCTGCCACCCTGGAATCAAGGTCCCCCCAGCCTCAGAGGCCAGGGCTAGACACGAGATGTCCATGGCCTGCGGGCCCTCACTTCGTGGGGGGACACTGGTCTTCCTTTGCTCAGCCTGGCTACCCCACGAGCGTGTCCTCCCCATCCAACCTGGGCTCAAACTCTGGACACAACCCACAGTGGCTTCCAATTCAGGATCCTCCTGCCTCAGCCTCCCGAATGTGGGGATCATAGCATGTGACACCTGGAGTTCAAGGCCAACCAAAACACATAGGGAGACCTTGTCTCAGAAAAGCAGAACCAAACCAAAGAACTGAGTGCCAGCCAGGCCCATAGCCTGGGTCCGGGGCCTGGCGGTCAGTGCCGTGTAGCCATGCACAGTGAGGAGACGCCTCAGCCTGCTGAGTGCTGGGATGACAGGCTTGCACCATTGTGGTCATGCAGGACTCGAGTGGGCAGCGAGCAGAGGAGCTTTGTAAGGAGAGAGTTTGCTTCTGCTGCTTGATGCTTTCACTGCTAAAGGAGGAGAAGTCACCGCGTGATGGCTACACCTGTGATCCCAACACTCGGAGGCTGAGGCAGGAGGGTCACCTTGACTTCAAAGCCCAGCCTGGGCTACACAGCAAAATCCTGCTTCAAAAAACTGAAAATTAAACATAAATAAAGAGAAGGTAAACAAGAAAGTGGAAGAGAGCAAATAAAAGGAGAAAAGAGAAGGAAAAAAATTGAGCAAGACAATGAAGAGTGAACCAGAGAGGGAAGGCAAGCCTGACAGTTCTGATTCCAGGGTGCCGAGGCTGCCTGCCACTGGCCATTTGCACATCTCTGCAGCTATGACCCAAGCACAGCTACACTCAGCTCATGAGTTAGTTAGCTAGTTGGGGAGCTAGTTAGGTAGCTAGTTAGCTAGGTAGGTGGTTTTAGAGATGGGATCTCCCTGAGTGGCCCAGCTGGTCTTGAACTCCTAGCCTCAAGAAGTCCTTCTGCCTCAGCCTCCCAGATAGTCTGTACCATACCCGGGTGTGTCCTCAAGAGGCTCCTTCAGACCTCTGCTTTGCTGGTTTCTCTTCTGTGTCCAGCGTTTTGCATAGAATATTCTTTCACACAGAGGACTATGTTAGTCATTCTGGCTGTGACAGCGTCTCTGTCCAGGTCGGCCTTGAACCTCCACGTAGCCCAGGTTGGCTGTGAGCTCATCCTCCTCTCCCCTTAGCCTCCTGAGTCCAGTCACAACCCCCTGGCCTCAGCCTGTTCTTACTGATGATCAAAGTTTCTGAGCTCTTTCAAGCAGCCACAGCTCCTGTCTGTGAGTGTCAGGAACTCTGGGGACCCCAGGCTGTCCCACCCCACCTCCACCCCCAGTGCCTGTGGCCATCAGAGGTGCGGGCAGAGGAGGAGGAGGGGCCCTTGGGAGAAGGAAGCTGCTGCTGAGCTGGAGTGCTGGTGGCCCAACCAGAAGCAGTCTATTCCCTGCTGGGTGTTTCCCCAGGGGCTGTGGCACCTCCGCTGCTGTGACAGAGCTGTCTAGTCCTGCCCACCTGCCCGCATCCTGGTCAAGCTGGGTCCCATCCTGTCCTGGGCCAGCGAGCAGCTGTCACCCGCACCAGGCTCTTACCCAAGGGCCTGGGTAGCCTGAGCGTGGCCTGGAGAAGGTTTGGGCCACAGCCATGTGCAGTCAAACCTGAAATTGCTGAAAATGGGGAGGCCAGGCGAGGATGCAGCCAGCACCCCGCACTTACCCTGGGGCGGAAGCAGGAGCTCAGAGCAGGCGGGCAGCTGATTACAGAGCAGGACTCGGGCTGCAGAGCAGACATGGACACCTGTCCTCAGCCCCCTGACCGGAAAGTCACCAGTGTGGGCTCAAGAAGTGGTAAGGGTACAGAGGATGGGGCTGCAGGAGCCGGGCACGCTGGGCCCCATGTGAGCCCACAGGAGGCTGAGGCGGAATTGGTTCAAGTTCTCCAGGCCAGCCTAGGGTTCAAGGCCAGCCTGGTGTCATGGAAACCCTGTCTCAAAACAAGCAGTGGGAGGGAGGGAGGAAGAACGGATGGAAGGAAGGACAGATGGACAGACGAACTAGGCTACAAGGGAAACTCCACCTTGCAGTAAGGTTTTACCTGTCCTCTTCCGGTGATGGAGCGGTGTATCATGAGATGTCTCGTGGGCAGAGCACATGGCGCAGGTGAGCCTTGCTGCAGGTTTGATTCACCTGAAATCAAAGCCACAGTGCGCTGCAATGCCAGGTTCAGCTCCCAGACCACCTGGCACCTCTGACATAGGTGAGTTCTGAAAGCAAGATCACACCCCTGAGACGGAACTTTGGATACCCCACCCCCCAAAAAATGCTGTCAAGAGCAAGTGGGTCCAGAAATAGAGAAAAGTAGCCAGGAGTAGTGGTGGCACCGTGCCAGTAATCCTGGTACTTGGGAGGCTGAGGCAGGAGGATTATCATGGCTTCCAGGCCAGCATGGGATGCATAGTGAGACTCTGGCTCAAAAAACAAAAATAAATCTGTTACCCTGCTTCAGGTCCATCAGCATTTCTGAGTATCTGCAGTGGGTAACAAATTGGCCTGAGTTTTCCTGAGCAGAGTACAATCCTACATTTCCCTTTATTTATTTTTTGATTTTCTTAGCAGACCTTAGTAGTGTATCCTAGGTGAGTGTGAACTTTGTAAGCCTCCTGTCTCAGCCTCCCAAATGTTGGAATTATAGATAGGTGCTACCATGGTTAGCTTTATACTTGTGTTTTGTGCGGGGAAGGGGGTTAGGGGGAAGGGTTTGAGACAGGATCTCAGCATGTAACCCATGCTGGCCCTGAACCCATGGATCCTCTTGTCTCAGCCTCCTAAGGACTGGTGTGTGCCATCGTGCCCAACCACATACTCCTTGGTCTGTTACGAAAGCAACTAAAAATTTTACTGACTCAGTCTTTTTAGTCATTCTGTAAAGTCATGTGGCTGGTGAGACCCAGCCACACATTGGGAGCAGACAGGCCCTTGGCATCCTGTGCGCTGGGGCAGACAGCTCAAGGCATTTAAGAGTTGGGTTGAGGCAGCTAATCCCATTGCTCTGGGAGGCTGAGGCAGGAGAGTCCCAGATTCTAGCTCAGCCTGAACAACTTAGTGAGACCTTGTCTCAAGATAAAACGTAAAAAAGGGGGGCTGCAGTGAAGCCCTGTGCCCCACCCAGTCCCCCAGATGGACTTGGGCCCCCCCCCTGTGGGTGCCCTTTGTGAGTTACACCCTGTGGGCAGGGCACTCAGGGAATCATGAGGGCCCAGAAAAGACTCTGAGCTCTGAGGCTCAGGCTTCAAGGCTCCTCCAGGGTTTCCCTCTTTCCTGTCCTGTCCACTCCTCCTCTCTGCAGACCCCAGAGCTGACCACTATGGCTCTGTGTACCTGGCCAGTGGAGGAACAGCCCACTCCTTGGCCCCACCCAGCCAGCTGTGAGCTCAGGAGGCTGAAGCAGGAGGACTGCCATGAGATTAAGGCCAGCTTGGGCTACATAGTGAGTTCAAGACCAGCTGGAACTATATGGTAAGACCCTGTCTCCATATAAATAAGTAAATACAAACAAACAAAAAATGAAAAAAAATAGACAATGTTGGCACTTTGGAAAATAAGCTGAAATTTTTATATAAAAATTCTGAATTAAAACAATGCTCACAGATGATTGTCCAACAAAAGGATTCTTTATAATATAAGCATAAACGCTTTCTTAGAATAAGGATTTCTACTATTCACAGAACAAGGAATTCTGTTAAGATTTTAAGACTCAAAGGGCCTTGCGGTATCCTGTTTTTCTGCAGTCACCCAGTGTACAGGAATGGAAACAAACAGCAGTCAGCCTTTCTCGTGGGAGCCTGGAGCTGGCCTGCAGCATAGCATGGGACAAGTGTGGGGCGCGGGCACAGCAGCCCCGCAGTCACCAAGGCGCCTGGGCAGCACACACCTTGTACCCGCTTACCCTGGCAGCAACTGCAGAGGCCACAGGGCCCAGGCAGGGCGGTCTGGGAGCTGCATCCTCAGGGAGATCAAGGTCAGCCATCCACAGAGCCAGGCTGACTCAAGGAGCAGCAGAGCCAGAACCAGGGGCCCTCAGGTGAGTCACACTGCTGTCCCTATGGAGCAGTGACCCCACTGACACTGCAATCCTGGGGCTCCAGATTGAGTCTTGATTCTGTGGTCGCTAAGAACCCGGAAAGTCAGGAATTTTCTTGAAGTGGCTTGAAACCCCGAGCACATCTCTTGCTTTGAGTACAATTTCCTACTATTTTGTTTGAAATACTGTTATTTTTTTTTTCTTTTTAAAATAAATAAATAAAAGTACAAGCACCTTGTTGATTGCCTGGAGTACCTGTCACTTTTGAGTGCTTGATTTTTCTTTGAGGGCAAACTGTTCAGATTCTAGCTCAGTATTTTCACCCTTCGCTCTCCGCAGTCCTGACTCAGAGCTCACCTTGTTCTGTGCTGGCTCTGAAATGGCAGCACCTGAGCCCCCAGATAGTCGTTGCTACCCTGTCTGTCTTCAGGCCAACCACAGGTCCCCCACTAAAGCTGGACACCAGCTGGGTGTAGCTCGGTGTCAGAAGAACTGGGGTTCAGTCTCTCATGCTGGGGTATTCTGTCTTACCACTTGACATCCAAACATATCTACAGTTGGTGGCTGCACTGAAATAGCTGACAGTTGATGCTCTCGCTTTACAGATCCCCAGAGCTAGGCGTGGTGGTATACACCAGAGATCCACTACTCAGCAGGCCGAGGCAGGTGTGTGAGGTCAACCTGAGCTACACAGCAAGTTCCTGGTCCACTGGGAAAAATCCCCCCAAAACTCCAAAAATATAATAAATTTACCCATGGAAATATCTCTGATAATCTTTATTTACAAGAGGTATGATGGGGGAAAAAAATCACACAATACACAGGCAGCATTTCTACTAAATTAAACCTTTATTGAATAAAGAACACTCCAGAACACACAATCCAATGGGCCAGGTTACATTACATGCAATGAAGCCGACCACAACAGTGGCTTAATGTGGAATGTCAGACGCATTAGTGTTTTCTGCTGTTGAAAACCATTTGTTCTATGCAGCTGATGGGCGAGAAGGAAAAAGGAACCTCAGATTTTCACCGATCACACATGACGAGTTTCAAAAAGGCACTTGAAGAAACTGGCCGATGTCTTTAGCATACAGTTCAAATAAATTAGTTACATGTGCACTCCTGAAACCTCAGCTTCTCTTGGGTCCCAGATAAAATCTTAGTGCAAACATCGAAGTTGCTGGCCACCCGAGACCGTAGACCCCAGACAGGATGCGTTCTGAATCCATGTGTGTTAAGTAGGCTACGACTGAGATCACCCGCTGCCTCGAATCCAGGCAGGCACAGGCAGCAACAGCTCCATCGAAGCATTTCTCCTAAGCCTCTCACATTAAGGACTAAAGCCTGTTTACAGTACTAAACCTATCATTCAAGCATCAGTGATTATATTTCAGAAAAAAGGAAATCATTCATTTCGGTAATAGCATTACTGCTACATTCTAAAGAGCAAAAGAGACCAAAAAAACTGTAATCAACAAAACCGGCATCCACAGGAGGACACCAGGGAAAAAGTTTTAGGGAAAAGCTGCTCGGCCAGGCTGGCACAGCAGGAATCTTACAATGTAAACACAGGGCCACACCCGAGGCCCCGGAAAAGGATCGGGTCAGAACGCCTTGTATGCCGTGTGTGCTGCTTTCAAATCCGCATTTGGGAGTCTGTGCTGCACCTTTTGTACCAATCCACGACGAATAAGACACACGTGCGCACACGCCTGCGCACACACACACACACATGCACACACACGCACTCAACTGTCAGATACCAGGCATGGCTTGTTTCCCTGACGTGCGCTCAGAAGCGTGGTAAGTGATACCGAGTGTGTCCGGCAGAGTCCTTGGGCACTGGGCAGCGGTGGGCTGAGGGCTGCATGAGCGGGCTGGATGTGCAGCAGGTCGCCCACCCCAGGGCCTTGTCGGAACTTCTGACGTCAAGAACAGCAACAACAATAATAATAATAAACAACGGAGCCGTGCATGTCCAAGGGCGCCCACAGGGGCAGCCTGGACAGCGCCCTCCAAGTGCAAACGCAACAATGGAATGTTTCAGCGAAGACCAAGCACAGGCCTCGTCTTTCTCTCATGGAAAGAAAGAGGGTGTTCAGGAAGTGTCTGTTCCTGGCCAAAGGTATTTCGGTTTCTTGGGAAAATAAACATTAAAACAATATATTCAGCCATAACCATCAGCCCCCCTGTCACACACAAAAACACACACACACACAGGCGCTCCGGGGTGTGGGGGAGAAAAGCCCTTAACTACATCTCACCTACACAACTCTGGGGAGAGCCAGAGTCCTCGGAATCCACTACGTGAAAGACCAGCATGTACCTCCTCCCACCCTCCCGCCCACCCCCCGCCTGTCCCGTGCCCCCGAGAACCTACAATGCTACGTCAGTCTGTCCCAGGCCTCCAAGGAGGGCCGCCGAGTACCACCTCGCTGGAACAAAGGAACACAAGATGCCTGTCCTCCAGCACCACTTCTTCTCCACCACCAAGTGGACCCCACAGCTCCAAGACGGGGTCTAGATCTCCAGGTCGTCGGGCCGGGGCCTGCTGCTGGCCCGGCTGCTGGCCCTGCTGGACGGCCGCTGGTCCACGATGGCCAGGGGCTGGAGTTCATGTCCCGCTGAGATCTTCTTCGAATTCTGGTTGTCGTCAGGGAAGTCAAAAGGCTGGGCATGGGAGTTGGAGATGGTGCTGCCCGCCTGGCCCATGCGGTTCTGCTCCGCACTGTAGTTGGCCCAGTTCTGCTCACTGGCCTGCTTGTTGTAGTTGCGGCAGGAGGAGTTGTTCCTGTCCCCGGTCACCAGCTTGTACCCGGGTGGGGACATGGGTGAGAGCGGCGCAGTGGGCGAGGAGCAGCCGTTGAAGTAGGCATACTTGGGGGAACCGCAGTCCTTGGAGGGGCTTAGCGGGCCGCCAGCCGGGTGGTAGGGGTCGCTCCTGCCCTTGACTCGGTCCTTGACGCCCTTGAAAAAGACGTAAAAGAGCTCAATGATGTTGAGGGCCAGCGAGACCAGGGACACCACCAGCATGAAGATGATGAAGATGGTCTTCTCGGTGGGGCGCGACAGGAAGCAGTCCACCTGGTGGGGACAGGGGTCACGCTTGCAGGTGTAGACGGCGCTGAGGCTAAAGCCATAGATGTACCACTGGATGAGCAGGAAGGCCACCTCAAAGACCGACTTGAAGAGGATGCTGATGATGTAGGTGCGCAGCAGCCCACCACGCATCTTCACCTTGCCATGCTCCTCGATGCCATACTTGAACTTCTTGATCTCGATCTGCTTCAGATGCATTTCCACATTGGCGCCGTCCGTCTGGGCTACCTTGAGCTCCTCCTCCTTCTTGTTCAGCTTCTCCTCCTTGCGCATCACGTAGAAGACGTGTGCCAGGTAGAGCAGCGTGGGCACCGACACGAAGATGATCTGCAGCACCCAGAAGCGCACGTGTGAGATGGGGAAGGACTTGTCGTAGCACACATTCTCACAGCCCGGCTGCTGCGTGTTGCAACGGAAGGCTGACTGCTCGTCGCCCCAGGCCGACTCCACCGCTGTGCCCAGCAGCAGGATGCGGAAGATGAACAGCACGGACAGCCACACTTTGCCCCCCGCCGTGGAGTAGGCCTGGACCTTGTCCAGGAGCTTCCCAAGGGCGCTCCAGTCTCCCATGCTGGCTGCCTGCTGACCACCTGCAGAGACAAGAACAGCGCGTGACTCCTGAGCGACAGATCTCGGAGACAGGGCCCCACAGAGCCCCACCCTCCCAAGTGCTGGCAGCCAGAGTACTGCAAATGGTCTGGCAGCCTCCTGGCCTTCTCCAAGAGCAGGATAAGCACACTGCCAACCGAAGAGGCTTCCTGTCTCACGTGCCACCCCCAGAGGCCTTGTGCCCACCACACCCCACAGTGGATTTGAGTCCAGACATCGATCGGCTCTGAGCAGAAGCTGTGTCCCTGAGGAGGCAGGCGCCTCTGCTCACTTGATGGTCCCATGAAAAGGGCAGCCTCCCGGGGCTGGGCTGGACCCTGCTGCCCCACCGGGGGGCAGATACCTGGCATGGGGAGAGGCAGCTGGACTTTACCCGAGTCCCTCTGCAGCATCTCCTGATGCCGCTGTTTGCCCAGCAGTCACTGACCAGTGTCACAGGGCCAAGCCACGTGACCCCCATGCACCAAGCCCCACAGCGATGGAACACACACAGCTGCGTGGACACCTCGTCGCAGTACTGGCATCTCTGTGTGGCATGGATGCCTGGGGTGGGAGTGTCCCGTGTGGGGCTGGCAGGGGCTTACACAGCCAGCCAGTGCTCCAGGGGAGGACTCACTGATGGTGAACATGTTTTTTAAAAAATCTGCAAGGTTGCTACCTTGGAGCACAGCTTGGAGCTCCAGGGAGTTTCCCCGGGAGGACGGCACACCACCCAGGCTTTCCCTCCTCATTCAAGGTAAAATCTTTCTTCGTTTTGTTTCGTTTCCCTAATTTGTTTGTTGAGACGGGCTCCCACTATGCAATCCAGATAACCCTGGAACTCTCGGGCAACCCTCCTGCCTCAGCCCCAGTGCTGGTATTAGGGCTTGGGGCCTTTGCGCCTGGTTTTGAAGTCAAGTCTAACTGTGTAAATGCTCCCAGCAGCTGTCACCAAGTTCTCTGGCTTCTGTGGAACTGGAATTGGACTGCACACAACACAGCAGTCCCGGAGACACGGTGTGAGTGTCTGGGCAGTGGGGTGGGGACTGAGGTGGAGCACCGGCCGCCCCTCCCTCTGGGGTCCCTGCACTGCAGGGGCCTGGAAGTTTTTACTTTTTGTCACTTTTTAAAGCAAGCGTCCAGGTGGACAGTGGTTTTTCAGGTGTTTTCCTGCTCAAAGTGTTTAGAAATAGGAACGCTGTCAGTGAGGCAAGGAGGGGTGTGCTATGCTGTCTAGGGCCCCAGCGGCTCTGCCCTCCTCACCAGCCTGCGAGGAAGCCTCCTTAGTGGTGGCTGCTTCTATTATGAAGATGTGGTGGCTCTGTCCTAATAAAAACCTGCACAGTTCTTAGAAACTCTCACTTTCCATTTCCCAAGAAGAGATAGCAGGGCCACAAATGCAGGTAAACAGGGCCGCTGATCACTGGGCTAAGGATGGAAGAGGAGCTCGAGGAGGAATCAAGTTATCACACCATCCAGCTGTGTGGAGTGGGGGGTCCACGGAAGCCAGAACCCACAGGTCCACCATCCTAGATCCCACAACGCCGTGCAGAGCCCCTGCCCTGTGGTAAGCTCAGCTAGCCGGTTCCGACTCCCAACCTGGGCAATATTCATACCCTGGCAGGATGCGCACAACCTCATCCAGGCTGTGGGGAGCCCAGACCCTCGGCCTGCATCCCTATGGCATCTATTCTCAGCCTGGTCACCCCGCCTGCCACCCAGCCATGCTCAGAGCCAGGGCTCCTGACTCTGAGTGACAGCGAAGTCCTCCCCATCCCCTGTGTAAGGTGCAGCTGAGTCCACTTGGTGTGAGTCTGTGGGTGTCATCACTGTCCCAGCATAGGAAGGGCTCCCATCTACCACTGTGGTTCAGGGGGCTGGGGCTGACCCGTGGCACGCACCCCACTGTCTGAGAGACCTGTACAAACCCTCTGTGCTGGCTGTGTGCCTCCCCCAAAAGAATGAACCAATGGTGCGGTTTCTCTGGCTGTCCTTGGGCACCTCACACTTCCAGAGTTTCAAGGGCAAGCGGAGACAGAGACAGGAGCGGCACAGCGCCTCCCTGTCAGGGCAAGTTTCCAAGTGACACTGCTGCGGCTGGGCAGAGCTGTGCGTGGGCAGCTTTAGGGGCGCCCACGCAGCTCCAGGACCGCACTGAGAACTCTGTCCAGCCAGAGTTCAGGGCACCCTAGCTGGTGACTGCAGCCTATGACAGTACTGGGCAGGGCAGTGCAGGGCTGTGTCACCCAGGTGAAGACCACAGCTCTGCTTGGCCTACAGGAATGCCCTGGCCCTGGTCACCTTCACCCTGTGTCCTCACTGGGCACCAGGGGCCCCAGAACCCATCCATGTAAACTGCACTCCTGTCCCATTCTGCCTGTGCACAGACACTTTGGCCACCTCCGACTCCTTGGTGAGGGACGGTGACAGTCATGGATTCTCCCTGGGGAAAGGGGACGCAGCTGCTCACAAGAGCTGGACATCCCAGTGCGTCCTTTCCCCAGCACGGGGTGGGGACAGAAGACACACAGCGCTGCCACCCTGCTCTCTCCCCTTCCTCCAGTCACTTTGGGGAATCGGAGGTAACCCCAAGGCCAGGAGTCATGATATTCAGTGGGGATCTGAGTAACCTCAAAAGTCTATTTCCATCCAAGCTTCCCTAGCCCCACCCCTACCTCCAAAGGGGTTTTTATAAATTTATTTTTGAACCAGGATCTTCTTGCTGAGATGCTCGGGTTGGCCTCCACATGCGACCCTCGGGCCTCAGCCACCCATTGCGCTGGGATTACAACCATGTGCTGCCTCCCTGGCTGGCTGTCCAGAGTTTCTCCCAGACAGTGGACAGTGCTGCACCAAAGTCACCCAGCTGCTCCCACGGGCTCCTCGGGTTTTCTGTAAGAGCCCCGCACTCACTCGAAAACACAGGCTTAGTACCCCGCAAAGTGCAGCCAGGACTTTGTAATAGGTTCTGTAGTTGTGGCTCATTTATTTGCCTGGTTTTGATAACTTTTCTTTAGCAAATGACCACTGAAACAGTGAACAGGCATACAGTCTCTAAAAACTTAGGAAACCCGCTGGGATGTGAAGCGCACGGAATTTCCTACCATGGCTTGAGTCTGGTGACTACTGAGGCTGTACCCCCCGCTAGAGGACAGCCACGGTCATGGAGGCGGAACTCTGCAGACAGGCTCCTTCTTGGCCAGCAGCATACTTGTTGGACCAAGGAGCGTTCTAGAGACACCTGAGGGTGCTGGCTGTGTTAGCCCGGGCTCCCAACTCAGTCGATGCAGTCGGATGTCTGCCTCATCGGGGAGCACGGAGCAGTCCCGAAGCGCGGCCCCCGCCCTCCCCTCTGCACACCTTGGAAACACCTAGGGCCGAGTGGAGGCTGTGGGCAGCTGAAGGTGGTAGGCCAGGGACAAGTGGCCACAGCGCTGACTCTGGGGACACAGAAGCCTGGTGAGGACGCCTCAAGGCCGGCCTGGCCAGGAGCGCTCCCGGGTCCTCCAGCTCTGGGAGTCCCTGGTGGTGACAGGACTTGGGTGCCCAGGTTGTCCCTCGGGGTGTGGCCTTTTTCTCCTGCCACCCCGGTGTACAGTGAAGGTCACATTTCCCAGGGGACCAAGTCAGGGCAGCCTCCAGGTGGTCGAGGAAGCCCCCCCCCACTGCATCACAGACCGCTGTTCCTGCGGCACCTTTGTGTCTCCACCAGGTGCCATCCTGTCCCCAGGCCCAATGATCCTTTCTCTTGCTGCTCATGCCCAGGGTGGCCCTGGGGGCCCAAGGACACCACCCAAGACCCGAGGACCTCTGCGGCCCAAGTTCCTGGGCCTGCACCTCACTGCCTCAGCCTCTCGCTGGGCCGCCTATGAGTCTAGACCAGCGGCTTCAGCTCAGATCCTCGCACACATGGCTGCTCCTGGGTGCCCAGCATCACACCCAGCATTGGGGAGCCCTGGGGCTGTGGGGCCACCTCCTGGCCTCCCAGGAACCAGGTCCTGACCCAGCCCAGAGCCTCCCAACACTTGCTCCTCTCCCAGCGCCCTGGGGCAAGCCGGGCCTCACTTATGGGTTGATCCCCACTGCAGGTAGCTCTGCCTGCCCTGCACTGCTGCCTTGCACTGGGTGCCCTCTCCTAGTGCCCCACACAGGCTGGGCCTCAACTCCAGAGCCCCAGCCTTCCTAATCCAGGGAGCCCAGGAGGAGCCACGTGGAAGCCCAGGAGCCGCCGGCCTAACAAAGCACTCGACCACAAAGGCGTCCGCTCTGCCCTGCCCAGGCGTGGACCGTCCACCCACATCGCCACGGCAGAACGCCTGGAGGGTGGCCAACCGCAGGGAGTGTAGTCCCACCTGCACCCCAACTTATGCGGTGTCCTTCGAGTGCGCTGCCCAGGCCAGGCCCTAGCAGCGTACCGAGCTCGGAGTTGGGGTCCCAAGCAAGCTGCTGCCCGGGTGCACAGGGCTGCAACCTCTGCCTGCCTCGCTGGCAACAGGCGCTTTCAGAACAATGCGCACACGCGCTCGGGACGCCGCCGAGCACCGGGACGGGCTAGCGGGCACCGGCCTCCTTCCCGCGACAGCAGTACCGGCCCCCCGCGCGACCCGGATTCCAGCAAAGCCTCTGCAGAAAGAGAAACCAACGGGACGCCTGTACCCGCCTCACTCACGCTGTGGCTGCGAAGCAGGCTGGCCTGGCGGCCGCTGTCCTCAAAAACGGGGTACGCGGGGCCCAGAGGCCAGGAAGGTTCAGAGCCGGGGGCGCGCCGAGCGAGCTGAGCTGCCGCTGCTTCAGGGACAGGCTCCTTCGGCCTCCTCCTGCAGGGAGAGCGCCGAGACCTCCAGAGCCGCTCGGGCCGGGAGCTCAGAGCTTTTAAAAGTTTCAAGCCACTGACTCAACTTGGAGGAGGAGTTAGAGGAGGGGACGGAGCGGCCGGAGGGGCGGGAGCTGGGATCTGGGGAGGAGGCTGGGCGGGTGGGGATCGGCCGCGGGACGCAGGGTCCACCCCCAGAGCATCGGCCGGCCTGGGAGAGGCTTCTGCTCTTGGAACCCCAGGCCGGGAGCTGTTTGCACAGAGAGACCAGAGACGCAGAAAAGTTGTGTCTTTTTCAATGCTACGATCCCTAAATTTTAAAAAAAGCTACAGTGAATAAAAATGGGGAAGCCGGGTGTGGTGACACACGCCTGCAATCCTAGCACTTGCTGGAGGCTGAGGCAGTAGGATTGAGTGGATTCAAGGCCTCGGGCTACACAGTGAGTTCAAGGCCAGCCTATCTCCAAAAAGGGGGGGGGGCGCAAGGGTGTGCAGGACTCTGGGCCCCCGCGGTGAGGGCGGAGGGGAGGGTATGTGAAGTCCGGCTACTTCCTCCCGCAGGGCACGCGCACCGCCTGGGGCAGGCGCGGGTCGGCTCGGAGGACGGGACCCCGCACCACGCGATGTCCCCGCACGCGCGTCCTCTCTGTCCCGCGCACACGTCGGGAGCACACGCGCCCCGAGTACACCGACGGGGCGGCGTCACGCGGGGAGTGCGTTACACGCCGTGGGTTCCAGCGCGGGCTGATGCTCGCGGTCCCTGGGCACGTCCGCTCCGCAGTCAGGACCCTGGCGGCCCCGCGGGGAGCAGCCCGTGGGCACGCCGAGGTCCGCGCTGCAGCCCGAGCCGGCCCTGCACCGCTCGCGGGCTCCCCCTGCAGGACGCCGGCCGGCCCGGCCCGCGGAGCGCCGAGCTCAGCGGCTCCCCGCACTGTCTGCGTTTGCACCTCCAGGGCTCTGCGGGGCTCCAAGCCGAGGAAAGAGGAGGAGAGGCGCTCGCTCCAGCGGCCACCCGGGCCCCCTTGTCAATTTGTTCGTTTATATTGACAGTGAAAGACTGGAAAATGAAATTGATAGATATTGTGTATGATATCATCCAGAAATGTAAATATGTGTAGCTGCAAGCGAAACTTTAAAAAGTAGGCCAAAGATTCAACACGTCAAGCTATAAAAAATTTATGGACGTTAAAGCCCTCAGTAAACAGAAAGGTATAATTGAGAGAGTGAGAGTGAGAGGGAGAGAGAGAGAGAGTCTCGCCATGTAGTTTAGGCTGAGCTTGAATTCACTATGTAAATCAGACTGGCCTCCAATTTCTGGAGATCCTCCTGCCTCAGCCTCCAGAGTGCTAGGATTACAGGGTGGACGCCACCACCTTTGGGCTTCATCTATCTTTTTGAAACACGATTCGTTCCTATAGTACTATCCGTAGTCACACACGGAAACTACCCAAACTGCCCAGACTTCTTGCTTCTCCAGCTGGCCCCGCTCCTCCTCACCCAGCCTGGCGGCCTCCCTAGACTCACATCAGCACTGCTTTCCTTTGTAAAATCACTAGGCAAGCACAGTGGTGACCGATACCTACTTTGTTAAAAACATTCCCAGGATGATAATCTAGTCAGTTGTATAAACAGCAGCCAGTGGTTGACTGCCTTTAACAGATTTTCAAAGCAAAGTGATGGAGTTTGTTTCAATCCTGCTTGGTTAGGTCTGTGGGTGGGTGTTGGTGTCTGTGCACCGCTATTCCCTCTTTCTATAATGTTTCCCACGTGACCGATGGGCTGGAAATCAAACTACAGAACCCTGCTGACCAGCGCCGGGTCCACACAGACCCTCAGGGTGGACCGGCTCAGCCCAGCCCGAGCCACCGACCAGACGCCGGCTTTTCTGCTGCAGGAATGCCCTGCATCTGCTGTGTCTAAAATTACTTTTCCAAAAGCCTCAAAATGATTTTACCAAAGTTCTGCTGACAAACGCAGGCATTTGATGGGCTCTTCTCTTTGTCTGGAGTATCGGCATAAAAACGCAGTCCTGGGCCCCTTGAGACGCACAGTGCACCGTACCCCCTGCTTGGGGGTACAGCTCCCAGGGCTTGGGGTGACCCAGAGCAACTGCTGTTCTGCCTCCTACTCCAGCAATGTTGCTGGGTTATACCTTTGAGCTAGCATATGTATTTTTAAAAATATATCCCACAAAGTCCTGAGTTCAATTCCCAGTACACCCCCCAAAAAAAGTATCCCATCTACCTATCCTTAGAAGCTTGTCTCCCTCGAAATGTTTTAGATTTTCTTTCTCTTTCTCTTTTTTTTTTTTTTTTTTTTTTTTGCAGGACTGGGAATTGCACCCAAGATCTTCACACTGAGATTCGTCCCCAGCCCTTTTTTGTTTTGTTTGCTTTTTGGTTTTTGAGACAGGATATGGCTACATAGCTCAGGTTGGCCTTGAACTCACTACATAATGTAAACTATGCTCAAACTCACAACAACCCTCCTACCTCAGCGTCCTAAGTGAGGCATCCAGCCAGAAAGGCCTCCCATTTTGGACTCAGGATTCTCAGGCTCAAAAAGGAAAGTGGCATATGCCTACACTGAGCTGGGACCCCACCCCTGGGCAAAGCTCTGCTCCCTCAGGGCAATAGGTGGAAGATAATCCAAGGACACCCTTGAGAGCATCCAGGGTCCCAGCAGAAGCCGGCCAGGGAGCCACTCACAGGCTTCAGGACAGAGCCCTAGAGACCCCAGGAATTCGGCCTTCCTGAGTCTCAGGCCTAGAGTCAAAGAGCTCCGGAGCTGTCAGGAGATGCCTTTCAGAGCCCCGCTGACCCCTGGGGCCAGGCCTGTGAGGGTCCTGCAGCCCAGTCCACAAAGCCCATCCACGGCAATAGCTGTGTCCAGGGTTTGTCCTTGGCCTGCTTCGACATCTTCCCAGCGCCCAGGAAAAGATGGACCTGCAGCTTCTCCAGAGAGACCTGTTCTGTTCCTGTGTGATATGACAGGAAATGAGATGTGGCTGCTGTGCAGCCAAGCTATGCCCGCATGTTTGATGAGGAGCAGGGCAGTGCTCAGAGGGCCTCCAGGGCCAGGCTTCACTGCACCTATGGGTGCTGCTGAGAACACTGTCCCATCGGCTCCCCAAATCCCACCCTGTCCCCAAAGGTCCTGCAGAACTGAGGCCATCTCCTGAGTCACTCAGGGTCCGGACTGCCTACCACAGGGCTCTGGGTCCAGAGAACTCAGTGTCCAAGCCGGGCACCGCCCTATCTCTTTGAGAAGTGCTGGGCACCTGGGTACCATCGGGGCCCACGTTCCCTTTTCATTTAGGGATGTGCACCGATGCAGGGGAACCTGGGTGGATTCTTTTTTTTTTTTTTTTTTTTCTTTGTCTTTTTTCCTCTTTATCGGAACCAGGGATTGAACTCACAACTGCCTGCTTGCAAGGCAGGCGCTTTATGCCGCTGAGCTAAATCCCCAGCACCAGCTGGGTGGATTCTTGAGGGTCCTGAAAACACTGCCTATCAATCCTCTGAAAACCTTGCTTTTGAGCTGACTGGGCGAGGCATCCAGTTCATCCTGGTCTCTGGCTGCAGAGCAGGATGGAAAGGAAAAGGGTCATCAGGGCTGAAAGCAGGCTGGTGACCGAGCCTTTGAGGGTCACTTATGGAAAACCAGCCAAGTGCAGTGTGGTCTGGTCCCAGCAGGCGCCAGAGTGGGACAGTGACACAGTGGGGCAGCCACGGGAGCTGCTCGTGGAGGCCAGTTCAGCAGGTGGGCAGCAAGGGAATTCCAGGGAGTTAATCCCAGTCTACCTCTTCCCGTGCAGCCCATGGCTGGAGTAAAGAGCTAAGATGTGTTAGGGGGGCAAGGGGTCCTGAGTCGGCCAGAATAAGGCTTTATCAGGACAAAGGCCTGAAGCCAGGGCCTCACCCAGACTTTATTCATTGTGAAGAAGGGAGTGACTTGGGGGTGACTGTGAGAATGGCGGGAATTTGTGAGGGCTGTGAGCTGGGCTGGGGAGGTGGCTGAAGCCCCAGTGTGATAAGCAGAGGGGAGGATGCGCAGAAAGGCCGCCTGCACAGCACAGCTGAGCCGGCATCTGGTGCTCGGAGGCCAGCGCTGCAGCTCTGAGGTGCACCTTTCTGCCCTGGGCAATCAGTCACGCAGCCCCTGACCTCAAGGCTCAAACCAGTTGACAGCATGGCGGGGGGGGGGGGGGGTCGGCCTCCCACCCTGTCACCCTGTCACAGAGTTTAGAGAATCACGGGGCAGAGAAACAGGGACTGCAGCCTAACTTCAGAGATCCTGCATCTGTACCTCAGAGCCCTGTCTAATTGCTGAGAGCCAGTTGCAGGCTCAGCTCGCTCTGCACACATCAGTGCATGGAGAACGGGCCAGGTTTGGGCAGAACGGAGATGACTACTCTTTGGCCCAGGAGGGTGGTTCAGGTGGCCCTCTGGTCCCAGGCCCCTCAGACCCTGTCTCCAGGGAAACTCAGAGGCAGAGTCCCTGCCCAGGGCACCCAGAGCTATGCCCACCGCCCGTTCTGGGACCTCAGCCCAGAGTCGGCTGCTGCATAGGAGACGGTCGAGGGATTTGTGCTGGGAGAAGCGCTCAGGAGGGCAGGTAGGGGGGTGCTGGCCCCGACTGTTCCAGCCACAGAAGAAGTTCATGCAGTCCCTGCCTCATGCCTCTTCTGCTCTGAGGCACCCCACTGCTGTGGCCAGGTGGGGGCTGTTGTAGGACTGGGGTCCCTAACAGGGGGACCGTGGTCTGAAGAGAAAGCACCAAGCACCCCTGAACCAGACACGGGAAACGTGTTGTCTCCTCTCAGAAAACTGCTTTTCTCCTCGTCACCCTCAGTCACCACCCTTTCGGCCTCCGCCCCAGGTCACAAAACGACTCCACTTGGGTTTTTGGGACCCTCCTGGATGATCTGAAAGCTTCCCCTAATACAGGGAGTGACCCACATCCTGTAGAACTGTGGAATCAGTGTGGAGACGCCTCAGAACGTGGAGACTGGACATTCCACTCAACCCAGCCGTGCCCCTCCTAGGCATCTTCCCACCAGAGTTGAAGCTCATTCACAGGGAGACATAGACGTCCCTGCTTACAGCAGTCCAATTCCTAATAGCCAGATCTTGGAAGCAGTGTGTGTGCCCATCAGCAGGCAGATGGAGACAGATAACGTGGTATTACATACACACACTGGAGTACTACACTGCCGTGAAGGATAAACTCAAACATTCTAGGCAAATAGGCCATGATGTTAAGTGAAATAGACAGAAAGACAAGCTTGCACATCATGAGGCTTCTCTTATATGAGAATCTCAAAAATATATAGCTAGAAATAGAATATCGATAAACAGAAAGTAGGGGAAAGCCCAAATATTTGTCCAAATTAACTATTCCATTGTTTTAAAAATATTTTAACATATATGCTAAATTATACTAGTTTTTTAGTTCATTGAAAAGTCAGTTTTGAGCTATTATCTGTTCTTTGTAAGAGACTTCCAACTATGTCTTGTACTTTGAGTAACTACTTTTTAGTAACTATATTAACTACTGTTATTCTCATATTTTATTTTTATTAAGTTGATTGGTACATTTTAGGTGTCCACAATGATCACATTCATCATAGCGAATCTGAATCTGTTATTCTCACGTTTTTAGTGACATTTTATTTTGCTTTTTCATAAAGATGTTGTTACAAGAGGGCTGTGGTGTTTGCCCAGTCGGAAGGCCAGAGAGAGCTGAGCCTGGCAACACAGGTCCCTGCCCCAAACTGGTGACTGTGTGAATCAAAAGGGCACTGTGGTGCAGTGGGGCACTCCTGCACGCCCAGCACTCAGGAGGCTGCGGCAGGAAGGTTGCCATCAGTCTCTGCCAACCTAGGCTGCACAGATAGCTGAAAGTCAGCCTAAACTACATAGTGTGGCCCAATCTCAAGGAAAGGAAAGCAAAAAAACAATGTTTTTTTAAAAGGAGAACTGGGTGTGGTGGCACATTCCTGTAATCCCGCACTCAGAGGCTGAGGCAGGAAAACTGAAGTGAGTTTTAGGCCAGCCTGGATTTCAGAACAAGCCTCTGACTTAATAAATAAATGAATAAATAAATAACTCTAAAAAGAAGGAGAGCTCTGTAGCGGGGAAAAGTGAATGTGAGGACCTGAGCCGAGGCGTTAGGACAGCAGCAGCGTCCGAGCGCCAGGAGGCCGCGTGAAGTCCAGGGCAATGGCTCCGGGCTCGGTTTGGAGAAGACAAACCCAGAGGACGCGGCGTGGTGGGCCTGGCGCGGGGAGCTCGGGCTCCCAGGGTCGCCGTCCGGGGAGAGGGGCGCTCGCTCCAGAGCCTGGGTGGTCCGGAGGCCGGGGAGGGAGGGAGGCAGGGCGGCCCCGGGGACGAGGCCCCGGCCGCGGAGGCGCTAACCTTGGACGGAAAAGCCTTCGCCTGCAGCGGGAGCGGGCGGCCGGGCGCAGGGTGAGGGTCACACGCGGATGCGGAGTCACGGGAGAGGCGGGCACAGACCGGGGCTCCGCCTTGCAGACCCGTCTTAGCATCGGCGGGCACCCCTGCTTCCCGCACGGCTGCGGGGTCCACGAAAACAAGCAGAGTACGATGAAGCGTCGGCTGAGCTCGAGCTCGGGCCCCTCCCGCCTCAGCCCCCGAGTGCTGGGCTCCCAGGCGTGCGCACCTCGCCCGGCCGGGCGTCCTCCCTGGTGTCGGGGTGGCCACCGAGCCCGGACCCACGCGCGTCGGGCGCGCTTTCTGGCGCAAAGGTCCCCGGCCGCGCCCCGGTGCGCCCCCTTCCTTGCTCCTGCGCACTTCCAGGACCCGAGATCGGAGTGGGTCAGCCCGGGCGCAGCCGCTGGGCGGCGCGAGTCTCCGTGTGCGCGTGCGCGTGCGTGTGCGTGTGCAAGGAGAGCCGGGCGGGAAGAGCGGGGCTCTGGCGCCCCCTTGTGTGCGCAGGGAGAGGACCGCCGCTGTGCGCCCGCGCACGTTCGCGTGAGGCGCGTTCCGGAGACGCTCGTGGCCGCCGCGGGCTCCGGGTGATAGGCAGGCCGCTGGCGCCCGCAGGTGGCGTACAGTCAGTGTCCAGCTCGGGGTGCAGGACCTTTACGCTTGGGGTTCTTACTTTTCTGTTTCTGTTTTTTGTTTTTTTGTCTTTTTGAGGGAGGGTTTCATTCTGCAGTTCAGACTGGCCTTGAGCTCACTTTGTAGCCCAGGCTGGTCAGGTACTTGCAAGGATCCTCCTGCCTCAGCTTCCCGAGTGCTGGGATTCCCGACTGCACCACCACACATGGCTTGAGGTTCGCCTTATTAGAATTTGGGAAAGCAAGCAAATAGTGGAAAAAGAGAAAATCAATTTAGTAGTTTGTGTTTTTTTTTTTTTTTTTTCCTTTAAATGGGACCGAGTTCTCCTTAAGATTCCACAGGAGTCTATTATTGTTGCTGTTGTTATTTGGGGTTTTTGAGCCAGGGTCTCACTGTGGGCTCCAGGCTGCCTCCGCCTCCTGCTGGGATGATGTCGGAGAACTTCACCAAGGCCATCGCAGTGCTGTTTTGAAGAATCCTGTTAAGGGTATTCTCTACGTGGAGAACTGCCCGGGAGCCAGGCTCGGGGTTCACGATCAGGAGCCCTTTATGTAAAACATTATTTTTGATTATGTGACAAAAGACAGCCAGTTGCTCTGATAACGTTGCTGGCAACAGAGTCAGTTACAAATATTTATATAGGCAGTCAGACAGAGCTGGGCCCTCAAAGGAGCCAGGGCAAAGACCAGGTATCTTGCAACTGAGGGGGAGACAGATACCTCCACTGTGGACCGGACCTCAAGACAAAGAAAAAACAAATGCACCCACACCCTAAGGATAAACAGCTGGCACTGACATCCCCTTTTTTTTTTTTTTTTTTAATCTTTTTACTTTTTACCGGATCGGCATTGACATTCTAAATAGGATCGATCACCTTGAGGAAGCCAGGAGTCACCCGCCCAGCCCCCACAGGAAGAACCCTGATCCATAGGCTTGCCTGCTTGGGCGAAACTGGCCTCCTCATTTGTCCCTGACTTAGTTTTACGTGAACAATTAAACTTATTGGTTGACCACAGTTCTGTCCCACCTCGTGTCTCTCTGCCTTGTGAGTTCCCATGTTTCCCTATCATGGAACCGCCCCACCTCATATTTTATATATAAAAGCCCCTAGAAAAGACAAGAGTCTTTGGCAACCTGCTCCCAACCCCTTCTGTCTTTCTCTCAGTAAATATTTCTACTCTTAACCTCCAATGTTCCTAAAATTCATTCTTTGATTTTAGAGAACACGAACTCAAACAAGACATCTAGTAGGCTGGGAGTTTCATTCCCCTATATCAGTATGATAATACCCATCTTATTCGTGTATTAATGTATCACACAGTGAGCCCTATGTACATTAACTGTGTCAGTTAAAAATAAAAATATCTAACCCAGGTGTGGTGGTGCACATCTGTAATCCAGCACTTGAGAGGCTGAGGCAGGAGGGTTTCCATGAGTGAGTGGCCAGCCTGGACTACATAGTAAGCTCAGCATAGCCTGAACTACATTACCACCTGTCTCAAAAAAAATAAGAAATAGAAAAATTGTAAGAGCAAGAAGACTTTTGTACTGATTAATAGTCTAAGTAAACTAGAAATTTCTGTCAGCAAAGGGTCATCTAAGAAGTATTTTATATTTGGGCCGAATAAAATGGGTGCTGAAGATTTAGCAATCACTCGGCACACTGCTGCTCTCTCCCATATGCCAGATCAAGTGGGCTGTGGTTTCCGACCTGCAGGGATTGAGCTCAGTTACACACACACACACACACACACATATGGCAGGATGGTTTGCATGTTAACAAGCAATGAAAAGATTTCCTGTTGGTTCAAAAGTCAGCAGAGATCAAAATCCCACACAGAAGTATTTATCATGCTTGGTTATAGCACCATTTGCTGGTAATTAAAACACCTCTCTGGTGTATGTGTTAGGGCACAGGAAGGGGTCCCTATGGGCAGCTTGATAAGATCAGAGTCCTTTATAAACACCTCTGGCTTAAAAGAGTTTCTATAGATGTCCCACCATGATGGCACACGTCTGCAATCCCAGCAACTAGGAGGCTGAGGCAGAAGGATCCCTGAGGGCTATGTAATGAGTTCAGCCTACACTGCATAACGGGTTCTTTTCCACAACCCTGTTTCAGGACAAAGAAAATAAACTGTGGGAGATGGGGAGAGTAGAGTTTTCATAGCTTACAGTATAGCATGAAACAGCACATTTGCCTCTGGGAAGTGGCTGTCATTGTAACTGCATGCTGCATTTCACCCTGCATAGCCCCTTGAATGATGGAAGTTAAAGGCTCTGTTCGGCCTGATAGAACTTCCCGTTCACTCGCCCCTTGGCGACAGGAGCAGGACACGGGCGGCAGAAGTGAACACACGGGGTCTTGGTGTGATCTGGAATTCCACAACAGACAGCTTGAGCTGTGCCTGGCCCCGGTAGAGGTGAAGACCTCGGAGGCTCTTCCCTGGGCCTGCTTTGGAATCTGCAGTGCCCACTTTGAGTTTTTCCATGGATTAGGATACTGTGCTGACTGAGAGGGCCCCAAAGAAAACGCAAGCACAATTATTTTTCTGTAGTAGGCTTTGGAGATTGAGCCTGCAGCGGCTCTGCCCCTGCCTTTTCTAGAGTTTTTATTTTTATTTTGCAACAGGGTCGCACTAAGTCCCCCAGACCAGACTTGAATTTGAAATCTTTCTGCCTCTGCCTCCCAAGTAACTGAGATTATAAATGTGGGTAACCATGCTTGGCACAAATAGCATCTTAAAAAGGACAAGAAAAGAATTGCAAAGATTAATTTATTATTACAAAGATTAATTTATGATTACAAAGGTAGCTATAGGAGATTGGGTGTATAATTTCTGATAAAAGGATAGATAAATCAAGGGCTTTATGAACATCAAAATAAACAACCAAGAAAGTGAAGAGACAGCCTACAGAAGGAAAAACTTGCTAGCTATTCCTTCACAGAGGACTAAAATCTAAAATATAGCCAAGCATGATGCTACACACCTGTAATCCCAGCATTTGGGAGGCTGAGGCAGGAGGATTGCTGTGAGTTTGAGGTCAGCCTGGTGTTGGGGCTGTTGAAGCCGAGTACACATGCAGGGCTGTGGGGTGACCCAGGTGCGGCTGATCTAAGAACCAGGAGAAGACTCTGGGAGCAAGATAGGCTACAGCTGGGGACACCTGGAGACTTTCTGGATACTTTTCCTTAATCAGCATAGTCTGTTGCTCTGAGGGGTCCTTGAGGCCCTCCCAGGGTCCTGCTTGTCCACTGGACTCATTGCTGGTTCTGATTAATTAGCGGCCACCCAAGCTCAGTCTGCTGGCTAGCAGAGGTACGAGCTCTGTGGAGGTTCTCACTCCTCCTGCAGCCCTAAAGACCATGCCGCATGTCTCATTCCTTTGGGTCTTCACTGTGTACTCATTTGGGGGATTGGGGTTCTAAGCACAGACCCCAGCAGCCTGGACTACATAATGAGTTTAAGACCTTTATGGTGCAACCTCCAAAAAAAAAAAAAAATCTAGACTACATAAAGAACTCAAAAAAGTCAGAGCCCTCCAAAATAAGACCCAGTAAAAACACAGGCCAATGAAATAAATACACACTTCATACAAGACATACAAAGTACCAATGGGTACATGAAGAAATGTCCAGCATTGCTGACAATTAGAGAGATGCTAATTAAAACAACATTGAGATTCTGTCTTACCCCAGAAAGAAAGCTACCACGGAGAAATCCAGTAACAGCAGCTGCTGGAGAGGCTGCAGGGGAAAGGGAAGCATGAGAGCCTGAACAAGCTAAATCACACAAAAATCAGTATGGAGATCTCTGGGAAGAACTAGAAATCCACTTGACTTGGCTCTTCTGCACACTTCCCAGAATAGTTAAAGAGAGCACAACACAGGTTATTCTATTAGCAGACAAACGGATAAAGAAATGGTAGTCGTCACGTACCTCCGAGTACTGCTCTGCCCTACAGAAGGGCAGACTTCAGTCATTCAGAGGAACGAGGATTCAAGGACAGAAATGTTAATCGAAATAATGCATCGGAGAACTGAAAGCATCATACCACAGTGATATATGTGCACCTATGTTTATAGCAGCACAATTTGTAATCGCCAGATCTTGGAAACAACCCAAGTGCCCATCAACTGAGGAATGGATAAAAAAGTTGTGGTACTTCTATACAATGGAGTATTACTCAGCTATAAAGAAGGATCACATTGAGATATTTATCAATAAATGGGCACAGCTTGAGACCATACTCATAAGTGAAATAAATCAATCTCGCATGTGTGAATACCGAATAGTTTCCCTAATGTAAGTAATGATTCAAATATATAAAAATATGTGGTAATCATGATTCCCCATTAGGTGGCCTTGAAGCCTTATAAAGTTTTCACTCATTAATTAGAAAGGCTTTATTCTGGGCTTCTTGATATGAAAATATTTGAAGCTAGAGTATATGAAGTTTTACCCAAATATTTCAAGGAAAAAGACACTATGGTAACTACTATTAAGTCAGGTTATAAGGTGGTGAAGTACTAGGTTATTGAAACAGTCATGCTGTGACCTCTATTGTTATATTGTTATGTCCTGTTTTATCTCAATCTCCCCCTTATTGTTTCAAAAAAAAAATTATTTAGTCATTTCTTATGTTTGTCTTAATTAAAGAAAAAATTCAAAAAAATTAGGATATATAAATAGTAACTCTTTTCGATTTCCTATTAACTTGTTTTGAAGTCCTGTAGTACTCCCACGATCTTGTTTTGACTGATTAGACTCTGTTCCATTCTATATGATAGTATCAAGTTTGAAGACATAGGCAACTACTTTGAAGACAATAAGATTCACTAAGATACCCATTCTGGTTTGACTATTGTCTTCTTTGGAAGTCCTGTAATGTTTACAATGCCTAAGTTTTATTGGTCTTGTTCTCTACTGTTTTGTCCAACTTTATAATATCTAATAAGATAGACAATTCTTTTTAAGGAAACAAGGGACAACGTTGATAACCATTGTTGATAAACTTGTACTCTGTTCTACACCATGTGCTATGTCTATCCTTGGTATTGACTGACAGCTTTGTTTTGCCATATTTGACTGTATTCTTCCCCCCCCACCAAAGAAAGTAATAAGCACTAAGGAGTAATAAAATCCAAGATGTGTAAATTATGTTGTAAAAAAGAGAGGGAAAAAAAAAAAAAGAAAAGGAGCTCTAACGGATATAACAGCAAGTGTGTTTGGGGGTGTTAAATAGCTGACTTTATCAATGTTTTTGGAACATTGAACACAGCTGTTTGCAGTCTCCCTGTTTGAATGTCCACCTTGTGTTCTTTGATACTGTGATTTGAGGAACTATTTTCAAGAAAATAGTATGTAATCTACTAGCAGGTAATTTCTTACTGTTATGGTTTTTTGTTTTGTTTTGTTTTGTTTTGTTTTGTAGTTCTGTATTGCGTGTACCCTTACGCCGCTTTGGTTTGTTTTGTGTTTTTCTCTTTTTCCTCTTAAATAAAAAAAAAAAAAAAAAAAAAAAAAAAAGAAATAATGCATCGGACTTACAAGCTTAAATGTCACATGGTTTTTCTTTACATAAGAAACGTAAAATATAAACAAAAGGCAAATGAAAAGCAGATAATGGGAAGTAGGGAGACTGATCTTTCTTACATAGGAAGAGAGTGAAGAGACGGGGAGGGAGAGGAGATTAAAAAGGGAAGTAGAACAGACACTCTATTCATCTAGGGGAATGAAACTCCCAGCCTACTAGATGTGCAGCAACAGTTCATGTTCTCCAAGACTGAAGAATGAATTTTAGGAACAACGGAGGTTAAGAGCAGAATATATCTACGAGACAAAGAAAGCTTCTGTCGGACAGAGACAGAAGGTTGTCAAAGATTCTATCTTTCCTAGGAATTTTTATAGAGTAAAACCACGAGGTGAGGCAGGTCCAAGGTGGGAAACTGGGAACTCCTAAGGCAGGCGGGCATGAGGTGGGACAGAGCTGCGGTCAGCCAGTAAGACTACGAGTGTGATTGCTCAGGTGAGAGGCATCAAGTCAGGGTCTTGCGGGGAAGAGAGTCACGCGGCCAGCTGCATGCCTATAGAGCAGGGCTTTGCCTGCGGGGTGGGTGAGTGGCTCCTCCTGGCTTTCTAAGGAGACTGATGCCTATTTGGCATGTCCCTAAGGAACATTCCTTAGGATGTGCTGCATTTGTTTTGCCTTTTGTCCTGAGACCCTGAGAAAGAGGCGTCCATCTCCTCTTAGGTCGCACGGTATCTGGGCTTCTGCACTGGCTCCTTCCAGCACCCTGCCCTGTCTTCCCGCCTAGAATATTTCTGTCTAATTCAGCTGCCTGTAATAGTACCGACCCCCACCCCATGAGGAATGTGGCCCTTACTAACTCGGAACCCTTATTAACAAAACAGAAAATACCTCCAGGGCTTCATGAAGCGGAGGGTCAGGCTGGGGACTGTGTACATCTTCAGACCTTTCAGCAGAAAATCCTCCGGCCCAGGAGTGAGGGTCTAAATCCCAGGTCAGTGCTGGAGAACAGAGAGCCTCGGGCAGAGCAGTGGGCACAGCGCTGGGAGCCTCCGGGGAGGTGGCCCTGTGACCACACTGCTGGCCAGCGCTGACCCTGTGCCCAGCTGCACAAATCTACAGAGCTCTGTACCACCACGGGCAGTCGTGCGTCTCAAAGGACATAGCTTAAACTATGGACCACAGACAGGGAGGCCAGCTTACACAGCACTCTGGAAAATTAATTCTGTGCCCCTGAACTTTTTGTGTATGTGTTGGGGGGGGGCGGGCACGGGATCTCCTCAGCCTGGTCTTTGTGTCCTCCTGCTTCTGCCTCCCCGGAAGTAAGGTGACAAGAATGTGTACCCAACACCCTCTGAGGACAAGGTCTCACTGTGTAGTCCAGGTTGGCCCTGAACTCACAGGTCTTCCTGCCTCAGCCTCTGAGTTGCTGGGATGACAGGCGTGTGTCCCTGTGCTCAGCCCGAGTCCCTGACTGTAAGAGACTAAAGCAAAAGCCCTGGGTTGAAACGAGATAGCAGAAGTGGAGGAACTGAATGAGACGTGGAATTTGAGTTTTTCATCCGAGTGGTCCATGCTTCTGTGCTGAGAAGGAAAGGGTGCTGGACTGGGTTTTCTTTGGAGTCAGTGCGTGGTCACCATTCATTGTTCGGCGTCCGGTTTGATTCACACCTGACACTGTGCCCTTCACTTTCCTCGTCCTGTGTGGTGGGCACGGGGCAGTGGGAGCCCCTTGGGGGCTCCTCGCAACTCTGGCACCCTGTTCCCAATCGGGACAATGGCCTGGTCGATTTGGAACCAGGCAGTGACCCACTCCTGGAGATGTGAGGAGCACGAGTCAGACTCAGCCCAGGAGGGATGTGGAGGACCTGTCTCTGCAGCACGTCCAGCACAGGACCCCGAGACTGGGCCTGGAGCCGCCTTTTTTGGGTTCTTTGATTTTCACCCCAGGATTCCGCCAGGAGGAAGGACAGCGGCCCCGGTGGCCGTGCCATGTGCCGGCCCAGGGCTCACGGAAGCCTGGTCCTGGGGGACCAGGCCCCAGTGCCTCACCGGGTCCCTCCCGAGGACCGAGCCCCAGCTCCAGCTTGTACCCCAAGTGAAACAAGGCAGGCAATCACAGACAACAGAATATTTCCAGCATCAGAAGCCTGGACAGAGGCCGCGCGCCCTCCTCGGTGCGGCTCCTCCACTGCCTTTCTGGCCAGGCTTCTTCAGTCACCACTTGGCCTCTGAGGAAACAGTTTACCGCGGGGGAAAAACTGTGGCCTGTGAGCTAAGCGTTTTGATTATGCTCCTCCGCTCAAGGCAGCACGGCACCTGGGCCGCCTCGAGGCTGCGTGGCCCGGCAGGGATGCATCGCACTGAATTTACCACCAAGCCAAAAGACATAAAATCATTCTTCATTTTGCAGCTTAATTAGGCTACTCGAGCTGCAGGTTTGCAATTGGATTCCAGAAACAGCTGTGGGAAGCCGCCGCCTGCTCAGTACTTCTGGTTCTCAGTACTTGCTGGTTCTCACCACCTCGCCCCTGCCATGGGCACCATCAATCCCTCCCTGGGCACACTGGGGGCTTGGGGCTGGCCCGCCCCTGCTCAGGCACAGATCCCAGACTGTCCTGGCCTGAGGCTTCCTGAACGAGTGGACAGCAAATGCTTAAATAAAAGCGATGAGAGGTATGATTTCAGGGCCCCAGGAGGATCAAAATCCTCTAGCAGAATTCGAGATTCTCAGAGAGCTTTTCCGGGTGGCCTGTGTTTATTTGGTTTTCTAGCAAGGATGGGGTTAGAGTAGAGAACGCGTGCAGCTGAGCAGGTCCTTGGGCGTCAGTTCGAGGACTCTCTCAGGAGGTAAACAGTGCCCATCTCTAGGTTGCATGGGTGCCTGCAGCTGCGGTCTGTCTTGTTAATTGGGGTTGGAGCCAGGTGTTCTCACCTGTGGCCTTGTCTTGGCCTTTGAGGTGTCGCTGGCATCACAGGCCACTGCAGGCCTCAGCCAGGACCAGTGACTCGTAGAGGTTCACTTACTGTGAATCCGCTGTCCTTCTCCAGACACGGGGCCTCAGCCTGGGACCAGACTCCCAGGGAAACACAGAAAGTTCATTTCAAATCCTGCGTAGACTGGCTTGGTATTCTCTGCATCAATGTCTCCGGGAAAACTCAGATTCACTCCCAATTCCGCCTGGCAGGGGCTTCTGGTAAACTTCAATGTGAGGACCTGCTACCAAATGTGACAGTGCAAATCAGTAATCCCAGCACGCGGGAGGCTGAGGCAGGACACGACCTTGAGCTCCAGGCCAGCCTGGGCTGCAGAGTGAGGCCCTGTCTCAAAAACCCATAAACATAGTGTGTGCGCTTGAAGCAACTCTTACCACCAAAAATGTTATTATCGAGGATGGGCAGCGTGGCTCAGTCATCCCCCGCTCTGTCCTCTTCTGCGTGGCTGGACGGCTCTGGGGGGACGCACGTGCGTGGCCGTGGAACTATTTCTCGATTCAGGCTCCAGGTCTGTGCCTTGGGTGGACACGTGACGCGTGGACGGTAGGCCTGCATGCCCACTTCTTGAGCCGCTCGTCCTGTGAGGTGGTGGAATCTTCCCCGCTCTTCCTGGCTCCTTGGCATTGCCAGCTTCATTGACTCTTTCTGGGAAACTCTCTGCCAGCGTTTGTAAGGCTGGTTCGGGGTCATGATTTCTTTAGGAGCTCTTGTCATGAAAATACCTTCTTTCTCCATCAGTTCTGAAGGAAGGTTTTGCAGGACTCCTAAGTCAGGATTGAAAGCTGTTTTATTTTAGGGCTTGAAACCTTCATCTCTGTGCCCTCCTGGCCTTTAAAGTTGGCATGAGGCCTGCTGGAATTCTCAGGCTTTGACTTTGTATGTGATTCACTGATTTTCCTCTAATGGCTTTTAAGATTTTTGGCCCCCGTGTTGGACCCCAGGGCCTTTGCAAATACTGTGGCACAGAGCGGTCCTTTTGGTCACGGCTGGTTGGGGTTTTGTGTGTCCTACTTACCTGTATCTTTATTTCTTTCCCATATTTGGGGAGTTTTCTGCCAATATTTAAGTGAACAGGTTTTGAGGTGATCTCAGACCTCCTACCTAGCCCAGCTCACGGTTGTCATGGCAGTCACCATCACGTATTTCCCACCCCACTGTCACCCAGGCCACTCCCCTCATGGAGAATAAAACCTGGGCTGGGCTCTGGGTGTGGCCTTGGTTCTGGTGAATACCATTTTGGCTGCACTTAGGACCCCGTGGCTCCCCATAACTGTGTATACATCTTAGTGTCTTTAGTCTCACCATGGGTTGCACTGGAAGTGGTAGATTAGAGTTAACTCAGTAGAAATCCAACAACTTCTGCATGAGACTACACACACAAACCTGCCTGGGCCCTGATGAGGACAGGAAAGGCTCTCTGTAATGATTTAAGTTTATCCTTCTTTGTGGCACAGTAGTACTCCATTGTACATTTTTTTTCAAACCCATTCTGTTCAATCATAAAAAGAAAAGAAAAAAACTACAACAAAATTTTAGAGCACATCAATCAGGGGGTAACCATGGTACATACATTGCACATTGTCACCCCCAAATCATTCACCCAAAGTACAAGGCATCTGCCTTCAATGGTCTGAACAATACCCGCACAAATCTTTCTCTTCAGCAAACTCAGAGAAATCAGTAGTGTAACTATCTTAACTATCTTTTTGTGTACATATATATATATACACACATATATGCATGTTTTTTATTTTATCACACTAATGAAATAGTAGGATGTTTCCAAATGTGTGTCTTATAAATTTTACTAATGAGTATGTTCTCAAGGTACATCCATTTAATAAAGTGTCCAGTTTATGATTCTTTATGGCTGAATAGTACTCCACTGTATAGAAATACCACATTTTTTAAATTTGTTCCTCAGTCGATAGGCACTTAGGTTGTTTCCAAGATCTGGCTGTTACAAACTGTGCTGCTATAAACATGGGTACACATAGATCACTGTGGTATGATTTTTTATTTCTTTTGGGAAGATACCCAGAAGAAAGATAGCTGGGTCAAATGGTACCTCCAATCCTAGTTTTCTGAGGAATCTCCACACTGATTTCTGCAGTGGTTGTACCAGCCTACACTCCCACCAACAGTGGAGAAGGGTTCCTTTTTCCCCCAGCCCTTCCAGCATTTGCTATTGATTTCTTGATAACAGCCATTCTTTCTGGGATGAGGTGAAATCTCTGTGTTGTTTCAATTTGCATCTCTCAAGTGACCAGCGATGTTGGACTTTTTTTCACATATTTATTTGCTATTTTTATTTTTCCATCTGAGAAGTGTGTATCATCTCAGACGCCCATTTTTGAATTGGGAGGGCTGATCTTTTGAGTTCTTTATATGTTCTCAATAGTAATCCTTTGTCTGAGGAACAGCGGGCAAACATTTTCTCCCACATTGTAAGTTGTCTTCACTCTGTCTTGCCTACACCAATGTCTTCATGAGTTTTACCTATTCTATCTTCCAACAGATTTAAAATTTCTGTTTTACTATTAAAATCTTTGATACATTCTGATTTTAGCTGAGTACCTGGGTCCAGTTTTAATCTTTGGCTTGTGCAGAGCCAGTTTTTCCAACACCATTTTTGAAAGTGAAGGTGTTTGGCACCTTTGTCAAAGATAAGGTAGCTTACTTAGTGTGTCTGCAGCTGTTTCTGCATCTTCTAATCTGTTCCACCGATCTTTGGGTCTTTTTTTTTTTTTTTTTTTTTTTTGCCAGTACCACATTGTTTTTATCACAGTAGCTTTCTAGTAAAATTTCAAGTCAGGGATTTGATGCCCTGTCTTGTCTTTGTTGCCCAGGATTGCCTTTGCTCTTCTAAGTCTATTCTGGTTCCACAGAATTTTTGGATTGTTTTCTCTAATTCTATGAGATATGCTATTGGAATTTTGATTGGGATTGCACTGAATCTGTAAACTGGTTTGGAAGTATGGCCATTTTCACTATGTTGGTTCTTCCTACCCAAGAACTTGGGATATCGCTCCATTTTCTAATATCCTCTTCAATCTCCTTTTTCAGAATATTGTAGTTTTCAGTGTAGAGGTCTTTTGCATCCTTTGTTAGACTGATTCCTAGGTATTTCTTTTTTGGGGGATGCTATTTTAAGTATATCATTTCCCTGATACTCTCTCAGTGAGTTTGTTATTCGTGTACAGCAATGCTGTTGATTTTTGAGTCTTGACTTTGTGTCCAACTATGCTAATGAATTTGCTTATTAAATCTAGCAGTTTTTCAGTGGAGTTTTTGGGGTCTTCTCTGTAGCATATCATGTCATCTGCAAATAGTGATAATTTAACTTCTTCCTTTCCTATTGTTATTACTTTTGTTTCTTCCCCTTGTCTAATTGCTCTGGTTGATGTTTCCAAGACTATGTAGAATAAAAGTGGGAAGCGTAGACATCCTTGTCTTTTTCCTGATTTTAAAGTGAAAGATTTCATAGATTTGTCGATTTAGTATTATGTTGGTCGTTGGTTGATCATGGATAGCTTTTATCAGATTAAAGTAAAGACCATCTATACCAATTTTCTGTAGGGTTTATTTTCATCATGAGTGGGTGCTGGACTTTGCAAAAGCGTTTTCTGCATCTATTGAGATGACCATATGGATTTTGTCCTTGGCCGCGTTAATATGGTGTATGACATTTACCGTGTTGCACACGTTGCGCCAACCCTGCACCCCTGGGATGAACCCAACTTGGTAAGTGTGCACAGTCTTCCTGATTACTTGCTGCTGTTTGTTTGCCAATTGAGGATTTTTGCAACTACGTTGACTGGGGAGACTGGCCTCCAGGGTACTACTTGCTTCCAGGAATGAATTTGGAAGTATTCCCTTTTAATTTCATTAAAAAATTTGAGAAAAAGTGTTTTTAGATCTTCTCCAAATTTCTTGCAGAATTCAACAGAGTCCATCTGGGCCTGGGCTTTTCTTTGTTAGCAGGTATTTCATTATATCTTTGATTTCTTTGATTGATGTTAGTTTATTTAGGATTTTTATATCTTCTTGATTCAGTTTTGATAATTCATATGTAACTAGAAATCTGCCCATTTCTTCTGCATTTTCCATCTTATTGAAATACAGGTTCTCAAAGTAAGTATAGATGATCTGAATTTCTTCACGGTCCACTGTGATTTCATTCTTTTCATTCTCAATTCCATGGATTTGAGTCTTTTCTGATAAGGCTGGCTAAAGGTTTGTCAATTTTATTTAATATTTCAAGGAATCAAGTCATTGATTCATTCTTTGTGTTGTTTTTTCAGTCTGTAGTTCATGAATTTCTGCTCTGATCTTTATTATTTCCTCCCTCATACAAGGTTTTGGCTTAGCCTACAATTGTTCTTCTAGAAGTTTGAGTTTCACTATTAAGTTATTTATATGTGCTTATTTTGTTTTCCTGATATGTGTATTCATTGCTATAAATTTCCCTCTCGGTATTGCCTGTATTATGCACTATAAGTTCCAGTATGTGGTATTGTCACTATCATTTGATTGTAGAAAGTGTCTAATTTCATTAATTTTATCCATGGCTCCATTGGTTGTTCAGGAGGGTGCTATTGAATTTCCATGTGTTTATGAAGTCTGTGTGGTTTCTTTTGCCATTAATTTTCAATTTCATTGCACTGTGGTCTGATAATATGCATGGGATAATTTCAGTTGCTTTTCATTTACTTGCATGTTCTATGAGCTAATAGGTGGTCTATTTTGGAGAACATCCCATGTGAAGCTCAGAAGAATGTGTGTTCTGATGTTTTTGGGTGGAACACTCTGAAAACCTCTACTAAGCCCATTTGTTCAAAAGTTTGGTTCAGTTCTATTTCATTGTTGATTTTTTGGTCTAGTCAATCCATCTTTATGTGACAGTGGGAATTGAGATCCCCAATACAATTGTATTAGTGCTTATTTGATTTTAATGTCCATTAATGTGTGTTTTGTACAGTTCAATGCACTGATCTTTGCTGCATGTGTATTTATGATTGTTACTGCTTCCTCTTGGATTGTTTCCTTTACAAGGATGTAGTGACTCCCTTTGTTTCCCTTAATCAGTATTGGCTTGAAATTCATTTTATCTGCAAATAGAATAGCTGCCCCTGCTTTTCTCCATACAGAAAACAAACATACACGGAATATTGTTTTCCATCTTTTCACTTTCAGTCTATGAATTTTTTTGAATTAAATGTGTGTTTTTGTATGCAGCATATTGTTGGATCTTGTTGCTTGATCCATTCTGTCAGTCTGTGTCTTTTGATTGGTGGACTGAGACTCTTAACTGTTGGACACCACTACAAAGCGGCTCTGAGCAGGATTAACTAATTGGCTTTCTATGTCTATCTGTGGCCTGTAGTGACCTGTGATGCCAGAGATACCGCAAAAGGCAAGCTAAGGCCACAGCTGAGGACACCTGGCTTCAGCCCCAATTAAGCAGATGGAGACCACAGCTGCAGGCATCTCACTCCTACTATCTCACTCTCACCATATCTGTCATCATGGAGATAAGACGGTTCTCCTAAATTGGCATAATTTACTACTCGGAGAAATCTTTGGAGTGACTCCCAAGTCCTGCTTAGTTCCTGCACTCTCCTCAGTATCTCCTCTCTTTGTTTGAAAACCTAATAAATATGGGCCACCCAGAAAAGCTCTTTATCTCAGCCCCCAGAGTCATGAAATCTGCTAGATGGTTTTGATCCTCCTGGAGCCCTAAAATCATGGTACTTGTCTCATTTATTGTCATAGTACTTGTCTCAGTACTTGTCTCATTTATTTAAGCCTTCACTGTGCACTCTTTTGAGAGATTAGGGATCTTGGCCAGGTCCCTGATACTTAACACTGATGGTTATAACTGATGGTTATCCTTGTCATGTTATTTTTTTCCACTTTTCTGCTTTATTGTTTGCCTTGTCGGGTGGGTCCCTCCTTCTCTTCCTCTTCCTCCTCTTCCTCTTCCTCCTCCTTTTTTTTCTTTTAGCACCAGGGACTGAACCTTGGTAGATTCCTTCTGCTTCAGTTCATGGGGTTGTAGTCTTTATTATCTCTTTCTAGAATGTCCTTCAAAGCATTTTGCAATGGTGCTTGTAAATTTCCTCTGATATTCTTTGTCATGCAAGTGACAGTTTTTATTTCTCCATCAGTTTGAAAGAGTTTTATGGGGTGTATCAGTCTAGGTTGAAAGTTGTTTTCCTTTAGAGTTTGAAATACTTTACTCCAAGCTCCCCTTGACTTATGGGTTTATGCTGAGAAATCAGATCTGATTCTGATTGGCACTCCTTTATAGGAAATTTGTTTCCTTTTCCTAGCATCTTGTAAGACTCTATTTTGTTGAATTTCTGGAATCTTGACTGTGATTTACCTAGCTACAGATTTTTTTTTATTGTGGCTAATTGGAGTTCTATATGCATCACTTATCTCTATGTCAAATTCTTTTTCCTTGAACATTTTAAAAATATTATTTGTGTTATCTCTTGCTTTTTCATTGACTCTGGTCAAACTTGTTTTTTCTTCTTTGCCTTATCTAGCAGGTGATGGATTTATTTCTCATGGCCACTTGCTATTAAAAAAAAATCTTTCTTTTAATGATTGCCAACCTCAAGCTTGCCTTCTATATCTGAGATCCTGTCCTCACATTGTCATATCCTGCTGCAGATACTTTCAATAGACGTTTCATTCTCCTGGATATCTGTTTGAATCTGCCTTATGGATTCCATTTCTTTCCTATGCTGAACATTCATGGATTCCATAATTTTCTTAAGTTTCTCTGTTTTTTAAAATCTGTGTCTACAGTCACTAAGCATGGTTTTCATTATGGAACTCTGGAGTTATCTTAGAAATTATTTTTGACTTCAATTTTTCTAGAGCTGTGTTCAATTGCTTTGTTGTTACCACTTCAGAGAGGCCAGGTGGGAGGCTTTCAAATTGTCCCATCTCACTGTCCCCAAGTGTGCCTTAGGTGAACTAGATGTGTGATTTACATCTTGTTTAAGCATGTTCTTTTCTTTTCATTTAATTCCTGGGATGCTACTTGTAAATTTCCTATGGTAGGTTGCTTTATTACTTACTAGTATTTAGAATCCAAGGTCCAGGTATAGCTGGGGTTTGTGTTTTAAGTTTGTTAGGGATAAGAAATTGCTGCCTGCTTGGCTCAGCTCCTGGTTCTTTGGTACTGTGCCAAAGTATTTTCTATGACCCTTACGCTCAGTCTTGGAATACCAGGAAGAACAGCTGTTTAGAATAACTGTGTTACTTTTTTGTTTAAGTGGTATCATCAGCAATAATAGCATCAAATACAGCCTAGAAAATGACATATTGAGGTAACCATTAACTTGCCACATTTAACAGTATGAACAAGATTTGTGGTTATATAACAAAATCTAAAGCAAACCAGAAAATTATATGCACTATATAAGTCCCAATATGTCAATTTTAACCTCAGGAATTAAAATTCAACAGGAGCTGGGGAGAAAATCGAGAGGTAGAAGAGGAAGAGATTAGAAGTAAGTCTGGAGGACAAAGGGGGATCCAGCTAACTTTGGGAACCTGGTGCAGAAGACCAGACGGAAAGAGAGGAGGAAGAGATAAAAAGAAAAATGAACAGAGCCACAGCCACTGAGAGGTAAGAAACCATGTTCACACTCAGATAAAAATAAGATCAAACCATGAAGAAGGGGAAAAAAACCCACCATCACAGCAACAAAAAACAGACAACACAGAGAGATAGAAAAGTACACCTCTAGGTTTATCTCTGCTGTCCCTGGTAAACAATGTGTGGAGACAGAGTCCAGATTCATGCTGATTTACCCAGCAAGCGGCAGTAGCTTTTTACTGTGGTGGTGGAGAATCTCAGTGGTCCTGTACTTTCTGACAGACCACACTCACTTAACATGCAGCTGTCAGTGCATCTTCTGCAGACCTGAGCCTACATAGAGCCAGCAGCCACTCTGAGTTTTGAGCTCAGTGGGCCCCTCTCCTAGATGGCTCCCAGTCAGTCACTGTCTCGCACAGGAGGACTGAGCTCTCAGCACTCACCACCAGCTAGTGCTGTCCTTCACGTCCATGCTCCCCTTCACTGCTGTGTCTCTCCATGGCCTCTGGGGTTGCCAGCTGTCAAGGGGCATCCACACGTTCAAATTGCTTCTCTCACACAGTGAGTCCCTCCTCAGGGAGAAGGTGCCACAGGTGACCTCCTTCTTCTTCTTCTTCTTCTTCTTTTTTTTTTTTTTTTTTTTTTTGTCTTTTTCTTTTTTATCGGTACCAGGGATCGAACTCACGACTGCCTGCTTGCAAGGCAGGCGCTTATGCCGCTGAGCTAAATCCCCAGCCCCGTGACTTCCTTCTTCATTGAAGTTTCTCTCTGCACTCTCTCTGTGGGATTCAATTCACGCTTCAGATCCTCCTTGGGTCCAGGGGACTTGCTTGCCTCCTTTTTGTCTTCCTCAAGTTGCTCTCTTGTGGGGAGTGGCTGAAGCTGGAGATCCATCACATGTGTGGGTGAAAGCAAGCCAGCCCCAAGGACACAAAGTGCCCTTTGTGGGCCACAGGAACAAGCTGGCCCAGATCCGAGAACACAAAGCACCTGAGGTGAGGCAGGCAAAAGAGTTGTTAGGCAGAGAGATTTCAACTGACAATGACCTCCCCAGTGTATAAATACACACCCTGCTGCCTCGGATGGCTCTCTCTCTCCCACCAGGAAGGAGGCTCCACCTGACCTCAGCTCTCCATATCTTGACTTGTTTCTCTTCATCTTCTACAATTTCCCCTCTGGAGTTTCAAGAGCTAAGCTAGATGTGTGCTGTATTGTAGCATCTGGACAGCAGCTCTCGGAGCGTCTCCTTCTCTACTGCTTACCACTGCACCATCTTGGTGCTCCTCTCGATTTCCACTCTGGAGTCTGCAAAGGGTGAGTTCAGTTTTCAGTATAAGCTGATTTTCCATGAAAACTAATTTTCACTACAAACCTGGTTAAAACCTCCAACAGTATCCATGCCACAGCCTCAACTTTGGGGCTATCTTGCAATTTCTTCTGCCAGATTTTTATTCTGCTGCCTTTAATCTCAGGCTCCTCTAAGTCTCAGAAATAAGCAAAATGTAAAAAATTTTCTGTTGGAGCATTAGACACAAGACTTAGACTCCAACTGACTGCACAGTTCCTAATCCTGTTCCTTGTTCCTAATCCTGGTCTTTACTGGCTGCATTGCAGTGAACATTCTGGTCTTCTGAATTCTGACCAGAATCTCCCATCGAGCTCTGCTTACAGCATTCTAGGGTGCTTCTTCAGCAGGCACCTCCAGACTTTTCCAAATTTTTTCCACAAGCCAGCTCCAAAGGTTTTTGAGCCACTTGGTCAGGAATGGTCACAGCTATGACAGTACTCCTTGTAGCAAACTCTGTCAGTCATTGTCCTTGTCACTGAGACTCCATACCTGAAAGCCACCATTTGAGTTTTGTTTCAGCTCATAGTTTATAAATGTCAGTGTTTGTCTTCACAATCTTTCACTCTCATCTGTGACCCCACGTGGCTTTGCAGGGGCATCTAGACATGGACCACAACATGGTCGAGCAAGCGGCAGAGGAGGCAGGGAGAGATGGTGACTGCTGTCACCTGGCAGAACTGGAGAGCATTTCCCTAAGGAATATTCATCACAGTTTTGAAGGGTGAGTAGAATTTGCATAGATAGAAAAAGTAGAAGATATTAACAAAGCATTAGGAGGAGGGAAGGAGAGTTTGAGCATGGAACACTTTCCCGAGGGGCTGAAGTCGGTGAATCCCGGAAAGGCCAGAAGTTTGAGCGCATGTTGGGACTCCCGAGCAGGGATTTCACCCGTCTGCCTTCTCCACCTATCTATCTATGCTTTGCTCTCCAGTGCTCATGTGGAAGGCTCTGGAATACGTGCTTAGACCAGAGGACCCAAAGAGAAGAGAACACAGCTTTCACCTTTGTCTTGAGTGTTAGTGAAGGCAAAGGAGCTGCAGAGTTGGTAGCTGAAACTGCAGGTCCACAGAAAGGACCGGGTCAGAGTGGTGTTTGAATTGCCTCATGTGACTCATTCAAATTGCTCCTGATGCACAGCAGAATTATTCTGGGTATAGGAACAGGAAACCTCAGGCATGGGAGGTCAGTCTCATCACCAAGGTCAGACAGCTGCAGGGAAGACAAGCATGCTCCACACCCCTTGTTCCTGGGGTACCGCCCCAGGTAGTGACACCTGTCTCACTAGAAGCAGGAATAGGTGAGAAAAAAATGAAGACAGGAAAGCAGGACAGAAAGGATACCAGAGAGAGGAAGCTGAAATGGGAAAGGTCAGTCAGTGGATTGCAAATTATGATCCTCTCCACCAATGTACTTGAATACTTACTGTCATGTCTCTCCATCTGCACTGGGGAAAAAGTGGGTGAATATTTGCCTTTTTAATTTTTTTATTTTTTGACACTGGGCATTAAATTCATGGCCTTGCACTAGCCAGGCAGGTGCTTATGCCACTGAGCTAAAGCCCTGGCCCTATTTGGCCATTTTAAAATGTGTGTTATTTTACTGCATTGCATCCCTTAGAGAAAACAGAGAGACATTCAAAAGAAGACACACTAACCTGGGAAAATAAGCCCAGGAGAAGTAAATACAGAAGAGAACCAGTGCAGTAACCATCCAATTCTAGACACAGAATCAGCAAATATAAAGAAATACCTTCATGACCTCATAGATGAATTTAAAACTGTACTTCTGATCCAAGTGAGGCAAGATATAAAAAGATTAATTAAAGAAATGATAAGCCTCTCCCAAGAGAACACAGATGAAAGAATGGAGGAAATCAGAAAAGAAAGAGAAACCTCTGATGAAGAATTTAAACATAACTTAGAATACACAAAACAGATCCAAAGAGATTACCAGGAAACTAAAAACTCCATTGAAAACTGGCAAAATGCCTTGAGAGAAACTAAAGTTAGCCTTTTGAAACTTGAAGAGAGATTTATGATATAGGATCAGGAAAAAAGACCTCTTAAAAATAACGAGGAACCAGAAAGAAACAATTCAAAGACTAGAAGATGACAAAAGGATACATAACTTAAGAATAAAGCACTTGAGTGAGTAAGCAGGAGTAACCAAAAATGAACTACAAAGAATATTCACAGATATATTAAAGGAAAACTTCCCAAGCATAGGAAAAAGAAATGATATCCAGATAAAGAACAGATCCAGATATAGAACTCCAGCCACCTACAACCAAAACAGATCTACGCCCAGACACATAATAATCAAGATTTCAGAAATCCACCAAAAGAACAGAATACTAAAAGCAGCCAAGGAAAAGAAGCAGATCACCTATAACCGAAAAATTATCAAAATAACAACAGACTTATAACTCTCAAATCAAGAAGAGTCTGGGGGGAAATAGTCCAAGCCCTGAAAGAAAATAATGTGCAACCAAGACTAATGTACCCAAAAAAACTCTCTCTCAAAATTAATGGAGAAATAAGATGTTTCCAAGACAAGAAGGAACTGTGGGAGTTCATGGCCACCAAACCAACCCTACAAAGAATG
The DNA here is from genome assembly GCF_034190915.1 of Cavia porcellus. Taxonomy (NCBI): domain Eukaryota; kingdom Metazoa; phylum Chordata; class Mammalia; order Rodentia; family Caviidae; genus Cavia; species Cavia porcellus. The sequence goes on from NW_026947507.1 coordinate 55,191,925, forward strand.
CTAAAGGACATTCCAGAGAGAGAGAGGAAGGGATACCAGGATTCCAGCAACAGTGGCAGAGAGGCCTCAATGAACAGGGCAAACAGTAGAATGAGGGAGTAAGGTGGACAAATTATAGCAATAAAGTGGAGTAGCAGACATGAGGCAGAGATGGTAAGCTATAATCTTTAATATAGATAGCCTTGATACACTAAAATAGGAAAAACGGGCAGAGTAGATTAGGAGGCAGGCTCCATCGAGATGCTCTGAATGGGAAATACACTCAACCTGAAGGAGGGTTAATAAACTGAAAGTCAAAGATGAGAAAGCAAAGCTATACGTGACAAGAAACCAGAGAAAAATAGGGACAACTCACCCAGCAACCGCAGATAGATTGGAAAGCTATGACACTTTTGGGCATGTAGAACTACACAGCTGGAAGGAAGGAAAACTCTATGACTTTAGTGAGTAAAGGAGCACAGCTCAAGATCAAGCTCAGGGGTAGAAAGTCCAGTCACACTCAGATAGAAAACGGGCTGGCCCCCTAACCTAAAAACTAAAGGGGCTAGTGAGACCCAAGACATACAAAGCATCCTGAGAATGGCAAAGGTAAAAATAGCCTTAAAAAAGGCAGAGGTCATTGCTAAGAGTGTATCAGGATTTAAAAGTCGCAGTAGTCTTATCGCTCTGTTTAGTTTGATTTTATTTTGTTCTGGTCTGTCCACTTATATCAGATTTGAGGGCACAGACATCTAACCCAACAATAGCAGGTAATACCATGGTAACTATCCTTAATTTCCTATTAAACTGAAACCCTGTATTACTTACATTGTCTTACTATGACTGATCTTATTTGAATCTGGTTTGTTAGACCGTGGTTTTGCCTTGGCTGATTTTTCAAATTTGGTATGCTTGATAGTATCAAGTCTAAAAGTAGAGGCAACTACTCTGAAGATGACAAGATGTAAAAGATATCCATACTGGTTTTGATTATTAACCTCTCCCAAGTCCTACAATGTTTTCAAAGTTGTGTTTTTATAAAAATAACTATGTAATACTATGCTTAACTATATTGCCTGATGATGTGGACAAGTCTATTGAAAATAACAAAAGAAAGCATAGTAACTACGGTAGATCACCTAATATTGTGGTCTTATGTGTCTTTTTCATTGCATGTTTTTCTAGGAATTTGTTCTGTTGTCTTATGATCCATTTTTCCCTATAATACAGAAAGGATAGGTATACATGTAGAAATTCACACAGTAGAAGAATTTTTTAAACTATTTATGGGAACAGATTATACAATGCAAGATGTAATGAACAGATACTCTAAAGAAGAGACACTAAGAAACTCAATGCTAATTCTGTAACATTACGATATAAAATCTAGCAATACTATTATTCACTGTTCAGAGTGATATTACTCTAGGCTCTTTAAGTTCAATTTCAGCATACGTAAAGATAAGGACAGCTACTACGAAGAGAATGAGAGACATTATGGTAGTCATTATTGACTTCCCCAATGTCAGATCTTGAAGACCTAAAAAGCCTTTATCATCTGCTAATGATATGATTAGTTCTATAATATGCAGTATGTATTCAATGTGTGCGAAGATGGGGACAACTATTTGGAAGAAAATTAGAGACAATAAGATAGACAGTGAAGATCTCCAGTGGACTTGCTTTGAAATCTGTATTTCTTTAAATTGTTTCTTTATGAACTGTTTTGTTCTGTTTTGATATGTTTAATCTTATCCTCTTTAAGATAAAAAACAAGTGTGTAGGACTGACAACCATATTACTAAGTTTTTGTTGGATCATTGAGCAGAACTGTTGCAGTGTCACTATTTGAATGTCACTTTATATGCTTTAATTTTGTAACCTGAACAGCTATTTCTAAGATGACAATATGTAACTTATCAACTAATGATTTCTTACTGTTTATTTTTCTGTAATTCTGTATTATTTCTACCCTTTCTTTCTCCATGTTTTTGTTTGTTTCTCTTTAAATAATAATAAAAATAAATAAAAGAAGCCACACTGATAGTCACAGGACCAGTCCAAGGGTCTCTCTCACTGTGGGGGAGAGAATAGACAAAACTCCCAGTGTATTTTGGTTGTTGTTTTGTGTGGATTTAAGTTATGAAGTAAAAGTCAAGCAAAACAAGACTTTTTAAAGAAGATCTTGAAAGGAATGATTACAATCTTTGGTAAAAATTAACATTGTATAAATGCCATTCAAATTCACTATCTAAATGCTTTAAAAATACTTTAATTCAAATAATATTTACATGTCGCATATATTATCCTTTTTTTGTTTTGTTTTTAAAGTAATGCATTCAGCTACTTGAAATGCTCTCTTCTGTACATATAATAATGATAAAAAGTTGCATCACACCCCCCCACCTCCCCTACCCCAGTTAGCATTGCTATCTAGCTCAGGTTCTGGTCTGCGCTGGGAAGGATCAGATTTCAGACCCTCGGGGAATCTGCCCACCCCGTGGATAGACACACAGTGTGCGATTTACATGGCTTCCAGCTCTTCTCTCTCCCACTCGGCAAGCAGAGCTACCCCTGGGGTATGTTGTTTGCAGTGGAGTCTCTGTAGACTCACAACACCATCAGGTATTTCCTTCCCTGGGCCCTGAAACCAGGTCTGAGGGTCGCCCGCTGCATCTACCCCCAAACCAGGGCCCGCAGTTCAGTTCTGTCTCTGGTGTATTCTTCCCAGTGGCCAGAGTCAGGCGCCCGGATGAGATGGGTGGAAGAGGCCTTTGTGGGCAGGAGCAGCTCTGGGTCACTTGGAACGGAGTTAAAATGAGGAGGGCAATCAAGGTCACCAGCTTAAGGGTTCTCCACAGGGATTCTCAGCAAAGCACTTTCTGCTGATAAAGAAAAAGTGGGAGAAATTTCCAGGGGCAGCGTGAGGATTAGAGGGGGCTGCTGCTGTACTGCAGATCAGATCAACCCTCAAAGGAATGGGAGTGGAAAGAGATTGGAAAAACTGAAGATATATATTGAGACAGGAAATAGAATGAGGACCTCATGCTTGCCAGGCGGGCACTGTCCTGCTGAGCTGCATGCCTGGACTGAGGTTTTGGTTTTGAATCCAGCTCCTTCTGGTCTATTAAAATGGCCTCGCAGAAATCACATAATTCTCCACACTTTGGCTTCTCATCTGCGCTGTGTGTCACACGGAGCCTGGGGTCGATGACAGGACCCAATCTGTCTGAAGTTACAGACCACAAAGTACAGGACCACACAGCCTGGTTTCTCCTCTCCACCCCTTATGTCAGAAGGAAAAGGCTTCTCTTTACTTCCCCTATTGCATTCTTTTTCTATAGTAAAAACACACAACTCGTCCTTGGCTTTAATGAAGAGGAGTAGTTTTTCTAATCTGTAGAAAGCCCTGTGATCTGCTCTATCATGTTGTAGGGTTTGGGTCACAAAATACGGGTTTACTCACCACTGGATTGGGACTGCTTGTATTACTTGGATCACAAAAGTGTGAGCTCAGCTACATAGTAAAATACAAGTGCTTTCTCTTTTTAAGTCAAATTTTGTTTTCTGCTGTTAATCATCTTGCTTTACTCTTAGTCTTGGATTTCTAGTCTTCTTTATAACTTAGCCATATATCAGCTCTCCTCAGAGGAAAGAGAAATCTCTTCAGGCTGGGCATGGTGGTGTCTCCAAAACAAAACGAAACAAACAAATCCACACTAAGAATTAACCAAGAGAACCTAACACAAGGAATGGAATCCAGGGCGAGGCTGGGGAGCTGCAGTGAGAGAGCAAAGTAACTAAGATACCTAGCGGCAGCAGACCAGGCCCCCAGCTTTCTCTCTAGACCAGAAGGGAAATGCAGCGCTGCTGTCCATGGCCTGCTTCAGCAGAGCCGGAACCAGAAAAGGCCTCGGTGAGCAGGCTGAGAGAGCAGAGATAATCTGCTTTTCCTCCCACGCTGTGCGGGCTCCGCTCCAGGAGGCGAGAAGTCCGCGTGAAGGGGCTGCTCCTCTCCTGGGACAGCGCGGACAGGGGGAAGTGGCACCAAACAGCTCTTCGGTTTTTTTAAATTTTATTTTTGGCACATGTTTGCAGGACATAACGATCACGTTCCCTGTGGGAAGGTGGCATGTGTACGTAACACATCTTAATACTTTTGTATCCCCTTTCCCCACCATTTCTTGGTCCCCTTCTCTTTTGCAAAAGATCCATCTCCCTACTTCCTATATTGGGTTTTTTTTTTTAAAATCATACTCTTTATTTATATTTTTGGTTCCTCATATAAGAGAATCCATGCAATGTTTAAGTTTGTGTCTCTGATTTATTTTACTTAACTTTGTGTTTTCAAGGTGCATTCACTTTCCTACAGGTGACTCAAGTTTATCCTTTTTTACAGCAGACCAATACTCCCGTGTGCATAAATAACACGTTTTGTTTATAAGCTGCTTCCAAGGTTCAGCTTTCATGAACTGTACTGCTGCAAACATGGGTGTGTATGGACCACAGTAATAGGACAATTTACCTTTCAGAGAGGTGCCGAAGGGGAACCGCTGTGTTGAACAGTCTCCAGTTGTAGTGTTTTGCAGAATGTCCATACTGATTCTGTAGTGGTTGTACCAGTTTACCACAAACTAGTTTTCTAAAATGCCTCTCATGGTTTTGGGGTCCACCAGGGGCTCTTCATGCATCTCTGTAAGGCAGCCCAAGAGGCTTCTCCCTGCTGTACCTGGGTGACAGCGACTAACCCTGGTCTGAAGTGCTAACCCTGGTTCCTCTCCCAAGTGTTGCTCTGACCCAGCCCCAGGCTGGGCTTTCCCTTCCCAAGTCCTTTGTTACCAGTTTTCCAGGTTCATCTGCTCAATTTTTGAAACATATTTTTTGCAAACTTCCTGAGAAATTGTACCTGGAAATATCTTTGAAGATTTTTTTTTGCTTGAAAATACCTAAACATCTTTTCCCTCTCTGAATATCTAAAATATCATTACTCCAGCTACTTCCAGGTAGTAGATTATGTGCTGTATTACGGGTGATAATTTTCCTTTAGAAATGAGGAGGTACCTTTTCTGGACTTCCATTTCCCACTGCCTATCAAAAAGCCCAGTGCTATTCTTTTATGGCGGTGGGAGTATATTTATTGATCTATTAATTTATGGAATGCAAAATATGTGCATGGGCCAAGTTCGGATGCAACAAAATGGTAACTGACAAAAATAGGTCTTCCTCGTGTTCTTTTCCACCAGGAAGCCCTCCCAGTCCTCTGGGTTCAAAAATTAGTCCAGCTTTGTGTAATATTCTACTTCTGGGACGTTTTCCGCACATCTACACCTGTGCTCACTCAAATCTCTGTATACAGTCAGTGACATCAGTCTAAACTCTCTAGTTTGCACAGATGTTTGTGTGTGCATGTATGTGCACACACTTTTATATATTCTCCTCTGCAGGCAACCTTTGTTTTAAGATATTGGCTATAAGAGAGGCGTTAGTTTCAATGGAACTGTTCACATCACTGGAGCACCCAGTCTGCAGATCGTCACGGCACTGGGGATTCATCGGAGGCAGGAAGGTGAGCCCTCTGCTCACTGTGGTGAGACCGTGCCTGTCCATCCCACTCAAAGGGCGTCCAGGATTTTCCAAAGCTCATTCCATCCTCCGCTCCACTGTCACGTCCTAGGCACCTGTTGCTGTCCTACCCCAAGCACTGTCTTACTGGGGCTCGCCTGGTGTGAAGTGGTCCCTCCCTCCTAGTAGCTCCTTGGAAGGCGAGTGAGCATTGAACCAAGTAAGGTCTGTACCTTCCTTGGTCAGGTACAGAAGTCTGCCTTCCTGCCTGAAAAGGTATAGAATTATATTTGGGAAAGAATTTTCTCTTCAAAATTTGAAGACCTAGGCCAAGTGTGGTGGTGCACATCTGTAGTCGCAGCACACGGGAGGCTGAGGCAGGAGGATTGCTGCAAATTTGAGACCAGCCTGGGTTACAAAGAGAGCTCAAGGCCAGCCTGAACTGTATAGTGAAACCATTTCAAAAAGACAAAAAAAAAAAAAATCAGTAAATACAAACAATTAACTAATTAAACTTGAAACCTTTCTCTAATACTGAATTTGAGAAGTCTGAATTCATCCCTTTGTTAGTTCTTTGTTCATTCTCCAGAAACAACAGTATCCATTCTATGGGTTGAGTGAACCCTTTTCATCTAAGAACTCCAGCTCTTCAGACTTTCCTTGATAGATTTCGTTTTTTCTCCTTCCTCTTTCTTCTCTTTTTTCAACACCTGGTTTTGCAGACTTTGAAGTGTCTGGTCTAGTCTTCTACTTTTAAACTTTTTCTCCTTATCTCTTATTGATTTATTTCTTGTTCCATTCTATAGATGACAACAATATTTTACTCCAATTATTCAGGTGAGTTTTTCGTCTTTACTGTCAGATTTCTAAATCCCAAAAGCTCTTTTCATTATCCCACCGTGTTGACAACAGATTCCTGTCCTTTTGTGCCTATGCAGTTGTTATGATTGATACATTGTGTCGATCTGAAAACTTTAGAAGTTTAACTAAGACACTCAGCAGGGAGCCAGGACTCTTACTTTGTAAATATCCTCCTCCCCTACAAGAGGGGGGCACAGAGATTTTGAGTGCTGTACCTACCCTGGAGGGGAGAGGTGGCTGGTATGTAACCTTAAGGGAGGAAAAGAGGCTTGTTTGAACTTTGCCCCTGTGCCATGCCACCCTGCTGAGAGCCAGCTGATTATGGATTGAAACCTCCAAAAACTGTAAGCTAAATAAATATTTTCTTTTCTAATTTTGGGCATCAGGTATTTTGTCTCAGCAAGGAGAGAAAAGAGTAACCAAGACAGCAATATTAGTGCCTCTTTTTTTCTTTCTCAAAGGAGACTGATTATAGTATTTTGTGGAAAAAAAGTGTCCCCCCCCCCCATTTGCCACAAACAGAGAAATTTTGTTTAGTTGTTAGGGTGTTTCTTCTGACAAGCTTTTCTCAGATGAGAACAAGAGACAGTTATGAGCAGGTGGATTAAAATGTTGATTGAAAACTCAGTACATGAGTGTGGCACGTGTGCTCTATCAGTCAGCTTTCTATCAAGGAAGTACAGCCTCTGCAATTCTCCAGATCCATGTTCCGGACCTAATCATGGTAGAGAGGGAGAGTGGGGATGTGAAGAAAACAAAAAGAATTAGGATGTGTCACGTAGAAGCACCAGCTCCTGGTGATGGAGGTGATCATCACATAATGCAAACATAGACTAGTACTAATTAAAATTAAATAAACAAAAAGAAATAGTGGGAGGCACCAAGGAGGAGAATTGAAGAGACAAAGAGTCCCTACTAAGTCCTTTCTGAGCACTGACTTAAGTGGACAACAATATTTTGGGTTGGGTTTTTAGGGAAATCTGAGGCTCACTATCCAGACTGTTGTGGGAAGCAAGACCTCTGTGCTGTCACTGTAGGTCTGATGCAGGGACCTGCAGTGGTCCCTGGAATGGGTCAGACACAAGGGAAGAAGGGCTTGCCGTGGAGTTGAAGAGAGGGTGAGAGATGTTGGAGTCCACCAGACAGTGCTGCATGATCTGCTGTCCTGCATATCTAACTGTGCAATTTTTGTTTTATGTTTTTAGAGACCCAGTCTGGCTCTGTATTTCAGGCTGGACTTGAACTTAAACATGTAGTCCAGTCTGCCTCAAAACTCACAGTGCTCCTCCTATGAGAACCCCTGCGTGCACCAGCTTGTGCAGCGCCACACATAGGGCCTCTGCTTTTTCTTCTGTGTTGTAACTGGATCATTCTCATTTATAGGGACAGCAGGGCTGTCCAGTTCTGAGTGACGCACAGCCCTATGACTTACACCTGGTTTAGCGCTTGTCTTTCTTGCTCATTTAAGATGAATTTTTTTCAGTTCTGCTGACTAAACTTCTTCTTACCTGTTTTGTCTGTCAGTCTGTCTGTCTGTTTGTTGGTTTTGTTTTGTTTTGAATCAGGGTCTCACTTTGTAGCCCAGGTTGGACTTGAACTCAGACTTGCAGTGATCCTCTTGCCTCACTCAGCTCTTTATCTGTTTTCTAGCTGATAAAATTTTGTAGTTATCTCTGCATCCTTATTCTTCCTTTTCTTAGTTTATGCCCTTAAAAATCATATATGGTTTTTTAAATGTGAATCATAAAGAACAAACCAAAATACATTCATCTGTACCATGTGCTATTTTTGACTGAGAATTCACAATAAACTCATTCCTCTGGAAATAAAAGTAATTATTCCCATATTTTGCTCTAAAGGATCCCCCAGAGGCCTGATGTGTTTGGAAGGTGACTGAATCACGCCAGTGCCATGTTCATCAGTGGATTCTCCACTGATGAGTTTGGTAGTGGAATGTGCTGTTAGGAGACTGGCCATAGCTGGAGGAGGGTCACTGGGGCAAGATCTGGAAGGACGTATTCTTGTCCCTGGCTCTCTCTTTCTGTCTCTACTTCCTGCTGACATGGATTGAGCAGCTGTCCTCTGTCAGGGTCTCCCACCATGATGATTCTGCCATGGAGTCAGCTAACTCTGAACTAAACCCCTGGAAACTGTGAGCCAAATAAACCTCCCCTCTTTAAAAATAAATACTTACATAAATAAAATATTCCCACAGCGCATGGCAAGAGTTTTGAGATTGAAAATGGCTGGAATTTCTCTTACTCTCTTCGCTCTGAATTGGTAACCCAGCCAGAACTGCAGGTGCCAAGTTACAAAGACGCTCCTGAGGACGTAATGTGTACCAGAATCTCACATATTTCTGCATTTCAGAGGTATATTTTGGATGTCTATAGAATTTCAGACACTGTTGTGATGAGAGTCAGCAACTGCACGGGGCAAAACTGCCCCGAAAAGGTTCTGCCTTGGGTTCAATCTCAAGGGGAAAAAAGTGAATTACTAGGTTTAAGAAAAGCTAAAGCAGGATAAGACAATGAAGGATGGAATTTGACTATTTCAAAAATAATGAACAGGGAAAGCCTTTTTGGAAGGCCGCTTTAAAAAAAATGTTTAAAGTCTTTGTTAATAGTTCACTTCTTTGAAAAAAATTAAATTGGAAATTTTTATTATAATTTAAAAATGAGGTTAAGAGTTATTAACACGGTCAGGAAGGAAACAATTTAAAGCCCCTTGGAAAGGTCACGTTCCGTCCTCATGTTGGGCGTCAGAGCCTCACGCATGCGCCCTGCGGTGGGGCTGACCAGCAGCTCCAGGAAGGGACTTCCGGCGGGGACCGGAAGTGGGGAGAGGAGCATGGCAGACATAGGATGGAGCGTGGCTGTTGGAGGGACTGGTGGCTCCTCCAGCCCCTTCCTTCAGGCTCACCTGTGCCCAGTCTGAGTACAGGTAGGGCACCCCGTTCCCCAGGGCCGGAGACCCTGAGTCTCCAGAGCCGGCACGAGGCCAGCGCCCCTGAGGGAGGCCCGCGGAGGCCTCTGCTGCCCACGGGGGCCCACGGCCGCGACCTCACGGCGAGCCCAGCATGGGGACCCTCGTCCTGCGCAGAGGCTGCCGTTGGCCCCGCTCCTGCCCGTACCAGGGCCGGTGGTGTTGCGTTCTGCCGAGCTGCCCCTCAGAGTGCGTCTGTGCGCGGAGACTAGTCTGGGCGCAGTATGTGCCAAGAGTGGGGAAGGGGGCTGGGACCCGGAAAGGAGCCTCCCTCCAGCCCTCCCTTCCCTCTGCTCCTGAGGAGTCACCTGATGGGAGCGGCTTCTCTGCAGTGCGCTCTTCCGCGCAATTCTTCGGCTGCCCACTGTGGACAGGGAGGCAAGCCAAAGTAAACCTCGCATCCTCTACCTTGAGGGCGGAGGAAGATGACTAAGTAGATAGATGGTGCAAGAATAGGGGACTGGCGCACTTAGAAAGCAGAAGACCAGCTAGCTACGCGTGTCAGATGTGACCTTCGGTGTCCTTTGTGAAAGAGCCTCAGGTGGCCTGACAGCTAAGCGCTTCACTGTGAACACGCAGGTCACCAGCAGAACCAGAAAGGCCAGGACGGGGCTGCACCCCAAAGGACTCGGACTAAACTGAAGCTAGAGGCAGGAGCTCTTAGGGACAAATGACAGCGTACACATGTACACTGGGATTCCCTGCAGGGTCAAAGCATGGTGGCTCAATCCAAGTATCACTAGAAGAACAGGGGATAAAGATGGATCTGCTGTGAGCTCAGTACTTTGGGAGGTTAAGTGAAGAAAAGAAAAAGGGTGATGGAAACAAAGCTGAGGCAGGAGGATCGTTGTGAGTTCAAGACCAGCCTGGGCTACAAAGTGAGCTCACGGCCAGCCTGAACTACATAGCAAGATCCTGTCTCAAAACAAATAAATAATAACAACAACAAAACAAAGATGGAAATCATGAGGAAAAGGAACAGTGCAAATTAGAACTCCATAAAGAATAAGCAGAGAAGTAACAATTCAATAGAAAATAAGAAAATTTCCCCTGCTGATGAAACACTACAGATTCATAAGATTCACTGTCTCAGATAGGATTAATTTGAAAAACTCTAACTTGGTGATCTTTTTGCATTAAAAATATAAAGGGAGACTTTCTGCCATAAAACAAACAAACAAAAACTAGCACTTTGCTTCCCCTCCATAAGGTTGGAAACTGGAGTGCAGTATAGCAATGATGAGTGTTGTGAGGACAACTGTGTGATGAGAAAGCCCTCTCTGTCTCTGTAGGAGCAGATGAGGAGCAGGCCAAGCAATCCTTGAGTTTGGTATACATCATAGTTTGACAAGGTAAGCATCTTAAGAAATGCTGAGCAGGTTGCTGAAATGCAGGTCTTGGTGTGTTTATGGATGATTGACATGCAGACCACAAACTGAGAGGCAGAACATGGGTATCACCCACCAATAGGGTAGCCTGAACAAGAGGAGAAGGAGGAAGTACTCTCATTTTGAAAGAACTGGAGCCTTTGCCATTGCCTTTGGACATCAGTGTCTAGTTTCTTCAGTCTTCTACAACACACTCACACAGATAACTCTCTAGGAATCTTTCAGACCTTTGACCTTGGGATGGTTCTGGTCCTTGACCCCTGTTTTGCAGGTTCTCTTTCCTGTTGAGCAGCTCCTGGATCCTCTGATCTCCGGGGACAGATGACCATTGTTGAGACTCCTGCCTCTGAGCCTGTGAGCTACTTAATAAATCTCCATGGATAATTAGACATATATTTTATACTGCTTTGGTTCCTTGAGAGAATCTTAATATATAAAGGAAATAAAATCAGAAAATCAAAGAGATGTCGACACAAGTTTTTGCAGTACTGTTCACTTCTATAGTCAGTAAATTAACCCTCATGGTCGACAATTTAAGAATGTAAAGACTGTATGAAAATTAATACATATTTATAATCTATATATACTTACAGTGGAATACTCTTCAGCTTTATATAAAGATGAAATTCTGTCATTTGCAACATATTGGTTGAAATAAACTAGATACAGAAAGACAAATACAGCATAATCACATGCATATGGAGCATTAAAAAATGTTGATCTCACTGGAGCTGAGAGTATAGAAGTGTTTACCAGGGCTGGGGAGTGTAGGGGAGATAGTGATATGGAAACTTTGGTCTATGGATACTAAGTTGTAGCTAGATAGGAGAAATAAATTTTGCTGCTATATTGCACAGTAGGGCAGTTACAAATAATGTTAACATGATGTACATTTCAAAAACTAGAAGAAAGGATGCTGAATATTTTCATAGCAAAAATAATGAAGGGACTGATATGCTTATCTTAATTTGAATATTACACAGTGTACACATGTATTGAAAAACCAGAGTACCTTATATGAATAATTTTTATGTGTCATTAAAAATGTGAGCAGATGCTTTGAAGTAATGTATATATACTATTGACCAAATCTTAAGGTTTTTACATCAATAGATGATTTTTGCCAGAAAGTCATTACTTAAATGACTAAAAAATGATTGCTACTAAGTGTATCTTATTTTCTCTAAGTCTATTGAACTTTGATGTGAGGATGGATCACTACAGCTGTGTGATGCCATTTGTACCTGTCTCTGCCTCCTGAGATCCAGTTTATCATCTTATATTACCTCCAGAAAGCTTAGCTCACATTCACAGCAGATGAGTGAATTCCCAGAGACTCTTAAGAGATTTCTGGCCAAGGTGATGATAAGAAACAGTGACTTTGTCTCTGTATCTGTCATGTTGGAGCACTAGGGTTGCTGGTGAGGTTGGTGATCTTGTCCCTGGTCTTACACTAGGATGTGAGGTTCTCTTTTACTCTGGCTGCAGAATCTGCATGTTGGATTTTAAAGTCAAATTTGCTTTCTTGTTCTTGAGTCTCAAATGTTCTCTGGAATCATTCCCAGGGTAGGGTGGTTCATAATTACTCAGTAAATGTGTAACAGAGGGTCTGTAGCTGGCACAACCCTGGCTGGCTTCTTCACTTTGAATCTCTTCTTGCAGGTGATTTTATCCTTGGTCTTGGTCTTTTTTTTTTTTTTTTTTTTTTCTTTTTTTGGGTCTTTTTGAGACAGGGTCTTGCTATGTAGTTCAGGCAGGCCTTCAGCTCACTTTGTAGCCCAGGCTGGTCTTGATCTTGCAATGATTCTCCTGCCTCAGCTTCCCGAGTGCTGGGATTACAGGTGTACACCACCATGCCTGGCCTTGGTTTGATTCTAAAGCCACCTTAAATTCTGGTCTTTTCTGGAATTGGTTCCTGGCTCTGTGATTCTTTTACCACATCTGAATTTTTGACTCTGATGTTGATTTCCAAAGCAAGTTTTGCTTGGTAGCATAGCTAGGTTAAGGTCTTTGGTTAATGGTGTTGATGGGAATTTTCAGTTGCTTTCCTGTGAATTTGATGTGACTGGATGTCTTAGTTCTTTTTGTCTCTTTGCTGAGACAAAATATTTGACACCGAAAATTAAGGAAAGAAAGGTTTATTTAGTTCACAATTTCTGGAGGTTTCAGTTCATAATCAGCTGGCTCCAAGGCAGGGGAAACAGTTTAAGGCAGCAGAATATAGCAAAAGTAGCAAGAGCAAAAATTCGTGACAACAGTGAGCTTCTTTTCCTCCCTTTTATTGTAAGCAGGCTGCTATCACTTTGGGCCCACGTAGCACTCACGCCACTTCCTGTGCCCTTCTCTTGAACTGGAACAGGATGCTACAAAGTGAGGACCCTGGCCCCTGATGAGTTGCTTAGTTAAACTTTTAAATTTCTCAAGTTGACACAGTGACCAACATCCTAGAGCATTAGGACATAGCCTGTACACCCAGGCTGTAGAAGTGCTGAGTCATTTAGTTAAGCTTCAAAACTGCTCCAGTTGACACAGTATATCAACTGTTACACCATTTCTACAATTTATGGGCTGAATTGTCTGTTCTGGTGACCAAGAATCCATCTCATGGATTGAGTCTGATAGTTCTGAAGAGTATTTTATTATTTTTTTATTTTAAAGAGGATAGGACAGAATAAAACCAATCAAAACAAACCAGTGTAAAAAATACAGGACTTCAAAACATTACGAAGTAACAGTAGTTACCATAATGCCTTTTGATGTCTTCAAAATAGTTGCAAATAACTTTGGACAGAGTAAAAATCAAACAACAGAATAGAACAGAAACAATAAAAACAAAATAAAGGATTTCAAAACAAGCCTACAGTAAATCCAAAATGCTGCCATAATATATCTTGCTATCCTTGAAATAGCTGCTCCTGCCATAAGTTTAATATATGAAAAGACAAGAGAATAAAACCCAACCCAACAAAACAATGGAAATGATATAGGACCTCAAAATAAGACCACAGGGAATCAACAATAGCTGCAGCCCCTAGAAGGAGATCCCCTCTAGATATGACACTGTGGATGGCTATCCTCTGATCCCATGATTAGACCACTGGCCCTAGGCCTGCAGTGTCAGTGAATCACCAAAGCACCACAGGCATCTAATTGTACTTCACCTTGATAGCTATCATCACAGCCTGTGTTTTTGCAGATAAGACAGTCACTTACACTAGGGGGTGGGGTGAGGGGGGGGGAGGAGTGGGTTGGTATTTCTTGTTTGCAAGCCTACACAGCTTTAAGTAATTATTATTTTGTGATAGGAATTGAACTTGGGACATTGCACTTGACAGGCAGGCCTTGATACCACTGAGCTACACTACTGGCCCTTTTTAAATTCTTTTTTCCAGTAATTATTTTATTACTTACTTTGTTATATAAAATGAGACATAATTGGGGAATTTATGTTCAGATGGTTTTAAAATCAGGAGAATTCCTGAGATGTTGAAATATTTTATTGGAACATTGAAAAAGCACGGAAGTTCAGAAGGGCAAAATTATATAATAGCCGTAGCAGTAAAAGTATTTAGTGTCCAGCCTCCTTGATATACTTTATTGCAAATATGTCCTTTTGAATAACATATAGTTATTATCAACTCAACTTACATTCCTGCCTTAAATAGACTCCAAAGTTAGGAATAATTTTTGAATTATGTTTCAGTTTGTATAATCGTTTTAAAAGTGTCTGGGTTTTAAGTGAAGATAAATCAATCGCTGCAAATAGTTTCGGTCTCAAATATAAAAATAGGCTGGGTGGAGCTGCCTGGGTTGGGGGATGATGGCTGTGGCTCTGCTCTTGTTTTGGCTCTCACAGTGCTGTGGTCTCCTCGTCATGAGAGGAGACAAAGTCAGGAAGCAAAGAAATCTGGATCAAAGCAAAAGCAGCTATGGACCACACAGTGGGAGGATTTCAGCTGCCCCCGTGTCCGTACCACAGAATTGCCAGGAGAGGGCTCCTGTCTTCATTCCTGAGACGTTCGTGCCCAGATGGATGCAACACCTAACGAGAGTGTTGCAAATCCAAACTTCCAAGGTCAGGTGTGCACAGCTGCAATTGTGGATGTGGACAGTCATTTCCAGAGCCTCCCACGTGAAGCAAGGAAGCCTTTCCACACTGCCATAAAGCCAGTGGAGCATGGAAGCTGCTCCTCAGAATTCTGCTGTCTTTTCAAGTGGCTGCACAAAATCTTCCATGTATTTTGATTGTGTGTCATGCTTGTAATGTAGCATCTAACAAGCATTTCTCTTGGAACAGGGCTGCTAACAACTTTTATGTACGCAAACAAAAGTGCTGAAAATTAGGGTTTTCTAAGAGGAACATCTTCAAATATTCAGGGTGCTTGGTTACTGGTATTCTTAGTGGGATGGTCTGGTTTTTTTTTATGTGAAAGCTTTCATTTTTCAGTCACTTTATTGCAGCTGAATTTTCATGAAACCTATATTGAATCATTTGGGCTTTAGTATTTAGTACTGTTGGAATTATTTAGATTGTTTAGATTTAGTATTGTTGGAAGTATTTAGATTGTTGGAATTATAGACTACATTCTCAAAAAAAAAGTATTTCTATTTATGAAATGGAGAAGGCATTAAATAGTGTTTAATTAGTATTTTTTTAAGGAGGAAAATTTTATTTAGCTCATAATTTGTGGAGGTTTCAATTCACAATCAGCTGGCTCCACAGCAGCATGGCTTCACAGAGAAGAAACAGGTCATGGCAGGCAAAAGCAAAGCAAAAGGGGTGACCACGGCTCTTTTCTATCCGTTACATCTTATCCAGGCTACTCAGGGCAGGCAGCACTCACACACTCAATCATAGTGCCCTTCAACCTAGCACTGCATCATGAATTGATCCCAGTGTTACACACTGCAGATCTTTTGGGGACGTGCTGAATTGTCCTTGTGTCTGCAGGCAGCTTAGTATCTTTAAGGGTCAAGTCAGGTGGACACTCACCAAAAATTGTGTATGGAGAATTCAAACATGAGCTTCTCAAAGGTGACACACAAATGGCCAACAAGTAGAAAAGAAAATGTTCAGCATCTTTGGTCCCTAGAGGAATGGGACCCCAGAAAGTACGACTGTCATCCACAGCTCCAGGAACAACAAATACTGGTGAAGATGTGCAGGAAAAGGAACTCTCTATGCTGTTGATGCAAGCATAAACTAGTGTAACCACTGTGGAAATCAGCATGGAGATTAAAAAAGCCAGAAACAAAAATTTCATCTCACCCAGCTGTATCTCTTCTGGGTAGTTTATGAAGGAGTTAAAGTCATCCAGTGACACCCATATAGCAGCACAATTCAAATGGCTAATTTAGGGAAATGACCTTTATGCCCACCAACAGATGGAGGGATAAAGCACATTATGTTATTCAACTCAGTCATTAAGAAGGGTACATTTGAGACATTCGTAGGGAAATGGATGGATATTGAGACCATAATGCTAAGTGAAATAATTCAGACACCAAGGATAAATGTCCTACGGTTTCTCTTATATAACACACTCAAAATAGAAATAATTTAATGAGCAAACTAAAAGGAAGAGGATGAAACAGGGAGGTAGACTTGGTGGAGATAGGAGATCTGTGGTACGGGGAGAGAGGAGGGTGTATGTGGGGAAAGGAAATAAAAACGGTCAAGGTGTAATATGTGCCATTTCTCTAAATTAATTTAATTATTATGTATCACAAATACATGCCAACAACTTTTAAAGAAGTAGACACTCAGAGAATATAGAGTTGGAGGAGAGAGGCAGAGGCAGAGAAACAGAGCAAACTAACATTTCTTTTATATTATACTTACAAACTAATCATTGAAAGACAAAACACAGGTCTCCTGAATATTTATTTAGATATTTAAAAGAAAATTTTTGAGTTATGTTATTACTTACCACACAATTTTTTCTGGACTGTATTCTCTGAAATAAATATACACAATAAATAGCAAGAGTTTTAAACTCAGCCTATTGTCTATTTGATGCAGCTTAGTACTATTTTGAGTATTCAAAGCCTTGGCAGTCAGATATCAGGGAGAATTATTTGTCTGCTTCTTTATGCTTGGGAAATAAAGTTGGAAGCCTTTGGGGAAAAAAATACTGAATTCTTACTTGAGGACTTTTTTCCATTACAACCTTACCAATATTTCCACATGTATGGGCAATGGTTTATCTGTGAATAATTTTTGCTGGGAAAATTAATATTGTTTCATCAGTTTGCTAACAGGATACATTCTCATCTAAGCATCACTATAAAATATAATTGATTGGGGGCTGGAGATTTAGCTTAGCGGCATAAGCGCCTGCCTTGCAAGCAGGCAGTCGTGAGTTTGATCCCCGGTACCGATAAAAATGAAAAAGAAAAAAAATATATAATTGATTTTGAGAAAATACTGTTTTCCTGACACTAGTTGTCATATGATGTTAGGACTCACGGTATGGAGCCACCCTTAACTCCTTTAGTGCCATTAATAACTCTGAAGACACATGCAGACTATAAAGTTGTGCCATAAATCGTAGCCATGACCACAGGCAAGATAATGTACAGGATGGAAATTATAGCACAGTTATGGTTTTCTTCTATAGGATTCTTTTTGTATCAATATGAAACCAAAACTAGAGCTATAACTAGAGCTATAACCAGAGGGAAGAAAAGAGGTACAGATAAGCCTGCAGAGAAAATGGTGAACCAGTGAACTGTATTTGATTACATCTTTCTATAGTGGGCCATGTTAATATTTATGTTTTCTGGATTCCGTGTCTTTTATTTTCTCGTGGACCACCTCGTTTGGTAGAGCACATCCTGAAGTAGCTGTCTTACAAAAGATTTAGGGAAAGTAAAGTTTTTGAGGTAAACCTTTTTACTTGTCTACTCTGATGGGTAATTGATAGTGTGTATGTCAAATTTGAAAATTATTTTTCCCTTCAAAAATTGTGTTCTTAGGGTCTCACTATGTATTTGGTATAAATTCTTATTTTCATTCATCATTTAGAGCATGAATTAGACCATTTGTATGTGGAAATTTATGTCCTTTCATTTTGATATTTTCCCCCTTATGTTGTATATTCAATTATCTCCCAGACTAGTCATGTCTAGATTATGATTTACAAAAACTATAAGGTTAAAACCTTTTCATTGCTAGACTTTAAGATAATTTTTTATGCAGCAATAGAGAATGAATGCAACTAGCATTTTGGTTTTCTGAAAAAAAAATTTTCATGACTGAGGACTATAATAAGAAAAGTGTACTGTACTGTATATAAAAGTCCTAGTAAGAATAGATTTTATTGATCTTGCCACAAAAAACAAGGCAAAAACAATAGGCATCCATCTGAGATGATGAATACATTCATGCTTCAGTTTTGTCACATATATTTATCTCAAGCATCACATTTCATACCATAACTATACATGGCACAGTATATTTTTAAAAATACAGAGCAGAAAGAATGTTTTGTAGCCATTTAACTAGAGTTTTCGGCATTATACACAGATTGAATGATAAAGAATGAATATGAATATAGTTTTTCATGTTTGCTGTACAGAAATTGGTATTTTATGTTATCGGGAACTTGCAAAGTATTTGTAAAATTGCTAGAGGAGTAATAGTAAATGTGATATAAATGAGTAGGCTATTGTCTCAATTTATTATTTCAACTTACTCTCTGTGTTGTCGGCCTGTATATTTTTATATTGTTCTGAATTATTCAAGAATAAAAACTGTACCACTGTATGATGGGACCTTGTCCCCTTCCAAACCACCACCACTGCTGACCAGGAAGGCGATACGTGGCCTGGACCAATGTGGAAGGTAAGACCAGGGCTGGCGTGAATTCCATTTTATGCTGAAATTCGTGCTCATTGAAGAAACCATGAGTAGCGAGCAGATTTGTGAGCACAGTAAGAGCTCTGTATTATTACTTAATCATTCTTTGCCTTTGGCCACGAATTAGAGAAGTTGTGTGGGGACGGTGAGAGAAATGCTATCACGAAGAAAAACAGCCACGATGAAAATCACATGTAGAAACACAGTCAATGCCAATGGTGAAAAGAGTAAATTTCAAATATGGTTCCCATAGTAGGCAGGGAGAGCGGGAAGGAGCCGTTGCTGAGTGTCAGCCCTGCTAGGCACTCTGCTTTTTACCTCCAGCAGCTCATCTCATTTCATCTGCACTGGATCTGTGAGCAGGTATTTGTTAGCTCTGAATCCAGGGCTGTGCATCCGCTACTGACCTGACTGTAGGTTGAAAGTATCTGAAAAGAAAAATTAGGTCTGTGCTGGAAAACATATGTTTAAGAAAGCCAAAAGACCAGTTGTACTCTCACACCCATTTTTCTCTTCATTCCCCAGATGATCCAGCATAGCCACTCTTTACAGCAGCACTTACAGTGTGCCAGTTGTGTAAGTAATTGGGAATGATGTCAAGTGCATGGGGTGTGTGTCCGTTATACTCAGACACTGTGCTGTATTCTAGAGCGGTGTGAGCAGCAGTGGACTGTGGTGCCCTGAGGAGTTCTGGAGCTGGCCTCCATGGAGGTGAACGTCTCTTCACAGAAACTGAAACACATTCATTAATGCCAGGAAGCTAATGGGGGCTGTTGTTGAAATACAAACCATAGATCTGTTGAATTCTAAAACCAATCTTTTTCTCCTCCATATCATCCTCCTTCAAATGCGGCTGGAAGTACTGTACTGTTTCAGACCTCTTTATATTATAATTGACTTCATAAATACTTAATTTCTCCACTTTTACAGTTAATCCTGGGTACTGTAGGTACAAATAAGTTCTTGCTCCTGGAAACTAGGAGGCTTTCAACAATAAATTGTTTTCCCAATTTATTCTACAGTTATTAAGATTATTGTTGATACCATTCATTTTAGTGAGTATTTTCCTCTCAAATTCATGAGTCAAGTCTGGCAGCTTCAGTTATAATATTTGCAATAAAATGAAACTCCAAGTCCCTATTTTGTGTAGAAAATATTGAATTAAGTAACAAAGCAAGCCAACAATGAAGGTCATACCCATAGAATAAACAAAGTAAATCAGAAATAAAATTTCAAGAACACCCATTGGTTCTTCTAAAAATAAAACAGCAAATGTCTTCAAGGTTAATATTTTAAAATTTTTATGAGTCCGTGTCTGCAGTATATAATGATTATATTCACTGTGGAGAGCTGACATACAGACATAAAACATCTTTATTTTTTTATGTCCCTTTTCCTCTCCATCTCTTAGGCCCTTTGGCTAAATTGCTCTATTTGCTATTACCTATATATTTTTTGCTTTTTAATTGATCCATTCTTTGGGTTGCTTATATGAGAGCAACCATGAAATATTTTAAACTTGTGTGTCTGATTGATTTCATTTAACATTATGGTCTAGGGTTGCATCGTTTTCCTTCAAATGACTCAAGCTTAAGAAACCCATCCTAGGCTTCCAATTTCTCACTTTGGAAAAGGCAATCCAGTGAGTGAACATAGAATAATGAATGCATGGCAGTGCATACTTGCAGTCTCAACTACTTTGAGGCTGATGCAGGAGGATCAAAAATTCAAGGGATTCTGGGCAAATTAGTAAGACATATCTGGGCAAATTAGTGTCTCAAAAATAAAATTAAAAAGGGCTGGGGATTTAGCTCAGCGGCATAAGTACCTGCCTTGCAAGTGTGTGGTCATGAGTTCGATCCCTGGTACCGATAAAAAAGAAAAAATGTAAAATAAAATAAAACAAAATGAAATGAAAAGAAATGTGAATGAGATGTTGGAATGTTGTTTAATGGCTGAAGGTTGCCTAACAAGCACAAGTTGCTGGGTTCAACCTTCAACGAGGCAAAAGAAAAAAAACACAAAAGATCTCTCTGAGAAATGCTATGCTATCATTGCCTTAGTTTTGAGCAGTGACAGCCAATCATAAAGAGCTTCGTTCAGGTGATTCAGGTTCAGAATGTGTATAACTCACCAGTGGAATGTGTGTTGTCATGGGGATAATTTTTCTAGAAAAACACAAGTTTTCATTAAGAGAAGTACCTTCTGGACTCAGTGAATATAGCTTGTTTTCTGCCTACATGCATGTTCTCCTTGTCTTTGTGGGGTTTTTTTTGTATTTCTTTATAATTTTAGTGGCATTTTTGGACGGAGTAGTAACAAATGCATGTATTCAAACTATTATATTTAACAGGCCAAATGATTTTTACGTCAAAACATCCTGTAAAATGATTCTTACAAGATTTTTCTAGTTGTAACAAATGTGTATTGCACAGCTGACCTTGCTTAATAGCAAAATAAGTTTCTTCAAATGATAAGGCTTTAAACATCACTCAGTGTTTACTTCTAGCAGTACTTCTGATATTTTACTATAATTTTGTAGTCTATTAGGATACTGTATGCATTATCAGGTTATGCTGGAACCCATGGGAATAAAGATTACATAGGAAAAGTCCCATCACCAAATTCTATTTTATAGATTACTTCTTTGAATGGAAATGATTTCTAGTGCCTCGCTATTTTTAAAATGAAGTATCTAATACTTTTGTTTAGAACATACAGGAAAAGTATCTGTGAAGTGAGAGAAAATGATGAATAATATGAAAATTACTAAATATTTCAAAACATAGAGGCTATTTTAAATTTATTTATGAAAATAATTACTGGGAAAATAGATTTGAAAGAAGTAAATGTGTAAATATTGCCCAGATGAATAATTTAAACTATTAACACTTGGATGAATATTACATGCCAAGATTAATTGAAAAATCAATCTATTTTTAGTAAGACATACATCAAAGTGAAAATTCCTCCAAAGGGTTCTTAAGATTGGAGGGGTCATCTGAGATCATGGGTAGCATCTTGTTGGATAATGTGTCTGTGGGTCCCCCTGTTTCACGCCAACCTAAGCAGACCACAAGCTTTTGGTGACAGCAGTCCTGCCTTGCTGTACCCAGCACTAGCCCTAGCATAGAGCTAGGCACCTGGTGCACAGCATGCCACTTACAGATGCTTCAATTGCAAGTAGCTAGTGACTTCCTAGAGACGACCAGAATTCAGTGGTGCCTTGCTACTTGCTGTTAGTTGGTTCTCCCAGACCCCAAAAGGACCAGAAAGGATAAACAGCAAACACATAGTCTTGGCTGAAAATAGTACTGGGTCATATGAAAATTGGCACCCACAAGTTCTAGCTTGCACATCAAGTAACAAATGGCCAATACTGGGACAAAAGGTGCTGAGTACTACATTTGATGAGCTCCAAAGTGGTCGAGTACTAGAGTGTGACTGTTGCTTCAACTCTGTTTCTATTTGATTTTCAAATCCAGCCTGTGGATGGTTTGCAATCCTTTCTTGATTGCCGCTGCCTTTGTAAGGATGAGCTGCTGTTTACATCTGTGAAGCAGTGGGAGGGGAATGCTACATCACTGTGAGATACCAATGGGACTGTCTGCCACATACCTAAGTCTCATCCTTCAGTAACAAACTTTTAACAAAGCTATGTCTCCTCTCCAGCTGTCTGATCCCTGTGTCCACCTCCAAATTAATTTTGTCCTTGGATGGGAAAGAGGAATATTACTTTGTGGGCCTTGTTTACTCAAATCTAAAAGGGGCATACTGTTTATAAACAGGATATGCATGAGTAAAAATCAAATAGTGTGGTAGTGACTATAGCAAGAAGCAAATCCCTTGCCCTCTCTCCAATTCTAATTTCTTCTGAGAGGCAACCATAGTGGTATGTTTTGTTTTTGTTGCGTATTCTCTTATTAACTCAATCTAATACAATCATGCTATTATTTATCAACCTGTCAGCTTTGGACATAACCCATTAGTGCATGGGGATTTAGTGTGCTATACTAAGAATTTATAGGATTCAACAGTATATATAATAATGTTACAATGGTGGGCAAAGACATTCATCCTTCACTATGTGTATGCATGTGTTTGTGTGTGTGTGTATCGCCTAGTACATCATCATGCATTTAACTTTGTGGGCATCTTATAAATATATATTTGAAAAATACTTTATTTTATAATATATATTTTTATAACACATATCATATATTTGGAATATATATTTGGAAGAATAAATACACAATTTTAAATTCAAACCTTCCCACTTTAAATGTATTTTCTCTATTAAACATTCACATTGCCCTGGCCAGCGACCTCTGAGTTGCCCTCAGCTGCCTGCATTCCATCTTGCGAGTTGAAAGGGTGCACAGCAATTTCCAGCCAGAGGGAAGCTCTGCCATGTTGCTCTGGACTGTTAGGGTCCCGTCCAGCATTCCACACCACTGAAGGATACACACTGAAGGAGGGTCCCTGCACCCTATCTCGGCCCCACCCAGTGACCTCTGAGTTGCCCGTGGCCACCTGCATTCCACTTCATGTGCCCAAAGGGTGCACAGTGATTTCTGTCCCACAAGAAACCTTGTCATGTTGCTCTGAGACTGGTAAGGCCCCACCTAGCAACCCCAAGTGGCTGGAAGCCACCTGGTAAGGTCTGTTTAAGGACCTCCATTCAACTGGGGAAATTCCCTGTAATAGAAATAGATACTCTCAACCCAAGAAACAAATTACACCTTGCTTTTGGCTTCCCTAAGAGAGTATAGGCAAATGACAAAATGAAAGAGCAAAATGCAATCTCAAACCTCCAGCCCATCCCAAGCAAGCCTGAGACATGGACATAGAAGAAAATATGTCATACACCGGAATCTCCTGAAATGATAGCAACTGAAATGAAGAACCAACTCCAGGAAGCTATAAAAGAAATCAGAAATAATCTCCCAGGTAAAAGAAGAAATGATAAATGTAATGAAAGAAATCCCGAACACATCTAAGAAGTAAAGAAGATATAGTTTAAAAATTAGAGGAACAATGCAAAAAGATGGAAACCTTGAATGAACAATATAAAAAACAATGCATAAAACAGATTCAAAAGATATATAGGAAATCAAAGATTCCATCAAAAGTTGGCAGAATCACCTTAATGAAAGTGAAGACAGACTTTCAGAGCTCAAAGACAAGATTGCAGCTACTGAACAGGAAAGGAAAGATCTTTTAAAAATAACAAAGAATTAGACAATAACAATTCAACAGCTACAAGATGATGCAAAGAAAAACAACCTAAGATTGATAGGTATAAACTAAAAGATGACAACACAAATGACATCAAGAGGCTATTTACAGAAGTAATAGCTGAAAATATCTCAAACATGAGAATGGAAACTAAGATACAGATAAGTGAAGCAAATAGAACTCCAAATAGCCTTAACCAAAATAAAAGTACACCCAGACATATAATAATCAACATCCCAGAAATCCAACAAAAAAAACAGACTATTAAAAGCTGTTAGAAGAGACAGATCACCTATAAATGAAAGCCTGTCAGAATCACTGCAGGCTTCTCAATACAATGAAATCAAGAAGAGCATGGAGTGAAGTATTTCAGATCCTAAAGGAAACTGACTTCCAACCCAGATTAATGTACCCTGCAAAACTGTCCTTCAAAATGGATGGAAAAATAAGATACTTCCATGATAAAGAGCAGCTGAAAAACTTCATGACCACCAAACCTGCAGTATTTTTACAGAATACTGACAGACATTCTAGATAGCCATAGGAGAAAACCACTAAGCAAGGTAAATAATTAAACAGAGTGCAAAGGTAAAGAACCAACAGCAGAAAGATAACATGTCAAAAATAAACCAATATATATCAGTTATAATCATTAATGTAAATGGTCTCAATTCACCAATTAAAAGAAAAAGACTGGCAGAATGGACCAAGAAACAGCATTCAACCATATGCTATATACAAGAAACCCATCTAATCCAAAAGGAAACTCAAAGACTAAAAGTTAAAGGATGGAAAAAAATACTTCATGAAATAGGCACCCCCCCCCAAAAAAAAAAACCCAGGGGTAGCTATTTTGCTTGAAAACAATGGGAACTTCAACAATGATCAAAAGAGATAAACAAGGTTACTACATACTAGTTAGGGAAAAACTTTAAGAGGAAGAGGTAACAATATTAAATATATATGCACCAAATTTGGGAGCACCCAGCTATACAAAACAAATATTAACAGAAATGAAAAATCAAATAAACAATAACACAATTATGACAGGAAACCTTAACAACTCATTGACACCAAGAGTCAGATCAACCAGACAGAAAATCAGCAAAGAAATAACAGAACTGAATCACACCTGTGAACCAATGGACTTAGTGGATGTATACAGTGTTCCACCCAACATCAGAATAGACATTCTTTTCAGAATTACATGGGACATTCTCTAAAATAGACCATATACTAGCCCACAGAACATGCTTAAGTAAATACAAAAGAAATGAAATTATCCCATGCATGTTATTGGGTCATAGTGCCATGAAACTAGAAGTTAATGACAAAAGAAACTGCAACCTCAAACATATGGAAATTGAATAATACACTCTTGAGCAATCAGTGGGTCACAGAGGAAACTAAAGAAATTAAACAATATCTACAAGCAAATGAAAATACAAATACAACTTACCGGAACCTATAGGATGCAATGAAATCAGTCCTTAGAGGAAAATTTATTCTGGTGAAACCCTATATTAAGAAAACACAACAAACACACAAAAAAAGAACCTGATGCTACACCTCAAACATCTGGAGAAAGAAGAGCAAGTCAAGCCCAAAGCCAGAAAAAGGTAGGAAATTATAAAGATAAGAGCAGAAATCAATGCAATAGAAACTAAGAAAACAATACAAAGAATCAATGAATCAGAGAGTTGGTTTTTTGAAAGAATATATAAAATTGATAAGCCCCTAGCCAGTCATATTTAAAAAAGGAAAGAAAAAACTCATTTATGCAATAAGGAATGAAAAGGGTGAAATCACCACAGACCCTGTGGAAATACAGAAGATCATCAATATCTATTTCAAAAACCTCTACTCTCATAGGCTTGATAACACAGAAGAAATGGACAGATTCCTAGAAACATGAGGATTTTGAAAGCTGGATCAAGAAGTTGTAAAAGTGCTGAATAACCCAATTTCAATTAATGAAACTGAAAATGTAATTAAAACCTTAATAACAAAGAAAAGCCCAGATCTAGATGAATTCACTGCAGATTTCTAAAAGAAATTCAAAGAAGACTTAATGCTGACATTCCTCAAACTCTTCAATGAAACTGAAAGAGAAGCAGTTCTCCCTAAGTCATTCCTGGAAACAAGTATTACTCTAATACCAAAACCAGAGAAAGACCCAACCAAAAAAGAGAACTACAGGCCAATTTCCCTAATGAAAATAGATGTAAAAATTCTTAATAAAATATTGGCAAACAACGCAGCAAATCATCAAGATTATACACTATCTGGGATTCATTCCAGAAATGCAAGGATGATTCAACATACACAAATCAATAAATGTAATCACCATATCAACAGAGCCAAAAATAAGAATCACATGATCATTTCTACAGATGTAGAAAAAGCTTTTGATAAGATCCAACACCCATGGTAAGAATCTTACAGAAAACTGGAATAGATGGTCTTTACTTCAATCTGATAAACACCATCTATGACAAACCAACAGCCAGCATCATATTAAATGGGCAAAAACTGAAAGCCTTTACTGTAAAATCAGGAATAATAAAAGGATGTGTAGTATCACCACTCCTATTCAATATAGTGCTGCAAATACTAGAGCAATTAGACAAGAGAGAAATAAAAGGAGTAAGGATAGGAAAAGAAGAATTTAAATTATAATTATTTGCAGATGACATGATACCTACATAGAAGACCCCCAAAATTCCATTGAAAGACTCCTACATATAATAACTAAATTCAATTGTGTAGCTGGATGAAAAGTCAACACTCAAAAATCAATAGCATTCCTATACACAAACAACATACTTATTGAGAGAAATAAGAGAAGCCACTCCCTTCACAACAGCATCCCCCCCCCCCAATGAAATACTTAGGAGTCAATGTAACAAAAGAAGTAAAAGATCTATTCAGGGAAAATTATAATACACTAAAAAAGAAATTGAAGACGATCTCAGGAAATAGAAAGACATTCCTTGTTCATGGGTAGGAAGTATAAATATCGTGAAAATGGCCATTCTCCCAAAATTGTTTTACAGATTTAATGCAATTCCAATGAAAAACCACTAGCATAGCTCACAAATCTAAAGAAATAATTTCTAGAATTCATCTGGAACCAGAAAAGACCTAGAATAGCAAAGGCAGTTCTGAGCAACATAGGCAAGGCAAGAGGCATCACAAGCCCTGACTTGAAGTTATATTACACAGCTACTGTAATAAAATCAGCATGGTACTGGAGTAAAAATAGACCTGAAGATCAATGGAATAGATTCGAAGATACAACTACAAATACAAACATACTCCGTCACCTTATCATTGATAAAGGGGCCAAACATGTTCACTGGAAGAACGACAGTCTCTTTAATAAATGGTGCTGGAAAAACTGGCTCTCCATATGCTGAAAATTAAAACTAGACCCATGCCGATCACCATGTACTAAACTAAAGTCAAAATGGATCAAAGATCTAAATATTAAAACAGAAACACTAAATCTTCTGGAAGACAAAGTAGGTAAAAATCTTGAAGATATAGGGGTAGGTAGAGAATTCATGAACAGGAATCAAATCGCATGGGAACTACTTCCCAGAATTAATAACTGGGATCTCATCTTATTAAAAAGTTTTTGCATGTCAAAAGAAATCTCTGAGTTAAAAGAAAACCTATAAATTTTGAAAAAAATCTTAGTCAACTGTCCCTCAGACAAAGGACTTCTGTCTAGAATGTAAAAAGAATTTTAAAAAATCAGACCCTCAAAATTCAAAGACCCAATTCAAAAATGGGCATCTGAAATGAATACACAGTTCTCAGATGAAATAAAAATGGCAAATAAATACATGAAAAAATGTTCAACACCACAGTTAACATTTATAGGATTAGAACAATTTTGCATGTTTATATCTGGGGATCTAAGGAATTCTTGAAGATCACTATGTAAAATAACAATCTTAGTTATGTTCCTACCACCTTATTTTGAAGGCCTATATCATCATTTTGGGCTCTTTGCTATTTTTAGTTATTTGTCTTTTTTGTTTCTTGTTTTTCTAGTTATCTGTTTTACTTTCCTTTGTTTTGTTTTATTTTTCCCTTTAATACAGAAAGGACAGGTACACATGTGGAGACTTTTACATGCCTAGAACCTCTCCGAAACAGTTTATGAGAATTGATTATCTGATGTGTGATGAAATGAACAGCTACTTCGAAGAAAAAGACATTACGGTATCCACTGCTGATTCTGTATCTTGATGCTGTGAAATCCAGTAATGCTTTTATTCATTGTTCAGAGTTGTTTTAGTCTGTTTTGTTTTGTTTAACTTCAACATACACAAAGCTATATTGAAGAGAACCACAGACATTATGGAGCCATTGTTAATTTTCCTATTGTCTGGTTTTGAAAGCCTTTAATGCCTTCATTACTCTATTCTGATCAGTTTTATACTATTTTGTTTTGTAAGAATTCATTGTGGGTGAAGATATAGACAACTATTTAGAAGAAAACAAAAGACATTACAGTAGCCACTGTAGATCTCCTGTTGTCTTGCTTTGAAATCTGTCACATTTTCTTCTGATTTGCTTTGTTATGTTTACTTTTACCCTTTTTAAAATCAAATAAAAAAATAATCATTCACATTAAGATTTTGAGTAGCTGGCATTATTAGCATATTATTAGAATATAGCATAAGTCTGTTGTGAAATATTTAGAAAGTTTCCAGTGTTGTAATGTTACAAATAATGCACCTATGAACATCCTTATAATAAATCATCAGCTGCATCTTTGACCCTTGAGTAGATTCTAAGAAATGGAGTTGCTGATTCGAATGTTATTGGTATTTGTCAGTTTCCTTTCCAGGAAGATTTTATTCTAGCAGCACTGTTGACTAATTATTTCACTGCCTGTTATTTATCCACAGGTATATATGTATATTTTTTTCTTCTTCTGAAACTTGGCTAATTTTGAAGGTTTGAAATGTTGACAGTTATTTTCCCCCAGGTCCTGGAGATTGAAATTAAGGCCTTCACATCTATTTTCATCATATATATTTGAGTTTTTTCTGTTTATAATTGGGTTTTATGGCTAATTTGAATTTTTAATAATTAGAGAATTATTTTGTAAAATAATTTGCTTCTTTTATCACTAGAGATTAAGTTTAAAATATCCCAAAGGAAAGCAACTTTAAGGATTACCAGTCTTATTAAAAATTCACAATGAAAACAATAACTGTATGGCTACTTGTATTTATTTGCTTTTAAGTATACATTGTAAGCAATGGAATTTCAATAAAATTATATATAAAGAATAATTTTCCCTAGGATTGGTGTTATAAAACTAGTTTAGGAAAAAAGTAGGAATAAAAAGTTACTTAAATTTGCGTAATCTTGAGTTCAGGTAGCTTTTATAAAACTGGAGGCTAGAGGTTATGTGTATTAGATGTCTATATTTGGTGATTTATGAGCATAGCTGTGATGCCATTTTTTTCCCATGGTTCTGCTCACTTACTTTTCACCATTCAACTGATGTGTCTGTGCTTTTGTGATTTAAACAAACACCCTGCATATGCCTGAAGTCCCTGCTACTCACAAGGCTGAGGTGGGAGGATCATGAGTCCTGAAGTCTGAATCAAGCCTGCGCAATGTAGGGAAACCCCATCTCTAAAACAATTCCTGTAATAAGCTATCATCCCGAGTGGTCAACAGAGAAGATGGCAGGCATTTTCAGTTACATTACCACAATACCAAGTTACCATACCAGGTTATTAACCAGTTCTACATGACAGCAGCTGATTGGCTCAGGCTTGCTCACTGCATATATCTGCAATTTTGGGGTTGACAAAAGGAGAAGCTTTCTAATATGGTTTTGGAAAGGAGAAGCACAGTTGGATAGTCCCCTGAAACTTGCCATGGTGTGTGACTCAGGGCAGCAGTATAAGTTTTGCTGTCTTTGCTGCTTCAGTGAACCCATTGCCTGCGTGATGTCTCATTTGTCTACTATAATGTATAATTTTGGTCTTTAATATCTATATCTAAATAATCAGATATTTTTGAGAATTAACTACTCAAAGGTTCCTTAATCCTGTCTCTTCATTGGTCACCAGCACTTGGGCTAATCAGGGAATGAATGAATCTTGAAATTCACGACCAGTGTCAAGTAGAGCATCAATTGTCCTATTATAGAATTACTTTGTTTTGAGCTTTCAGTCACACTATATGAACACATCAATTACGTGTGTTTATTTAAAAAATTGTTTAGAATACTGAAAATCTTCTTAGAAATATGTAATACTTTAATAGCCAAGAAGTATGCACAACCTCAAATTTCTATCAACAAGTAAACAGATAAACAATTTGTGGTATATTCAAATGCTAGAATACTACTAAGCAATGAAATATAAGTATGCATACAAAATATGAGCAAATTTCATGATCCTTATGGTGCTTTTAAACAGGAAGTCAAGCTAATACATACTATATGATCGTATTTATCTATAAAAATGCAAACAAATCTGTAATAAAGTAGTTGAGTGGCTGCAGATGGTAGAGAAAGAGTGAGGAGGGACGGAAGTGAAGGGTTATGACAGAATTCCAGGAAGCTTTTGAGGGTAACAAGTGACTTCATTATCTTGATTATGAAGTGATTTTACAGGTTCATGCATATATCAAAACATCAAATTCAATACTTTATGCAAAAAAGCAAAGAAATATGTGGCAGCTCATTATTATTGCTAGTATAAAACTATAAATTCTTATGTAGTAATAAGTTGAATTTTGCTTGTATGTAAATTTTACTATTCTTTTCTCATAGACTTATATATTTATTGAAAGAAGTATTTTTTATTGACAAAAGATACTTTTAAATTTGAAAGGGCTAGATTCCACAACCTTAACATTTCTTGGTTCTACATATGTGTATGGATATGAAATCATATGTGGAATAAAATAAAAAATATGAATAATACACATATAATTTATTTTTAAAGCATATTTTCAAGTAATTTTAAAAAATGGGTAATTATAGGTATGTGAGACAAGAGATTAATGTTAAAGATGAAAACTTGTACTCAGGCTAGGATAGGTGAACAAGTCAAACAAGAACTCAGCAAGTTAGTCAGCTCTGAGAATTTAAACTGAGTTCAAGCTATATTCATGAACAAAAGATTTATTTTCTAGACTACATGCTGCTGTTTGCCACAGTAGTAAAAATGGTAGGTTGACTTTCTTACCTCCAGATGCAGACTTTGTGAAGGCTGTGGCCCTATCAGAAACACTTCCAGATTATTTTGTAGTTTGTGCTCTGGGTGTGAAGGTGATTCTGAAAATCAAACAGAGTCATCCAATTTGGGAAGTAGAAATGCTACGAGTTTTCTTCATTATGTTTATGATGGAACACATGGGTGTTGAAATGTGACACTTCTTGCAGCAGGATGCCATACTTTTTTGTCTCTAGCATCTTCTTATGTTTGGAAGCAATTTCTATGAAGATAGGGGACATATTTTAGTCTCTATAAGTAGGTCTGTGGGCTTTGACTGGGATTTGTGCTGATCATAGAAGTTCCTGGACTCCACCTTCCTGCCACTGAATTCAGCTATTGTCCCTTATTCTTTTTTTTTTTTTTTTTGTCTTTTTTCTTTTTATCGATACCAGGTATCGAAATCATTCCTGCTTGCTTGCAAGGCAGGCACTTACGCTGCTGAGCTAAATCCCCAGCCCCCACTGTCCCTTATTTTTAAATGTCACTGTCACACAGTGGCACAGAAGTAGCTTTTCTACTGAAGGGTCAGTTTTCAGTGACCTGGGAGAATTCCTAGAGGCTAGATATAATTTTCTTCTTTTGCCTTTCTAGTAACTTCATTAACTCATGTATTCGTATTTCTTTTTTTTTTTTTTTTTTTTTTTTGGTCTTTTCCCTTTTTATCGGTACCGGGGATCGAACTCACGACTGCCTGCTTCCAAGGCAGGGGCTTATGCCGCTGAGCTAAACCTCCAGCCCCGTATTCGTATTTCTTAACACCCAGATTAGTTTTTACTTTCTGACCTGAACCATGACTGATCTAGCCAACTAGAAATAATGTGTATAATTGAAAAGTTGCGATTTGTGGCAGACAGCTAGTTCTCCACTAATATTCATCCTGCCCTCTGCTGACTGTCACTGAAGAGCTTGTTTTGATTTATCCAGAGGCTCCTCGTGTAGTTTCTTCTACAGCTACCTTGTGTTCATGTTACTATGAGACACCAACAGAAGGCTATGTCAAGTTGTATGAAACTCCTGTTTCTCTTTTAGGATGGCTGAGAAACAGAGGTAATGGTGCAAGCTGGAGGAGCCACCCTGGGTGCAAAGCTAACAAATATTGTTGATGCAAAGCTTCCCTGACACCATGCAGAGCTGATTATCTCTGGACACCTGTCTTTTTAATTTTTATCTTAAAGAGGGTAAAACAAAACAGAACAAAGCAGATCCGAACAGAACACTGCAAATGACACAGGATTTCAAAGCAAGACAACAGGAGATCAACAGTTACTACCATAATGTCTCTTGTTTTCTTCAAAATAGTTGTCCATATATTCACACACAATGAATACAAGCAAAACAAAATAGTATAAAACTGATCATAACAGAAGAATGAAAGTGTTACAGGCCTTCAAAACCAGACAATAGGAAAATCAACAATGGCTACCATGATGTTTGTTGTTCTCTTCAAAATAGCTATCCATATATAACTTCATATATATTGAAATTAAATAATACAAAACAGACTAAAACCAATCTAAACAATGAACACCTATCTTTCTTAAACTACTCTTTTTATTCTTGCTTTTAACAGAAGCTCAGATTGTAACCTAAACTAACAGAAGGTATATGTGAACCCTGATATTGGAACTAAGTTTGAAAATGCCTGTTACTTGATCACCAAGTATTACTTGGATTAATGAGGTGGCCTGCACAGTGTGTTCACAGGAATAAGAACTGGAATAGCTCCTCTACAGTTTTTAGATGCAAGGTCTTCTGGTAGTAGGGTAGTAATATGCCCTCAAATCAGAACATAATAAAGCATTTAAAAAACTGTACTGAAATGAGGACTTCAAAAGCAAGCTTATTACACTAAATGCACAGAAGAACTCTGCAGAAGAGGGAAAAAGAATCTTGAGTTTGGTACAAGCCTATAAGTAGGACAGTGAATGTGTGACAGGTTTGCTTTCAGAGTGCTGAGGGGTCATTTTGCTATATCATGTTCAAAGCTGGGTTAGATCACAGACTAATTCCAAAAGTTGTTTAGACCAACAAGTTAGGTAGCATTAGTCAGCAAGCCCAATAAATATGGAAAAATAATAATTCAAGTTCTTTTTCTAGACATAGAAGACGACTTTCAGAGCCAAGCACTGACATTTTGGATAAATGACCAAGCACTACATGAGGCTTTTGCAATACTTTTCCATCAATAAATTTGTGATTTTCTTTTTAAACATTATTTATTTTTATTTACTTTTTAATCAAGTGAGATTATCTCTCTAGGAAGAGGCAGAATCTATTCTAAAACAGGTGATTCTCTTCTGGATATTTTCCCAGAAGAAATGAAAACATCACACCACAGCGATATATTATAGCAGCACAATTTGTAATAGCTAAATCTTGGAAACAACCCAACTGCCCATCAATGGTGGAATGGATAAAAAAGATGTGATATTTTTACTACATAAGTAATACTACTCAACTATAAAGAACAATAAACTTGAGGCTTTTATAGGTAAATGGACACATTTAGAAACTGTATGAATAAGTGAAATAAATCAGACTTACATGTGTAAACACTGAGTGTAAACACTAGTGTAAAAACTGAAAGAGTAAATAAGATTCAAAAGTTACAATAGATACAGTAAAAGGGAGAGAAACTGCTCAAAGGAAACTTTTATTTTTTGATCAATCTTGCATGCCTGTATCTGGTAGCCTGAGAGATTACTTTGAGGATAACAATACACAATATAACAACAACTGTTAAATTCCTATAATCTTGTTTTGAAATCCTATATTGCCATTGTTTCGTCATTTTGTTTTTTGCTTGATTTTTTTAATTTAAAATAAAAAATAAATAAAACATGGGATCTCCAAAATATAGAAGCCTTCAATTACAGATATGGTAATTATGTCTCCCCAGTTTCACTTCAGTTTATTATCTAAAAAGAAAAAACAATTTTAACAATTGAAAAATTTGAAATGGTTCACTGTCTTACTAATTTGTAAAAGTTGAACCTGGTCAAGTTCTATGAAAATGTACACTTCAAAGTTGTAGAAATGGGCAACAATGCCAATAATATCCAAAAATTATTGAGTACTTTCTTACATCCAAGGTCTTTGCATTTAATACATGAATGCTCACTGCAAGTTCATGAGTCCCAAGATCCTGCCATGCTTACAGTTATGTATTTTAAAGATAAGACAAATACACAAAAACCACATATAGGTCGTTGACTCTGTCAACTTGGCGTTTTATGTTTGGAGCAAACAGTACCTTGGCCAAAGTCCACCATGCATTAAATACACATAAGAAATACCAGTCTGTGCCATGATCAGAAGCTTATTTTCTCTTTTTTCTTTTCCTGTTTTCTCCTTCCTTCCTTCTTTCTTTCTTTCTTTTTTTCTGAGACAGAGTCTGTGCCTGGCTTTTATTTTCAGGCTGGCTTTCAACTCACTTTGTAGCCTAGGATGGTCTCAAACTCGCAATGATCCTCTGCCTCTCCCTCCCAAATACTAGGGTTATAGGTGTGTGCCACCATGCTTGGCTAGAAGTTTATTTTCTTAAGAAAACAGAATGACATTGAACTGACCCATGGAACTCCATAACATACTTATCATTTTGGATTCATGCACAGTGGCTTATAGGGGTAGACTCCAGGAGCAATCTCTTAAAGAGTGGAAACAAAATGAGGAAAATTTCAATGTACTGTTTTTTCACCAAAGGTTTTGGTCAATCATATGAGGAACTTGGGAGCAGGATAGTGCTTAGGGATTAAAGGATGAGTAAAAACACAAAGTGGATGGGGTGGGTCACAGCATGTAATCTCAGCATTCTGTAAGGCTGAGGCCGGAGGACTAGGAGTTTAAACTCAACGGGGCAAATTAACTTTTGTACTGACCCATTCCTCAGCAGCAGTGTGGGAGTATTGTATGGGCTGTAACTTGGCTGGCTCTTCCTAACTTGGACAGGATTATGGTGTAGAGATTCACCTGGGCTGGTCACTAGATAAGGAACTATCATCACCCAGTGCAGTTTCTTGCAGTGTGATCATACCTGATATTCCATGGTGGTGTCCCCAGAATCCAGCTGTGTCTCATGACTTGCAGGATAAATTCCAGTGCCTTAGATTGCCTCACAAAGCCCTTTCAGGTATGGCCAGGGGAGCACTCTAGCCTCACTTCTTTTTGACCCTATGAAACTGCAAAGCCATTGTTGTCCATGCTCAGCCTGACATAGAACGTTTCCAGTGTGTTCTCAGCTCCTTTCTCTCCCACTTATGCATTGGATTCAAACCCAAGCATGGATTCTCAGGGGCCCTAAACAGCGGTGTTCCTCCAGCATGGGCTTAGTGGTACTGAAAGGTTTTGCCCCAGAAGGGACACTGTAGCCGGTAAAGCCTTGGAGGCAGAACCAAGGGGCTCTATCTTGAGGTCATCTTTCCCGCCCCTAGGAATTAACATGTGGCGCGAAATGAATACCAATGGGCTACCTGTGCATCACTAATGCCCCTTAGGCAACACCCCAAACCTAAGCTACATGTATGCCCCCACACCACGTGTCTGGCGGAGAGAATGCCGGGCCCTGAAGAGAATGCCAGACGCCGGAGGGTCAGGGGTCTCTCCCCACGTTCTTAAAGTAAAGGTCTCTTATATTTCACACTTATCTTTTCAGCCGCGCCAAAATCCTATCAGATGGTTCCCCTCCGCGCCGAGAATTCTATCAGTACCGTGCTGTAACTGTTGGGTTCCGTTTCGGAGAGATGGTGAAGTCGTCCCCTGGCGGTTCCTGTAAAGGAGCTGAACAGGTGCCAGCTGTGTGAGGATCCAGCATTTCAACCCTGCTTATACTTCAGCTGAAACTTCTACTTCATTATTCACCAGTGCACGTTTGGTATCTGAAAGGCTTTTCAGACTATTTCAGTGCAATTTTATTCTCCATCCTCTACCGAGTCATCCCTTTTCCTCGCACCCGCGATGCCCAGGTTTGCGTGCTTGTGTTCACCCCAGCCTTCTTTAGGAGTCTCGCCTTCCCGCTAAGAAGGCCATATTGATGCACTGACGTAAGGTACTGTCGACGATGCGCTGACGTCACGCGATGCGACGGAGTTCCACCGTCCACCCTCCCGTCTGAGCGTCGCTGTAGGTCTGTTACCGTTATTTGAGGCAGTCTGAGTTCTGTTGATGCTGAAGGTCGGCAGCGGCGAGAATCCAAGGCGAAGCCTAAGAGGACCCTTATTTCTCTGATTGGAGCTACCATGCTTTTTTGAGCAGCTTGAAGTGGCTGAGGCCCCACTTGCAGGCGTGCGCCGCAGTCTCCTAGGCAACGACGCTCCGCTTGGGCCACGCAGGGTGGCGGCGCGCGTGCGCAGTGAGGGGGCGCCCTGCGCAGCTTGTGTGTCTGGACTTAGGGTTCCCGGCGAGGATGGCGCGCGTGTGTCCCGAGGACGAGGCGCGGCTGCAGGCCATGCTCCGGCAGCTGTTCCGCAGCGTAAAGGAGCGGATCACGGGCGCGCCGTCCCTGGAGTGCGCGGAGGAGGTGCTGCTGCGCCTGGAGGAGACGGACGACAATTTCCACAAGTAACGCGGCGGCCGCCGGGCCGGGGTTCTCAGCCCAGCCAGCGTATCCCAGTCCTCCTGGTTTTCCCCCAGAGCATACAGTAACACCCAGGGCCGACAACTTCTGTTCCTCCCGGTCCCCTCCGCAGAGCAGCGCCTCCGCGGCCTCTGGGCCTTGGCGCTTGCGGTGGGGTCGCTCAGGCCTCCACCTAGCGCTGCGAGAAGCTGGTGTGAGGGGGCGGGCCGCTTCCGCGGGGTCCAGATCCCTGGATGTCAGGTGGCACCCCGGCTCTGGGCCTCCCAGAACCTGCGGACGTAGGGGTGCTCAGCGTCTTTGGGAACCCGTGCTTTTCATTTGATTTTGTGTATATAATTTCAGTTAAGCCTACGAATTTAATCACCTTCTTTGCCCTGTATCCTCTTTATTATGAGTATGGCAACATTTTAAAGTACAGCGTCCGCAATTCTTTGTGATCTCAGCCAGGACATTTAAAAGCTTTCTTGCAGATTATTAGGTACACTGGTGATCTGTTTAGGGAATTTAAGTACTTCAAAACTGCACACAGTAGTTTGTGTTTACTTGCAGTTTTATGGGGTGTCATTTACAGTTTCTCAAGGGAACTTTAAAAAGTGCAAAGGGCCTTTGTTTCTACGATTCTGACATTTTTCGTATTTAGTAGTACATATTTTCTTCGTATTTCCATGTTTTTTTTGTTATTTCCTCTTTAGATCCACTTTGATAGCTAATTAAATGAACGACAGTTTCCTGTATTTTAGAAGTGCCAGAGTCCTGTTTTTATTGGCCAGCTGTTGATTTGTATTTGAACAGTAGAATCTTCAATACTAGTTTGGTTATTAATATTCATAAACTAGTGGTAATTTAACTTACATAACTCTCCATCGAGCACTAAACTTGGGGTTCTATTTGTGTTTCACATGCATTTATTTTTGAAATCTAATGAGCTGGTTTTCATTAGAATCATATTGTAGGATTTTTTTCCAGATTTTTCCAGATTTTCCTGTTTTTTTGGTTTTTGGGGTTTTTTTTTTTGGTACATACGTGTGTCTGTGTGTGTGCGCGTATGTGTTTGAGACAGGGTCTCATTATGTAGTTTAGGATGGACTTGAACTCATGGTAGTTCCTCCCACCTCACCCTCCCAAGCACTGAGATTACTGGCATGTGTCAACATGCCCGGCTTACTTAGATGTTCAGACTCACTTGCAAAAACCTTTTATTAGTATCTCCTTACATTTAAATACTTTTAGTATCAGTGATTAGTGCCTTTTTCTATTTGTACTTTTCCTCTTTTCTCCACATCTGTGGGGCATATTACAGGTATATTAATCTTACTAGCCTTTTCAAAGAACTAGTAAGATTAATATACCTCTAATTTCGTTTCTTTTTTTTGGATAGCAGGGATCGAACTCAAAACCTTGCCAGATGAGCGCTGAGGCCGCTGAGCTAAATCCCTGGACCCCAAAGAACCAGATTTTTACTTTTTGATTTGATTTGATTTTTTTGAGACAGGTCTTACTACAATCCATGCTAACCTTGAACCATGGAACCCAGGCTGGCCTCAGTGTGTGTTCCTCCTGCTTCAGCCTCTGATGCCTGGCATTATAGCTGTGCACTACAGCACAGATATGTTTATTTTTCCTTCCATAATTTTTGCTCTTCTTTTTTTTTCTCTTTTGGAAACTTTAAGTTTTTTTGTAATGAGTGCTTAGTTCATTAATCTCTTGTATTTTTCTTTTTTGGTGAAAACATTTAAAACGGCGTTTGCCTACCCGGACAGTGTTAGCTGTATGAATTTTAAAATGTTTTCAAGTTAAAATTGGGTCATCATACTTTCTCTCCACGACTTTCGTAGTGCTGTCTTCTTCAGTTTATTCAGTCAGGTGAAGTAAATGCTTGCTGATTACCATATAGCATTATTTAAAGGGATTTAGTTGTAGCCTGCCTAAAAAGATTGAGTGGGTAATAAATTGTAGTGCTTAGGTAAAGAAAGCAGGAGGAAGTCTTCACCATCTTTATAGATTCCTACAGTCCCAGAATTGCTTGGGATTGTAATTATCGGTCGTCGTATTTCTCTTTTCACTAGCAAACCTCTCCTCAAACACTTAGTGTTCTTGAATCACTTGGTCATGTCTTCCATGGGTTTTATACAGATCTTCTAATTCTCACTGTTGAAGTCTTGGTTTTTTATACCTGCTACTGTCTTATTAGCAGGAAAAATAATCTTATCAAAAGACTTACAAGGGAACCTGGGGCTTCTGGGGATTAGCATTTTTTCAGGAAGATAGTTTTCAATACAGGTGAGTTAAAAAATGATGTCATTTCGGGCAGCATAATCAAATAAAATGGGGAAACGCAGGATAACCCTAACTAGGATTTGTTCTGTGGGCTCTTACTTCTGCTTTCCAGAGTGTCTTGCATTTTTCTGTCTTAAACTGTACAGTTCTATAAAAGATTCAAGCTCTCCTTTTTTCTGAGTGGCAGAAGGGGTCTGTGAGTGGACAAGAGTTGTGGTATGTTGCTTTACTTACATGTGTATGTGTTGTGTAAGTGTGAACACCCATTGGCCCCTCAAGAAACAAATAGCTCTGTTTCTCAAACTTTGCACACAACAATCAGCTAGGGAAACACTTGAAAACGTCCATGCTGAAAAGCAGTGCTCCTGAGTAGAGAAATGCCCAAGGACCGCATGCGTACTTCAGTAATTACTATATGCATGTCTGGTAACTTTATCATAAGTCACAAGCTCATTCTTTTGCCTAAAAAAGATCAAGGAGATCCAAAATACTTGTTCTTTCCCTTGCATAGTTTTTTACACATTAGTTTGTCATACAATCCTGTTGGTAAACACAATCTTTTTTTTTTTTGGTGGTACTGGGAATTGAACCCAAGGACTTTGCCCTGAGCTACATCCCCAGCCCATTGTTAATTTTAAAACTTTGAGACAGTCTTGCTGACTTTCCAGGCTGGGCTTGACCCTGTGATCCTCCTGCCTTAGCATCCCAGAATGCTGGGTTAACAGATGTGTGACATCACACTTGTTTCCAGTGTCAGCATTACAATTCATAATTTATACTAGTAAGATAATTTTAAAACATCTTTAGTGATAATTTTTAAGTAGATCATTTAAGTATTTATTGGTTATTTAAACAACTATAAAGATGTTTTCTTGAAATAAACTTGTACTAATTAGGTCTTCCATGTCTTTGTGTTATAATAATCATCTCTGTATCTGCATATTTTGTTAACATTGTGGGCATGCCAGAAATTCATCATGGAAAAATAGTCATTACACTTTCTTGGAAAATGTAGATAATAAAGCTGGAGAAGAAAGAATGGAAAAATGAATGTTCTTTTATCCAACTTGGTAAAATTGTCCTATGTGAATGTGAAAAATTTCATTCTCACCAGTAAAGAAATTCCAGGCATAGACTGTGTATTTCAAAGGAGTTGCTTCTGACGGGTGGTGATGTTCTTAGCTTTCCTTATTAGCAAGTAAGGTTTAAGTGTCTGGCTTTGAGGATTTATCTTTCTTTCTTTTTTTGTTTGTTGGTGGCAGGCATTGAACCCTGGATCTTGTGCTAGCTAAACACGTGCTGAACAACATCCTTACCCCTGGAGGAATATGTTGAAAAGATAGATTTGCTTGATTTGGCAGTAACATCATTGAAATCAAATTTTATTTTCTTCTCATTGTTACTTTTAATAAAATACATGTGTTAATAAAATTTAATAATAAAATAGTGGTGAGATAAATGTCAGAGTAACGAAACTGCTCTGTGTAGTGAGAGCTGTTTTCACGGGTTGTGCTCACCTTTAGTATGAAGCTGTAGTTGAGCAGGGCCGGGTGTTTTCCCTAAGGGTGTGGGATTGGTCAGTGAAGACCTGGAACTTACATCTCAGGCAGATTTGGTTCCCAGATTTCTAGAAGGGTAACAGTTATAAACTTGTTTATTCATTGTCCACATCATGTCTTCAGTAAGTTACAGTAGTCTTACATGCCACCTTAGCCAAAAGTCCTGGACGTGAGATACAGCAATCCCAATTGTGGAAAAATGGAGACTGAGCAGTATCCACAGACTTTAGTTAACAGAGGAGGAGGGGGGAGTTGTGTTTTACAATCCACAGCAAAGCCCTGTGGCCCTTATTTGTCACAGGCTTTGTCTTTCTCTGACCATCAGGCGTCCTGTGTCTGGAAGTGTTAGTGCAGAAGGGTCTGAGGGAGAGGGCCTCACTGTGGTGCAGCAGATTTCAGTTCAACCAGGAAGGTGTACGTAGAAAAAGAGGGTGATACGGAGCTTTGAAGGAAGTTTGTATTTCTTAAATAAAACAACCAGCTGGTTCTCTAGCACCTTGTGGTCTGGGTTTGTAATGCTTGGGGTGTGAGTGTGGAGAGGCCCTGGTCTGCTCTGTGGATGCGTTTTTTTGGCTAGATTTAAAAAGAATAAAAGCAATAATTAAAACTTGGGGGTTAGCGTCCGAAAAGTCAGTTTTGGAGCTTTTCTGAGAACACCGAAGGATTAACAGTGGGCTTGTGCTCCTGCAGGGCTCGACACAGGGGCCATGTGAAAGCCTACCCCCAGGCTGGGGCGCCCTGGACAGTACCTACCTTTCCAGGGCCTGCCATGACTTACAGGATGGCTTTTGGGAGGCGCTTTCAGCAGCTAGGGCTTTACTTGTAGACAAAATAAGTCAACTGTTTATCTTCCAGAAAATCTTAATTTCATAAAGTGCTGCAGCAGGACTATTTCATGTAAGAACCTGTGGTCCCTTTGACCTTCTGGGTTAAGTGTGGACTTTGTCAATCCTAGAAAGTGGCTGTCACACTGCAGATTGCAGTGCAGGCCACACAGTGCCTGACTTCATAGAACTGTTTTTCCCAGCCCCGTGACAATAATGATTTTCCATGCTGGGTAGTTTTAGAAGAACAAAATGACTTCTAGGAATTTGGGGGACCTATTGTGAATTTGCACAAGGTGAGTTGCAACACAGACTGATGTAGTCAGTTTCACTTGAGGAATAGAAGGGCCACTTGAAGGGCTGGGTTCCTTCATTTGGGATCTATGGCTGTCAGCCCAGAGCCACCAGGAGCCCGGCAGCCTGGAAGTCCCAACATGATAAAGGACTTTCCATACTGGAAGAGATTTTTATTATTATTTATTATTTAAGATCTCAAAGTAGCACTAACCTGGTAGGGTTAATAGGGCCCTTGGGTTCATTTAACTCGAAAGATAAACCAAAACCTTGAAATGTTTGGAGTAAGTTTCCTGGGAGATACTGTTGTCATCATAGATAAAATGGATGTTATTAGAAAAACATTTGGTTATGTGAGTTCCCAAAGAGTAGATTTAAATTATTTTCTTGCACAATTGCTGTTTACAGCTACTGTGAAATGGTAGATTTTTTTAAAATGTGTCTTATTTAAAATGATATCCTCAGGCTGGCACTTTTTTTTTTTTTTTTAACTTTTTATCCGTACCGGGGACCGAACTCATGACCACCTGCTTGCAAGGCAGGTACTTATGCCCTGAGCTAAATCCCCAGCCCTAAAATGATATTCTCTTAACCTGATTGAATATATTTTACTAATGAGCTTGTGTTATTTCTTAACTGCTACAATTATAAAAATACCATTTCTGTTATTTTTTGGTTGGGCTTTGTAACAGAGCTTACATAAAAATTCTATTTCTCAATTAAAATTGTTTTTCCTGATTTCCTGGCTTCTGTCACAGAGATGGAGCTGATAAAACTGAGGAGTGAGGATAACTTTTGGGTGTAATCGGT
The DNA here is from genome assembly GCF_034190915.1 of Cavia porcellus. Classification (NCBI taxonomy): domain Eukaryota; kingdom Metazoa; phylum Chordata; class Mammalia; order Rodentia; family Caviidae; genus Cavia; species Cavia porcellus. The sequence continues at coordinate 55,234,397 of NW_026947507.1, forward strand.
GCCTTGGTGGATGGAGGTAGGGTAGGAGTTGGTGGAGGGACCCCTTCCTAACCGTGGCTGTTAGGGACCTTTCCAGCTGTTAGGGCCTCCCCATACCTGCTCCCCTCCTAGCCTCTCCGCCCTTTTGTCCTCTGCACACCTGAGCACCTGCACACAGCACTGGGTGTTTGAGTGGGTCAACCTAGAGTCTGTCTTTCCAGCCCACCCCACGGCCTTCGTGGGGACTCTCATCACCCTAGAAGAACAAACTTCCCTCATTCCAGCCCCCTCCTGTTCACAGCACCCACTCGCACTGACCTCTTATTCCTCAAAGCTCAGGGCTCCTCTCATCCAAGACCCAACAGGTCCACAGGCCCTCCTCTTACATCCTGTGTGACCTTGGTAAAGCAATTTCCCTCAACCTGGTTACTCTCCTGCCCTTACCAGACCTGTCACTTGGTCACAACTGGTCCCACGACTGCCTACAAATTGTGCACCAAGACCTCAATTGCTTTCCCAGCATCCGTCAGATGTGTCTCCCCCAGCCCACTGCTCTGCCTTTTTCCCCTGGGTGTCTGCGTGTGCTATCATCTCTGACTCCAGAAATATAACTGATCTTCGACTGCACCTGACAGGCTAGACAGTCCTCACCCTGACACCCAGCTTCCACTCAACCCCCTGGCATCACCACGCATGTCAGCTCTGGTGACCAGCTGCCTCCCGCAGGGTCACCCATGGCAAACTCGGCTCCTCACATGTGCTTGTCCAGGAGCAGCCTCTCCACAGGTTGTCTGCTCTGCTGCTTTTCTCGCCAGAAAGGATCCTATCTCTTAACTTGGGGCAACAACCTGGCTAACAGAACCATCTGGAATATTGCCCTAACCTGAACACTCCAGTCCCTCCACGCCTGGCCTTACTCCTCCCTTTGTTCCTGACTTTCCTCCTCAGTACTCAAACTCCAGAATCGAATCCTGCGGCTCCAGTTCCAAACCAAATCCCTGACTGTTTGCCACTATTTACCTATAGCTGTACTTTCAGCTGTATTTTGATCCAAGTATTAATTACGTCCCTACTACATATAAGGTTCTGAGAGTGTCATGCAGGCCTGTGAGATTATCTTGTTAAATGCAGAAAGAATATGACAGTTTAGGTTCATGGAAATAGTGATTACTGTGGGTTGATTATTTAGTGTTAGTTTTACAAAATCTGGGTCTACTGGGGTCAGAAGCCAGGTAGACAATAAAGTAGATCCTATAACTACACACAACGGGAAGTAGTAACTACACAAGAGACAGGAAGTAGGTCATACAGCTACACATGAGACAGGAAGTAGGTCATATAGCTACACACAAAACAGGAAGTAGGTCAAATAACCACACAAGGTAGAAATCATGTAACTATACATGGCAGGAAGTAGATCACATAACTACACCCAAGGCAGAATTAGATCATATAACCACACAAGACATGCCCAGCTGGATGTCGGAAGGACAGTTCCTTATCTGAGGAGTGCAGGGCAGAGGCAGGAGGTGCATGCATGAGCAGAGGTGACATAGGAGCTTTGGCCTGGATTATGCCACCCTGATGAGGAGAAGGAGCGCAAAGTGGCCTGGACCGCCTGTTCCCAGGGAGGACAGGTTTGGGCAGCAGGAAGAGCCCAGGAGATGCCTCTTCTGTGCTGAATCGGAGGTTGAAACTCCGTGCAGAGTGTGTCTGGCAGCCTTTTCCTTTTTCTGGAAGCCACATAGTCCAAGTACCTTGTCCATAGCCTCTTGAGTTCTTGCAGATAATGAGACCAAGTAGACAGGATGTCCAGATTACAGATGAGGAAACTGCCACTGCCCAGGGGTGCGCTGCTAGGAAGTGGGGAGCCAGGGCCCAGGTCAGGCCTGTGAGTCCTGTCCAACTTCTGTCTTCCCACTGAGTCTTTGGTCAAGGTCTCCTCTGAGTGGCAGAGGCCTGTGGTTCTGGGGCTCTGGGAGCAGAGGTGCTGAGTGGCGAGGAGAAGCAGGAGTCTGTGGGAAGCAGCACGATGGAATGAGGCCCTGGGCTGCAGCGAAGGCAGCGCTCCCTCCCTGGAAGGAGGCTGCATCATTTCCTGGGGACTGAAGATGTGAATGGGCATCTCCCAGGCCATTCAGACCTCCTGCCCTGCACGCAGTGCGTTTTTTTCAGCTGGATGCCTTCTCTGTTGAGATATAAAAATTACCTATTCTAAATTACAGTTGTCATTTAGGGGGCCATGTTTAAATCGTGTTACTAAGTTATACTTTCTACCCTTCAATTTCAGTGAATATGCTTCATAAAATGATTAGTCACTTGGTGGAACATTTAGTTCTCTTATTGTCTGAGTTTGTAAGCTAATTTTAATATTAGTATCACCCTATGAAAAAAATATCCAATATATTGAATTTTCTGAGCCACTTCTGTCTGCAACCATAAACAAGAACCATTTACACAGAAACGCTTCTGGTGATGGAAACTCACCCCTTTCCTGCTGCATACTGTGACCTGGCTTGTTTTCCCTCATTAGCCTGAGTGATAACAAAATTCCCTAAGAATTCTTTCTGCACCCTTTGGAGTCACACAGATGGGAGTGCAGAAGCTCCCTGTTGCCCTGGGAGCTTTGGCATCCCTGTCCTGTCCCCTCCATCCCCAGCTCTGAGGAGTCCCCTTTGCCAAGGGCCCCAAGAGGTAGAAGTTGCAAAGCGAAAGCTTGGGGAACCTTGAGGAGTGCGGATGACTAAGCCAGTGTGGTCTTGGTTTAAGGTTAGGAATCTCAATGGATTTTTGGCCTAATGTTTCTTCTGAGTGTGGCTAATAAGCGAATTCGTACCACTTACTGCATTTATCTTTAAATATTTGTTCCAGCTATGAATTCGTTAAATACCTGAGACAGCACATCTGCAACACTCTGGGGTCAATGATCGAAGAAGAAATGGAAAAGTGCACTTCTGACCAGAATCGGGGCGAGGAGCCGGGCTACGATACGGTGGTGCAGCAGGTCACCAGGAGAGTCCAGGACTCCAGAGAGTGAGTGTGGCTTGCTCTTTGCAGCGCCTGCCTGCGCCCCTCCGCTCTCCACAGCGGCAGCATCTCTGTGCTCCCGCCCTGCCTCTTCCCTGACCTTCTTGTCCCTCTTGGCTCCTTTGTCGCTGATTCATAAAGGGTCACACATGAGCTGGCTGATTTTCTGCTTGTTGTCAGTATCTCCTCATTAGAATCCCATCTTACAAAGATGGTTTAATCGATGTATGTGTGTGTCTGTGTGTCTACCTTTAAATCTTTTACTTATTTCTGTGTCCTGTGCATGGAACATAAATGCCAGAGCCATCTTAGGTGCTGAGTGGATGTCCAGTGGCCAGTGCTGTGCAGTGTGTGTTCTGTAGTGCTGTGGTGTGTGTGGCATGGGTCCCAGGCTGCTGGCATCGCAGTCCCCAGTGTGTAGGGCTAACAGGCAGTAGAGTCTTACAGAGGTGGCTCAGGGCAGGGGGTTTGCTCAGAAGGAGCTGGAGGTCCTATGCACCTGGCTAGTTCCAGCGGAACGGTTGTGTTAATAAGCGAGACTGTCCTGTCCGTCCCCCAACTTGCCATCCCACTATGTGCCTCCACTCAGCGAGGTTCTTCACCAGCTTTGCAGAAGTCAGTGGCAGGTTCTTGTGTCTCTAAAACTGAGGCTCTTTACCAGGTATCCAGCCTCAGGGATTTTGTTAGAGCAAAGGAAAACCTACTGATGAGCTGATGTTGGAAATAATTCTGGCTCTAGCAATAAAGGATTTTCTTCCCTTTCCCTTATCAGCTATAAACCAATCATACATTTAACGAATTACTTCTTTATGGCGCATGTTCAATCTTGGGCCATATGAATGAATTAGTAGTCTGCCCACCACTAAGCCACAGGGAAATGAGGAGTTTAACATTAAAATGAAATGGAGACTTTAAGCAGTTTCAGTACTGTGTGGCAAATGCCCTGAGAAATGTAAGTTTTCAGGGAAATGTGAGGAATCCTGTGACAGAGACCTGGGAATTCAGTGGTCTGGGAGAGCTAGCTTCCTCCTGCGCAGTGGTTCGGAAGAATCTGTGTGGGATGGGTGAACCTGGGGGAGTGCGCCCCGATGCCCAGGTCCGTTCTGCAGCGGGTTCCCGTGTAGGCCCAGTGCTGTCCTTGAGGCTTTGCCGACTGCTGAGCATGAGAGCAGCCTCGGGTGACCCGGGAAGGAGAGAGACTCTGTGCCCGCAGACCTTTGTCTTCACCAGGAGATAGGAAGGCTGTGTAGCTCTGCGGGGCACATTTTGCCAGCCCCAGAACCAGAGACATTTGGCTATGCACTAGAAACTGTGTTACCTATGGCATATTAAAGCATTAAATTGAATTTATTTATAAATTACTTTGGCCAGCAGTTTTTCCCTTAGTGACAATCAATTATTATTTAAACAAATATGTTATTAACTAGACAAAATGATAGTGTACAGTGATCAATAATTTAGCAAGTTCAAATCTCTGTTAAGTAAAAGCCACTGAAATTAAGATGCTTTTATTTCTTGATTCTTTTAAAAAAAAATGGAGTCCTCTCTCTTTGGTAGTGTTAAAATTCCTCATCATCTATTTCAGGCAGTCTTATTACATGTACTCTAAAAGGAGTGCTAAAACATTTTGCAAGTAATTTAGATAATGCAAGTGTTTTAATGATAAAAGCAGTTTTATATGATACTGCTAGGAAATCCTTTTTCTTTAAATCTCTGGGTAAGCTATTCAATTTGATTCCTATGTTTTAGTTCATCTGTGTATAAAAATTAATAAAATAATAACTTCTTCACAAAGATTTTAAGTGACTTAATGAATGTTTGTCCTCTGTTTTATGAATCATGGATGGAAGATTTTAAATTATACAGAATATTATTTTCTTTCCATTTTTTGTGATTCTTCAGGAATTACTTGGGGCTAATGGGGCCACATTGCATCTATTAACAGTATTAGCAGTATTTTAATAATAGTGTAATAGTTACAAAGTCTTTTCCTCCCATGTGCCTTGGTGTTTATCTTTTAAGTAGATGTTTACACACAGCAGGATTTGCTGTTACTCCTCCGTGAGTGGGAGTGTGGGTGCTGTCCGGTTCCTGTCCGCAGGGTCTGTCATCCGAGCTCTTAGTTTCTGTTGCTTTAGTGCTTGCTGGCGGATTCAGCGAGCTATGGAGGCTGTGCCTACCCTTCCTTTTTCAGAACTGCAATAGCTGGTTTTGAATTCTAGTTCATTCAACTCTTGATTTTGACGGACTGGTGCTCTGAATCTTTGTTTAATATAATTGTGGCAATTATTATTCTGTTCCTGTAGTCATTTCTGTTGACACTGTTTAGAGAAGAACTCATGGTGGTCTTCCCAAAAAGGTTATTAACACTGTTGTCCAACTCAGATCTCAGCTGTTGTGGGACTTTGGGTTATCCTCGCTCTCATACTGTGTTACTTGCATTATTTAATGAAGAAGCGTGTGTATTGCAAGGTGTCCTAAGTTTTAAGGGGAGGGGCTCTGTTCACCTGTACATCGCTCCAGGAGGCTGCTGCAGCCCAGATGCTGCCATGCCATGTCCCTGTCCCTCGAGCTCAGGTCCGTAGCCGAGGAGGCCAGGCCCCAGGGCTCTGTGATGCTGTACGTCATCCTTTGCAGATCTATGCAGTCAGTGTTCAGGCTGCCCTGCGGCTGTGTCCCTTTGCTGTACGTCAAGGTCTTCCTGAGCTCTTCCTGAGCTCGCTGTCACTCTGTTGCACATCTACTCTGTGTCTTTTCCAGCTTGGCTGCTCCTGCTCTATCCGTGCTCACCTTCAGTATTCAATATTGTCTTTTCTTATGATTTCTGGTAATTTACTGTGTCCATATGTGTAAAGCATATGTATATAACTTTATAGTGGTATAGCAGCAAATGCCCCCCAGCCAGTCTGTTAGTTGCCCAGGTAACAGTCCCTTACAGAAGATGAATGCAGAACTGTTGCTGCGACATTGGTTAAATCGAGGCTTATTTCCATACACTGATATGTACAGAGTGGGCCAAGCTGTTTCCTTCTCCCTTCAGTTGGCTCAAAGCGATGCAAATAGGACCAGCTAAGGTACTGGTGTATAATTCCAGAGGCCAACTGACACCTTTCTGTTTCTTCACATAGTACTCTCTATACAAGATTGAGCACAGTAGGATGGCAGAGCCACTCAGCTCCAGGAATGTCAGCTGGGTACAAGCCTCAAAGTAAGAGGCTATGACTCCCCAGGGCACAAAAGTTTACATATCAGGGGGGGTGGGGATTTAGCTCAGCGGCATAAGCACCTGCCTTGCAAGCAGGCGGTCACGAGTTTGATCCCGGGTACCGATAAAAAAAAAGGAAAAAGACAAAAAAAAAAAGTTTACATATCAGAAACTGAAGCAACAGCTTTCTAAAACCATTCAAATGATACCTCAATTGAGTTATGTATACTGGTCCTTCTGCATATCATTCTCCCTGCATATTCCAAAAATGCTTTTGTCCTCACCTGGCCATCTTAGGTCACTCATGTAGTTCTTGCCATCCTCCCTGTCACATATCCTTGAACCATTCTCTTCTTCACAAGATAATAGATTCTGGGGAGGCCTTGGATCAAGGTCTTTGTCTGCATATCCTCAGTGTGATTGGGCTTAAGACCCCTTGGCTCCCTGTAACTTTGAATATGTCTTAGTGTCTTTACTTTTTCTGTGGGTTACATTGGAAGTGGTAGATTGGAATTAACTCACTGGCATTCTAATAAGGTTTCTATGGGATTATAAATATAACTTCCTAGATTACGGGGCAAGTGGGAAAAGGATTATAATATGCAGTATTTGGATTACAGTATATAATATTGAGATTTCAATAGTTCCTGTTACAATTCCTGTTACTACTGTCTCCGAGAAACAGGCTGGTCATGGTGATGCATATTGTCAGAACCAAGCACAAGCAGCCACATTCTGTACCACTGCTTGCAGACCTCGTAAATACCTCTCTTCTTGGGACTGCAAGCCTGACATTTTGAGGGACAATTGATTCCCTGTCAGTGCCTGTTGACATGAAACAAATCTGCCTCCATCCCCAGATGTCGTTTTGATGTGTCTGCTTACTGTTGCAGTGACAGTAGGTTGATGTTGTTAAATACATTACACAGAAGAACATATTTTCAGTTACATGTGGCACATGAGGCACATAGCTCAGTATGGGAGTGGCCCACTTTCTGCCAAGGGAGCAGGACCCGAGGGGATGAATTTGGCAAGAGGAGAGCTTGGCTGGGCTCCCTTTCTAGAGGCTTCGGGTCCCACTGCGTCAGTCCTGCTGTTCTGGGGCTGGGTGGAGGCCACGTATGTAGTGGAAGCAGGTGCTAAGGACACTTGTGCAGCCAGGGCAGGTGCCAAGGGCAATGCCCTGCAGACTGCGCCCCTGCAGACTCTGACCTCCCATCAGGCTTCTAAGGTGCCCTGGCTTTTTGGTAGTGCTGGCTGGGGGGAAGCCTGTCCTTTAATTTTCAGCCAGGGGTTGGGAATGCAGCTGAACGCGCACCTGGTGTGTGTAGAACCATGGGGTTTGACCCACTTCTCTCTAATCCCCAGGCCTGGTGTCAGTGGCGTGTGTGAGGAAGGCCTGTCCTTGACACAGGAGGTTCCAATGACCCATCGCCCAGAAAGGGAAAGAAAGGTGTTTCTGTGCTTGTTTCCGCAGTGCATCTCCTGTAACAAACACACCCATGGGGCTTTGTAGTTACACAGTTTTTCCAGATATTTATAACTATTTATTTCTATAGCCATTACAATATAATTTAGCTAGGTTGTACTTTTTCTATCTCATTTTATAGTTGAGAAAATTGAGATTTAATTTATGATGACGGAATTGGTAAGTACGATTATAATCCAGGATTATAATTTTAAATTTAGTACTCTATTAGCTATGGGTATTTAAATTTTTATGTCTTTTTAATTTTAAATACAGAGATATCAGTGGTCCAGTTCCCATCTTTCTTGTTGGTAAAATAAAAGCACTACATTTTATGACCCGTGCTAAATCTAACATTGTATTTCTAATTCTTTTGGAGATCTTGGTATAATCTGTCCTTCCTGGTTATGGGCTATCCCACTTAGGGCCCATGCTTAGAGCCTGCCGCTCATGCATGGTTTCCAGTGTGGCCAGCAGGGTTGTTGGCTGGGGCCGCTGGGGCCTGTTGCTGTGAAGCATAGACAGGGAAGAAAAAAAAACCAAATGTGAGGAAGGGAGGGTGGGGAAAGAGATGGACCCAGGACAAGAGGTGAAGCAGAGCACAGTAGCCTGGCTTTTGGTTGTATGATAGTCATAGCTGGTTTCTATGCTGGGGTAGAACGCACACCTTGGAGACACCTAGCCTTAGATCCTGTTGTTCTTACTGCTTTGAGTGTGTAAACAAAAGCAACGCAGGAAAGGCAATGTTTCCTGGTTTCCTATTCATTTTTATTCCTGTCTCATAGTTCTAGTGTAACCTTATTTTATTTTATTTAATTTTTTGGTACTGGGAATCAAACTCAGGACCTTGTGCTTACCAGACAGGCTCTGTGCTGCTGAGCTGTATCCCCAGCCTTGTAACCATTGTTTAAGAAACACTAATTAGGTTTTTCTTCAGCACTGTGTCATTAAAGGGAAGAATCATGTAATTCAGCTTCGTTGACTGGTTTTGGCTGACGGTGTTCCCTTACTAAGACTGCTTTGACTTGAAGGTATAAAGAGATGATGCATTCCCTGAAGGCCGTCATGACCGCGGCGGTAGAGTATATGAGTAACAGGTTTGAGGAGGAAGAAGAGACGCGATGTCCAGAGCAGCAGAAGAGAAGCCACAGGGAGCAGAGCAGCAGCTACTGCACAGACAATTGCTCCGACAGCGACTCGTCCTTCACCCAGGTGAGGCCTGTGCTCCGCAGTGGTGCTTAGTAACTGTCCGCTTCAGTGAATTCTTCACTAGGCAGGTTGCTTTTGCTTTCTAACTTAAATATTTAGAAGCAAAATAATAAAATAACTTGGTTTAGTCAGTGAAATGCCATCTGACAGACCCACAGGGGAGCACATATCTGCAGTGTGTGCTGTGGGGAGCGGATGGGGGTCACCGCTCGCCACCGTGACACCCATCGGCTCCCCAGGGAGCCTCAGGAGGACAGTGGGGAGCAGGTATTCTTGGGCCCACATGGAGGCTCTAGAGCTGCCCCCAGGCAGGGCTTTTCTGGGACTGCTCTTCTGCAATCCCCAGTGGACTTGCCCCCAGGAGTTTTCCCCCTGCTTCAAGGGACACCTCTCCCCATGTCCCCTGCACAGGTCCAGCTCCCCAGATTTCCTCTTTGGCTCTTGCCCCTTAGATCTTAATCACAGCATTTTGAGTTCACCCTATTTTCTGGCTTCTAAAATATTTCATGCTCTGCAGTATTCTTTTTTTTTTTTTTAATTTTATTTAAGGAGAAAAGAAAAAAAAACAGTGAAAGGGTACAAGTTATACAGATTTACAGAAAAAAAATGAACAGTAGGAAATCACTAGTTAATGGATTACATATTGCCATCTTAGAAATAATTGTTCAAGTCACAAAATTAAAGCTTGAAGAGTGGACATTCCAACAATGATACTGCAAACAGTTCTGTTCAGTGATCCAATAAAACTCTGTGATATCATTTTCTATCTTATACACTTAAATATACATGCAGTTATATAGTTTAGAGCACTTTCTTTTCCTCTCTTTTGTACAATGACTATTACACATTTTGGGTTTCATTGCTCCCATGGTTCTTATTGATTTTTTGGAAGAGAGTAAAACCAAATGTGACATAACAGAACAGAATCGGTCAAGTCAAAAGGGTGGACATGATAGATAATGTAAAAACATAATACAAGGTGATCAACAGTGGTTACCATAATGCCTCCCGCTATCTCTAATAGAATTGCCTATATCATTAGTTATAATACAATTGAACAAAACAGTAAAGAACAAAACCGACAAAACCAAACCATTGGAGACATTGTAGGTCTTCAAAAGTAGATAAAAGTCAACGAGAATGGGCGTTATAATGAATCTCATTATCTTCACAGCTGATGCCTAGACTTTCGAACCTGATACTATCCAGCAAAACAGAATAGGGGAACATCAGTCAAAAATAAGATGGTGAGAGTAATACAGGGCTTCAAATCAAGATAATAGAAAGTCAAAGTGGGTTACTATAATATATCCTGCTATTTTTTTCCCTTTAATTAAACGGATAAAAATAAAAAAGTAAATAATGGAGTGGAGATTGGGATAAAAGGGCATAACAGCGAAACAGCGCAGATCAAAACATAACCATTTAAGCAGAATAGTGTTTCACCACCAGATAATTCCGACCCAAAAGTAGTTACCATATTGACTCTTTCCTTGAAGTCCTTGAGTACAACTTCATATACTGTAGCATTAAGTATATCAAAACAATGTAAAACCATTTAAGAGAATGACAGCATTACAGAGTATTTAGAATCGACTAACAGAAAATGAACAATGGTTTCTGTATAATCTCCTTGTCTTTAAAAGGTTTTTGCTTATACTATCGTACATAATAAAATCCAATAAGATACAACCTATTTAGACCATTGGAGACAGAAGAACAAAAGCTAGATGAGACTTCAAAACAAGATGATACTAAATCAGTATTACCTATTAAGAAGTCATTTTCTCCAAAATAGCTGTTCCTATCATCCAATCTTCTCTGTCTCATTTCTGTTGAGCTCTTTTTCTGTCAGTAGCTGTCAGTTTGTCTTCTTCATTTTGTTCTCTGCTCCATTCGTTGTGGCCTCCCCGCCACTATTTCTGGGTTCTTTGTATTTTTCTTTTTTTAGAATATCCTGCAATACTTTCTGTAGAGTTAAATTGGTGGTTGCAAATTCCCCCAGTTCCTCTTTATCCTGGAAGCACCTTGTTTTTCCATCAATTTCCAGGGACAGTTGTGCAGGATATCTCAATCTTGGCTGGAGATTATTATCTTTCAAAGCTTGAATTATTTCCCCCCACACTCTTCGTGATTTGATGGTTTGTGCAGAGAAATCTGCTGTAATTCTGATGGGTGTTCCCTTGTAAGTGGTCTGTTTCTTGTCTCTGACAGCTTTTAATATTCTGTTCTTTTATTGAATTTCTGGAATTTTTATTATTATATGCCTGGGTGTTGCCCTGTTTGGGTTGTAGGTAGCTGGGGTCCTGTATGCCTCATACATCTGAGTATCTTTACCTTTTGCTAAATTAGGAAAATTCTCCTGGATTATTTCTGTGAGTAGCTTTTGTAGTTCACTTGTTTGTGTCCCTACTTCTTCTTTTATGTTCTTAATCCTTAAGTTATGGCTCCTCTTATCATCTTCTTGTCTTTGTATTATTGCTGTTTGTTTCTTTGTTATTTTTAAGAAGTTTTTCATTTCATTCTCCCATATTACAAGTCTGCCCTCCAGTTCAGATAGTCTGTCCTTAGTTTCTTTCAAGCTGTTATGCCAGTCTTTGATAGACTTCTTAGTTTCTTGATAGTCCCTTTGAACCTGCTTCACGTACTCTATGCTTTCTCTGTTTTCTCCATCAAACAATTCTCCCCTCTTTTTCTGTTCTTCCATTCCACCATCTGTTTTTTCCTGGGTGGTGCTTAGCATTTCTCTAACTATTCTGCATACTTCTAGCTTCAGGTCGTTGATAACTTTATTCCTGAATTGGTCTATGAGGCTCTCTATATGGCGCTTTATGTCTATTGGTGTGGTGTCCGCTATTGCCTGTTTCTCAGAATTGGGGGCCGAGGAGCCTTTCTTGTTGCTGCCTTTTCCCATATTCTCTGTTCCTTATATATGCAAGCTTACATAGGAGGCCCAGCTTCCCTCCCTGTCAGCCACAGCCTGATCGAATTGCGCTGGCTAGGTGTTCCCGCCCACCGCAGTGCACCAGGGAGTTACGGACTAGGCAGCCTACACGAGAGTCACCCCTCCGGGCCACCGTCTGGCTCTGGGATCTGGGTTGGGCTAGCCTACGGATTCCGCCAGTAGCGTCACGCAGGCCAGGCACTTTTCACCAATCCCGTCCGAGAGGGAATGTGTGGCTGGAGTCGCCACCACGCCCTGCTCCTGCAGGACTGCCCGAGCCCAGAAAGTCCTCCGCTGGAGTCAAACTGTGGTAGAGTGTCAGTTTCTCTCACTCACCTCACCACAAGTCAGTGTACGCCTCCTTGTCCGTCCTGTTTTCGACTCCGTTCTCAGACTCCCGTTCTCAGAGCTTCTGCGCGTCTCTCTCCTTGCCGAGCCGATGTAGAGGCAGCCAGCCACCACGCGGCGGGAAACCCAAATCGCGGCTTCCAATGGCGCGGGTTTCAGCCTCCACACCGAGGCTTTTCTGTTCCTGTTTTAGCACCAGGACTGCATTCCAAGTTGGTTTCTCTCAGCCCAGTTCATTCCTGAGTCAGCAGAGCATATCTCCACCTGCTTATGTCTCCTTACTCCGCACCCTTCCTGACTTCTGAACCAAGCCTTTCAGAGAGCCTCTGTAGTATCTGCTATCTGTCCGCCATGTTCTCCTGGCTGCAGTATTCTTTTTGATGAGAAACACTGCTTTTGAGGAGTTTATACTGGTGCTGAGGGATTTCAAGGCTTTCATCTCTTTTTCTGCAGCTTCAGCCACAACCATGCATTCAGAGCCCAGCCTGTCTCACCATCTTCAACTGATACGATTTTACATCTTTGTAATATTTGTTTGCTAAGCAGAAAACTGCACGTGACGGTGAGACCACTGAGGTTTAAAACCCTGAGCCCTGAGTGTTTGAGCATGGAGAGGAGCTGACAGGTTTGTCGGCCTGAACCTGATTTGCTGGTTTTACCAGTGACCCCTTGAGGACAAGATTTGACACCAGGAAACAAAGTCACTTCTTTGATTAACAGTGTTAATGTTCTTTAATTTTTTTGTGACTTTTTAGGTCTTTTTGTACTTTAAAATATTAATAGATTTCTGTTGTGATTTGTCGTATGTGCCGAATGTTCAAGACATAATCAAAATATCTAAGTAATTATAAAAAGTATTTGAAAATATTTTTAAATCTTTGTTTTTGTTTTGAAATACATAGTAACTTTTGTTCTTTAAGGATTAATGAAGCGTGGGTGCATAATTTTAAAGATTTATGTGCACTAGAATTGGAAAAGTCCCATCTGTGTGTCTGTGGTTCTGTCTTAATCTTTTTTTTTTTTTTTTTTTTTTTTTTTTTGTCTTTTTCATTTTTATCAGTACCGGGGATCGAACTCACGACCGCCTGCTTGCAAGGCAGGTGCTTATGCCGCTGAGCTAAACCCCCAGCCCCTGTCTTAATCTTGCATTGGTCTGAAATCATCTCTGTGCAGCCATTTGTGAACTTGGGTATTGGTTTCCTACCCTTGCCATATCTGTTTTCTTGTCTGTTTTAAATTTTAAGACAAAAAAGAAAAAGCAAAAACGATGATACAGAATTTCAAAAAAGAATATTAGGGGATTAATAATGGTTAATGTGTATTGTTGTTTTCAAAGTAGCTGTTTGGATTACCAGACATGTGTGTCTGAAAAAATGATCAAACAATGAAAGCACCAACCTTCCTTTTTGTTGGGCTAGCAGAGATTAATAGTATAATTGTCTGTCTTGCATGTATATGTATGCGTATGTATAATCTTTTCCTATTCCCTATCCAGTTGTCCCTTTTACCTGTTTCCTCCTCTTTCACTTTCACAGTACTTATTGTACACTTTGGATCCCATTAGTTTCCTCAGTTTTTTATAGTAAGGAGACAACACAATGTTCACCCTCCTGAGTCCAAACCAAGAGCATGATCTCAAGTTGCATGCATTTACCTCCAAGAACCTTGAGATTATCCTTCTCTATAGCGAGTAGCTCTGCATTATATAAAGATGCCATGTCTTTCTTATCCATTCCCCAGCCGATGAGAAATCTACCTCTGCTTTTTTCTGGTTCTGTATTGCATGGAACATTATTTTCTGTCCTTTGACTTTCAGTCTACGAATTTCCTTTTGAGTTAAATGTGTTTTTTGTATACAGCATATTGATGGGTCTTATTCTTGATCCATTCTGCCTGTTTCTTTTTATTGGTGAATTGAGGCATCTACATTAATGGTTACGACTGCCATGCCCTGGTTTACCTCTGCCATGCTATTTTCCTGTCACTGGCTCTCTACCTTTCCCCTCCATTCCTGCTCAGTGACCCCCCTCTGCTGCTGTTCCTGGAACCAAGGTCATCTTTATCTCTCTCTAGAATATTCTTTAGTACTCTTTGAGAGGTTGGTTTGGTGATCATGAATTCCTTCAGTTGCTCTTTCTCATGGAAGTATCTTATTTCTCCATCAATTTTGAAAGATAGTTTTGCAGGGTACATCAATCTGGGTTGAAAGTCGTTTTCTTTCAGAACTTAAAATACTTCAAGCTCTTCTTGACTTGATGGTTTGTGTTGAGAAGTCTGTCATGATTCTGATGGGTTTTCCTTTATAGATGATTTGTTTCTTTTCTCTAACAGCTTTTAATATTCTGTTTGTTTGCTAAATTTCTGGGATCTCGATTATTATGTCTGGGTGTAGATGCATTTTGCTTATGGCTAGTTATCATTCTATATGCCTTGCTTATCTGTTCAGGTCCTTTCCCTATGCTTGGGAAGTTTCTGCTATTTCTTTTCTAAATAGTCCTTTTATGTCATTTGTATGGATGCCTGCTTTTTTGCTGACAGCTGTCTTAAATTATTTTTCTTTGAATCATCTTAAAGCCATTAAATTGTTATTTGCTATTTCTTGGTTATTTTTAAGAGAACTTTCCTTTTTGATCTCTATCTGCAGCCCTCTCTTCATGGCCTGAAAGTCTATCTTTAGTTTTGTTCAAGTGGTTTTTTTCAGCTTTCAGTGCAGCTTTTAATTTCCTGGATTGCTCTTTGAATCTGTTTCATGCATTCTAATTCTTTCCTAAATTGTTCATTTAAGGTTCCCATCATTTTCCTATGCTTCTTTTTTAAAAAAAATCTATGTCTTCATAAGATATGCTCAGGAATTCTTTCATTATGGTTGTCATTTGTTTTACCTGAGATATTATTTCTGGTCTGATTTCTTTTATAGCCACATGAAGTTGTCTCTTGACTTCAGTTGCTATCATTTCAGAAATTTCATGTGTTTGCTTCCAATTTCTTCTATGTCTGTGTTTCCTGGACTTGTTCTGTGTATGTTGAAGTTCTGAGATTGCCTTTTGCTCTTTCATCTTTACATTTTCTTACATTTCTGGGTTCCTCCAGTTGAGTGGGTTGTAGGTTCCAGGTACATCTTGTGTTGGCTTTCCATCCAGGGAAATGAGCCAGGTGCTTGTGTTTCTCAGAACCTAGTTTCCCAGTGAGGTGGTGGGGTGCAGGATGGGCTTCCCCAGAACCTTGCAACTACACCAAAGCTTCCCTGATGGCTGTGGGCATGTGGGCATTGGGGCTGCTTCTCCTGATCCATGCTGGCTACCAGCAGGAAGTACCCGATGGAGACTGGTGGGCACACAGGATGGTGACTGGCTGCTTCTCCCATCTCCATTTTCTTGTGTGTAATAGAGGTATAGCTTTCTTTCTAGGGAGTCTAATGATTTAATGTATTTGAGGCATTTGATAGGTCTCAGCTTGTGTTACTGTCTGCACTTACATACAAGTACACCTTGGCATCATTGTTAGTGTTGGGTCGTCCTGTCTGTTCTTAAGACTAGGAAAAGTATACTGTGCATTAGTCATATTAAAGCCCAAATAATTTTTAGAATATATATATATATGTGTGTGTGTGTGTGTGTGTGTGTGTGTGTATATATATATATATATATATATATTTGTTTATTTCTCCTTTTTATGTTCCACAGCAGTATTGTTTGGACAACTCTAACTTCTTTGACCGGCTGTATATTTAATGGCTTACATAGTTTACAGGGCAAATATTTAAATTATATACTTCTGGAGTAAATTAATTTTGAGAGTGAGTTTTTAAAATATAAAGTGTAAGAATTGAATAAATATTTTCCAGGACAGTTGTAATAAAGTAATTGAGTATGATATCTCTATAAAAAGACAGCGGGTGCTCTCTCTTCTCTCTCATGCATTTATTGTTCCTGGGCCTTTACACTGAGGTGCATCCCAGACCCCCAGCCCCTCTTAGTTTTTGAGACAGGGTCCTGCTAGGTTTAGTGACCAGCCTCGACTCCAACTTGAGATCCTTCTGCCTCACCCCCACAGAGTGCTAGGATTACAGGCTGCTTTTATAGGTCTGTAAAAAAAGTGGAATGTGGTTTCCTTACATTAACCTGCATCTGATAGAAACATACCACAGTTTATTTTAGCATGTGCAACCTTTAATTCAGAGCCTCATGATCATTAGGAAGACCAAATACAACTTAGTCTGTTCTGTTTCTTTGCTTTTTCTCATATTTTGCCCAGAAATTATTTGTTCAGTTTACCCTTTAGCACTGGGAAATGTATTTGTAAAAACTTCCTTTTGGAGGTTTCTGCCCATGTTGATAGCCCCGCAGCTGTGACCACCAGCAGATTTCTTGTGTTGCTTTACCAGGGGAGCCAGCAGATGCTGCTGCAGTCGTCAGGCAGGCATAGCCTGAGAAGCATTTACAATGGACCGTTAGCAATTGCAGCCTCAGGTGGACAGTTAGTGACATACTTTCCAGAAAGGCGCTACTTTTAGTGCTTTGTTAATTTATGTCTTGCCAGTAATGAGCAATATAAAAATGAGATCTGAATATAGCACAGTCATTTTTAAGATGGGTATTAAATTCATTCTGATATCTTGTGTAATAAAAATTATTTCATTGGTTAAAATTATTTTTAAAGAAAAGTTGGTACTGTGTTTGAGGAGGTGGAGGAAAGACCTAATACTGCAAGTCAGTGAGTATTAAAGTTAAAGCAAACACAGAATTGAGGATGTCATGGAATGCATGTGTTGGTGGCTGCCGTGTGCAGTGTATCCTGTTTCAGCAACTTCCAAAATGCAAAGAGTAATCGTATGTGTTATTCCCCCAAGGAGCTTAAGATAGAAAGGAGAGGATAGTACGTTGTTTTACCTGATGGTAACCCATTTGTCAGGTAGAAGTGATGTGTCATAAGCTTTCCAAAGAGGAGCCCATAAGTATAAAAACAGCAAAGAGCTCTGGAGAGAAGCACTTTGGCTTGGGGATGGACAAAGTCTCTGTCAGATCATCTGGAGTGTGGCGTGTGGGGAGCCTGCAGTTGCTGTGAGGGAGGAGACTGGAAGGCAGGTCGTGCCCGGGGGTGAGCTCAGACTGGTGCTCTAGGCTGTGAGTGTAGCTCAGTAGTACAGCGCTTGCCTGGCGTGTTAGCGGCCATTGCATACAATACTCAATACTGCTGAGAAAAGGATAAATTATGCTTTAATAATTATTTGTAGCTCCTAATTACAAAACTGTGGTGTCTAACACATTGTGAGAATAAATAGTTGTGAGATAAATGAATGCATTCAAAAGCTGAAATGGATTGGATTTATAGGTGAAGGGAGTCATGTCAGAATTTGGAACAGAGAGATGTGCTCTAGAAGGTTCACTGTCAGTTGTGCATATAGTAATGTGGGCAGGGGAGAAAGGGCCAGTTTGAAGACTGTCACTGCAAGTGAAGAGGTACTGAGAGTCTCAGCTGAGATGGCATGGTAGGACCAGGCGGGAGGCACTGAGGACAGAATTATGGGAGGTGGGACCCAAGAGCTGCTGAGTGTTGGGGGAAGTGTGCACATAACAGGGGGGTCCAAGGTCTCGCTCTGGTTGTGGGCTCAGGTGGTGCAGGCTGATGGTGTTGCGGACTGTTCCGGGGGCAGCTGTGGAGAGGAATGAGGTGAATCCAGCGTGTCAAACCCATCACAAGTGCTGTGATGACCTGGAACATGCCAGCTTTATTCAGAGGCAGTGCAGTCAGGGTCGTCAGTGTCACGTGGCCAACATTAACACTAGGAACCAGAGGTTGGCTGAGGCTCAGAAGGGGGTCCCACAAGTGGTCCTGAGTGACAGAGGGTAGGTGGAGAAGCCAGGGGTGGCCTCCATGACAAAGGGCAGGCCAGCAGGTGAGGAGGGACTGGAGAGGGCACAGAGAGAGAGAGTGGAGTGGGAAACTTCAGGTGGGCAAGGGAGAGGAGAGGACAGGCCTGCCCGGCTGGGGGAGCGAGGGAGCCCGAGCCTAGGGGAGAGGCTGTGGTCTGAAGAGAAGCCATGGCCTGGTGGGGGGGGGGGGCTCTGTTTGGCTCTGAAGATGCATGAGCAGTGGGATCCCAAACACCTGCGACTCGGGGCTGCCTTGCAGGATGGCAAGATGCTTGGGAAGCAGGAAATGGGGCAGGTGGCGTTGAGAATGACTCCTGCTCAAGTCGCACATGAAGGTCTGGTGGGTGTTGGGCCATTTGCCAGGAGTGTCTTCAGGAGACCAGATCTGGAAAAAAAAATTGGTCTTGAATTCCGTTTGGATGTGTTAAATTTGAGGTGCCTGTTGGACCTCCAGGCTGAGGAGGGCTTCAGATGCACGGGACTCTGCAGAGGAGATGACTGGTGTACCCTGATCCCGTAGAAAGAGCCCAGAGCGCTCAGATTGGAGAGCAGGGCAAGCTTTGGGTGGTGGCATGACTTCTAATGGTCTCGAGGTTGGAGAAATTCTTTATGTTTCTCATATTCAGAGTGACAATAAATTTATAAAGTATGGCACTTGTTACATGACAGATAACAACTAGTAGCTATTTATTTAATTCTTGTTATTTTTAGACAACCTTTTAGATACTATGAATTTTTAAATAGTTTTTGATGGGGAGAAAAACCTTTTCTTTCTCTCAAACAGCATAATGTCTACTGTAATTTTTTTTCTAAATGTAAATTTTTACTTTAGAATTTTTTCATCAAAGAACTGGTATGGCTTGTGTCTGGATGTCTCCCCAAAGCCTGGGGAGGCTTCTAGATTTGTGATTGATTCATGGTCCAGTGCTGGGATTATGGGTGTGAGTGCTACCCCCACCGTAGGGTGGGTGCTTGTGAACAGTGTAAGGGACAAAGTCTTCTCTGTGTGCTCCTCCCCTGTTGCTTTTATTACTCTTGGTAATAATAGTACCACTGCCGTGAGTGGTTGCTCCTCTGCCCTGTGTTGCTCTGCATTGGAGCCAGCTGATTATGGGCTGAAACCTCCACAAACTGTGAGCTAAATAAACCTTTCCTCCCTTAATTCTGGGTGTCAGGTATTTTGTCCCAGCAAGGAGTGAAAAATAACCAACACAGAACAATGGACACAGACTAATAAAAAGCATGGGAAGTAACGGGAATAAGAGGTTTGAGCCTCACTGTAACTTACACCGGGGCCTGTGGTGCTCTCACTGCGTACACTGCTTGTGTCTCTTCCTTTTCATTTGCCTTACTTTTGAGTGCAGTCTGGCTTTTTGGAGTGTTCTACACATTGCAATTTTCTCAGCAAATAATATTTTTATATATGTGAAGTTACACTGTCCTACTGATGTTTGGTTCTCATTTTAAAACCCTTGGGAAAAAGAAAATTCTGAAGTTTGCTACCAAAACAAATTCAGTCACCTTCTCTTGTTCTGAATGTGTCTGTGCTTGAAATCACATTAAGGGAATCACTCAAAGCAGTCCTTCTCTAGAAGTCTACAGATAAACCAATACTTTGTCAATTGTGTTACAGAGTTACAAGTTTTGTCCAGGAAAATTGCAGCTGATTGTAGACCAGTTGGATCTCCGGCAACCTAAAGAGGTGAGCACCAAGTACAGGTCGGGCGCATCCACCCTCAGGGCAGTGACTGCCTGGTCTCTGCCCTGGGCCTGTCTTGTTGGGTGCCCTGGGCAGGCAACCCTGATCTGTTTGCATCTCAAAACGAAGGGGCCCGGAACAGAAAATGGTCCTTAGTGAACTGTAACGCGTTATTGGAAGAAACAGTTATTGAAAGAAAGCAAAATTTTTCCTAGCTTGTTTTTTAAAGGAATGAAGCATATGTCCTCAAAATGGTTCTGCACTGTGGGTTTGTGTGCAATGTTTTAGCGGCCTCTTATGAAAAAGTTCATTTTGTGCTTTTCTATTTACATAAAGTGGAAGCGACTGCTAAAAATTTTTGGTAAACAGAATTACATACTTACTGTGTCATGTTTCAAAATGTGCACTGAATTGTATCTGTAGTTAAGCGGTTTTACTAATTACTATTTATGATGTACTGTTTCATTTGAAAGTCAGTTTGCAATAAAAGTAAGGATTTTTGCATTTTTTATGATAAAATGTTTGCCATTGGTTCTCAATTGTTGAATTATTTTTCTCCAACTTTATTTTATGCTACATGAATAGTGTTTCTTCTCATTGAAGTTTTCTGAAAAATTAGAATCATTCTTTTACTCTCGAAATTTCGCATTGTTTTATTTTTGGTTCTTAGTAAATAATGTTTGGAAAGATGTTGGATATCAGGTTGACTTTTATATGATAAAAGTCCAATTGTCTAATTCAAATGGGTTACTCAGAAACCTGTTCTTCAAGGACTCTTTATTCTGCTTTTGTAAGTACTAAATCCTTCATGGGATTTTGCCCTAATAATTAATTGCCCCTCACAAATGGCACCAAGAGTCACCCAGACTTCGCCCCAGGCTGTGAGAGCCTGGCTTGGGCCTGACGTGCGTCTCCTGTGCTCTCCCAGGTGCGGCATGAGGCCCTGCAGACCCTGTGCTCCGCGCCTCCCTCCGACGTCCTGAACTGTGAGGACTGGACCACGCTGTGTGAGCGGCTAGCGGCGTCACTCTCGGAGCCCGACCCTGTGTTCAGTGTAAGGAGGGCTCTGCAGAGACGCCCGCCTCGCCTCCGGGGCTGCACAGCCCCGCAGGGGTGGGTTCTCCCCACAGCTGCAAGGCCGTGGACTCGAGGGGTCCGGGGCGTGGAGTCTGCCCTTCCTGTGATTCCGGGTGTGGGATGCTGCTGTCCTTGCAGCTGCACCAGATGATAGCTGTCACCTTGTGCGTTGGGCTTTGCGGTGGGAAGGGACAGCCAAGGGCTGTGTGCTAGTTCTGAGCCGAGAATTAGCTTAAAAGAACCTACAGTATGTGAGAACTTGAATTTAAAAATACAAGCCACCAGCATTTTATTGTTCCTTAGAGAATAGCTGTTCAGAAGGGGAGGCTAGAGAATGAAAAGCTAAGTTTATAAAATGAAGTGAGTGATACTGAAAAAATCTTTAAAACTGATATTATAGGCAGTAGGTATGTGACTGCTTTGTGTAAAAACTGGTAGGCATGTGACTTTTCAAGAACAGCCACTGTAGATAAAAAGTGAGTTTATGTTAGCAGTGCCCTAATTCCATAGAGTGTCTATGAGAAGAATAAACAAATCCTGACTATTCAAACATCGTCTTTGAAATACATTTTCCTTAATACAAAAAGTGTTGGTGAGGAAAACTTTGGCTTTAAAATTGATGTGTGAGGGCTGGGGATATCACTCAGTGGCACAGCTCCTGCCTGGCAGGGGCGAGGTTGTGAGTTCAGTCCCTGGTACAAGTGTGTGTGTGTGTGTGTGTGTGTGTGTGTGTGTGTGTGTGTGTGTGAGATACACAATGGAAGACATTAGACGAAGGGCTGCATTTTGCTTTGTTCCGCGCAAGCGTGCCGATACCACGGTGCGCCTCACTGTCCTTTAGGTGCTGGAACAAACCAGGAGCAGGACAGAAAAGCAACTCCTGGGGCGTGTGGTCTAATGGAGGCCACAGACAGTAAGCAGGGCTGTGGAAAACCCACGGCATCTCCGCCATGTGCTGTGTGCTGGAGCTCACACTGCGTCAAGGAGGGCTAACCAGCAGGGCGGAGGAGAAGCCTCGGAAAGCTTCGTCCTTGTCCTTAGCAGCAGGCAGTGTTTACCTGATGCCAGGTGCAGTTCAGACGTACCAACACCAGAGGGTATTACGGAGTGCTGCAGAAACCTTGCTGCAGGAACGTGCAGGGAAGAAGAAGAGTTTTAGATCACTTTTAATATTTCAGAGCTCTCTAGTAACAGATACTGTTGTGACTTTCCCTGGCTTGACAACAGATTGCTGCAGAACAGATTTTCCTGATTCTAGAAAGTGTATAAGGAGTATAAACCCATCATGCTTTCTAGTGGGTTGGTGGCAGTTGCTTTATTTAGCTGTTAGGGTTAGTATGCAACAGGGGTTAATTTCTGCTCTTAACAAACTGGAAGCGATTGTTATAGATTGTTAAAAATGGCAAGAAAGTCATTTTGTGGTAGAAAGAAAACATAGCTTTTCTTCATTTTAATTTTTTGCTTTGTTGGTGTTACTGATTCTGATTCTGATTCCTGTCTCCCACCTTGAGAACTGTTACATGTAACTGAGTGAAGCTTTCGGTGGCTGGCAAGCGTGACAAATACTCACCAATTGATGTGACTGTAAACCTCATTTAATAACCCCTGCACTGCAGGGGTCTCTAGTCATTGGGAAAGTATTTCTTGTAACCATATGATATAAGCAAGGTTATTTTTTTCCTCTAGATTAGAAGAGCAACTTTGTTTTCATTTAATGAGAAGTTGGACATCAGTATTAGGCTTAATCTCATCATGACATCTCTTTTGTATAACTGAAGTTCATAGGATTATATAATAGCTATCTTCTTAGGTACTTTCTAGTGCCAGATTCTGTTCTAACAACACCTATTTCTCATTCAATTAATTTATCTTGTGATAGTTTCTCCTTTGAGTTTTCATGGTGTTAATTTTTTTTTCTTTTTTGGTTCTTTTGAGACAGGGTCTTACTATATAGTACAAGCTGGCCTTAAACTCACAGAAATCCTCTTGCCTCAGCTTCCAGAATACTGGATTACACTCCTGGCCTTCAGTGTTAAATTAAAAAAAAATAAATTTAAATTATTAAATTTCTAATAATTTAAATTATTAAATTTCTAATAATTTAAATTATTACCATATTCCACTGGCCTTCAGTGTTAAATTTAAAAAAAATATTGGATAGTACTTTTCTCCGGAATAGAAATAGTTATTAGAAAACATCTTAAATGTCTAATTACTGAAACTATTCATGTAAACAATGTAAAAAACAAATCTTGGATTTAGAAATACAGTCCTGTTGGTGTGGTGTTGCATACATATAATCCCAGCTCTGTTGACTGAGCCAAGAGAATTGTGGGTTTGAGCCCAGCCTGGGTGACTCAGAGAGTTCCTGTCTCAAATGAACAAAACAAAACAAGACAAAAAGAAACAATAAAGGCTGGGAATGCAGCTGAGTGTGAAGGTCCTAGGTTCAACCCCTACTGCCACTCACACAAGGAGAAGAAGAGAGAGCTGTGTGGTCCTCAACTGCATTCCTGTTGTTACCTGGTGCTTCTCCTGTTCCTGGTTCCTCCTGACCTTGGTCCATTCCACCTTCCTGTGTCAGCACCCACCGGGTGCAGGTTTCGCGGGGTATTTTGTTATTTGGTTCCTCTTTTGCTGACTAGTACAAGGATGCACTTTTGAAGCTAGCTGTACTCCTGTTCGGGTTCAGGGTGCCGAGGCTCCTTGTTTGAGGTTTTAGTTTGTAGCGATGCTGCATCGCTATTCTGGTCAGGGTCTTAAGAGCACATCTTCTGTCTCCTTCTCCAGGACCGGATTTTGAAGTTCTCTGCACAGACATTTACGCTGCTGCCACTGCACATGACCAAGGAGATTTATGCTAGCTTAGGTGGGTTTCTCAGTCCTTGCCTTCCTTCTCTTTAGTTTTAGAAAATGCATATGAAACATTTTGTTTCTTGAGAAGGCACTGTAATGTGTGCCCTAATAGTCATTACTTCTCTTTTTCAGCGCGACATTTGGAGCTGTACTTTCTTTCTAGAGAAAACCATATTCCTACTCTCTCAGCGGGTGTGGATGTAACTCACCCTAATGTGAGCTGCTTGCTTAAGAAGGTAATCCCTCACTGGAATCGGCCTCTGCTTTTACTCTTTCTGTGCCTTGGGATGCCAAGTGTGTGATGGCCTTTGTACCATGTCGTGTAGGTCCGTCTTCTGAGTGAGTATCAGAGAGAGGTACCATCTTTCTGGATCCGTCACCCAGAGAAGTAAGTCCATCTGCAGGGCCTTGGGTTGGAGGGGTAGTCTTGGTATTGCCCATCAGACACTGAGAGAGAGAGAAGACCCAGACAGCCTGGAAAGGTGTCAGTGTGGTTCATTGTGTGTGTTTCTTTTTTGACATTCAAAGTCTCCTTGTATAGCCCCGCCCCGCCTTGAACGCTTGGTGATTTTCCTGCCTCAGCCTCCTGAGTGCTGGGATTATAAGCTCTCGCCACCCTGCTCGGCTCTAATTTTAAAATTTGTTTTGTTTGGTGCTTAGCTATGTGAAAGGCTCCATGTAAGTGTCTTTTATCACTTCTAACACAGTAAACAGGATGTTGTAGTCTCAGGATTTAATTAAAATTTGCTACTTTAGAAAAGTTCTATAAAATGTTTTTTAAATGTATTCATTTTTGTCTCTTTGAGGCAGGGTTTCACTATGAGTTCAGGCTGGACTTGAGCTCAGTTTGTAGCCTAGGCTGGCCTTAAACTCATGACGATCTTCCTGCCTCAGCTTCCTAAATGCTGGGATTACAGCTGGGCACCATCATGATTGGTTCCCTAAATGTATTCATTTTAGCACTAAAATTTCTAATAAGATCATAAAGCATATCTGTAAGTCAAAAATGAAACATTACATTTGGAAAGCCATTGCTGAGGTAGTTAAGAATATAGATTTTGAGCTAAGTATGGTAGCACATGCCTGCAATCCAAGCATTTGGGAGGCTGAGGCAGGAAGATGCCTGTGAATTTGAGGTGAGTCATAATGAGACTTTGTTTTAAAAAAGCCAAAAATTATTTATTTATTTTAGTTTTTAGTTTTATGATAGTCTAGGCTGGCCTTGACTTCATTACGTATCTGGCCTCAAACTTGCAGTGATCCTCCTGCCTTAGCCTCAGTCATGTGCCACCATGCACAGCAAAAAAAGATTTTAAAATAGAAAAATTGAGTGTGAATTCCACCTCTGCCATTTATTGAAGTAAAATTTCTGAAGATTCTATTTTTACTTTATCACTTTATAAAATATCAGTACTATAGTAGCTCTATATTAATGAAATAAATCACTACTGTGTAATAATTTTACATAATATTTATAATATATGTCTGTGAGCTGAGTATACAATGGCCTTTGTCTTTCTGTAAACATCACTTCTCCTTTCGTGGACTTGAAGGTACATGGAAGAGATTGTGGAGAGCACGCTGGCCCTGTTATCAGTCAGACCTGACCCGAGCCATCTTGTGTCCCTGAAGATTTTGGACCCCGTCTACTTTTTTGCATTAGTTGACACGAAGGCCGTGTGGTTCCAGAAGTGGATGGTGAGGGAGCTGGGACCGTGGGCTGTTCTGTGGCAGCTGGTGTGGGACTGCGCCCAGCCTTCTTTCCCTGAACTTTCAGGGGTTTGGGTTGGAGCCTGCGCAGCAGGCAGCGTCACCCTGTCTCCTCTGTGGGGCGACTGGAGGGGGGACCTTGACTTTCCCGCCTTGGATTGGTGGGTGATGAGCCCCGGGTCTGAGTGGTGATCTGCTTCCATCTACTTCAGGCTAGTGACTGTGGTTTAGTGTCCTCAGCTGTTTCATGTGGACGGGGTGGGACAGCACTCTGCGTCCACAGTTTGGGGGTCTCCACGTGGGCCTGGGGCATTCAGAGGTCCCAGCACTGCCTCCTCCCTCCGCTCTGCTGGGCCTATGCTGGGCTCCACAGCGGCCTCAGTCTCTGCCCCAGTGTCTCCAAGTTAGAGGATCAGTGGAGGCAGAAAGGACCCGGAGGGGACCAGCCACGTACCGCAGTGGCAGAGAGCTCATGGGCCCCGCACAGTTTGGCTATTTCTTTATTTTTTTCTTTTCTTTCTTTTTTTTTTTTTTTTTTTTGGCTTTTTACCTTTTTACTATCTAACCCTGACGGTTAACACTCAATTTTTATTGCATGGCTCTGCTCCGGCAGGAGTGCGGGTGGCCACAGAGTGGTGGCTGAGAAGCGTCCCCTCTGTCCAGTTCGCTTGGATCTGGTCCTGCCTCTGACACTTTGGTTCATCTTTCCACGGTAGTGAAAGTGCACTTGTATGGAAGACTGTGCGGAAATGTAAAAGCACTATTTTTTTCTGGTCTTGCAGTACAGGGGTAACAAGGTTTTGGTTTATTTAGTCATTTTTTTATATTATGAAAACATATTTTGCACATTTCGTGAACAGAGTCCTTTTTAAAAATATTTTTGGTTGCCAGTTCTTTTTATCTGTCTATTTATTTATGTATTTATTTGGAGCTGGGAATCGAACTCAGGACCTTGTGCTTGCTGGGCAGGTGCTTGTGCTGGTGAGCTGTGTCCCTGTCTCCTGAGTGCTAGTTCTTG
This sequence comes from Cavia porcellus, assembly GCF_034190915.1. Taxonomy (NCBI): domain Eukaryota; kingdom Metazoa; phylum Chordata; class Mammalia; order Rodentia; family Caviidae; genus Cavia; species Cavia porcellus. Next base: position 55,260,810 of record NW_026947507.1, read on the forward strand.
AGTCTTGAGAGAATGAGGCAGATCTGAGGAAACTCAACAGTAAGCCATTAGGTGGAAGTATCTCCTAGTGTGCTGAGAACTTACTCCAGCCAGCCGCCCAGCTGCGGGTGGACAGTGGACCTGAGGGAGCAGGCCAGACAGGAAGCAGCTTTGGCTTGCTGGGCTGTGTGCTTTTGGTTGCGATTTTTCAACCCTCTTTATAGCCTCAGAGTATCTAAGAAAATGTGTCAACAAAAACTTTATTTATAAAGCCAGGTGGCAGCTTTATTTAGTCTGAAGACTGTAGTTTGCTGATCCTTGGCTAGTGGAGGTCCTAGGAAGGTTCCTTTGTGGGACATTATCAGTAGTAAAACTAATTTAAGTATCTGTCAGCACATTTCTCTTATTAAACCAGAAAAAAAAAGGATTCATGGTTTTGGAAAATATTTTAAACCACAGGGCTAAAACATAGGGCTTTGATTGACCTCCAATGAATTATAATACTGTTTAATGAGTTAAAAACTATTCCCTCGAATGCTGAGAGCTTTCACAGTCTAATATTTAGTATTAAGCAGTGTTAAGCTTTTTACTATTTTTAAGTAAAACGAATAAAACTATATTTGGAATGCTAATGCTATCAAATATAACTTAGGTAAATAATATTTATAGTTTTCCTGGCCTTGTACGGTGCTGTGTATATGCAGGCATTTCAGTGTCAGCTGCATTCATTGCTAAGGAGAGAAGGCTTTTTTGTCACTCTGTCATTTAAAAATGTGACCAGCAGGAAGTGATGAGGATATTGTCTCTTGAGAAGGTTTCCCCATTGGCCAATTTTTCTACATGTATACTACAAATCTTCAGTATAAGATTTGTGATTTTTGTCTTCTTACTTTAAATCTTTTCTTTGGCTTCTGCCATATCCTGGTAGGTAAGTAGGTTTGTTTTGTTTTTGGTGGTAGTGATTCAGCAGGGAAATTGGACCCCATAGATGGGTAGTTTCTTTTACTAGTCTGTCACTAAGTGGTACCAAAAATGATGCCCAAATTTTTTGGTATTGCTTGCATTCATGTGATTGCTAGGCTCTAAATGCAATGTAGAAAACATCTGCTTGGCATTAATTATAATAATTTAAACCTAAGTAATTGCATCATTTAGAATGTTACTGGCAGTGATGCAGGAAAAGGTTTTGAATGGCCTAGCTTGAATATTAAATATCGTTTTTCCTTCATTTCAGCATGCATATTATAGCAGAACTATAGTGCTAAAGCTTCTTGAAAAGAAATACAAGTCTCTGGTAAGTCTGTACCTCTGCTCTCACATGGAGAGCCTGGGTCACGATATGTGTTGTGGTGTCTTGGCCCTGTGAGAGTGAGCTGGGGTGATTAATGCTATCTGGGAAGCTGATGGTCAGCTCTGTGGAGGCAGCTGCCCTCTCACCAGCCCACCAGACACTGTCCTGTCAGTTAAAAGGGCAAAAGGACAAGCTTAAGGAGCGGTTGGGTTACAGGAAGTGTGCAACTGGGGCGTAAATCAGGCTGCCACGAGGACAAGCTAGTTAGAGGAGAGCTGTATTTTAAAGTATCACATGTAATTTGGTTCAACTTAGGCATTTGTATGGAAATTACATACATTTGAAGGTTTCATGACAAAACTCAGACTGATACATACTTCTGCATTAGCAAAATTTTGGCTTGAATTTTGCCAAATATAAACTAATACTTTAAAATACGCTATCTAAATTATCTGCCTTTCCTATTAGTAGTACAGCAGTGTGTGTGGGTACTTTGCAATACTGAAATCCATAGAACTGATGAATAACTGAGAAATGTGAAACACTGAAGTTTATTAAGATACAAGTTTGGATCTGGAAGTACGGTTATATGGTTAGGAGGATCCTGGGTTCTGCAGTAAGGTGAGTGAAAGGTTCCTGGCACTGGGAGCCTTTGGTTGAGAGTAGCAGAGCATAACATGAAAGAAGGAGGGTGTGGAGGTTGTTTTGTGCTTGAAAACTGAGAACTGAGCAGCAGCAGAAGACGGGGTATTGAACAGTAGGATGGGACTTTATTGGTAGAGGGAAAAGGTGCTTAACTTTTTTTTAGCAAATTAAATTAAAATAAAGACTTTCAAGATCTCCAGTCTTTTCCATTCACATTTAAATGAAATTTTGTGGTCGCCCTGTAGAACAGACGGATCCTGTTGGGATGGAAAGGGGGGAAAGAGCGGGATCTGCTTTTCTCATGACCCTCGGCAGATCCTAACTCTCGGTGGCTGTCACAGCTGTCCCAGTGGAAGGAAGCACAATGAAACTTACTGAGTAATCCCTAAAATCTGTTTCTTGTTGGAGATGTTGACTGCAGGTGGAATTTCCCCATTGAAACCATTTCGGCGATTTTATCAACTTAGTCTATTCGTTTCATGTATGTAATGAGTCAGACCACTGAGACTTCATCTAAAACCTCATTTTCTGTAAAAAGCTTTCCTAATTTATAAACATCAAAAGTGATTTATAGTATTTTTTTATTTTTCAAAGTACATTTTGTTCTGCTTTTGAAATGAAACAATGAGGGAAAGGCTGCAAGATCCACCTCTTTCTATTTCACTTTGAGAACTGAGGTCAGATGCTGCATCTGCAGTGGACACCTGAGTCCAGCCCTGGACCTGTGTCTGCTCTAAGGCCCGAGCACACCCTGGCTCCTCTCCTGTGTTCCGGAAGAGATGCCTGTGGCGGTGGATGCTGTGTTTCCTGAGGCCTGGCCATGGGCTGTGCAGCAATCACTGGGAACTTGGACAGGGACGAGGGTAGCTGAAGAACTAATTCTAGGTTTTATTTACGCCCCTGACGCCTGTGTCTGGTCTTCCCAAGGCTACCAGCTGTTATAACTCAGGCCCCAGTATAAAATCCAAGGAAGCAAGAGACCGAAAATTTAGGTAGCAAAGGCTTTATTTCCAGGCCTGGCGACGAGTCTCTGGGAGCCAATTTGGAGACTGCCCCCAGAGACTGAAGGGAGGACTTTAAAAAGAGGCTGGAGTAAAAGGGGGGGGACAAAGAAACCTGCAGAGCCATCAAACTTGTTGACCCGAATCTGGAAACTGTATTGCTGTCCACTTAGCTCTGACAATCTCGGGAGTTCCTAGTGTTTCTCAAATTACTCCCATCCTACAGACTGACATTATCTCAGAGTGGCACATCTGCAGCAATATTTGGAGAAGAAAGTGGAGAGTTAATTATCCCAGGACAGCTCGTTTTCGCTAGTGGGTGCGAAGGGGTCAAGAGTTACAGGAAGCTGAAACTTAAGTTTTACAAAGATTTGATATCTAACTCATTTGATGCATGCAGAACAAAAGGAAAGCACCATTTGGGGTTTGGGCCATAGTATTTCCCGGTAATTTCTTTGAAGCTAAACAGTTCTTAAAATTGGGGCAGGCTCATTTAATGACAGATCATCACCAGGTCAGGAAGAGGTCACCAGAAACCCAAATTCTTTATGGCCTAGATAGATAGGTGAGGGGAGAGGGAGGCAATAAGGCGCCATACAGAACAGAAAATGGCGGTTATGTGTCAAGGTCAGGGTAAAGGGTTAAACTCATACGCAAATCTCTCTGCACACAAGCAAGTTACTTCAAACAAGTGTAAATTAGTGGGCCATCCTAGTTTTCTTTAGCTCTTTAGCTGAGAATAGAGGCGCCTAACAGTGATTAACAACCCTTGTTAGCTTGTTTTAGCACAACTTCTGTAGTTTGTAGAGGGCAACAATGGTTAACATATCAATTAGGTGAGATTCTTGCAATTCTTTACAGAGGAGAGTATTGCTCAACATATCAATTAGGTCACTTAACATATCAGTTAGGGAAAAAGGATAAAAAAACACATTTAGTAAGCCACGTTGCAGGTTTGCTATAATACACAAAATAATGAAGCTATTTTCTTAGAGTACACCAGCCACCTCCTTATTACCAAAGCTTACAGTTACCATCCTCATCCGCTAGTGGCTTTTTTGCTTGGAAACGAGTGAGAGGCACCACAGGAAATAGGCAGGCGTGAGGTGGGAGAAGGACCGGCGTGGGGCCGGACTGCTGCGTGTGTGCAGGTCACAGGCCTCTCTTCACTCTGACTCTTTGAACTTGCTCGGTTTTGTGAAATCCTGGTGGTTGAGGCAGAAACAAAGGCCGATTCCAGAGAAGAGGAAAGGACTCCAAGGTCACTGCAATTTTGCGTTTTTATTAAGATCTAAAGTATCTGTATTTTCCTTTGGGTGCTGGAGGTTGGACCCAGACCCTTTGTGCCGAGCTGCATCCCCAGGCCTTTCATTCGTTCTTATTTTAAGACGGGGTCTCAGGAGGTTGCTTGCAGCCTTCCGGCCTGAGCCTCCTAAGGGCCAGGATTATTACAGGTGCACACCCCACACCCAGCTAAAACATCAGCTTGCTTCTGACCATCGATCTCAGTGTGATAGCAGTTTGCACTTTGTGGTCCACGGCATTTCCCACAGCTTCCCCAAAGAGGGCCACAGAGACACTAAGAGGCTCGCGTCCGTGTCTGGGAGGGTGGTATTCTGAGTATTTCCTTTAGCACGTTTACGGCCTCAACTGCGGTTTAAATTCTTAAACCGCTAGGCTGTGAGTTTCTGGAGCTGATGAAACACTGTCTCTTCAGGTGACAGCAGCAGTCCAGCAGTGTGTCCAGTACTTAGAGTTGTGTGAGACCATGAAAGCTGATGAGATTTTGGGACATTCAAGGCACGGTGGCAAGTATTATTTTCTTTATTAAATACTTTTAGAAATGGTTAATTTTATTAATAAAAAATAGCTTTGAAACTTTATTTTGATGATTATTATTTTTCTTGAAACAGGCTGTAGGCTGGCCTTGAACGCACTGTGACCCCAGGCTGGCCTTGAATTGGTTGCGATCCTCCCGCCTCAGCCTCTTGAGGGCTGTGGCTCCAGGCATGCACTTCCATGCTTGGCAGAAACTGTTTATCTTTTAGTAGTTAGGAGAATGGTTAGGTAATTAGTAAAATAAAATACTTTTTAATAGATTTAAAAGGTACAGTGTCCCACCGCTTTTTATAGCGAGCCCACCTTGGCATTGATGATAGTGGCACTTCTGCCCTGCCTAAGTGCGGGCGGCCCTGACCGGCAGCGCAGCCCCTCGCAGTGCAAGTCCCGGCTCTGCTGTCTGCACTATTGCATGTGCGTTTCCTCCCCCGGGGGTCTGCGCCCAAATGCCCGGTGGTCCCCACCTGCCCTGCGCTCTGCTCTCCGCTTACTGAGCACAGGGTTTCCGGCACAGCCTCCCGGGGATTGCGGATGCTGGTGGCTGCCTCCTGGCTGCGAAGGGGTAAAATGTCCACTGCGTGTACCAGCGTACTGCATGTTCCACTCTCTCCCTCCTTTGCTGACTTCTCACAGCTTGGGAACCTGATTCTTCTAGGGTTCTGTTATCTTCACAGTTTTTCCAAACATGGTATTCTGAAAGTATTCACCCCAGTCCTTTCTGGGACAGGGAAGGGTAGGATACGAATCACAACCAAGCGTCAGAAGCAGTGTCCGCAGGGGAGCAGAAAGAGGCGCAGAGGCTGGGGCTTTGAGAGGGGCCATTCCGCACCCCGCGCACCTGCGGGCTCCCGGGGACCCCGGCAGCGTCTCCTCCAGGGTCCTCTCCTGTGCCCCGCGAGCCTAGTGCTGTGCGCTCAGGTGTCCTTGCAGCAGGCAGCTGCGGGTGCTTGGACCTAGAGCGCGGGTGTGCGTGCCTGTGCTTATTCTAACTCAGTCCGAGAGCTTTGTCCTCGCGGCCCCACTCGGGCTCCTTCCCAGGCAACGGCCTTAGCTCCTGCCTGCCCCTGTCCACTGCTGTCGTAGAAGAGCTCCAGGCGTCCTTGGCTGGGGGTAGAAGTTTCCGCCTGGAAGCCTGCGCGGTCGTCAGCATTGTGCGTGCTTGCCCTCCTGGCCTGCTGCCTCCGGTTCCGACAGAGGGGACCTGCCTTCCAGGGCTGTGTCCTCGTGCGCTTCCGCTGTGCCCCAGTGAGGCTCCTGTGGGTCTGCCTGCTGCCCGGGCTGGTCCTGCACCCGCTTCCCGCCCCGCTGCCCACCCCGGCTGCTCTCCAGTGCTCCACTAGCCAGGCGCTCTCCTCTTCCTGTTCCCCTAAATTTCATTCTCTTCTCATGCCCCCTCTCCCCTCCTTCACCTGGCTCATGGCCCTTTTCTGCTCTTGGTGCTGGGAAAGCCCAGTCTGGTTCTGGTTCCGAGCCTGTATGCGTTTGCTTGTAAACACTGACTGAATTATTTGAGTCGGCATCTGTTTCCTGACTTCTGACCCACACACCTGTCTCTCTTGACGAGGCTGCCTGGGAGTCCCCATCGCGGTGCAGCTGGCTTTTTCCCTTCCTAGACCTTAATTCTTGACCGAGATAGCGCTTCCCGAACCCCAGGGGGCCAAGTTAGGGGTCAGCTGGCCCCGCCCAGCCTCTCCCTTTCACCACAGTCCTGGCCAGGACTTATTTTGTTAAACGGTATTATTGTCCGTGTCCCATTTTGAATTCTTTTTGGCAGAGCTCTTGTTGGTAATTTTCTTAGTGGAATTTTTTGGTCGAGGTCTGCCTGGTTCCTGTTTTATGGAGATCCCCATGGGGGGCCTGCGCGGATGGAGACTGTGTTGATGTCTGTGGTGAGGAGATTCTGGGTTCCTTGACAAATGCAGTGGGAGTCATGGACAGTACAATTTCGGTTCCCAGCTGCAGCACTGGGAGTCTGGAGTATTTCAGGTTGGGGTGTTGGGGCTCCTGGGTTATTGGCACAGATTTACCTGCCTTGGCTGTTAATTGGAAACACCAAGTAGTACCTTGCCTGTTTCTTCTTCTCTGTACTCCTGAAGTACCTCTCTGCTGAGAGATGATGACAGACAACCTTACCCATTTTAGAATGAGCACGGGTCCATATTACACCTTTTTGACTTTTCCATTTTTCTGATGGATTTTCTTCAGATTTAGTGTAGGAGATAATAAAGAAAATGGATAATTTACAACAGTTGACACCATTGGTGTCTCTGCTGTGGACACAGCCTGTCTGAGGTCCAGCAGGGCCTGCAGGCAGCTGGGAAACCCAGCCTAATCAGTGCTCTTGTGTGCTTGCTGTCAAGGGGACAAACAGAAAGCTCTCTGCTACTCAGGACAAGAAATGCAGTACGTGTATTTCATCCACTCGCTGTGCCTGTTAGGCAGACTGCTGATCTACACACAAGGCAGAAGGCTGTTCCCTGTAAAGCTGAAGAACAGAAAAGGTGAGTGAGAGCAGGAAGGAGTGTGAGAGTCCCTGGCACTGGGACCCCGGCACGGTCTCTTATGGCGTGCTTGGCTACGTACGGTTCAGCTTGACAGAGGAGTGCTTGTCTTCAGTGTGTACCCTTTCTCCATGCATAGATTTTTCTGTTCTCCCGCACTTATTGCTTTTCTTATTTCTCAGCCCCTTTAAAAGTGCTAGACCCACCTGCTGATCAGGCCTGGATATAACCTGGAAGATCTCGCGGCTGTGCTGCAGGTTCCCTGTGATCTGGGCACATCACTCGCCTTGTTTACCCGTTTAACCCACCGAAAGGAATAATGTACCAGTCATGCTAGACATGGAGACTTTTTGTGATCGTGGAGAATATGGTTTATAAGTAGCACAGTCTCCTACCATTTGATGTATTTCTGCTTTAGTTTTACCTGGTTTCATTTAATTTTTACCAGTCAAACTTTAACACTTGAAGTTGCTTAATCCTACCTATTTCCCTTAGAACTTGAATCTATACTAGGATTATAGTATAGAGTAGTGTAGTGTTGTCAAGTTTTCTTCTGTGAAGACCTGGAGAGTAAACACTTCGGGCATGGAGGGCCATGTACTGCCTCTGCTGTGTGCTCTGTGAGTGGGTGGGTGCATGGCTTTGCAGAATGGCTAACATAGCTGGCTTGAGCATGCTGTGGGAAGCCCTGCCTGCAGGCTGGCCCATGGACAGCACCTGGGGTCTCGGTAGCCCTTGCTTCCCAGGGCTGGAGGGGCGCCCAGGATGGTTTGGGCCCGAGCTGCATGTGCAGTGAAGTTTATGCTGTGCATCTGCTCTCCTTGGGGAGGTTTGATTGGGCAGGGGTGCTTCCATGCTCAGCTCTCACTGCAGCCCCGAGCTTTCCCGGGAGCTGGTGTTTGGGGCGTGGGTCACAGCTGTGTGGGTCACAGCCGTGGCCAGTGGAGCTGAATGTGTCTGGCTGAATGAATCCTCTGGAGAGGCTCCTTCCACACTCGCATCTGTCATGCTCTGGGTCTGCACTGTGTCCCTTCTGATTTGCTCTACATTCTCTTGTTGTCGTAACACTTTGTATGAATGTGCATTGGATTCTGTGAATCTCCCAGGAAATGCTGAATCCCAGTATGCTTTTGAGGATCCCTGACACATTTGAAAAGGTGCAGTTCATTCTTAGCTTTCGGGTCTCACAAATTCAGATCGTAAGGGCTGCAGAGTGTGCTGACCGCATTGTCCCTGGTTTTCAGTTCCTGTTTACCTGGTTGCTTTGTTTGCCTCATCTTTGTGTCCTCATTGATTAGGAGTTATTTCAGAAAAGAAAGTCGCTGCCTTCTGTACTTCTCCCAAATTCCCTGGTGGTGCCACATCATTTGGGGTTCCCTGAGCAGATCTTAGAGCTGACTTTAGCTGAAGAGAGTCTCATCTTCGAGGGTGCTGCGGGACTTTGATGTTTTGCTGGTGTCCAGTTTGAGTTTGCAGGTCTGTGGTCTATGGTTTATTTAGCTTTTCATACAGACGTCTGGTGCCTACACTTTGGCCTGTTGGATGTCTCACTGCGTCAGAGGCACAAGTGCAGAGAGGTGAGCGGTATGAAGCAGCGCAGGTCAGCAGGCAGCGGGCAGGGCAGGGTTCTCCAGGGCCCTTCCTGTGCCTGGCCACATCTGCCTGGCCCCTAGCTTCTTGTGAGTGAAAAATGATTTTTTTATGTTATTGAAGAAAATGAGGATATTTTGTGGCATCTGAAAAGTATGTGAGGTTAGATTCCAGCACACATAGAGCGTTATTGGCAGGCACAGTTCGGCCACAAAGCCCAAAGTGTTTGCTGTCTTCTGCTTGCTGGGACAGCGCGCTGATCTGTCCCTGTGTGCTGGAGAAGTGAGTTAGCTGGACCAAGAAAGTAAGCCGAGAGCTTCACTCCTAATCAGGTGCGTGTTGAACAGCGTCAACCCGATCAGACACCTCCCACCCAGGCTCGTAGGGAGCAATTGGCTCAAAATGGACGCCCCTGCCATCCTGAATACACTGTGTGTCATGTGTTGTGGAGTCATCTGTCTGGGTTAGCGCTGCCGTCTGAGTTTCATGGGGACCACAGTGCAGTCACAGGGCAGAGCGGAATGCATTTCAGTTTTCTAAGTTGTGAGTGAAAGCTAGGAATTAACTTTCTGTCTTCTTCTTTTCTTTGCAAAGACTCAGTATCCCTTACGGACCTGCTGGTTCTGTTTACTCAGCTCATCTACTGTTCACCAAGTTGTCCAAAGACGACCCTGGACATCTCTTCAGGTAATGCTATTTTTATTTTAAGTGGAGAAATTGAAAACATCCAGAATGTTTAAGAATTCAGTTGTCTAGATGGTTTGAACGCCTGACCTACTTTGGTAAATAATTTTATTAAAATGCCATATTGCTCATAAGAAATTGTATTGGGCCCGAAGTAATCTACAACATTTGATTTTGTTCGCTGATGTTTTAAGATGTCTGTAGGCCACTATTTTTTTTTTTTTAATTTAGACTCTCACTGAGACCATTGATGTTATTCTTTATTAAAAATCAAGAGGTTCTCAAGAAGAGATCTTGGGGGAAGATTGGGTGGTGGATGTTAAGGTCTTCTCTTCTCATCCTGGCACTTTCTGTCGTTTTATTTTCCTGTATGTTGTGATCAGATTTCCCATTTTGGTGCACGTCCAAGGCTTCCATCTTCTGTGCTCATATTGAAGAGTAAAGGGAAAAACTCTAATTTTTTTTTCTGTAAGGTGCCTTTTAGTTTTAGGCGTGTTGAGGGGCTCATAAAAATGTATTAAAATATTAACATTTAGAAGTTATACTCTTTTCTCTGAATATCAATGTTTTTCCAAAGTAAAAGAGTTAATATCAGAACTTCCCAGCTTGTCACTTAGAATTGGGAAGTGCCCTGGAAATGTTGGCACAGATTCTGAGGGAAGCTCAAGCAAATCATCACAGAAAATGCTTTGGGCTCCTGGTATTGCTATAAAGTACGTCAGCTAGGAGGTTTTATCTATGCCATAACAGTGTTTTGAAGAGTGGTTCGTTTTGTCTTCACAGTGTTTTGCATGTGTGACATCTAGTTCAAGGCACCTGCTACATGCTCCTAAGCTATCTTCTATGAAAAACGATCCTTTCTTTGTTACAATTACTTGTTCATGTTTTGTTTTGCTGCTGGCAGGCTGTTGGTCTCACTTCTCTGCCTGCGGGGCTGAGCAAGGCGCCTGTGCAGTAGACACTCAGTAGGAGATGATGGGCCGAAGGAATGAATGGCTGTGGGATCTTCTGTGGCACCTCTCCGTGCAGAGAGGGTTTCTTCTTCCCAAAAGCTGGTTGACAAATTATTTGCCTATCCTTTTCCATTGTCTTCTGCCAGGTGTTGGAGTATAGACCATATTGACATAATGGACTTTCTTAGTTCTGGTATATTGCCTCTGGGCAGCCCAGTATGACTGTAAAGGATATTAAGTTCATATATCTGAAAATATATTAATTTATGAAATTAAAAATCGTATTTATTGTGACTGTTCTAACCATGTGACATTTATATGTGTTGCGTCTTTTCATTCATCTTTTAAAGAAAATCTTAATAAATGCTCCTTGCTTTTTGGTGGCAACGCAAGTATATTAACTTCATGGAATTTTGTGACAGTTTCTGTTTTCCTGTGTCCTCTTGTTTTGCTAATAGTTTCTACTTACAGACTGGCTTAGGTTTCTCCTGGGCTCCACAGCTGAGTATGTTGTTATATAAGCAGAGACCATGCGTGTGGACATGGGTGGAGTGGGTTTGCTTCAAACCACGTATTTCTTCTCCAGTCGCATTCTCACAGCAGACTGGGAGGGCCTCGCGTTCTTGTCACGCATCATTGATAGTGTGGTCGCTTCTTATTTCTTAGTAACTGAAGGTAGAGTAAGCGGAAGCTGTGAGTGTCTGGCCGGCCTCTTGTGGCACATCATCCTTCAGGCTGGGCTGCAGCATTGCTGTGAGCCATAGGGGCAGCCATAGTTAGCTAATATAGAATTAAACATAGTATCTAGTGTTTTAAATTTTGACTTTTCAAAATACTTCCTGCTCCTTAGAGGACTATTCGCCTGCCAGCATGGTGATGGAAATTCTGCAGACGCTCTGTGATCAGAAGGAATGTGCCATCGAATGTTTATACAACAGCACTGTGATGGGCACGCTCCTGCAACCGATTCTCAACTTACTGAGAGGGACCGAGGTGGGTACTGTTTACAGAGAAGAGCGGGGTGTTTGCGAATACTCGGTGGGACTTACTCTTGATGTAGCTGAAATATCTCACTGTGCTATCTTTCCAGACATGAAACTACTTTGTGCTATATTGATTTTTATTTGTTGAATTGTAGTTTGTGCAGGTGGTCGATTTATCAGTTGTGACAGGCGAGGTGTCACAACAGCTTAATTTTTCTTCCAATCAGGCTGAGATCTGCTGATGTGAAGCACTTAGAGTTATTCTATTAAGAAGCCATTTGTCTTGCAAATGTAGTCTTGTGAATTCCTTTTTATTTATTTTAATGGCAGTTTTATAGCTTTTGGAGATACAGTTACTTTCCTGAGCAGCCAAGTGCGTTTTACAGGAAGAGCTGGTACTACCTCAGAGAGAGAGTGGCGCACATCCCAGATCTGAGCACGCGTGTGTCTCTCACAGACTGTGCCATGAATCTCTGTACGTCTGCAGCATGATCAGCGCTCCTGGGTGGCAGGAAGGGCTTAGACGGGGAGGTGAGAGCAGACATGTGTCCTTGCTGGTCCTGCTGTCTGTTCACTGTGTCCCTCTATGCCTGTGGCTTCAGCTTTGGGGCAGAGACTTTCAAGTACACCAGCAGTCTGAGGTTCCTGCCTCTTTGTTCCTGTTCTGCTGTGTTTCCGGTGATTCTGTCGCTCTCTGACACCTATGCTATGCTGTGGTCTCATGCATTCCTGCCTGTCGCTTGCTGGATAAATTTCAAGTTGGCATTTACAAGGTTTTCTGTGTTTTTGCCCCTGTTTTATTTCTCCCTCTGTCCCAGTTATAACAACACTTGTGCCTTTTCTAAACAAGGTCACTGTGCCTCCCTGTGTCACACACTTCCCTCTGACCCTGGAGTAAACTTGGTGCACATGACAATTCTTCTCTTTAGGACAGGACTTCTCTTGAATGTTTTTCCCAGTTCCCCTTGCAGAGTGAAACGTTTCTTTCCCTGCGTTTCTGTATGAGGCACTGCTGTAATGGAACTGCATTCAGATTTATTCCCCAGGTAGAGAGAGACCAGTCCTGTGGCATATACCAGACATGTGTCACTGCTCTGTGCTGAATGCTTTTAGACAAAAAACCAAGTGAGAGCTAGGGGATGGGCGGACCTGCAAGAAAGATTGCTTAACATGAGGAGCAGGAACTTGCAAGTGTGTTGGACATGTGTTTGTGTGAGAGGGTGTGTGCACATCCTCAGGTGTGTGCGCGCTCTCTCAGCTAGATGGGTAGGGGTCTAGGTAGAAAGACCCTCAGCACGAAAAGTACTGGATTATCTAGAATTGGGTGGATATTAATATATGTTAGGTGAATACCTCTGACTTATGGTAAGCTAGCTAATTTATTAAAGTGTGTTACTCACACTATGTGCATTCTTGTTTTTGAGACAGGGTCTCTGTGTAGTCCAGGCTGGCCTCGAACTCCATGATCCTTCTGCCTCAGCCTCCTCAGTGCTGGGATTACAGGTGTGAAGCTACCACCTGGCTGTGTGCATTCCTACTTTAGGGCAGTGGACGTTTAGGTTGGCCTCAAGGATGGGGAAACAGGAGGACCCCAGAAAGAACAGGAAGTGTGTGGGTGGGAGCCAGCATTAACTCTGTTCTTCAGGTTCCAGAGTTTGTTTTGTGCTGTGTTGCTATATGTTGACAAAGGTGTGCTGATTCTCCACCTTGCTGTCGAAGGCCAGGAGCGCACTGACGCAGCTCTGGCCCTGGGCCACTGTGCGCTGCTGTCTCCTGTGTGGTGCACGCTCCAGGGCCAGGCATGTGTCAGGGAGGCGGTACCTGTAGACTGGATGGTGCTGAGCTAGGTGCCATGAATGCTGGGATTGCACCGATCAGCAGAACCTAGTGGGCCAGAAGCACAGGGTGAAGTGGAAATGGAGGGAGGTGTTGTGTGTCGTAATGAGAAATACATTAAAACAGGAGTGGCAACTCCCAACCAGTGCCATGAGGGAGAAACCTGAGTTTATGGATCCCATCAGCTTTTCTGGTAAAACGTTTACAGTTGAAGACAGTATTGTGATGGTGACTTCATCAGACTGCATGGCCTCCTGGATATGGCCTAGAAGTTCACAATTTGTCTTGTCTTGTCACCTGTTTAATGCGCAGGCCACCCCAGATTGCTCCGAGATGGCTCTCATCTACGCAGCTGATGTCCTGGGCAGAGTTGCTGCCGTGGAAGAAGGACTTGCTTTCCTTCTGTATGGAGAAAACACCAGCTCTTCCAAAGAAGAAAGGTATGTGCCTTAAATCTGGGCCAGTGTTTCCTCTGTGATGGGCTTCTCGGCCACCACGCAGACTGTGTGACAGAGTTTTCTTTAGTGCGATCTTGTTTCAAAGTAAGAGTGGGGGATTCACTCCAGATACCTGCTCTCTGTGACTTTCTGTGGCACACTTTGCAGGTCACATAGCATTGATTCAAATCAAATGAAGCAGAGGTGCACAAGGCAGCACTGAGCTCCCTTCTTCCTTCTCTGGTTGCCAAGTTCTGGCTTCCTGCTTAACCCACAGTGACCTTTGGTTTTCAGGCTTCTGCTCTGCCTCTGTGCTCTTGATGCTGTGATGCACTGCAAAAGCATGCATGTTTATCTCTTTTTTGCAAAAATGGCATCATATTTTTTTTTTTGCCCTGAAATTTGATCATTTTACATGTAACCCTGGATATTTTCCCATGTGACTACAGACAGTCACACTCTGATAGCTGCTTTGTGCTTTTTGTTTGGCTGTACAATACTCCATCCAATTGTTTCCTGAGTTAATGAGCATCAGGCTCTCCAGGATTTCCCTTCCATAAGTAACATTCCAATAAATGTTCTTCACCTTCTTGAGTTTGCTGCTGTGATGGATTTCATTGATTGATATTTCCATGTTGAACCAGCCTGGAATGAATACTTCTTGGTTGATGAGTGATTCCTGTTATGTATGTTGGCTTTAAGAATCTTTTGCCATGTTTCTGAGAGGCAGCCGTCTCTAACTTTTGTTTTATTTTTGTCAGGCTGTGGTGTTACTGGAATGCTAGTCTTCTAAGTTATTCCTTCTGCTTCCATCTGTAGAGAGATTGTACTGAACATTAATACAGTTTCTTCCTTAAGTACTTGATATTCACCAGTAAGTCACTTTGAGCTTTGCGGGTTCTGTTAATTGCAATACCAGTTTCTTTGGTAAGGTCTGATCAGGTTGCTTGCTCTTTTGTAAGTGTGGGTAGATTGTCTCACTCAAGGAATTTACTCCCTCATTTATATGATCAAATTTTGTGGCATAGGGTTGCTTACGATACTCCATTACTGTCTTTTAAGGCCTGTGGGATCGCCAGTGATGGCCTTCCTTTTGTTTCTGGTATTAATACTTTTTGTGTTCTATTTCTGTGTTTTAGATAGCTTGTCTCTTGTCTTGCTGTTTTTGCTTAGGGTTGCTTTGGCTATTCTGAGTCTTCTGTGTTTCCATCTGAATTTTACAGTTATTTTTGCTAGTTTTGTGAAGGATGTTATTGGAGTTTGAGTGGGAATTTCATTGCATGTATAGGTAATGCTTGGTAACATGGGCATTTTGACAGTATTAATTCCACTGATGCATGCACACCGGAGATGGGTCCATCTCCCAGTGTCTTTGGTTTCCTTCCTCAGTTTTCTGTGATGTTCATTACATAGGTCTTTCACGTCCTTCTATTGATTCCTAGTTTTTAAAAATCCATTGTGAATGGAATTGTTTTCCTCATTTCTTTCTCAGCTGGTTCTTTATTGGTGTGTAAAAAACATACTGATCTTTTAATGTTGATTTTTTATCCTGCCATTTAGTTTATCAATTCTGAAAGTCTTATGGAGTCTTTGGGTCTCCTACTTGTGGGGTCACATTGACTTCAAAGAAAGGTAATTTGACTTCTACCTGTCCTATGGTGGCATCTCAGTATGCAAATTCAGTTTGTTTCACGATTTCGGGGAAGATGACTGTGCTTGTTTGTGTAGGGAAGTTGGCTGTGATCATATTAGGCGTCCATTGCGGAGTTTGCAAACAAAAGAAATGTTTTGTTGAACACTTTTGTTTGCAAACTGAATTTTTGCAAATAGAAGTGTTCGTGAACCAAGGCATTACTGTGTTTGTGTCCTTTTTATCTCTTTCTCTTGCTTGATTGCTTTTGCTAAAATTTCATGCACTGTAATGAAAGGGAGTGGTGAGATTGGTCATCTTGATTTTGTGTTTTTCTTATCATGGGCCTTTCTATTTTGAAGTGTATTCTTCATCACGTAGTTTCTTCAAACTATTAACAGGAAGGAATGTTAAATTTTGTTGACAGCTTTTTCTTCCTTAATTGAGATGATCATGTGATTTTTTAAAAAAATTATGGTTCTTGAATCTCTTTATGTGGTGTTTTATTGACTTTCATCCCTCATGCTCCATGTGAACTGTTAATGTGCTGTTGAATCAGGTTTTCATGTATTAAGGATTTTACATGTATTTCCATCAAAGACATTGGTCTATAGTCTCTCTCTATCTCTGTCTTTCTTATTATTGTCTTTTTTTGGATATCAAAGTGATTTGGTCTCACAGAATTAGTTTGAAAACATTTCTTCTTTTCTCTTTCATAAAACAGTGTGGGGAAGATTGGTGTTAGTTCTTTTTTATTGATCTGATATTAAATGTTTTCAGCAATGAAGACGTCTTGAGCTTTTCATTGTTGGAAGATTTTTTTATTACTCTTTCAATCTTATTGCTTGTTGTTACTCTGCTTAGTTTTTTAAAAGATTTTTTGTGTCCTCTTGGTTCAATTGTAGTAGGCTAGATGTGTCTAGAAATTTATCTTCTTCTAGATTTTACAATTTATTAGAATATATGTTTTCGAAATAGCTCCTAATTAACCTCTGGGTTCATGTCTAATTGAATTGAGTTGAGTCTTCTTTCTCCTCCTTTTGGTTAGTTTGGCTAAGGAATTATCAACCTTGTTTTCTAAAACAACCGACTCCTTGTTTCATTGATCCTTGTGTATTCTTTTAGTTTCTATCTCATTAACTTGGGCTCTTATATTTATGATTTCTTTCTGTTTATTTGATTTGGTGTGTTATTTTTTTAATGATGAAATGCATCATTAGGCTATTTATTTGAAGTCTCTCTGATGTTTCGAAGTAGGTGCTTAGACCTGTAAACTTCCCTTTCAGAATGACCCTTGCTCTATCCCAGACTTCTGGTATCTTTATTTCCATTTTGATTTGATTCTAGGAATTTTTTTAAAAATTCCCCTTCATAGTTTTTAAATGATGTACTGATCAATCAGAAGTGATCTATCTGTTCAGTCTCCATATGTTTGTACAGTTTTCGTAGCTTCTCTAGCTGTTGCTTTCTAGTTTTATTCCATTTTAATCTAGCAAAATTCATGACATAACTTCTTTTTTAAAAATTTTAAGCCTTGCCTTATAGCCTATAATCTGATTTATTTTGGAGAATTGATGAGCTGCTGACAATAACATACATTCTATGTCTCTTTGCATGGAATGTTCTGTAGACATTTGTTTAAGTCCATTGGATCTACGGGGTAGCTTAATTCTGATGTTTCTTTTTTGTTTTTTTGGGTGATATCTGTTGATTAAAACAGATATTGAAGTCTTGCACTGTCATCATATTGGTCACTATGTGTTCATTTATTTTGAATATTATTTATTTTGTGTAATTTTGCCCACTGGTGTTTGGTGTACATGTGGTATTTACAACTGTAGTATCTTCTTTGTGGACGATTCTTTTACCAATAGTTACTAGCATTTCTTCTAATTTTGCCTTAAAATTTGATTTGATATGAATATAGTAATTCCTGATTGATTTTGGAACCCATTATCAAAATACTGTTTTCCATCACCTTTCACTTTTCAGTATGTATCTTTGCTAGTGAGGTGTGTTTCTTGTAGGTAGCAAAGGCATGGATTTTGCTATTCAATCTTCTAGTCTTTGTCTTTTGATTTCAAAATTAAGATCATTTACCTTTGGAATTATTATAGAAAGATATATACTAATTCCTGTCCTTTTGTTGTTTTTCTGAGCTTTGCTCCTTTCCTAATTCTTGTCTACCCTTATTCTGTTTATAGGATTCCTTTAAATATTTCTGTAATGTTAGCTTATTGGTTATGAATTTCTTTAGTTTATGCTTAACTTGGAAAGTATTGATTCCTCATACTTGAAGGATAGCTTTGTTGGATATAGTCACTGAATTTGGCAGTTATTTTCTATTGGGTATTGAAGTACATCCTTCCGTATCTTCCTGGCCTTTCAGAGTATCTGCAGGGAAAGCTGCAGGTATTCTGATCGTTTTTTCTCTGTAAGTGACTTGGGATACTGTCTTATGGCTTTCAGTGTTCTTTCCTTGTTCTGTCTTCTTGCTCTTTTAACTATACTGTTTCACAGGAAGGCTCTTTCTTGGTCATCCTTGTTTGGGATTTGAAATGCATCCTGTAGCTGGATGTCCATATCTTTCCCGAGATTTGTAAGTTTTTTGTTATTATTTCATTAAATACATTTCTGTGCTATTAGTTTGAACCTTGGGACCCTCCTTTTCCAAAATTTTGTAGACTCAGTCTTTTAACCATGTCCCAGAGTGCCTAGATGTTTTGTCCATAACTTTTACTTTTTTCTTTCTTAGTATATGAGTTTAATAATTTCTTGACTCTTGAAGTTGGACTAAAGGTACATGGATATTTAATAACCTCTTCAACGTACCACCTAATACTTATTTAAAAGGAATAAAATTAGAAAAGTAATTGTCTTAGTTATTTTTCTCTCATTGCTGGGACAAAATACCTGACATCCAAAATGAAGAAAGGAAAGGTTTATTTAGCTCACAGTTTGTGGACGTTTCGGTCCATAATTAGCAGGCTCCAAGGCAGAGTGGTGTGGCACCAGGGCAACACTTCAAGGTGGCAGCCAGCAAAAGGAGCCAGAGCAAAGGGAGGACAATAAGTCTCTTCTTCTCCCTTACGTTGTAAGCAGGCCACCATCCCCTAGGGCTAGTGTAGCACTCACAATGTGGCCCTGCCCTCTTCTTGCAAAGGATAGGGATATTTACAAAGTAAGAGCCCTGGCTCCCTGCTGAGTCTCTTAGCTAAACTTGTAAACTTCTCAAGTGGACTCAGTTTATCAAGCATTGTAGTAATTAAAAGTGTGTACTCTAGAGCTAGAGAGTGTTGGTCATCTTGCTTCACTCCGCCTCCTCTGAACCACGTGATGCTCTGTGATCACTTGCATTATCTGTATTTGTATATCTGTAAGAACCTGGGTAGTATACTTCCCTCCTTGGATTATCGTGAAGTTAAATAAATGCGTTTAACATACTTAGAATGGTCTGTAGCACATGGGAGCGTTTTAGTCTGTCTTGTACCTGCTGCTCCTTGTAAAGGTGCCTCAGCCTTTGAACCTGGGGGAGCCCAGTCTTACTCATGGCCTGGGAAGTGTGTCTGTACTGGGCAAGACAGAGAATTTGGGATTCTGTTCCCACTCTGCAGTTAAGAGTTACGTATGGCCCTGGCTGTGTGGTGTCTGTGGCCTGGGACATGCATGGGGTGCTGTCCTCTCTTCCCTGTCCACTGCTCTTTCCCGCATCCCACTGCAGCTGCTCCCTGCTGGACGTAGGCACGCTGCCCGGTCTGCAGTGGCACCCAGCAGAGTGGCATTTTTCTGCAAGGCTGACCTTTGGGTGGTGATAAAGTTGGGATTGTGTGACCTTGATGCCATCTTTTAGTGTCCCAGGTGCTCATGTCATCGCGCAGTTTACAAAGAAACTTCTGGACGAGGAGATTTCCATCTTTCCCGGATCGGCGCTGTGGCCCGAGGTGCAGGGTGCTTTCGTGTCTGTGTGCTCTCAGCTGTGTAGCACCTGCGAAGGGCTGCAGACACTGCTCCCTTACAGTTTACATGAGGCAATCACCCGTGCGTGGAGGAAGGTGAGTCTTGGGGAGCTCCCTCCCGCCTCCTGTCAGCCTTTATTTCAGATGCAGGAGCGACAGTGGTGCGCACTGTGGATGCAGTTTCTCTGGGTAAGTGTGACTCCAGCGGCAGCCAGCCCTTCTGTCCTCTGCCTGGGTCTGAGCTCGCGCTGGGTGTACCCAGGCTTGTGGCCGCAGAGGCTTTAGGGAAATTTTCTTGGTGCAAACGAGCAGTTTGGGAGAGATTTCTGAGCGAGTTTCAGAGAGAGAGCTGGCTCCTCCGTCATGCATACCGGAGATCATAGTATAGCACTGGCAGAGCCTAGTGTCTCCCGGTGGTTTCCTGGGTCTTCTAACCTCATTTTATGTGACTCATCTGTGAAATACTTTGTGATTGGATGCTAAGCCAAAGAATTTGTTTTAAAGTAGCAATTTTGATTTTGTTGAGTTTTTTAAAAATACAAATGCAGCCTAAATGTGTAATGATAGGTGCTCTCAGTAAGAAAAATAATGTAGCTGTCGGTTGTCTTCTAGACACGTTTGCTGTCAGAAAGAACCCCTGCGCCAGTGCTGGGCTCTCATTCTGTTTCCTCAGAGAGCCAGGGACCCCGAAATGTGTAAGTATATTGGTTAAGTCCTGTGCTTGCCACATTTGCAGAAATAACTTTAAAAGTACCCAAATTTAATAAAATACTACATCAAAAACATATTATAGGAAGTCAGTCTAGATATATAGGTTCCAGGAGAACTACAGTGCAGAGGATCTTTAGAAATCGTGTGATCCTTATCACCTTTAAGACAATGTGGTAATATTTATTATACTTACTCTGTCTATTTTGGGTGAGGAACCTTGACATATTGTGAATTTGTTGAATTAGCACATACTAAAATTGAAAGGAAACCAGAGCCCTTTTCATTCCTGCATACATTTCCCCCTTACTCAGCTGTTAGTCCAAATATTCCGCTAAGTTTTGAGGATACATATGGGCCCCAGGGGGTACATTTTGTGGTGTGGAATGTAAATAAGTAATGGCAGCGGAGCATCTAGGCTGCTAAGTGTATGGTAGGGTTAGGAAGGTCCCTGGGAAGCCAGCGCAGGAGGGTAGACTTCTCAGAATCATTGTACAGCTGAGCTACCTCAACTGTCCAGAAAAGGGGGTATCAGTCCAGTCTAAGAATAGCATGGTCCATAGTCTGGGTGACGGGGAGTACCAGTGATGTGTTTCGCACTCTGCTGTCAGTTTGTGTAGTGGTGCTTTTAGGTTCTGATGTTCTAGAGTGAAGGCACCGATGCATTATGTCCCACTTGTGTGATCTCTCACATGTCCTGTAGCAGTTCACAGAGGCAGACAAGTCAAGGAAATGAAAACCTTGGTTAACATTGACCTCTGAACGCAATCTCAGAAACTGGCCAGGTTTGGTTCCGTCACAAGCATGTGGATGACAGTAGGTTTCTTGCAAAGGCAGAGCTCACCCTGGTCAAGCCAAGCAGCAAGGAGGGGCAAAGCAGGACCTGCGCTTGCTTGCACCCTCAGGCAGGGACAGGCATGCGCAGAGCAGAGGCACGTAGCCCAGGCTGCCTGCCACCCTGCCAGACCTGGTTCTTCTCTCTGCCGTGGGGAAGCTCAGGTAGGGGAGCAGCTAGAGGCGCCCTATGAGGAAGCTCAGTGCCAGTGCTAAGGAAGTTCCGCCACCCCTGCCATTACTGCCTGGCTCAGTCAGGACCCTCTGAGAGCCAGCACAGGAATGGTGCCATGTTTGCATACTGATTTGTCAGACAGGAGAGGGTTACTTGGGGAGCTGCTCGACTGACTGGAGACTGGGACGTCCCAAATAGGCTCTGCAAGCTGGGAAGTCTAGATTGCTGAAAGCATTGCCAAGTGCAGTCCAGGGTCCTGTGAGTGTGCTGGCGTAAGCCTGGAGGCTGACTACACTTCCAATTTCCATGAATACAAGAAGAGAGACCATCCCAGCTCCAGGGGCAAGACAGCAAGCAGTTCACCTCTCTCCCCGTTTGCTCTGGGGCCTGAGCCAGGCGGATGGTGCCTGTCTACCCTGAGGGTCAGCCTGATTTGCCCCGTCCTGTCCTCCGGGAAAACCCTCACAAACTCGCAGCGTAGTGTTCTGGCAGCTCTCCAGGGACACCTTCTTTGAGGGACATCGACATTGTGTCTTAAGAGAAGTGAAAGACTGAATAAAGGTTTGGGCAGACTCTGTCCCCCATGGAACGAGGACCTTCTGCTGCTGTGCTCCCCTTGGCGAGGGTCGCAGTACTCCTTGCTCTGCTGAAAAGCAAGTGTGCGTGTGCAGCAGTCAGGTGGCCGCCTCCTGCGTGAGTGAGTGGATGTGATGACACTGCCCATTGCTCAGAGCCGTGAAGCCAGGGGAAATCTGTGCACACCCATGAGTGAGTGCTTCTGTGCCTCTGACACGCCCATGTCGAGCCTTTTGACCTGGGGGCTTCCTTCTCATCCCTCTTGAGGTGAGGACAGCACCACAGGAAAAACAGCTGACCAGAGTCACTGCAGGGTCCTGTGTCCTCTCTGTCTGGAACAGAGTTGAGACCTGGTACTCTTTCTGCGTGGCTGCTTTGGTTTGTATCAGTGACTGAAGCTCTGTGAGAGCCCCTGAGGTGACTACAGAAAACTAATCATAAAGAAAAGTGAGGGGTGCCCGCCTGGTCCTCATGGGCCCTTCAGAAAGCTGAGTATGCGGTAGCAGGGGGCTCCCCGGCTCGCGTGGCTGCTTTGTGCGTCCAAGGGAGCAAATGACCAGCTCAGTTCTGCAAGCTGCAGAGCAGAGGAGCTTTGCCACTGACCCTGCCCAGGGCACAGGGTAGCAGAATCAGCAGCCTGAGTCCTCCTCCCAAGCCGGAAGTTTAAAGGAGAATTAGTTTACTTTGCTAAAGCAATTACTTTGCTTTAAATTTTATATTCTGTGATATAAATGCTAGAATTTTGCTTCATTTCCTACTTGCATAGGTATTAGAAGTTGTGAGTGGGGAAACTAAGATGTTATAGCAGAAAAGATATACTAGAGCAGGGCAGCACTTACCATCTAGCACTTTATGTGTGACACAACTTGCCAGTTTTCTTCTTTTCCTGCAGTTTCTTTCTTTCTTTCTTTCTTTCTTTTTTTTTTTTTTTGTCTTTTTGAGCCAGAGTCTCATTAATGCAGTTCAGACTGGCCTTGAGCTCACTTCATAGCCCAGTTTGGTCTAGAACTTGCAATGATCCTCCTGCTTCTGCCTCTCAAGTGCTGGGATTATAGGCATGAGCCCCCAGTTTTTGGCTTTGCCTGTTTTATTTGGGAGGAAACAGGATTTTTAGGAAGTGATTTTGGTTTAACAGCTGATATTTTAGATTTGTATGTGAGTGATATTTGATTGTATTTAAAGTTAACATTACCTTTTAAAATATGTATATTTACATTTTTTGATATAAATCTGTTTAAGTAATTTCCATGTGATTTTAAGACAATTGTTCCCCAACTTTAATTTTCTTTCTTGATTCTCAATATTTTTTAGTGTTTTCTCACGTCCAGTCCAGTTTATTGCGTTAGCTTATCAGACTGTGTTTTGATCCTGTTTATATTCTCTTTCTCCTTCCTCTCCCCTCCTCCTCTGCTCTCTTGTCTCTCCAGTGGGGAGCCTAAGTGAAAGAGCTGGAGCTGGGTGTCAGGAGGAGCAGTCCATGGCAGCCACACAAGAACAGTTTACTCTACGGCACTTTCATTATATAATTACCTGAACATTTTTGACATTTCTGTTTTTACTTTACTCTTTAATCCATGAAATGTTTGTAATGAATTGTTGTAGTTTCCAAACAGAGTTGTTCTCACTGTTTTATTTTACCTTTAACACAACTATACTCTTTCCGGAGACCCTTGGATCACATATGTATGTTCTTAAGTTAGTTGAGTTTATTTTGTGGGTTAGTACTACAGGGCTGATTAAAAAAAACAAACACTATTTGATTAAGAAGACCATTCTTCATTGGAAGCTAGTGCTTCCAGTAAGTGTTCGTACAAGTGCATAAATATACTTATGTAGTGTCTCTGTCATTTGTTACTTTGTTTTAAATTTTATATTCTGTGATATAAATGTTGCTAGAATTTTGCTTCATTTCCTATCTGCGTGAAGTATTAAAGTTGTGAATGACTCAGGAAGACTTTATTTGCATGCATAGCAAGGACTGTCGGGAAGAACCTGTGGTGCCCTCGTAGGCTTGCCTCTGTCCTTTCTTCTTCTCTGTTGTCATTAATCTGTGCATTCTGCCTTGAGGGCTGCACCTGGTGAGCCTCAGGGTTCACAGCTGCTCTGTGCAGAAGCCATATGTCTGCTTCTCACAGTGCCATGCTGTTATTTACAGAGAGACTCTGTCCTCATCAGATGTGGGTGAAGGGTCTCTTTGCAGTTGCCATGTGGTTACCTCTGGTTGTATGGAGTTGGTGAAGGTGGGATGTTGATGTGGGCTTGGGCCAGTTTTAATTTTTGCTCTGTACACATTTGTTCCTC
This sequence comes from Cavia porcellus, assembly GCF_034190915.1. Taxonomy (NCBI): domain Eukaryota; kingdom Metazoa; phylum Chordata; class Mammalia; order Rodentia; family Caviidae; genus Cavia; species Cavia porcellus. The sequence continues at coordinate 55,284,729 of NW_026947507.1, forward strand.
CCACCCCCTCTTCCCTTTCTCACCTGCCATGCGAGTGCAGCTCTTTGCCTGTCCCCTCTGCAAGCGGGTCCCAGGAGTCACGGGGAGTCCCAAACGTGGCGAGTACCAAGCAGACTGCGGCAGCTGGACGGGGCCGTGAGCCGCACACCCATCTGTGCGGCCAAGCTCTTGCTGGCACATTGGGCACTAAACAGGTGTTGAGCTCCGGGACAAAAGTTTCCAGCCAAAATGTGTCCAATACCAAGTCTGACGAGTTTCAGAGCAGTTACATACCAAGGTAATGACTGTGATAGATTTTATATTTTGAGCAGACCTTTAAACTCGTATTTGAATTTTTATTAATTGAGCTTCAGTGTTCTACATCTTTTGTGATATGGATACTTTGGTGCTTATGTTTTCTCTCATTTTGCATTTTCTGTGCATCTTCTGTCTTTATTGCATTTCTGCTTCTTTACTGCTTTTAGATTGATAAAATTTTTATTCTTGTTTTTCCCTGTTTTGAAATTATAAGTTGTGTATTTTTAAAAGTAGTTAACCTTTAAGATGTTAGTGTATATGTTTAATTATATGTTTTAAAAAATAGAATTAGGTATTTGTATCATGCTTAGCATGGATCATGGGTTTTAGCGAGGTTCTATAATCATTGATCCTGAGACATAATTCTTCATCTCCTTGAGGTTATCTGGAAGTTCGCTTTTATATTTTAAGTCATCTGGTTTATTTCTTCACAGTGTTAAATTTATTGCACGTTTTTACTACTTTTTTATTACGTTTGTTGAAACTTGTGGCCCATTCTCTCCAATCAGCTTACTTTTTCCCCTTATGCTTTGTTATCTTTTAATTGTTGTTTTATTAAGATTTGAGGACTGTAAAACTGTTCTTTCCTTTTATGTCTGAAAGTTTCTGTTCTTTTCCCAACTCATACTTCATCCTCACTCCTAATACACACATTTTCACTCAGATGTGATAGTTTATCTGGGTATAAATGTTTAAATAGACAATTATTTTTCATCAGTTTTTGAAGGTATTTCTTTATTGTCTTCTGCAATAGGTGGTAAGCGATAAATCTATTATTGTCCGTGTAACCACATGTCCTTTAATTAATTAATTGATTTTGTTTTGTGGTGCTGGAGATTGACCTTAGGGTCTCACACATTTTTGTTGTTATTCTGATGCTCTCAATTTATCCTAATGGTACTGTGAATGATATCATAGTGGTATCTTTGCTCAATTCCTAGAATAGTATTTTTAAAATATAATGGATAAATAATAATATATATCGAACACAATGCTTTTAAGATATTCTTTTTCTTCTCTTAGGGCTCCAAGTTTTTTCTCTGGAGAAAGTTGTAGACCTTCTTAATATTTGTGTTTTGAAAAAATATATGTCATTCTCCCAATGTAAAATATAAAATCCTATCAAAACATGGTTTAGAAAGTCAGAAATTGTATTTTACAGTGAAAAGAAGTACAGAAACAATGGAAAGCCGAGGGTCAGAGAATCTGGGCAGACAAAACAATGCCAGCAGGTTAGAATGGAGTTAAGACCTGCAGGTGAGAATCTGGGTGTAATAAAAACACTGACAAATGCCACTGATACCTGTTTTCCTCAGTGAAGGACTTGTTAGATAGCACATGTAAGAAGAAAAGAATTTACTGTCAAAGAAACGAATCTTTTCATGTTGTTTTAAAATATCTTTTGAATAGTTTACAATCAGTGTGTAGTTTATAAATATAATTATTAGACGGATAAGGCTGAAACAGTTCTCATTCTGTTTTGGGCATCCTGAAATGAGTTCTACCTTTCTTTACCTGTTTCAGGATGGCTTGGGAAGAGAATTTGTTAGACAACTTACTAAATTTTGCTGCAACCCCCAAAGGATTGCTACTTCTTCAAAGAACAGGTGTAATCAATGAATGTGTGACATTTATGTCCAGCCAGTATGCCAAAAGTTTACAGGTATGAATTACCATCTGCTGCTGGAGGAAGGGATTCTTGCTGTTGTAAAGCCATTAAGAGCATCATTCTGCTCTGTGGATATTCAGCAGTTATTAAGCCTCAGTTAAAAAGCCATAGAACATTGCCACACTTGAGGGTTTTTTAGGAAACCATTAGAGACTTGATATTGATGTCAGCAGCTGGGTTTATGGTTAATCATCCAGATGTTTTACACATATGGTATCGAACACCTGGATGTGCTTATACTGGGTGGATTTAACTTTCGGAGAAAGCATGGAGTCTAAATGTACGCACCGGTGAATGTTTAAGCTCCGGTGTTTTAAAAGAAGTGAAAGTACTTGTAAAGAAATTGTGTTTTACTGTATTAAAGTTTATGGCGTGATGCAGCCTTTCATTGGAGTCAGAGCCATTGAGTTGTGTTCAGTCCTTTTTGTTGAAGTAAATAGACTTCTGGACTTTCTAGGGTCTAAGGTGTGGCTTTTTGAAATCTGTTCTTAGAGTTATATAACTATGTTAGCGTGTATATTATCTGAGTAAACATATATAAAATTAGAGGGACTTCCCAACATAAAAATAAGGGGGAGTTGGTCCTACAGGATGTTAAATATATTTCAGATGACGCAGAGGGGAGCAAGGCGAGGGAAAGGCAATGAAAGAAGGTGCGGTGTCAGGAGCACGTTTTGCATCCAGTCTTGGCCGTTGGCACGGCCCAGTGCAGGCCCAGTGCAGCCCTTGTCCTGCCGCTCAGACTTGGGTTTGCCTTCGCCTCGCGCCAGCAGCTGCTGTGTTTTGCCATCCCTAGGTTGTCTGTCAGCAAATGTTCTTTTCCTTCATCTTGCTCTCTGTGTTCTAATTTCCTGCTTTTGTTAAATGTATAAGAAAACCAATAATTCAGTCTTTTATTGTTTCTACTGTTCCCAAGCACGGCTCTTCCTGTGCATTCATGAGGGAGGCGCATTTCCCTGCTGCTGCGGGGACTGGCGGTGCCCCCTCATCCCTGTGCCCTGCGGACGTTCACCCTGCAGGCTTCCATGCGCCCCCAGACTGCTGCACTTAGAATCTGCAGAGTGCCTCCAGGCTCTTGCGTGGTCCCGGTAGGGGTATTCAGCTTTCGGAGCAGTAAGTTTGCAGCTGCTCTTGTGTACAGCCAAGGACTTCGGTATTTGTTTCTGTACTTCTGAAAATATGGAACCATTTCAAAGATCATTCTCTTTTTCATTCAGATGCTTCAGACCATGCAAATGCAGTGTTTCCTGTAGAGGCATCAGCTCAGTGCGATGCCCTTTTTATTTTCAGACTTCTTAAAACAACTGAGCCTGGTTTTCTGTCCCTTTGTGGTGCTCATGAATGACACCGCTCCCTGGTCACTGGCAGCTTCCACCTTACAGTTCTGTTTCTTACCCTCTCCGTTCTGATTGGGGTCCCTCAGCGGTGCTCTGCTCTCTCCAGTGTGTTTCCTTTATTCCTATTCCCAGTTGTTTGGTCAGAAAGCGGGGAGGCAAGGTCATCTCCTTAACGTTTTAGAAGGGAAATCGGACATTCAACGGCTGCGTGTCACAGTCTAGGGGCAAGCTGGCCACTCCCTGCGGTGAGTCGGGACTCTCATTTCCTGTTCGTCTGTGTGTCACTTAGTGATGCAGCTCCGGCTGGTGATTTCTGCTACCCTTCCCTTCGGTGCTGTGACCCGGGTAGGACCCCATGGCTCATGCCAGAGCCAGCAGGGCTGGCGGGCAGGTTGGTGAGGAAGGCACTCCTCTGTTGCTGTGGAGGAAGGCAGGCTGGAAAGCACTGGACACTGATCCCGCAGAGCTTCTGTGTTGTGCAGCTGCAGAGCTGTGGGTTCTAAGTGAGGAGAGGGAATGTGACCAGTGGAAGGGGAGTGGAAAAGCGAAGAAATGAACCCAGTCAGGTCTCCTGGCCTTAAATTCTTTTGTTACTTTTCCCTCTTAAAACTGAATGCACAGTTTATATTTTTGAAACCTGAGGCAAAGACAGATACTTTTAGCATGAATTCTGACTGAACAACTGTTTGGAAGTCAAACGTATTAGCCAGTCTGAAGAGGCGGTATGTCTGTTTCTCGGTTGTGGTTTATGCTAAGGAGGTATCACTTCTGCGCTTCACTCTGAGCATACATATGATATTCCTCATAAAATAGCAAGTTCTTTAAGGTTTTTTTTACAGTGCTCATCTAAACTGGTATATTAATGATTAGGATTCTGTGAGTGTGAACTTGTGCACACAGGCGCACACACACACACACACACACACACACACACACACACACTTCTTACCTTAGGATCATGCTTTCTAAAATAGTACCATTTTGAGAGAAAACCATTATTATATTTTACAGTTGTTTGATTAGTTGAAAATCCAATTAACAAATCTCCATAGAGATTTATTAGTAATGAAATTGTTTAGTGAGGAGCCAACCCACAAAGTAAGAAGAGGATGATAAAATGTAGAGCTGGAAGCAGTCTTACTCTTCTGGTCTGCGCTCCGTACTTTATGATGAGCAGAGTTTGGCCCAGGGAGGAAAGAGACTTGTTCAAAGTCGCAGCTAGGACCTGAAATAAGGCTGTGTAAGGTACCACATGCATACACTAACTAACTGTTCGATCTTAGCATTCGTTGCTCCTGTTATTGTCTTCTTTTTCTTTTTTTTGAGACAAGGTCTCCCTATGTTGTCCAGGCTGCCCTTGAACTCACTACATAGCTCAGACTCACTTTGACCTCAGAGCAGTTCTCCTGCCTCTGCCTCCCCAGGGCTGGGATTTCAGGCGTGCATCACCCCCCACCGCGCTGTTACTGTCCTTATTAAAGAGTGATTAATATTCTAATCTAAGGAGAGCAACACATCTCCAGCAGCACACTTCTTCGTTCTTCCTTTGCTGTTCCCCATGTCAGGTCAGCAGGTGGAAGAAGGTTGACTACGGAGTTCTAGTCACACAGGTGGCGTCCACAGCAGCAGGTGCGGTAGCCCTGCGAGATTCAGGTGGGTGCTTTCCTTCATTTAAAAACAAAATGCGCAGGGACCTGAAAGCTTACCTGGCGTGATAATCTATCAGATATCTAACCCCATGTCCTTCTACTCAGGTTGCAAAAGAAAGTTACAAGATTTTGTCTTTGTCTTTCACGAGATTCCCCTGGTTTTTCCCCTGTGGAATACGTGTGCCCCACTCCTGCCCTGAGTTTGGGCATGTGCTGAAGGAACAGAAGCCTCCTCCGTCCTCATCCTGTTTGTACACTGACACCTCTGAGGACGGCCTGCTGGCTTCCTTCAGAGACCCATTATCTGTACATCAGAACCGAACCTGCAAACGCTTGCCACGCACACATGCCATTCCCGGTTGCCCTTTTTTCCGGTCTCTTCTTGCCGAATCCCTCACCACTTTGTTTTCCCAATCACGTGTAGCGGGCAGGATTTCTTCTCCAGTGTCAGTAGATTTAAAGATGCTCAGACACAGGGCTTCATGCACGTTAGGGTTTGCTGTGTCCTGGGTGTGCTGGGGTTACACTTTCACAGCCTCGGTGACCTGAACGGCCACTGCAGTTTCTTTCTTTAAGTGAAAGTTTTTTTCTGTATTGCATTTTACATTTAATTTTTGGCTGAACTGAGTAAACTACTTGTGTAGAGAAATACATGTTTTTTGACAAAACTTGCCTTGTTTCTCCCCAGGGTTTATTCGTGTGCTTGTGGCTGGACTGTGGTCCAGTCTGGAGTGTGGGGGCGACGATGCACGGGTGACCCACCCCAAGCCCACACCGGTGGACCCTATCGACCGCAGCTGTCAGAAGGTGAGTAGCCCATGGGTTCACAGACAGACGCAGTGCAGGTGGGATGGCCCTGCACAGGGGCGGCCCCCAGAGCTTGTCCACGCTCACTCACCGCCAGTGGACTCCCCTCACTGCTGCCGTCCCTCCGTCGATTGTACTGTTTCTCATTGTTTTCAGAGTAAATTTAGCAAACAGTGGAAACACTGATGCTCCTTGGGACTATTTTACAAGATGCTTCTCTTTCATGTTACTTGTATTAGCTTTTCCACCTTACTAAAGAGAATGGTGGCTACTTACCACATAAAGCAGAAAAACAGACCGCTGAGACAGACAGAACCAGGGAGCTGAGGCTGAAATCCGGGCAGCTGTCTGCCCTCAGGTGGGAGAATGTGGGGAGCAGAGGCAACATTTAGAGTAACCTGCCTGAAATTTTCCTAAGCACCCACATGTGTTTTATTCTAATTCAATGGCTTTTATGTCTCCTTAACGTTTTTTTCTGGATTTCACCATAATAAAGTGATGATTTATAACTTGGGCTTTATAGTAGGGTAGGCATTTTCTTCAAAAGAGATCATAACTTTTTTTAAAAAGAAAAAACAACATTTAAAAAGTTTTTTAAACCAACATTTCATAATGTCTTTTTCTGAAATGTTTGAGCTAGCTCACCCCTGTAGAAAATACACATTTTAGAAAAATGACTTTAACATTATGTGGGTTAGAGTACCATCATGACCAGAACCAGGCAGCACATGAGAGAGAGAAGCCCTGTATGGGTGCAGAGAGCTACTGGGATTCTGGATCGCAGGGTTTTTGTGAGCACAGGCATCCTGGATCTGCCAGGGATAGAAACCCACCCCCGAAACCATCGGCAGGAGACACTGCGGCTGGGGGACGGGGTGGGATCACAGAGAGCATCTTCCAACCCTGACCTTGGCCCAGTGTCTGTGCCCCCCTGGCTCAGGGACACTGCTTCCAGTCCCTTGCTGATGCCCGCCTGTGGAGCGCGCTCTCCTGCTGCCCTGAGAGAGCATGGTAGGCGGTGTCTCTGCTGTTCTTGAATCTTTCAAATTCAGATTACAGCCTTACCCTCCGGATATGGTCTACCATGAAGCGATTTTCCTGTGTGGCTTTCTAGCTGAAGTGTAAGGTGTGACTGGCCTGGCTTCTCTGCAAATGCCTTTTTCCCTGCAGACAGAGACTGAGCACGGCCTTGTGCCCTGGTCCTTCTCTGTGCAATTGTCCCCTCACCCAGCATGCTGGGTTGGGTCCTCATTACCACTTCCCACTCCTCCAAAGTGCGGTTTAAATGCCCTGAGAAAGGGTTTGTCCGGGAGGGCGAGGACTATGCCTTTATTATTATTTTTTTTTTTAATTTTTAGCATCTGGCACAAATACTGATAAGAAGCTGATGTTAAAACATTTTGATAACTGAATAGATGACCATTCTCAATTGGAGTGATTTTTCAGTCATATGAAAACTTTGTGGCTTTAGGTAATCAATTTGATGCTTTGGTCTTAAAATGTATTTCATTTACCTTCTATTAGCTTTCTTATTGTTTCACAAAGCCCTATTTTTTTCTTTAGCACACTGCGAAGTGGATTTATGCATTGTGTTCACGTGCTGTGATTTGCGCTTTTCACACAGATGTTGATCTAATTAGACTCCCACGATAGCGACATCACTGCATCCTTGCGGGAACAGTGGTTGCATTGTGAATGCTTCCAGTTTCTGCTTCCCACAGCACGAACCTACAGCACGCCAGGGTCTTTAGAAATGCCTGTCGTGTGGGAAGTGGATGTGTTTCTTCTAAAAACAGATTGCCATGGTCTTCTGAAGTCTCTTTGAAATTCTGTTCAGGTTTCCATTAGGGAATACAGTTATCAAATTGTTTTCATCTGAAGTTCTGTTTAATTTGCCTAGAGTAGCATATCAGAAGTTCCCACAATGTACAGTGTCCAAATTGCTTTTTGAATGGAGATTCTGTATTGATGCATGCGATTTATAAAGACGATGTATCTTTTTTCCATCAAAATAACGGATCTATTAAATACTTATTTTTATATTTTTCCATTGTGATGAGTAGGAAAGTCATTTTAAACATGAAAGGGCTCATTTATGGTAGTATCTAAGTACTGCTGGATGAAAATGAAGAACATCCTGAAGTATTCAAATCATATAGCATTTTTAGCCTCTGTCTTAGTTTATTCACTCCGGACAAATTAAATTGAAATAAAGCTGTATCACTTCAGTTCTGTCACCTTCCTGGTCACCACCTGGTGACCGGTGCTGAGCTTGGACAACGGCCCTGGTGGCCGTGAGCCTGATGCCCTGCAGTGGTCAGGAGACCCAAGCCACACAACGCTGTCACCAGCAGGCTTTCCTCGAGGCGCCATCTAAAGCAGACTTCTCTGTTCTCAGGCGTCCAACTCATAAGTGGCAACAAGGTCATTCCATTTATTTAGTTGTCATTTGTTGATAATATTAGTTGTCCACATGTGTATTTGCTTTCCTGTATAAGTTATATTCTCTAGACTAAAAATTCTACCTTCATTTTAGGGAATATGCTTTCTGGAGGAAAATGTGAACCGAACTGTATAAGAAAACTTAATGGGAGTTCATTATTTATCCAGTAATAGCCTTTGTCAGCCCTGTGTAAGACCCACTCACCAGGGAGCCCCGCTGGGTCGAGTTACACCACACTTAGGTTAGGGAAGAAGAAACAAATGATGCTGTTTTCCAGCTTCCTGAGGGGAGGACTGCAGAGCTCCAGGACACTGTCACGGGGGTCGGAAGATGATGTCCTGGTTTGTACAGAGGAGCTCTGTTAGCAATTCAGCCAGGCCCCTGACTTGACTTACCTGGATGTGAACTTTTCCCATCAGTTAAGGACTGAATTAAATATTCCTTTTAATTCTCCCAACTTTCAGTTTTCTTTCTTTCTTCTTTTTAAGAGGAGGTCTTGCTATCTAGTGCAGCCTGGCCTGGAGCTCACTGGCCCAGGCTGGCCTTGAATTTGCTTCCATCTTCCTGTCTCAGCTTCCGGGGTGCTGGGAATACAGGCGTACACCACAGAGTCCAACCTGAACTTCAGTTTTCTGATTCTAGTGAAATTTTTCAATTTGTCTGGTTTGAAATTTTCTGAGAAATTTTTCTTTTGGCACCGGGGATTGAACTCACAACCTCATGCTTGCCAGACAGGTGCTGTGCTGCTGAGCTTTGTCCCCAGTAAATGGTCTTTTGGTTTTTTTGTTTGTTTTTCATTTTTTTTGGTACCAGGAGTCAAACTCAGGATCTTGCACTTGCTAGCCAGGTACTTGTGCCGCTGAGCTACATCCCTGGCCCTTCTGAGACTTTTTTTTTTTAATTAAGCAAAAACACTTAGTAACAAATAAATTCATATGATGTAGCTGAAGACAAAAGCATAGAATGTAGGGTGTCAGAAGTAAAGAGGGTTAACTGGGGTCTGAAAGACGCAGTGAGAAGTGTTGGGAAGCTGGAGAGGTGGCGTGGAGGAGTATGTTGGTGAGTAAGGTGGCACTGGCTGAAAGAGGACCAGGCCTGGGCCGAGGAGGCTCCCTGCGGGTGCCGAGGGAAAGGAAGGGTGTACCAGTGACACCTTTGAGGACCAGGCTTTGTTCTGGGACTGAGGGGGCTGCGTGCTACCGAGTGGGGCAGCCGGGGCCAGAGGGGCCTGGGCAGGCGGCCTTGTTCCTCTAAGATGGGAAGTTAGAGTGTGGAGCTGACAGTATACGGAGTTATACTCAAAGATTTCAAGGAAAGAGACAATATGGTAACTACTTTTATGTCGGGATTATCTTGTGGTGAAACACTATTTTGCTTAAATGGTTATGTTTTGATCTGCGCTGTTTTGTTGTTATGCCGTCTTTTATCTCAATCTCCATTTCATTATTTACTTTTTTATTTTTATCCTTTTAATTAAGGGAAAAATAAATTTAAAAATAGCAGGATATATTATAGTAACCCACTTTGATTTTCTATTAACTTAATTTGAAGCCCTGTGTTGCTCTCACCATCTTGTTTTGACTGATGTTCCTCTATTCTGTTTTGCTTGATAGTACCAGGTTCGAAAGTTTAGGCAACAGCTGTGAAGATAGTGGGATTCATTATGACGCCCATTCTGGTTGACTATTATCTACTTTTGAAGACCTGTAATGTTTCCCATGTTTTGGTTTTGTTGATTTCATTCTTTACTGTTTTGTTCAATTTTATTATAACTGATGATATAGGTAATTCTATTTGAGATAGCGGGAGGCATTATGTTAACCATTGTTGATCACCTTGTATTATGTTTTTACATTATCTGTTATGTCCACCCTTTTGATTTGACCGACTCTGTTCTGTTATGTCACATTTTGTTTTACTCTCTTCCAAAAAAGTAATAAGAACCGTGGGAGTAATAAAAACCCAAAATCTGTAATAGTCATTGTACAAAAGAGAGGAAAAGAAAGTGCTCTAAACAATATAACTGCATGTATATTTAAGTGTATAAGATAGACGATGATATTACTGAGTTTTGTTGGATCATTGAACAGAACTGCTTGCAGTCTCACTGTTTGAATGTCCACTTTATGTGCTTTAATTTTGTAACTTGAACAAATATTTCTAAGATGACAATATGTAATCCAGTAACTAGTGATTTCCTACTGTTTATTTTTTTTTCTGAAATTCTGTATAACTTGTACCCTTTTTCTGCTTTTTTTTTTCTCTTTTTCTCCTTAAATTAAAAAAAAAAAAAATAGAGTGTGGAGCTGGTAGACCGCATGGAGAAACCAATGTAGGGGGTTATTCTAGAAAACACTAGCTAGTTCCGAGGGGAAGAGCTGTGGCTTTGTAAAACTAACCATAGTATCTAGGTTAGGTGGATTTGCCGTGAACCTATTAAAAGATGATCTTATGCCTGAGGGTGAGAATGTATAGAATTTAAATCTTGCCCTGTAGGCCCTAAGGTCACTCCTTTGTATTTGCTTACACATGTAGTAATAGTACAGAGAATAGGATTCCTTCCCACCTCCCTTCTGCCCTCCTCTTTTGTGGTCAGAACTAAGCTTTTCCAGAGCTGCACAGCATTTGGAAACGTTCCCCAGCTCTCCCATAGGTTCTGTGACAGTTTCATTGTGCGCTGTGGGCTCCCTGGGTGGTTATTTCCCTGCTTCCCACTTACTGTTTGTGTAGGACCCCGCACTGATTTGGATTAGATTATTGAACATACAGAGCCATATACCTTCACCAGTCCCGCCTCCCTGGGATGCTGTCTGGAGACAGATGAATCACTGGGCTGCTTCTCTTCCTGCTCAGGCTTTTCTGACACTGGTAAGCTTGCTGACCGCCCCCGCTGCCTACGAACTGCTGGGCCTCCAGGACCTTCCGAACAGAGCCGAGTACTCCCTCCGTGAAGTCCCACTGTGTGTCACGGTAAGTCCTTTGCCTTCCACATGCCCCTCCTCCCCATTTGAGACAGGCTCTCACTGTGCAGTTCAGGCTGACCTTGAGCTCACTTTGTAGCCCAGGCTGGTCTCGAACTTGCAGTGGTCCTCCTGCCTCAGTCCCCTGAGTGCTGGGATGACAGGCGTGCACCATCACGTGCGACTACATGTACCACTTGAGTTGGGAAGTAAAATGTATCGTGACCAAAAATTTCTTTTATAGCCTTTACAGGTTGAGTTGGTTATTTACCCTAGTCTGTGAACCCTGAAATCCCCAGGAACGGGAGTTTGCTCCAGACCTGTGGACAGCTCTGGCAGCTACCCGAGCACCTGTTTCAGAGAAGTAGAGCCCATGTGCAGGGCGAGTGTGAGGGCTTACCACATCCTTAATTCCGGTGGAGCTGCTCTTCCACTGGCCAACATAATGAAGGACAGTTTACATCTGAGTTCAGTGTGTTTTGTTTACTTTAATGAACTATGTGTTACTGCCCCAAGAGTACTGTATTTGTTTACTCTTGAGACTTGTATTACACTTTTTAAATTTTTAAAGATAGTAAAATGCAACAAAATAACACAGAATAAAGCCAGTCAAGACCCTGCAGTGAAATTAGTATGGAACTTCAGAGCAGGATACTGGAATAACAGTAATAGGTATCATAGTATATCTTGTTATTATCTTCACAATCGTTGTCCATTGAATCAGGTATAGCAAAGTCAAACCAAAAACAGAACACTATAAAACCAATCAAACCAGAATATTGAATGGAGCAAAACAATCAGCACTAAGCAAAAACAGTGAAAGCAATATTGGCCTTCAAAGCAAGACAAAAGGAAATCCCACATCTTTGCTGTATTGTGTACAGTCGTCCTCCCTAGAGATGCTCGGGGACCTCAGGTCCCAGGTCAGCATGACCAACCCAACAGTACTGGCATTTAGTGCTTCGTGTGCCTTGGTTGCTCTCCACTTCGGCTGCCCTTGACACCTTCCAGCTGCTAAGAGGAGGCGTCAGTCAGCGCCTGGGAGGCACTGGCTTGCTCTCTGCATGCCATGGCTCACTCGCACCACTTACCAGGACAGGGGCTTGTGCTTTCTTGGTCGGTCCAAGTTCTGGTGCCTTGTTTTACACTCTTAAAAGTTACTGAAGTGATTAAACTCTTAGAAGAGATACCTACTTCCTTATCTTTGGGTAAGTTTGGGAATTGAACATGCATAAACTAGTGTATATATGAGGGTTAGTAAAACATCGACGCTGGAATTTCCCACTAGTCATTACTTTTTTCCTTGTCATTTTCCCTGTGTCTTATTGTTTTCAGAAACACACTTTTTCTCTTCTGAATACTTCTAGCCCGTGCTAATCATGAATACTTGTCTTTAAAAATCTTTTTCATCCTTGGGAAACTTGGTAACATACGGAGTGAAGTACATAAATGGGAGTGCTTCCATTACTAAACTCAAAGCCTGGATTCTCTCCGTTTCCTTAAGGTTTTGCAGTTGCATCTCACGCTCTCTCCAGGGCTCTGGAGTGCAGTGCGCCCAGCCAGGGTTTGCCCAGCTCCCGAAGCACCATGTGGCAGGGGAATGGCACGGTGTCCTGGCCATCCATGGCGTCCGCACGTGCAATGAATGGTTATGGAAAGTGACCGTGGATCCCGCGTGGCTTTACGGAACTGGGCTGTGGAAAACAGTACAGCTGGGTGATGTTAATCCAGAACAGTGGCTTACGAGTGTTTTCTAGTTCTTGTTTCTGTCTCAAGTTCAGTGCTTGGTCCTTGTCTTTCTGCTTAGGCAGAGGTCTTCTTTTGTTTATGCTGCTGACATGTAGCTACAAGCAGTGACTCCTGCACCCTGGAGGGCCTTGCCTCTCCACCCTGTGGAAGAATCAGCGACTGCTTCCTGTCCCCACTTAACATATAGCCAGACTGTCCTCCCAAACCAGACAGCATGCTCAACGTCTGTATTCTTTGTTGTTGTTTTGAGACAGGGTCACACTATGTAGTTCAGTTTGGCCCTGAACTGACTATGTAGCCACCAGTTGGCCTTAAACTCATACAGATCCTCCTGCCTCAGCCTCTTGAGTGTTGATGTTGCAAGTGTGTGTCACCACACTGGTGACCACGTCGCCCTTTCCTACTCCCACGGTTGTGGTCCTGTATACCTCCCTGGCTCTCTCTGGTGTCTCTGGTCTGTTGTGGACTTCTCTTCTCTAGGGCGTGTTTCCTCCGGAATGGCCTCTTCCAGTTCCCTGGCTTCATGTGGGCACAGGCAGCTCTTTCCTGTCAGATCTGACTGAGATTCCTACCAGCCTGTGGGCTCTGCAGGGCTCAGGGTATTACACTGAGGCTCAGCCTGGCAGTGTCTGCAGCTTGTGTGGCCGCTGTTGCTCTCCTGTGCTGCTGCTTCCTGAGCTCTGGTCTCACTGGCTGGCCCTGCCCTCTGCTCTCTGCTGTTGACTGCGATCCGGAAGTCGCTGCTGCTGTTCCCCCTGCAGGGGCCCTGACTTTTTTTTTTTTTCAATTTTTAAAAGAATAAAACCAAATGAGAAAAAAAACAAAAACAAAATGGGGTCATTCAAAACAAAAAGTTGGACATAGTACATAATTTAAAACAAAATACAAGGTGATCTACAATGGTTACTGTGATGTTTCTTGTTATCTTCAGTAGAATTGCCCGTATCATCAGGTATATTAAACATAGCAGTATGGAACAACATCAATAAAAACAAAACATTGGAGACATTATAGGACTTCAAAAGACGGTAATAGTCAAACCAGAATGGGTATTGTAGTGAATCTTACGTCTTTAGAGTAGTTGCCTATACTCAGACTTGACATTATCAAACATAACATCTGAATAAAATCAGTCAAGATATGATGGCAATCGAACAAGGTAGATTCAAATAAAATCAGTCAAAACAAGGCAGTGAAAGCAATATAGGGTTTCAGATTAAGTTAATAGATTAAAAATGGTTACCATAGTATATTCTGCTATCTTTGGAATAGCTGTCTAGGCCCTCAAATTTAGTACAAGTAGACAAACTGGAACAGAATATAACCAAACTAAACAGAGTGATGAAAACAATATGGGTTTCAAATCGTGATAAAAGATTAGCCATGGCCACTGCCTTCCCTTTCTAGATAGTTCCTCCCCTTCCACTTTCACAGGGTGCATTGTACATTTTGAATCCCACTAACTCCTGTAGTTTTTAGATTAGGGAGGCAATCTGCTATTTACCTAAGTGATTCTGAACCTTTTTACCCCTGAGCTTGGTCTCAAGTTGTATCCATTTACCTACAAGAGCCTCAAGGTTTTCCTTCCTTATAGCTGATTAGTTCTCCATCGAATAAAAGTGTTATGTCTTTCTGACCAACCTGCCGCTGAAGGGCAAGCTGCACCCACTTTTTTCTGGATCCCTGTCACATAGAGCATAGGTCCCCTGACTTCTGCACCTTGTTTACTCTGCTCTCTTAAGACCACCTTGGCACAGTTTCGTTTCTTGTCTGGGTCACTTCAGGAAGATCCTGACTGCAGTTTCTTTCAGCATCAGACTCTTTTAAGTTATCCTCACTGCACACCACATTTTGCTTTAAAAAGGAAGGCCAGCAGTGCCTGTTCTGTGGTTTGAGTCTCTTCTCCCGAGGGTCTGCTGCGGGTCTGTGCCCTCCGCGAGCCTCATTGCCCAACTCCCGATGCCCCGCCCTTGCTGCTTCTCACCTCTCTGTAGGGTTTCTGGAGAGAGCAATGGTTTCCTCTGCCGTCTCAAGGCTACGTGACCTTGCTCGCAGCCTGCACAGCACTGCCTCACTTTTGGGACTCCCTTTAGCCTCCCGCAGCTTCTTCCTGGCCCCGTGGCCGGTTGTGCTCCTCTTAAAGTGCTTCCTTCTCCCGTGGAGGTCTGATCTATATGGTGCCCTGTGCACCTGCTTAGCTCCTTGAAGGGGATGGAAGTCCGTGAGGAGAACTGAGGCTTCTCTTTGTTCCTAAGGCCGCCAGGGTGCACTTGGCTGCTGCAAACGCACCAACTTCTCAGAAACACCTGTTTCTGTTGCTGCTTCCAGGCAAGACATCCAACGAGTGGAATTCAGGAAGATTTGGCTCAGTGTGTTAGGTTCTTACCTTCTGCAGTGGGAGTCCTATGGAGGAAGTGCGAGGAAGTTGCATTGAGGGGTGTGTGTGTGTGTGTGTGTGTGTGTGTGTGTGGTATATGCATGTGTGTGTATACATGTGTGTGCATGTATGTGTTTGCAGTATATGTATATGTGTGCGAATATGTGTGTTTATGTGGTATATGCGTGTGTGTGTGTGTGTGTTTGTTACGTGTGTGTATGTGCACATGTGTGGGCTTTTCCCTTTCTGGTGTGGACATTCTCAGAGCTGCATGAAAAGGTAGTGTAACAAACCATCATTTACCGTTGCAGAATTTCAGCTTTTTTGCATTTTTGAAACTATTCATTTCCCATTTCTTCCCCACAGTCTTCCAATTTCCTGCCCTTTACTTCCACTTTGCCCCCTGAATTCTGAAGTACCTGTCAGCATGGTGTCAGCCTGCCCGTAATTCAGCACATGTTCTGCCAAGGACTCTGGTTTTGCTTTACCTTGAATTACTGTGGTAGGTTGTGGTTGACAGCACCATAGCTAAACCGTCCAGTGGGCAGCCCATGTGGAAGCTCTGTCCTCTGCCTCTGTCCCTTTCCCTGTCCCGGTCCCTGCCCTGTCTCAGGGTCGTCCCTTGTGCAGTTGGTGGATTCGGTCTCACACAGTCCGCCTGTCAGCAGGCATTCTGTCTGTAAACCTTTTGCTCCGGGCGGCAGTTTGCCCTCCCTTTTTGTTTCCAGGCTGTGGATTTATTGGAGAGACTGGGTTATTTGTCTTGTTTTGCACTGATGCATTGTTTCATTAGCAGGTGTGAAATGATAGCTCTAATTCTGCCATTCTTTTTATATTTAATTAAATTCTATAGGAAAAGTTAATAAAGGTAACCTTGGAATAATTATTTTTCAGGAAAAACAGAATGAACTCTTGACTATGTATTTTTAGAATAATGAACTAGGGCACTAGTCACTCTAGAAGGGAGGTTTGTGTGTTGTTCTTACCACCGTGAGTCTGCTTTGCGTGTGGGTACATTTCATCTGACCCAGTGCCGGCGTTGTTGGGACCTTCCATCTTTGCCAGTGAGCATCAACACACACCAGTGCTTCATGTTTTATTTCCTTTTTTCTCTCACAGATGATGTTCCTGACTCACTGTGTGCATTCTGTGGCTCAGGCCTGGAATCAGCTGTCATCAAAGATTGGTCTTTTTAAGTCTTACTTAACACCTGCAGCCTCGGCACTGGAAACTTTTGTTAAATGCTGACCTTGTGTCTGAGTTTTTCAGTGGACAGCCGAGGAAAGTAACTTCATTTTGCTTAAAACCTTGAGAGAGAACTTCACCAGGGATTCATGCTGAGGTTCCTTTGCGTTCTGGCTTGCGTCTGGATGTCCCCCAAAGCCTCATGCGGTCACAGGTGGGGCTTTTCAGAGGTGGCTGGATCTGAAGTGTGCGATGCTGGGATGGATTCATGGTGCAGTGCTAGGAGTGAGGTAGCCTAGGTGAGACATAGGGACTAACAGAGGCTTGTTGTCCGTCTTGCTGTCCTCTGCCCATCTCCTCATGATGCCCCTCTGCCATGTCATCCTGCCTTGGAGCCAGCCAATTATGGACTGAAGACTCTTCAAACTGTAGATATTGAAAGAATTGAGCAATCCCAAATAAATAATCCAATGATGCATCTTAAGGTTCTAGGAAAGCAAGATTCAAAGCCAAAACTAGTCCAAGGAAAGAAATTTTAAAGATCAGAACGGAAATTAATGAAATTGAGACTAAAAGACACTAGAAAAGATCAATGAAACAAAAGATAATCAAATTGAAAAACTTAGCTAAATTTACCAAAAGAAGGGAAAAAAAATCAATGCAATTAGAAATTAAAAATGTGGAATCACAGTGGACACCATCAGTATTCAGATAATTATAAGCTGTTTTGAAAACATATTCCAGTAAACTGGAGAATCTTGAAGATATGAAGCAATTCCTAGATATATGAACTGCAAAATTGAACCAAGAAGATATAAATACCCTGAGTAGGCCAATAATAGGAAATGAAGCAGTGGCAGTAATAAAAATCCACCAACAAAGAACACCCCCAACTGATGGATTCGTCATGATATTTACCAGAGATTCTAGGAAGAACTCATGCCAACACTCTTCAAACCCTTTCATGGATTTGAAAGAGAAGCCACACTACCAAACTCACTCCTTGAAACTACTATTGCCCTGGTTCTAAAACCAGACAATGACTTAACAAAGAAAAGAAAACTATAGACCAATTTCCTTAATGAATGTAGATCCAAAATTTCTCAACAAGATATTTGTAAACTGATTGCAGTAAGTCATTAGAAATATCATATTATGACCAAGTTGGCTTCATTCCAGAGATGCACAAATGCCTCAAAATATAAAATCAGTAAATGTAGTGCACTACAGAAACAGAAGCAAGGGTAAAAATCATAAATCATCTCAGTGAAGGCAGAAGAAGTCTTTCACAAAACCCAGCATCCATTCATGAGAAAAACTCTGAGGAAAACAGGTGCAGAAGTACCTTATGTTGGTCTGGCAAAAAGCCTGTCAGACAAACCTACTGCCAACAGCATAGTAAGAGGGCAAAGTGAAAAGCCCTCTAAAATCAGCAGCAAGAGGAGGAGGTGCACTTCCCCAGCCTGGAGCAATCAGGCAAGGGAAAGAAATAACACAAATAGGAAGAAGCGCAATTATTCGTATGTGCAGTAGATGTGATTCTTTACACAGAGGACCCAAACAAAAACATGGTTAGCAAGGTGATGGGATATCAACTCAGCACACAGAAATCAGTAGTGTTCTTGGACACCAAGAGTGAAGCCACTCAAAAAACAAAGCACACCCAGGAAAACAGTCCCAGTCAACAGTAGCTCCAAAAAAGGTAAACATCCAGAAATTAACATGGAACCAAGGAAACAAAGACATCTTTACTAAAACTATACTATTCTGGAAAAAAAGAGATCAGACAGGATATCTGGAAATGGAAAGACTTCTTATGCATGGACAGAGCCCATATTGTCAAAATGGCCATATTACCAAAAATGATACATAGATTTAATGAAATTTCGATCAAAATACTTGCATATTTCTTCATAGAACTATGGAAAAATTTCTAAAGTTTATGTTGATTGAGAGGAGTCCCAGAATAGCCACATGAATCCTAAACAGCATTAAAGGCCTGGATTTCAAGTTATTCCACAAAGCTACAATAATAAAAACAGACAGGATACTGGCACAAAAACATTTATTGACCAATAATAGAATTGAGGTTGCAAAAATAAACCCATACACCTTCAGCCACCTGACTTTTGACAAGCCAAAAATATGCCAGAGAAAAGATGGCTCTTTAATAAATGGTGCTGGGAAAACTGGTTATCCACGTGCTCCTTATATAGCTCCTTGTATCTCCGCTGTAGTAAAATCAAATCAACATGGATCAAAGACCTAGACATAAGAAATGAATATATATTTCTCAAAAGAAGAAGTACACATTTCTGTAAGTACATAAAAAATGCTCAGCGTGTTTGGCCATTGCAGAAATGCAAATCAGATCAACACCAAGATTCCCTTCTGACTACAGAAAGACTGTCCACCATCAAGGACCCAAAAGATGATAAATCATGGTGAAATTGTGCTCGTGTGGGGAAAACCTTTTGACATTGTCTGTGGGGATGTAAACCAATGCAGCCCCTGTGAAAATCACTCTGGAGTCTCCATAAAAGCAAAAATAGACACTCCATGTGGCCTAGCTGTTTCTCTTCTATCTTTCCAAAGGGTTAAGGTCAGTGCATTCCAGTGATACATGCATGCCCATGTTTATAGTGGTGTATTCCTAACCACTGAACTCAGAAGCACTGCTATGCCCATCAGAAGGTGAATGGCCAAAGAAAGCACAGCATGTATATACCATGCAGTCCTACTCAGCTGTAAAAAATAGTTTTTTTGGAAAAAGGATAAAAATTTGAGTCATTTACAGGACAATGAATGGATCTTGAGACCACAGTGAGAACTGACGCAAATCATAGAAGGTTAGCTATCTCTTGGTTTCCCTTGAGTGAGAAACCCAAAGTACAAATAATTTAGAGAACAACATAAAAGAGATGCTGTGTACTAGAGAGGTTGAGTTTGTGGGGCTGGAAAGGCAGTGTGGGGATGATGGGAGCAGGGAGGGCAGTGAGGGAGAAGGGAAGTAAACCCCCTTTTTTTGACGTGTGTGTATTCCGATCCCCACAGTTTACTCATAGTAAAGAAGAGGACTTCAGGCTGAGTGTAATAGCCCAGACACCATGACCGTGTGCTGTGTGATATCACCGGCATGGCGAATCCAAGACAGTTAAACACAGAGAAGCAGGGGACGGAATATCCGTTGCTGGGGCTGGGGGCAGCGAGAGAGAAACAGGCAGATGTCCGGCCAGGGCACAAAGGTTGGTTATGCAGAATGCCTGAGTTCTAAAGATCTGATGCTTAGCACAGTGCCCACAGCTAACAGTGTCACATGCCTGAAAGTTGGTAAGACAGCAGATTGTCCTATGCTTATTCTTCTCTCTTCTCTCCTCCCCACCACCTCCCTGTCTGTCCCTCACCGGTACAGCTAGAACCCAGAGACTTGTGCATGCTAGGCAAAGGCTCTGCCGATTAGTTACATCCCCAGCCCTTTCTGATTTTATGTTAACAGGGCCTCAAGTTTCCCAGGCTGGCTCTAAGCTTGCAGTCCTTCTGCCTCAGCCTTGTTACTAGATGTATTATGATATGCCCAACACGTGTGGCCATTACATATTCCTGTCCACCACAAACTGAAGCACAGCCGAGGGGGCAGGTTTTAGAGGTTATGGATAACTGCTGCATGAATCCAGGTGCGGTTCCACAAGGGTCTTTTAGTTCCAAAGTCATCGAGTCATGCGCATCAGACATGCACAGCTCATTCTCGCCATGCGCAGTACTTCCACTGGGTGGCTTTCAAGCAGGGAGTGAAGCCGTTCCACCTCCGGGAGCTGTGTTTAACTGGGTGTGTGAGACCGGGTCACTGTCGTGGATGAGGCACTGCCCCGCGCTTGCTTCCGTGCGGGCATCTCTGCCTCTAGTTGGTGCTGCCTGCAGGTGAGAGGCCCAGTGCCTTCCGTTCCCCCATAGGCCTTGCCGCTCCCCTCGCTGGCTTGCTGTCCTACGGTGGCTTGGAACAGGGCCCCCAGAGTCCTGAGTCCTCAGGTGGCAGCAGGGCCACTTTCTCCCTGGGCCTTCCCAGCCCTTCAGCTCCGCTTTCCTGTCTCGCTGCTGCTTAACTACCGTTTCTGTGTTCACAAGACCGTCCCCTCTTCTCCACCTTCAGTGCCTTGTCTTTTGCTATTGAGGACGTGTGCCTTGAATTTAAGCCCACTGGGATGACCTAGGTTGGATTACCTTAGAATCACAAGAGCAGGCAGTGTAGTCATTTAGTGTGACCCTGTCTCAAAGTAAAAAGTAAAGGGCTGAGAATTCAACATATTCGGGGCTCAGATCCCATTATTGGAAAAAGAAAAAAGTTCTGATTACCTCTGCAAGACTGCTTCCAAATAGACCGGCATTTGCAGGTCCTGGGAGGAGGTGACTCACTGAACCCCAAATGGGAGCGAGGCTTTCTTGTCCTCCCCTGCTTTGGAAAATGCCAAGGGTGGACCTTGCCAGGTCATGTTAGTGTCACTTCGAGGCTCCCCAGAGACCAGACGCCCCTGGGAGGGCAAGGCCGGGGGCATTTCTGCCTCGCCCCTCAGCCTGTTTCCAGGAAGAGATGTCTGTGAGGCAGCGGCATAGAGGCAGGCGCTGGGGTCTGCGGAGCCCCTGTCAGAGCAGGGCTCCTCTGCCGTCCAGTCTGCTGTTGCAAAGCCCAGGGCTTGCTTTCAGTGGTTTGCTGCTGGGAAGCTGCTGCATTGTTTAGGATGCCGTGCTCAGGAGCCGAAGCTATCACAGGCAGGCTTCCTGGAAGGCAGGCTGAAGGCCCTGTGACCTTGTCCAGGGAGAAAGGACTCACTGCGATGTGGGTTTCCTGACCGCACCTTACCATGGCCGGCGGCTGCAGCGTCCTCCCCGTGAGCTTCTTGATGATGTGGGTTCCTTCCAGCATTGTTGCCATCCCAGAGGCTGAGGTCTGGAACCGGAACTGTGGAGCTACTGGACCAAGCAGTCTGAGGCCGGCTTCTGGTCAGGAGGAGGTGTGCATCCTCGGGCCGCACTAATGACCATTCACTCATGGCCACAGTCCCTTTCCAGGAAGGGTGTTAGTGGTCCGTGATCACCACCAGGCTGCTCCGTGAGGATGAACTCTGGAAACATAGCAGTAACGATACTGTGATTATCAAGCGGGAGGAAATACCCCTGTGTTTGGGAGCCACCAAAGCCTGGCTGTGTGTCCCTTGCAGATGGCTGGGGACACTACATAGGCGCAGGTGCCGGAGGTGGGGCGGGGAATGGGAGGGACCCCCAAGGGCACAGCCTGGTGGGCGGCTCGGTGCCTGTCCCTGTTTAATGTGAGGTGTGCACAGCTGCATGGCAGTGGCAGGTGACAGTGTCGGGGCCGGAGAACGGATGGTCTCTTGGTCATGGTCGAGCTCGTCAGTGCTCACGGATTCAGATTACCACGTCTGTTTTCCCACGAGGCACTGTGAAATAGCACGCTTGTCCCTAGGTCTGCGGTTGGAAGTTTTGATGGGTAAACTTAGCAGGAAGCCAGCTTGTGCTGTATTCTAACTTGTGTTTTGGAGTGTGACTTTGAGTTACCCACTGTTTCCTCCTATTTCTGGCCCCACTCTCTGGTCTCTTTGTTTGATGACATGGTCTTTTATCTCTACCCCAGAGTCCTGAATAAGCTTCCCTGGATTTATCGCAGGGGGAGCCTTTCTTATTTTGCCCGACTGGTCAAAAAGCTCGCTGTGGGGTAGCAGAGTTCTGGGTCAGGAACACGAGCAGTGAGGGAGAGGAGTGGGTGTCTCAGGCACCCCCAAAGCAGGGCATTACAGCCAGGCTTGCAGAGGGGCTTCAGAGCTATGTGACAGCAATGGGATCAGCCTGTGGCAACTAGGGGGCTTTGGAGGCCCAGCCCTGGGCAGAGCGAGTGGCTCTCAGCTTTGGGCATTTTAAAGTCCCTTAGTGATTCAGTGCTCAGCCACAGGAGCCAGAGAATATTAATTACTGAAATCTCAAAAATCTGATAGATAAAAATACTAGAACCATTGTTCATGCTCCACATTTGTGACTTGGTGTGTGCTTCTCAAAGTAGTTTACTTTTTTTCCAGTTTTATCATCATTTTATTAACCCTATGAGTTGCTCACCTGTTCCAAAGTGGAGTCTAACTGAGCAGCCCTCACCTTTGGCCAAGTGTTAGGTTTACTTTAGGAATTTGCACAGATTCTTGTTCCTAGTCCCAGGCCACACCCAGACCATTTAGTGCAGAGCTGCTAAGATGGGGACCCCACAGGTCTGTGGCTTTTTTTTATCCTGCTATTTTTTATTTATTTTTCCCTTAATTAAAAGGATAAAAATGAAAAAGTAGATAATAAAAAGGAGATTGAGATTAAAAAAGAGGATATAACAAAACAGTGCAGGTCAAAACATAGCCATTTAAGCAAAATAGTGTTTCACTACAAGATAATCTCGACATAATAGTAGTTACCATAGTGTCTCTTCCCTTAAAATCTTTGGGTATAACTTCGTATACTGTAACATCAAACATATCAAGACAATGTAAAACCGTTCAAGAGAATGACAGTATTACAGGGTATTTAGAACCAACTAACAGAAAATGAACAATGGTTTCTGTATAATCTCCTTGTCTATAAAAGTTTTTGTTTATATTATCACATATAATAAATCCAATAAGATACAACACGTTAAAACGGATGGAGACAGAAAAACAAAAGCTTGATGAAACTTCAAAACAAGAGGATATTAAATCAGCACTACCTATTATGATGTCTTGTTTTCTCCAAAATGGCTGTTCGTACCATCCAACCTTCTCTGCCTCATTTCTGTTGAGCTCTTTTTCTGTCATTAGTTGTCAGTTTGTCCTCTTCATTTCTCTTTCTGCTCCATTCATTGTGGCCGCTCTGCCACTGTTTCTGGAATCTTGGTATTTTTCATTTTTAGAATATCCTGCAGTAATCTTTGTAGAGTTGAATTGGTGGTTGCAAATTCCCCTAGTTCCTCTTTATCCTGGAAGCACCTTGTTTTTCCATCAATTTTTAGGGACAGTTGTGCAGGGTATATCAATCTTGGCTGGAGGTTATTATCTTTCAAAACTTGAATTATTTCCCCCCATGCTCTTCGTGATTTGATGGTTTGCGCCGAGAAGGCTGCTGTAATTCTGATGGGTGTTCCCTTGTAAGTGATCTGTTTCTTGTCTTTGATGGCTTTTAATATTCTGTTCTTATATTGGATTTCTGGGATTTTGATTATTATATATCTGGGTGTAGCTCTGTTTGGGTTGTGGGTGGCTGGCGTCCTGTATGCATCATACATCTGAGTATCTTTACCTTTTGCTAAATTAGGGAAATTCTCCTGGATTATTTCTGTGAATAGCTTTTGTAGTTCATTTGTTTGAGTCCCTACTTCTTTTTTTATGTTCTTAATTCTTAAGTTATAGATCCTCTTATCATCTTCAAGCCTTTGTATTATTGCTGTTTGTTTTCTTGTTATTTTTAAGAAGTTTTTCGTTTCATGCTCCCACCTTACAAATCTGTCCTCCAGTTCAGATAATCTGTCCTTAGTTTCTTTCAAGCTGTTATGCCAGCTTTCAATAGAGTTTTTAGTTTCCTGGTAATCTCTTTGAACCTTCTTCACATTTTCTCTATTTTGTCGATCAAACAATTCTCCCCGTTTTTTCTGTTCTTCCATTCCACCATCTGTTTTTTCTTGGGCGGTGCTTAGCATTTCTCTAACTATTCTACTTATTTCTTGCTTTATTTCATTAAATACTTCATTTTTGAACTCATCTATGAGGCTCCGGAGATACCGCTTTATGTCTATAGGTGCCGTGTTTGATACTGCATGTTTTTTGTCTTCATTCTCTTTTGCATTTACCTTTCCTGCATCAGTGTTCTCAGGATTGGGGACTCAGGACCCTTTCTTGTTGTTCCCTTTTCCCATACGTTTTGTTCCTTCCATACAAGCGTATGTAGGAGGCCCAGTTTTGTTTTTTGTTTTTTGTTTTTCTTTGTCTGTTACAGTTTGTTTGAATCTGCTGGCTAGGTGTTCCCGCCCACTGCAGTGTACTAGGGAGACACAGACCTGGGCAGCCTCTGCTGGGCCTGCCCCTCCAGGTCAACCTACTGAATGCTTCACTGCTAGGGTGCACCACCAGGTGCAGGGACCTGATTTGGGCTAGCCTACTGGATCCGGAGCGTCACGAGGCCAAGCGCTCCCCACCACTCCTGCTTGAGAGGGGAATATGCGACTAAAGTCACTGCAGGGCCCTGTTCCGGCTAGTCTGCTTGTTCTCAGAATGTCCTCTGTTGGAGCCTCCTAGTTTACGAAAGGGTCCCCATTTCTCTCACTCACCGCAGGTCGATGTAGGGCTCCCTGCCAGTCCCGCTCTCCTGCCGTTTGGTTCGCGGATTCCCGCTCTCAGAGCTTTCGCGTGTCTCTCTCCCTGCCATGCGGATTGGGATGCAGTATCAGCAGCAGGAAATTCAAATCGCGGCTTCCAATGGCGCGGGATCCAGCTTCCGCACTGAGATTGTATCTGTTCCAGTTATAGCATCAGGATTGCATTTCCAGTTGGTTTCTCTCAGCTTAGTTCGTTCCGGGGTCGGCAGGGTACATCTCCCCTCGCTACGACTCCTCACACGGCACCACTCCTGGATTCTAAGCTGGTAATCTCAGAGAGCCTCTGTGGCTGCTGTTATTTGTCCGCCATGTTCTCCCCACGTCAGTGGCTTTTTAAAAACACAGTTTCCCATGTAATTCCAATGTGAAAGTCATTTTGAAAATTACAAATTTAAATGTATACTTATTGATTTAATTTTTTTCAAGTGGTTTCAATAAAGCATAGTCTCATTCTGTATTTCAGGATATAATTGATCGACTTATCATTTTAAATTCTGAAGCTAAGATTCATTCTTTATTCAACTATGAACAGTCACACATCTTTGGACTAAGGTAAGGTGCTCAGTCATTTTATATGTCATATAAAGGATGTGTTTGTTCTGTGTGCTTTGAAAAGCACTTAAGCTAATTTTAAAGTTATGTTTTAGGGTGAATTTCTTCCTATGACATTACAGACAAACAAGGCATCCAGGTATTTGCACCTCAGCCTTTTGTCTGAACTCCTGAGTGTAATTTTAGTGTCTTCCATTGCTGGTTTTAAATAGTTGGAGACTATTTCATTAGGCACCCAAGAGTTGCCAGGGGCATCCCTGTGTTGGTGCTGAGTAGACTTTGCCCATAACAAAGCTCTGGACGGGGCCTCACCACACAGGGTTTATCTTGAGGCCTGCATTTCGCTACCTTGTTGTTTGATCATTACTCTGCAGCTTTACTTTTCCAGATGCTTAAATCTTTCTGGTTCAGTTCCTATTTTTTGACATTTTATGTAGCATGTTCAAATGAGAAATAAAGCAGGGTTGGTAGGGCTAAAGAGACTTAGGAAATTCTTAATTCTTTTGGTCATATGTAGATATATAACAGGCTTCTCACTTATAAATTACTGCCTTTAAAAGTTGCTGGATGAAGGAAATTTTCCACTTTCACAGGTTCAAGATTTTCCCCCTTTCCATAGTCATTTTTCCTGTCATTAGAGGAGTCTGTGATAATGCATTACCTAAGAAGTAGGCAATTACTTTTCTGAATTTAGAATTCTCTAATGGTAGTATATTTTATATGTCTATATTTTAACATAAAAAGATTTATTTCTTACTATGTGAGCTTCATTTTTGGTCTTTCTAATTTAAAGAAGGCATAAAAATGTGTAGCTGTGACAGATCTTTGGGTGGTATACTCTCTGTCTCAAACTCGGTGTTCATATGAAACTTGAACTTCTAGCTTATGGCATCAGGTACCTCAAAAGCAGGTTAGAGAGTGGGAAAAGACCCATTCAGTAGGCTGCTTTTGCACAGGCTATGGTTTGTGTCTGGACGTCCCCCCAGACCTCATGCTGTCATGGCGGTGGCTGAATCTAGCGTTTGTGATTGGTTCATTGTCTAGTGCTGGGACTGGAGTGTGAGAGCTGCACTCACCCAGGGGCAGAGCCAGCATACAACATAAGGGAGAGAAGGAAGCGTGCTTTTTCCTTTTGCCCTTTTCACTCTTGTTGCTTGGGGCATCCAAGAACAGTTGCCCCTAGCCACACCCCCCTGCCTTGGAGTCAGCTGAGTGTGGACTGAAACCTCCACAAACTGTAAGCTGAATAAACCTTTCCTGCCTTCACTTTAGGCATCAGGTATTTTGTTTCAACAAAGAGAGAAAAGTAACCAGGACACGCAGCAAATATGTTTGTGAGTTCTGGAGTGATAGAACTTAGATTTCGACCTGTTGTTAGCAATATACCCAGTGAATTTCTTTTTTTCCTGTATATTTCCTTGAAATAAATTTCTTTTAAATTTTCTCTACTGTTCTGTTGGAACAGATAGCAGTTGGATTTTGTGAAGTTACATAAAAAAATAACACAAAAAGTGAAAGCTCTTAGACTATTCATTAATTTTCACGGTGTCTGCCGTGTTATAATAGCCACAGGGACTCAGTCTGCCCTGCCGTGCAGAGTCTTCCATCCCCTTGCTGGTGCTGAAGCAAAGCTGTGGGAGTGGTGGTCAGTTGGGATCTGCAGGCCAGCCACTTGGTGTTTCTTATTGTGTAAGGCAGTCCGGTCCCTCATCTGCCTAAAGGGCAGCAGGCATCTTGCTTTCCTCAGAGTTGCCTTGAGACTAGCGTGTGAAATTTAACGGTGTCTGCACATAGTAAGCCTGTAAAAACAGCTCTAGTTAGAGCACTTCCTGAGTTCTTGTGGTCTACTGTTCTGATTTTGTGTTTTACCGGGAAATACTTTTGTCTCTGCTTCTCACTAACTAATTGGTCTTCCACATGCTACCTGGTAATTAGCTGTTTTTATAAAATCACTGTCAGAAAAGGAGAAAATTGCTTTCTGAGGAACATTTTTTCTTAACTTAATTTGCTTTTTAATAACCTTTTCTGTGGTAATACATTTACTTTCATTGTTTTGAAACTTATTTCTCTAAGCAAGTTCAGGCATATTTTTAGTAGAATCGAATGTGTCTGAAGTTACTTTGCTTTGTTTTGCCGCCAGTGCTAGTCTGCTAGCGGTGCTGACGTGGGCCTGTGACAGCCAGCCCCACTCACTGCATATGCAGGTACCTTGTTTGGAACCTTCATCCACACCTTGGTTTCACCCCAACAGTGTTTCTGCTTGTGGTCACCCTGTGCCATACCCTTGTCATGGCAGACCTCTGTGCTTGGCTTCCCATGTCTCTCAGAGCTAGACGTTGCACGAGGGGACCTTGACACGGCTTGTTCGCTGCCCCATTTCAGTGAGGCGTCAGGAAGTGCAGCTCTTTACTTTGTAACAGGTCCCATTCTGTTCATAAAGTTCTGACTTGTGTGTGTCAAGATCTTTTTATAGATTTCACACTGGAGATGTCTACTGTCTGTCCAGATCGCTGCCCTGCAAGCCTGCCCACCTCTCTGTCTCTTCTGGTGTCCAGTCCTTCTGTGGGGGGACACCACTCCTGCTGCGCATGCACCGCCTTTGTGCACCTCGTCCTACTATGGAGCGCACAGACTCTGGCCCTGCCCATGCCTGTGGCAGTGGACGCTGCCCTGTGCTTTGGCTTCCTGCCCTAGAGCCGCAGCTGCCTCGCCCCACCCCCTTGCTTGGTTCCCCACCTCCGTCCCCACCTCCGTCCGCACCCTCGTGTGTATCCTGCCCGTGTCGGGCCTCTATAGTGCCGTGTTAATAACCCCAAGCTGGCTGCTTCTTTGATTCCATCTGACTGTGACTCTCAGGAGCTGTTCATGGGGGCGGCTCTTTCCTGAATGAAAACTTGTCTGTCGTTGGCTCCTATGATGCTGAACGCTCCTGGGGACGTGGTCCCCCTACTCCTGGCCGGCTCCATGTGCAGGGCATCCTGACACGGCCCGCTGTCTCCTGTGTGCTTTGCCTCTGTCTGGTTTCACGTTGTCCCTAAGTGTTGCCTGCAGGTCAGTGAGGCCTGGTTCCTACCCTGACTCAGGATCCCCTTCTGGGCTCTCATGTCACTACACGGCACCCGGACACGGTGAGGGGACACTCCTCACAGCACACAGCTCTGCACCCCAAACTCAACATCCCAGGTGGAATTTTCCGATCCCCACCCTGCCTCCCACAGAACAAACCAGAGGAGTCCCAGGGCTGTCTTGTTAAGTGGCCCATCCATCTCTTTGGTTGCTTAGTCTTGAAAGTTATCTTAATGACTTTGTTTTCCAAATAGTAATTTATCTTTATTATAAGGAAATGAACCAGTGTAGGAAATTAAATATAATAAATTAAGTGAAATTCCACCTAATTCCCAAAATGTCATTACTAAAATTGAAGAAAATAATTCTAGACATCTTTCTATGCATAGTGAAAGGTTAGAAATAAATTTTAAAAACTTTTGAAAAAGGCTTCTAAATTTTATAAAAAAGGAAAAGAAGTCATAGTAAGACTACAGAAATTACTGAGTTTCAAATCACTATTTTAGCTTCAGGGTTACTATTTTCCCACATATTCGTCTGAGGAAAAGGACAAAGGTTATGTGAGATATGTTGAGAAGTTTACATGTGGTATTTTGCTTTTAAACAGGATGGGCTGAGAATAGCGCCCCTTCTCTGCCCCGTCTCTCCTGTGTCGCTCTGATGAGATGTCTGGGCTAGGCACCTAAGGAAGTAGAGGGGCTCAGCTGGCCCGGGACTCTGGTGCTGCCCCTGGCCCAGCTGCATGGACAGGGAAGTGGTGGGAGAGGCCCCGAGGCAGGATAGGGAACGGCAAGATCTGGGCTGTTCCTACAGCAACTGAGGCCTCGTGGGAGTGCCCTGTGGCCTGGCCACCTTGCCCTGAGCCCCGCTGCCACCGCACTGGGGCCGGGCTTGGGGGACAGGAGCCTGGGGACCAGCTCAGACCATGGTCACCTCTAAACTGGGGAGGGTCCTGTGCATTAGCAGTGCTGAGGTGATGGAAGGTACACAGCGTGTCCCATCTCTGCTGAGGACATGTGTCAGACGGGTGGCCATTCTCGGTGACCCTAGGCCAGTGTGGGGTCAGGCGTGCAGGAGAGAAGCGCGTTCCTAGGACGCCTCACTCTGTCTTCCTGGATGGCATTCCTGGTCTCACTAGACTGGGATGCATTTATTCACTAGTCATGAGTTTATAGAGCATAATGAATAGTTTTATGGATAACTAGCATATTGCAAAAGTCTGACTGCTAAGGTGACCTTGTAACGTCCCTGTCATTGGTTCTGATTTTGCTTGCTATTTCAAACGACCTCAGCGGTGTAGGCATCTTTGTATCTGGAACTTAGTTCTGTATCTGAATCTACATTCTTGGGTCTCTGAAGCCCATAGTGGGCTTATCTGGCCTGGGTTAGGTTGATCTTCCATTAAGTTTTACAGTTTGATATAGCATTGCTAGAACATGCTAAGGACAGCCACAGGCCACAGACTGATCTCCCTGTGCCTGCTCTGGGCAGCAAGAATCTTTCTTGATCATCATAGACAGTCTCTCCAGCCAGCACAGGGACCTGCCAGCACATGTATATTTCATAATAAGATTTTAAAACTGTCTAAACACCCTAGCTACTAACAACACCCTAGCTACTAACGGCTCTCTGGGAAATAAGCACCTGGGGGTCTGCCTCCCAGCTGTTGTAGGAGAGAGCACCACAGTCCTGCAAGGTTGGAGGTCTCCTGGTGCTGTCCTGAGCATCCAGTGTGCTGTCCACTGGCCTCTGGGAGGTGGGGCTCAGGAGGCTGGAGTTCCTGTGGGGTTTGCTCACACTGGTTTCTTTGGTTGTTACCTTGTGTTTTATGGATGTCGTGGCCCTCGGCATGCAGACGCCTCATGGCCAAGGTGTCAGATTCTGTTTTTAAACCTGAAGGCTGTGAATGCTGCTGTCAGCCTGATGCTAGCACTGGTGGTCACCCCAGCATGTGCCGCATCTTGTGACCAGGTTTGGCCTCTATCTGTGGCATTAGGGGCTCCTTAAATAGTCACATTCAGATCATCTGAGATGAGGACAATCTTGCTGTTCAGCTCACTGGAATTTCCTCCCCAAACTTAGCCATCGGCCCAATATGGGGCATCCTGTGATTTTCTAAACCATGGTATAGATGTGGAGCAGTGCTCAGCGGCCCTGAGAGTGGCTCTGAGGGCACAGTGGTATTTATGGGCACTGATCGATGCTTCTAGCACTGCCTCACGGCTTGAAGAGGGAAGGAGATCTGACTGCGTGTGACATGGCAGCTGCCAGAAGTGGGCTACTCTGGCGTTCTGTAGTGCTTTCTAGATGGGACGTCCTGGAGTAGCACACGTACTCTTCCATCCTGTCTGAGAGGGCCATGACCTTACCTACCGATTTGTATGGATTTAGAGACCATGACCAGTGGAAGGGCTGAATAGGGCTGGATGGGGCTCAGAATAGGAAAGACTGGAGGGTTAGGACACTGGGGGGAAAAATGTGCATGCAGGATCCTCTGAGGGTAAACTCACCTTGGGAGAAGAATTCTCATTCTGCGATCGCTCACTGAAGGGATCCCACTGTGCAAAGGGGTGGAGCGGCCTCGCTGGCCCATGGGTCAGCTTCTCTCCTCCACCCAGTCTGAGTTTACTTGAATGGGATTGTGAGCAATGTGGCTGTACTAGTGCTAGCTTGAAATGATTTTCATGAAAGTAAGTGTCACAATTTTCATGAAAGTAAGTGTCACAATGTACGAACCCTCCCTGAACAAAGGGAAAGTGGATTTAGTCCAGAATTCTTCAGCTTCTGTGTGGTCCCATCCTGTGAGAAGCTCCTGAGGACCCAGCATGCCCCTGAAATATTAGCCAGATTGAATCTGCTGAATTCAACGCCCCTGTGATATTTTGGAGGCTGCAGGAGTTTTGGATCTCATTTTTGCTCTGGGTCACTCGAAATTGATAGCATTGTAGAGTTCAGAGAAGCACACCTAGATGTGGTAGATGTCCTTCAAGCAGCATCAGGATCAAGTTGTGCACTGTGCCATTTTCTTGGTAGTAAATAGTGTGAGGTTAACAATTCACGTGTTTTCCAGGTAGGCGCATCAGCGTCCCTGCCACTGGATTGTGGACACTTTACTGAGGTGGTAGAACTCTTGCTTTCTATTCCTTGTCCACTCCCTGGCATACTGTGCTTTACTAAAGCATCCAGTCTACCAAGCTGTGTTATGGTGGAGATCAAGGTGGACCCCAGAACTTTCATGCGGTCAGAGGCAGGACTTTTGGAAGGTGACTGGGTGTGGGGACATGGACAGCTGCTGAATGTCCCCTTAGGAGATGGAGCCTTGTGAGATGGGGGTGTGGCCCCCTCCCCAGCTGCTCCCTTCTCTCCCTGATTCTGGCTCCCTGCTTCCTGTTCTCCGTGAGAGCCGCAGCGCCCCTCCGCCAGCCCCTCCACCACACTGATTCTGTTGACCAGGGACTGTCACTGAGAGCCAAGGTAAACCTTGCCTCCCTTGCCTTGTGGGTGTGGGGTGTTATGTCTCAACCACTAGGAAGTGGCTGAGACAAGCTAGCTCCTGCCCACCCAGGCACAGTTAACGGATGAGCAGTGGAGTCACTTAGTGGAAGGATCGCTTGCCCAGATCATGACCAATCAAGGCTGCCTTGTCTAAATTTCAGTAAGATGATGACAGGGACACACTGCTGTCCATGCTAGGCAGCATTCTCTTGGTGAGCTGGCAGAGTCAGCAGGGATGGAGACTTGTGGATGCAGTCCTGTAGAGGGACTTTTATTCTGACAGCATCCTTCATTGCAGGAAAGAACTGATGCACCACAGTGTGGCTGGGGAGACCTAAGAACACTGGACAGCTGAGCACTCTCGGGCTCTTTCGTCACTAAAGCATGCAGTGTTTGTGGTCTGTATTTAGGGTTTTAGAGATTGCTCTAAAAGCATGAGTCATTTTCCACTGCTGTAAGGAGACTGTTGGGAAAGCCCTGTGGCTCTCCATTGACATCCTGGACTTTTTCCATTTTTTCCTAGTGCATATAAATGCAGTTCACAAATTGTGACTATGTCTTTGTAGACTATATTGTGGGGTTTCTTCACAGGATTATGTCACCTCTGTGGTTAGGGAAGAGAAGATGTAATGATTATAAGGGTTATTTGAAAATTGTCTTTCTAGAGGTTATAACTCTGTGTATCCTAGAGAGCGTAACAGAGGCGAGGAAAGAAAGCCTTCCCTGGCTGTTACCAAAATCTGAGGCAGGACCGTGGCCTGAGTGTCTCCAGAGGGGCATGGACGCTTTCCTGGAGTTACTGAAGGGCTCGGGCTTGTCCACCTCTGCACCGAAGCTTGGGGCAGACC
The DNA here is from genome assembly GCF_034190915.1 of Cavia porcellus. Classification (NCBI taxonomy): domain Eukaryota; kingdom Metazoa; phylum Chordata; class Mammalia; order Rodentia; family Caviidae; genus Cavia; species Cavia porcellus. Next base: position 55,317,558 of record NW_026947507.1, read on the forward strand.
GACTCTTGTCTTTCTTGTCCACAGGAAAGCTAGGCAGGTTATCTTCTTGGGAACCATCAGGATATAATAGTGGAATAATATTTGTATTTTGCTTAGCACTGTAGGAGAGGGGATAAACCTACAGCTTATGTGTTTGTCTTCCATCTTTTGATGTACATAAACTTACCTTGGTAAGTGCTTTCTCTCTCTGAAACCTGTGTGCTTAATTTACTGCTGATACTTTTTACATAAATGCACTTTCAAATTAAATACTTACTTCAAAATATTTTTAATGAAAAATATTTTGCCTTTTCATTAAAAAGTAAAAAAAATGTACCCTTAAAATTTTTATCTAGTTGATTAGTCAATTTGAATTTAACATGAGCAATTATAGACTTTCTTTGGAAAATCTAAGTTAACCAACTTGCTTGACATGGTGCAATAACCATTTGTTTTTCTTTTCTTCATATTTTTGGAAAATTTGGTTTTAGAACCAATAAAAATAGTCTACCAATTTGTTGCTTATAAACCTAATATATAAATTTTGGGACTTATGTCTCATCCTTTTTTATAGTATATATATATATATATATATATATATATATATATATATAAATTTAAAGTGTTAGAATCTATACACTTCATTTTGTAATCCTAGATTTAATATTATTATTTGGTAAAAATTTGTCTCACCTAAGTGCTGTTTTTCTCCATGTATATTCTAACTGATGGTTTATACCGATTTGCTGGTATAATTAGCAAGCCATTAAGGTCTATTTATTATATGTGTATATAATTGAGTAGCAAATGGCTTTAGTTGTTATCAAGGCTTGTGAGAATCCTTATGTGTACTCATTAAACCATGCATTCTTTTGTTAGTATTCTAGTATTCTATTCTAGTTGTTCATTTGTCGCACACACATTTACACTTCTTGTGGATTAGCCAATGTACATTTCCCTATTATCCACCCCAGCATAGCACTTGGTTTTAATGAAATAAAACACAAGGATCATACGAGACGTGAACGTCCATTTAACAAACGGTTGCGAAGCAGCACCCGTGTAAACAGCACTGTCTGCATTCACTTTGTCATCACTGCTTCCCTTTTCCCAGTGGCAGCCTTCATTCTAGTATTTTTGTGGTGGTCACCTCTTTAGTTTACTTCATGCTTTTCTCTGAGGTGTTTTTTAAGACTGAGTTGACTGTTTTTGCAGTTTGTTTTGACTGCCATGTAATATTCCAGTGTAGCTATTAATGTGCCATGTTCTGTTTAAGCCATGTTAGTAAGAGGACTTTTGAGTTTATGCTTACTACGTGTAGAACATTAGCTACATATCTCTTGAGTACATGTATGCACAACTTTCGTATATTAAAAAGCAATGATCTTTTCAACTATACTTTTTATCGCTGTATAATAGCACATTGTTTTAATTATTGCAGTTTTATAATAATTTACAACTGACTGAGCAATTCTTTCCACTTTGTTCTTTTTCAAAAATATTTTGGCTACTTTGAGACCTTTCCTTATGAATTTCAGAATCAGCTTGTTACAGAAACTGACCCACAAGACGAAAATCCTCTCCATATTAAATGTTCGGGTCAGTAGAGGGTAGGTAAACGAATCTCCTCACAGTGAGTTTTCTGGGCTGTAAACGCATTGTGTCTCCCCTTTGATTAGGTGTTTATCGCTGTCCCTGTGACGTTGCAGTTTTCCACGGGTGATGCAATCTTCCTGTGGATTTACATCTTAGCCCGATGGCATGTTGGTAGCGCATGGCTGAGTGGCCTCGAGTGTGGATGCTGTGGTCTGGTTAGTTACAAGAGAGAGGAAGTGGAGTCCTGGTGTCCTCATCTGCTGAGCTGAGGTCCTTGTCTGTGACACCATACGTGGACCAATGTCCACCTGAGTGTGGGAATCCAAATCATGGGCTTAATTTTTTTTTTTTTTTTTTTGGTACCAGGAATTGAACTCATGACCTCACACTTGCCAGGCAGGTACTTAGGCCACTGAGCTATATCTCAGCCCTGCTTCATTCTTTTAAAAAAATAATTGAGGTTACTGGCTGAGGGGTTTCAAGCTCTGTACAGATCTTAGTTTTAATTAAATTATTGCACAATGAAATTGAATGCCTGTTGTAATATTTAGTGCCTCTTCCAGGAAAGGGTGCAGGCTGTCTGTGAGCCTCCACCTCCTCCGGGTACGCATTGTGGCTTCTGTGCGCCTGCTTCCCGTGTTCTTTCCCACTGTCTGCCATGGCTTTTTGCCGTTGTTGGTGTGACTTCTGCCTGCTGCAGTGTTTTCACTGCCTGTCGCTGCCACGTTGTGAGTGCTCCGGCTTTGGAGGGCCTTTTCTTACTCGTCACCATTCATGATTCCCACCCATCCTTGTCCTTCTGGGCTGCTGCTGTCTCTGGGTGGGCGTCCCCCTGAAGCGCACAGCAGGCCCTCGTCCTCGTCCCAGGGAAGCACTCAGGGCTGAGCAGGCAGGTGAGCTCTGCAGTGCCCTGCGTTCCCTGGACTTGGTTCAGTTTATAAATTAGATGACGAGATTAGCAGCAATAGCAAACCCGTTAGTGCTTGCTGCCATGACCCCCAGCGGGCCGCAGGCCGGGCTGTTCCCAGTCAGTGCAGCACTGGTGTAATTGGGATAGGCCTAGACCGAGGGCTGTGCAGTCCTGCCCTGGTAAATGCTCGCCCAGCTGGTGTGGCCCTTCTGGGTCCTGTGTGAGTACAGTCCGCCCTGCAGAGAAGACTAGAAGAGTGGATGGCCAGAGGGGCCATGCAGGTTTCACGTCCCCAGGCACTGGCCTCCCGGGCCCTGACCCGGTACTGAGCCAGCGCCTGGGCCCTAATGGTTAGGTGGGCGGTGTGCTGGCCGTGTGGTTGCTGCCCTGGTGGCTCTGTGTGCTCTGCCCAGAGCGGCTGTCATGTCACGTCCTGCAAACTGCACATCTCCTGCAGGCCGGGCCAGCTGGGGCTGCGCCTGTGCAGCCACGCATGGAGCCCCAGTGCTCCTGAAGGCTGGACTGGAGTTGGGTCTCCCTAGACTCTGTTGCACGGCTGCCTTGAACGTTTCCCAGGAACTTGCTGAGTGCTGTGAGCATGGGGTGCAGAAGATCTGACTGTGTCCAGACAGTCACTGGGGCTGAAATGCTGAAGAGAGAGCCTGGGACGCGGGACCAGCGGAGCAGCTCAGGAGTCCAGCTTCACGGTACGGGACTTGTGTCCAGAGACTGCGCCCCTGCTCTTGGCCCTGTTGGGATGCTCCCTCCCTGTCCCCTGCACCAGGCCCACCTATACACCATCTCCCAGGACATGTTTGGCCCTGTCTCCTTTAGGCCTATGTCGAGCACCTCCATGTGCGTGGCCTTCAGGTCTGCTGTGTTTCAGTCCCCTCAGTGGCCCCCTCTGGCATTCTTTGTTCCTCTCCTGGCTCTTTCCTGCTCCAGGTCTGCGTGTCTTTTGCCAGTAGCTGCAAGGTGGTCTGGCCAGTCTACACCCAGTCCAGGCCAGAAGTTTCCCCCTCTCCCCCAACAGTGTCCCCTTCCCCGGCCAGTGAGGGGGAAGGGGCAAAGGGCAGCAGGAACTGGCCTGCCTCACCTGGTGCCCTTCTAGCTGGCCAGTGTGGCCCCATCCCGTTCGTCAGGCCCTCCTGTGTAAATCTGTAGACTCCTGAGTAGAAACTCCTTTTTCCTTCAGAAGCAAATGGGGTGCGGGAGGCCAGTTTTGCCTTTCTTGTGGCCTTAATTGAAATTCATTTCCTGTATGCAATTTTAGCTCCTATTTTGAGATAGGTTTGCTTTTTAAATCAATTTCTAGAAATAACCTCCCTTTAATTTTCTCAGAATGTGTTTAGGAGTCCAGGGGGTTAGGAGAATGTTACACCTTAAATCAAATAGCTTCTAAACATCTCAGTACGGTTCCTGCTGTTACACACTGATGTCATGGTGAATTGCACTGGGACCAACTGGAAACTTTCCTTTTCTCCTTGAATAGATTTGTGTTTTTCACAGGACATGCTGTTCTACTAATTTACTGCAGGGTTCCAATTGTTAGACTTCACATTATTCCTAGCACTTAGAGTCTTACATCATGGCTCGGGTTTGACTTACTCATTCCCCAGCACAGAGAATGAGTCCAAGAAAAGATTTTGTTCACAAACAGAATAGCTTCAGGCACCTCCTTGTCCTCCTGGTTAGAGGGACTGTGCTCCCTTATTTTAAGGATGTGATACAGACACTTTGTTGGCTAAGAATGTGGAAAGTTTACTGGTTTTTCTTTAAAACCTTCTTATTCTACAGCCCCTGTCAGCTGATGGCAACTTGATCCTTTCTGTCCTGGGTAACACCTGCTACTGTAGTGGTCTTTGATTTCTCTCTTCCTGTCACTCCACATAACCCTGGATGCCTCCGTGACCCGGCCTAGGCCTCACTTTTGACTCTGTTGACACTTAAATTCAATAGGTTCGTGTTGAAACAGGACAGGTTCGTGGCACGGGTGTCTGAGGGTGTCAGCCTCCTCCCTGCTCTGCTGGTGTTGAGGTGCTGTGGCCATGTCAGAGGACGGAGTGATCCTCCCACTCTTAGTGACTGCTTTGCTCTTCTTGATGTCCTTATGTTTGCCTTTTGGTGTCATCTTTGGTCTACTGATGCTCCCAGCTCTGCCTCGTGCAGATTCTGGGTTCCTTTTGTCCCGGAGATTATTTGACACCAGATGTGCTCAGATCCACAGCTTGTTCTCTTGCAGGAAGGTGTTCTTGGCTTATATTTTTAAAGGTGTTTCCTGCTAGGTTATTCTGTTTTCTCTTCCAAAAATCTGTAAGTAAAACTCATTTCCATCCTATTTCTCCCTCTCTTCTGGAGAAGAACATTTTCTCTTGGTTTACTTATGTATCCTCTGAATTAGTAAAACATGCAGCTAGATCAGATTCTTACATTAGAGACTTTTAAGCATGAAAATGGTGAGTTTTAGTCAGCTCCTAGGTGCCCATCACCTGTCTTCCGCTTTTGTGCTGTGCATCCTCTGGTGTTTCCGTGCTTTTGTTTCTGGGAAGTTTGGTTCCTCTGCTTCTTTCCTGCGTTGTGCCAGTCCATGTCTTTCTGGTGGTTCTGTTCTTTCTTTCCAGCACTCATGCACTTTGTGCAAAGATCTTCATGGAGGCAGTTCGTATTCTTGATTTGATCATACTTTTCCAGTGTTTAAATGTACTGTTTCTGTTTATGTCCTCGGTTGGTTCTTCCCCTTTCTTGCCTTTGCTTATAGTGTCTGCAGATGGCATTTCTTTATGGAGGGACTGGGTATTTCCACACCACGTTGAAGAGAAGTGGGGCCAGGTCCCGGGCAGCTGGATTCGTCCCTCAGGTCCACGTGTGATGTGAGCACAGATGCGTTTGTTCTCTTTTCACGCTGTTTACACCCCGTCTCTAGGAGGGGCATTCAGTCGCCACTTAAGGAACCCATAATTAATAGTGAATTGTTGGAGACTTCTGGTTCCACTTTGCTTCTTTCCTGTCCTAGGTCAGGGGCGCTGCTGCTTCCTTGTGGACTCCATTTCTACTGCTGAAAGCAGAGAATCAGGCTGTGCCTTTAGGTTATACTCATTTTGGGGAAATTGTCGTTTTTTTCCCCCTTAGAAATTTGTTTATTTTTTGTGAAATATGCTGGTTCTTTGACCAGCACTGACAGCTGTGATACCCTTTCTCAGTTCCTTTCTTCCCCCTAGCAGTTTGCCCTATTTTACGTTTAATTTTGTGGTTAAAATTTTCAATACTGTGCTGTTCTTTTTCTCCTGTGTGCTTCTGAATCACTTCTTAGATGAGGAAAGGTGATGCCAGCGTGGGTACCTAGTCTGATCTCCAAGTGTTCCTTCCTTGCAGTCTCATCTGTGTGTGATGGAAAATGATTTCACCCTGGTAAATGTGCGTGCAGGACAGGTCTCCACTTGTCGCTAGTGGATTTTCCTTTGGTTTACTTATATGCATTTTATTATTTTAGCATTCTAGGAAGTAACATTGAATTGCTATTTTTCACAATTAAAATTATCAACCAAACATTTCTCTCCTGACTTTTTTATCCTTCTGAATAAGTAAAACATTGATTATATCAGCATCCAAATATCAGAAAAGTGTTAAACGTAAAATATGTTGACTAGCTTAATGAACCTTCTGTGTACCTGGTGGCATCTCTTCCTTCCCCTCCTTCTTGGTCCCCTCTTCCCGCTCATCCTCTTTTTAACCATTACTGAGTGTTGAGCTACATCCCAGTGCTTTTTATCTTTAATTTTTTAAATTTGCAACAGATTCTCAGGAAGTTGCACAGGCTGGGCTTGAACTTGTCAGCCTCCTGCTTCAGCCTCCAGAGGGCTGAGAGCCAGCCTTGGGAAACACTCCTGGGTTTCCTCCACCACCCTGATGAGTTGTTAGTAATTTTGCAGTGTCTTACGTCTCATTATTTTATTTAAGTACCTTAAGGGATATTTCATTTTACCATAAACAATTCCATATGTCACTCTAACACATAAAGGCCCATTATGAAAAGCAAAACAGAAAATAAAACTGCAAACCTTTATTGCCATTCCATTGCTGCGTCCAGTAAAATTAGCAGGATGGCCCAAGCTCTTCGGGCACCTATTCCATGTTGTACTGTGTGAATCAAAAGTTGCACTTTTAATTGTGTGAATTGAGACTCAAACAGTATCTTTACATTTGTTTCTGTATTTGAATCAAGATCAAAATACCACATTGCTCAGTATTTCTTTTCAAATTTATGTTTCCTCCATGTTTTTTTCACTCCATTTCCGTTCTGAAGGCATAGTATACGTAGTAACCTGTAAAGCTCTCCAAGTTCTGGATTGGGTGAACTGTTCCCACCTTGTGCTGGTTCAGCCTGTTTCCCTGCGAATGTTTCCTGCTGAATTCTTAAGTGAAGCAGCAGTGGAGAAGAAAGTACCCTAGTATTCATAGAGCTTCAGGTACATTTTCAAACCTACGGACTACAAATTACCATTGGCCTCTGAAAAAAATTTGAGTATGAACTTTTGAAGAGACTATTCATACTTGTTAAAAATGCATCCAAAATTGGCCTTCCACGTAAGATCTTCATGTCCACGTATGTCAGGTACCTCACCACCTCAGACTGTGTCTACACGATCAGGACGCATTCCCAAACTCTTCCTCTGCTTTCACTTTCCAGATTGCTCAGTGTGATGTGCTGTGCCCTGGACACACTTCTCCTCCTGGAGGCCCAGTACCAGGTGTCCAGAGTGCTACTGCAGGCTCAGGAAGCAAACATCTCAGAGGCCCCCTCGAGCCACAGGTGGGCAGCGCAGGGTGTGGGACACGGGTGCTGCAGGTGCCCATGGGGGCTCCCCTGGGGCAGTGGTTTCTGTGCAGCTTGCTTGCTTCCTGTTGGAGTTCACAAGTGCCAGTGACACGGAGAGATGATGACTTTTTTGGAGAGGGCTTAGAGTACCATTTTGGAAAGTTTGTGGCTGTTTTCTATTTCCATTTTTATGATTTCAGGTAAGCCCTAACTTTATTAATAGGTCTGTGCAATTGTATCACTTTTAAATTCACCCTGTCTGTGTGCAGTGACCTACTGAATAAAACATTTGATTTGATGACTCGTTTCTCCATTTTCGTAATTATCGTAGCCCATGGTTATAAAATCTGATTATTTGAAAAATGAGGTTGCGATACTGTCTTGACAGTTTTTCTCTTAATAAGTCACATTTACCATTACCTCATTTGACTGACACTTATCAAATATGCAGCCATTAAGTGGTGTTGTTTTCATGTCTGTGATTTTGGAAGAAGGAACAGTTCCCCTGCATGCAAGCCAGGGCTTGGGGATGTGTAAGGTGTTACTTGGCTGGGGTTTGATGTGGAGGGAAGAGTGGTGGTCCATACAGCTCACGCCAGCATTTAGGCTTTCAGTTCAAGACTCTGCATCATGACCATAAGAAAACCTTGATTTACTATGTGCTGAGGTCACTGCAGAAGTAATGTGTGCTTTAAACCCATTTCTTTAAAGTCCCATAACATTTACCAAGGATAATACTGTTCTATTAGTGTCACTGATCTTGTATCAATTGTATCTCCGTGAGTTCATCCCCTTTCTAGCTAAGAAAGCAAAGACTAAAGTGAGCCTTTTTGTGTATTTCACACAAAGCACGGTTAAATAATGTTTTCCAGACTTTTTTGCCTTTCCCCTGTACATTCCAGTGACATGGTTTTGAAAATCAGTGATGGAGTTGACCTAATTGCTATATTTAATCTTTCCAGGGGTTTCATAATCGACGGCTTATCAGTAGAGAGAAACCACATTCTTGTAAGAATGAATGTTATCGGGGGGCCATCGGAACGGATTCTGCCTCCCAGGACGCTGGAGGAGGTGAGTGCAGTAAAGAGTGGGGGTGTTTACCTGGCATGTTGAGGAGCCAGGGAGCTGCCTGGAGGGCAGCTGCGTGACATCTCCTAGGTGTCTGCACCATGCAGTTTTAAGCTTCTGTTGTGGACACAACTTGGTGCCCTTAACCAAGACAGCACCACGACAGCAGGCTGTGCAGTATGGCGGAGTGGGGCACTGTTCTGTTAGGAATTTGCTATTCTACTTCCCAGGTCTTTGTCTTTCCTGATGCTTGACTTTCATCCAGCCTCTGCGTGTCCTTTGGCAGTACAGAGCCTTCTAACGTCAATATATGCTTGGTATTGGTTTTTCATGGAGGTGTTTTATTTTTGTTGGTTAGAGCATTCTTTACTTGATTGATACTCTGGGAAAAATGAAATAGAAATGATTGACAAGGAAAACAGTTTCACAGGAAAAAGTATAGGTTTCTTTTGATGATTATAATTTTCCTTTCATAAAAAAACAGTTAAGTCTTCACTACCAGTCCTAATAACACGGTACCATGTGTCTGTTTTCAGTTCTTAATGCTGTTTTTCTTATATTTTATTTTAGGTTATTATCTTTTGACATAGCAATACACAGTACCAGATAACTCTTGGGGAGTTGGGCAACAACTCTAGAACTTACAAGGAAAAATCCCATTTAAATTAATGATATTTCAGAAGATGCTAAAATTCAATATCATTATAAACCACTTCCTAAACTTCCCTGCTTGTTTCTTTTTTAGGGTGATGATCCATACCCTTGGCCAATGTTTTCATCGTACCCTTTGCCACACTGCTATGTCTCAAAGGCTACAAGAAATTCTGATATAAAACAAGGTAAAATATTACCACCAAATCTCAGGTTATTTCTAATTCTTTGGTTCTATTTCAAACCAGTAATATGTCAATTTTTATTCGGCATTATACACAGATTCATTTATGTTTGTTTCTTTTTGATTTATAATTTTTCTTTTTTCCATACGAATGAGGCTGAGTAATTCCAGCTTTTCTATGGCTCAGGTGACAAATCTTGCAACAACCGTTTGGTTTTAAAAAGTAGGTAGTGTTTTTCTGATTTGTTGAATTCTAGGGATGTAAAAAATCACTTATTTAACGATTGATATTCTCCTCACTGCTGTGTGCCACATATAAACTCAGACTTGGATGGTGAAGAGCGGTGAGGGGCGCACTGTGGGACTGGCATCTTTCAGAGGAGATTGCTCGCCGGAGATCATAATTGTCTCCAGGCTGGCAGACAAGCGAGGCCCTACTGGAAGAGTGGTGTGGTGTATACATTCCGGGGAGCCGCAGAACTGAGCTAGGGGTTTCGGGTAATGGACCGTTTCTGGGGAAACGGCCGAGGGGTGGGAGGAAGCAGGTTCTGTTCAGAAAGCTGTGAGTGGTGCAGGGGTGAGCAGGCAGAGGATGGACGAACCACGAGCTGGGCCCATTGGTGGAGCCAGCCTTAGAGCAGCGTGGCTGTCGCAAACACACCATCCTTTTTGCCTTCCGCAGGTTGCTAACTCTCGGGATGCTCCTGCCGGTTTTCACCCAGATCTCCCAACCAGGCGCTTTTGTGTTATTGTCTCCAATCTGCTGGGTATCTAGGTTTTTACTGTGTTACCTTACTTGGTTTTTTTATTAGTCCATGCTTGCAGTAAATAATGTTTATGTCCCTGTGTGAGTTGGTACTTGTGCATAACACACCCGATTCATTTCTTGACCCCTTTGCCCCTCTTCCTTTCCTTCCCTCATCCCTCAATCACTTTCTCATTTGTGAAAGTTCTTTCTATTTCCTGTTATCTGGGTTGAATTTTGCTCTTTATTTATGCCGTGGGTTTTCATATCAGAGAAGCCATGTGAGGTTTAAGCTTGTGTGGCTGATGTTTTTCACGTAACATTACGGTCTCCAGGTGCACCCATTTCCTGCAGATGGTTCAAGTTTATCCCCCTTTATGGCAGAGTGATACTCCACCGTATGTAAATGCATTTTCTTTATCCATTCATCTGTCCATGGACTGTAGGATGCTTTAGCTATTCCAAATTGTGCAGCTATAAAAATGTGTGTGCGAGGGTCCCTGTGATGTGACATCCTAAACTCTTTTGGGAATATCTGGCCCAGATAGATTTCTAGCTTTAATGTTTGAGGAATCTCCATGCTAATTAAATAGATTTTTTAAGTCAACAAGTATGATTACATGTGGTTTTTGTGCACAGTGTGTTTTGAAATCTATATAGTTATTGTTGACTGACTAAATCAACCTAATTAGCAAGCATTACTTGAGATAATTTATTTTCATGGTGAGAGCATTGAGAATTCCTCTGTCGGTGACTTTCAAGTACACAACGAGATCTTTCCGTTCATCCCCCATGCTGGATGGATAGTGCTCTTACTCCTTTTCTCCAGCCTGAGATGCAAGTAGCTTGAGCGGGGGTCTCCTCAGTACTGTCTCCAGGCCACATGACTACTGCTTCTACCCTGCCTCTGGGCACTCAAGACCCCCAGACTAAGGCGTGAACGGAATCACATAGTGCTAGGTCTTCCTCTGCATGCCTTCTGTGCCAGCATAACGTCCTGCAGATGTGTGTGTGCTGTCACCAATGACAGAACTTCCTGATCTTTAAAGGCTTGTTGGGGACGACAAATTCACAGTGGTTAAATTTGCATATTTCCCTATGGGATAAGAGGAAGGACTGGGATTGTTGGTATCACCCATCTTAGATTTACCATTGACTCTTCCAAGCATAAGATCATCTACACCTTCTTAAATCATCTCAGGATTGTACTCCGGGTCAGGGTCCTTCTAAACCTAAGATCATCTACGCCTTCTGGAGTCGGAGTCTTCAGATGAATCAGCACCCTTTGGTAGCCTTACCTGTCAGCATATACACCAAATAAACAGTGGTGGCTTTGGGAGTGGGAGGTCGATCCAGAGACACTGACTTCCAGCCACTGAAGGATTCCTTGTCTCTGTGTTGTATGTTTCTCGAGGCCTTCTAGAAATTGACAGTCAAGATTCTTGGTGGGGTTCTCGATAAGGGCTGGATTCTTCCTTTATTGTTATTTTATTTGTTTCAAGGGAGGAGTAACTTCCACTGGGTCTTTTTCGAAAGCTGACAAGCAGCCATGTTTCTTCCCGTATTTACATGTCCTCTCTTGCACCCACTTTCCATCCCTTGAAGTCCCGTTCTGTCCTCCTGTTACTGCACAATTCCCGGAAGGCACTATCCCCGTCCATGTTTGCTGTGACCCCGAGTGCAGGCTCTGTGGCCCCCACAGTCTGCACCCATGTCGCCCACCAGTCACCTCACGGTCCTTCATTCTGTGGCTGGGTGGCTTTGCTTCCCACACGGGGTCCTGGGCCTCAAGACGCAGGCTTCGCACTGCGGTGGACCCTGCTCTGTACCCTTGCTGGGCTCTTGCTCACCCCTCCTCCCTGGGACTTCCCAGCGGCTCAGGGCTCCGGCCTGCTGTGAGCTCTGTCCCTCTGCTGAGGACACTAGCTGTTGACATTGCTGCCATGCCACCTGCCCCACCTGCAGCCGTGGGCTTGCTCAGGCTGCCTCTCTGTGGCATCTCCTCCTGGAGCTGCACTGCTTGAGCTGCACCTGGGCACCTCACACATCTGCTGGGAAAGCCGTTCAGCCTGACAGATGTGGCAGGACCTGCATGCCCTGCCGCCATGCCTCCAAACCTGCTCCTCGGACACTTTCTCTCATTTCAGAAACGGTAGCTTTGTGCTCCCTATTCTGCAGGCAGTAAAGGTGAAGTCTTTTTTTCATACCCCTTAAATCTGTCAAGAAAGCATCTTGACTCTGTCTGTCTAAAGCAAAACCACTTCGGCTCGCCTCTCGTCACTCCCCTCACCTGGTGTAGTCCCCTCCCTGTCCAGCAGCCAGGGAGGAGCTGTTGAGAGTGGGTGAGAGTGGGTGGGATAATACTGCCCCTCTCCTTGCAGTCCTTCAGTGGCTTCCTTGCTGTTTACACCGCCCAAGCCCTGGGACACGCCTCCCTGGGACATGCCTTGCTTTAAGGGACCATAGTACAGTTGCAGGTCACTGTGGGTCCCACTGTGCTGCACAGGAGCTCTGTTGGTGTTTCTCTGTGTTCGTGAAATGTTAGTGTTTGAAGAGGACACGAGTCCCAGTTTAGCACCTCATGGATCCTGCTGCAGTGGCGCTGGCCTTGCTGCAGTGCTTGGTGGAGAGCAGAGAGTGCTGCAGGCATCCATGGATGGCCGAAGAGGCGCCATCCTCAGGGGGAGATTCTGAGATGTTTTTCAGTTCACGATGCCGGATCTCATTCTGCTATTGCAGGTACCCACGGCACTAATAATAGATGCTTAGGATGCCAGAGAACTGCAGAGACAGGAGCCTGTCTAGCTGTCCTTTGGGCTGAGGGTTACAGTGATGGTATCTCTCTGAAGTCAGGGTGAAGAATTAGCCACATGTGTTTTAACAGGTGTCGGGCTAAGCTGAAAGTGGTTGTCCTATAATTAATAAACTAACCATTAGCATTATATTTTCAGAACTAGTGATACTTGTAAGACACAAAAGATATTTTAAAAGCAAGGTTTATGTGCTTTCCATTCTGCTTTTTGATTCAGAAGTGGTGATTCACTGAGTCTGACAGGTGTTATTTTAGTTTAGTTACCATTTTCACTGAAAAATTTGGAGATACTATTTCCTGTTCTGGAAAAAAATCACTGCAGTTGTGTGCACATGGTGACATCTTTCTTATTTGTCCTGAGCTTCTAGATTTATCTTGCTTGCTGCAGTTAGCATCTCCTCATCTGTTAAATTGTCTCTTGTTAGCTCCTTGGCATCCGTGTTGTTCGATTCATCTTTATCTGTAAATAAGAATCTGGAGACACCATCTGTTCATTTCTTTTTCTTTGTGAACATTTTCATTGTCACCATGTGCAAATGTATATGGCCTTTAAAAGCTGCTGGTTAATATTCTGTCTGTATGTGTACCTGTACAGATGTGTAGGTACATACATTCCTGTTCATATATGAACACATACATGAAGCTTCCACATGAAAACTATTTGGTACAAATGTTTTCTACTCAGAACATAATTTCTCTGTTATCTGAAAGTTTATAGAGAGGTAGAGTGAAATGTAGTAATGTAGTACAGTGGTATCTGCATTCATGGACTTGATTCATCTTACAATTCTAGTTGCAAACTGAATTGGATGAGAACTGAATCAGATTTGATGATTATGTTCAGTGTTGGCTGTGGGGAATTGGATTTGGTTTTCATTCAATTTGAAATGCAGCCAGAAGGACCACTGTAATTGGTACTGCTCCCTTGATTGGTCAGCTTTCCTCTCGCTGGGTGAAACACCTGAAGCTCACAGTTTAAAGGAGCAGAAATTCATTTAGTTCGTGGTTTCATAAAATTCGTCCGAGTCAGCTGGCTCCAGGAAGAAGGCATCATGGCAGGAAGGAGTAACAGCAGGGCTGCTTGATCTACTGTGACTCTGGGATCACAGTAGTGCAACAGTGCCGGAGAGGAAGGAGCCACAACCTCTGCTTCTCACCCAGAAGCACTTCCCTCACCCGCTCTGGGGCTCCCAGACAAATCTCATAGATAGTTAAGCCCAGCCTGTGTGGTTGGCCTGAAACCCACACACAGCTCTTTAAACCACACTTCAGTCTTCAAGTACCGACAAGAAGGTGGCAGTTTCACCTGACGTGGTGTTTTATACCCACAGCCCCACCTAGAGCCACGAGTCCTAGCATTACTGAGAGTGCAAAATCAAGTACTCTGACACTCAAGGCAAATTCTTACCTGGGGAACCCTATGAAGCTTAAAGAGCAAGCTGTACACCCCCAGTATGTAATGGTACAAGGCAGATATTCCCACTCCAAGGTGAAGGAGCAAGAGAAGACAAAAGAATGACCCAAAGCAAGTCTGAAACCCTGCAGGGCAAACATTAAACCCTGTCTCCATGGCCCAAGGAGACACATCAGAGGTTTGCTTCACTAATTCCCTTGGTGGCTCCTGAGCTAGTCTTGATGACAGTGGAGATTACAGGTCACACTGCTTTTGCAGAAGACCAAAGAGAAGTGAGGAAAGGGAAGGGAAGGGAGTGCTATGCCATGTTTACAAAGCAGGGACTAATTAGCATTTCAGGAGCTGCTGATGGGAGCTGCTGAGATCCACTTACAATACCTTTCCAGCTTGAAACAAGATGGTCTAAGGCCATGATTCTGTTTATTTTTGGTTTTTCAGCTACAACTAGGTCTCAGGGATTACTGTCACAACCCATTGGTCAGTCCACTCTGCTCTGTTTTGGGGGACTCAGATATGGCCGCGTTTCTTACAGGAGGTGAGGGAATCTTGAACTTCCATGCTGAAGGTTTAAGATGGGCTCAAGAACAAGGAACAGATTGAGTCACTGGAAGCATTAGAAGTGACTTGAAAAAGATGTGAAATTTGTTCTTCTTGCTTGCCTATTTAACATCTTGTGTTTATTACTTTTAAAAATGACTTTTATCATATTTATTCAGACTGAAATACAATAAGCAGTCTAAATTATATTTCCACTTTGTGTACCCCACTGCTGCCGATTCCTTTCTTCATGATGAAACCATACTGATGAGCATTCACTCTGCGGAGCTGGCATCGTCTAACAGGAGGTAAAGCTTTGCCGTTACTGTTCCGGTGCGGTCCGGTCCCAGACCCGACTCACTGCACCACGGGCAGCCAGGCCAGCGGGCGTTGCTCGGCTTTCTCAGATCTTCAAATATAAGTGGGGCGAAGGTGAACGTCTGAGTGTTCCAGGGGGCTTCTCAGAGCTGTTTTTACCCAGGGTGGCCCTCCAGAGGCCCTTCCTGAAAGGCCACTTCCTGGCGGCTTTCTAAGAGTTAGAAGAACAGCGGGACCCCAAGGTGGTCACTGTCTGAGCAACTGCGTCACTCCCATTCTCTGTTACCTTCTGTTCTCATCTTGGCTCCTTTCAGTAGTAATTATTCTGCGTGTTCTGGATCAACTACCAGTCAGTTCTCACTTTTAACAACTTCACTGAGATGGAATTAATAGACTATACAGCGCATCCATTTAAAGTGTATTTCTCAGTGGTTTTTAAAAGTTACTGGCTGGTATGCTCATCCATTCCGGGGCGCAGGTCCCACCAACAGCACCAGAAACTTGTTTGTACCCTTGGAAATGCTGAGAGTTTTATGACATTTTTATTGCCCCAGAAATGTCCCTGTTTGCAGCTCCCTGCCCCGTCCAGCTCATCAGAGCCTGCGTGTAAATCTGGTCCTCGTCATCTGCCCCTGGACATTTCTCTCGTTATTTTCCTGTTGTAATGGACTCACACACACTGCTGCTTTCTCATTACCCACAACCCCCTCCAGCCTTGTTTGTCTCCCTGCCTGGACTCTTGCCTGTTTCTCTAGTGAAAGTGAAGGAAAGTGTTCCTTTCAGGGAGCTTCTGCAGTTTATGAGGTCTGTGCTGCTCTGCAGTATACCTTGCATATGACCTAAGAGCTCCCCCTCTCATTGTCTGCCTGCTGGGGGATGTGAGTGGGAGTGTCCTAGCACCCCTGCCCACATGATGTCTGCCCTCACCCCAGGCCTGGAATGCAGACAGGCACCCCGGAAGCCAGCAGCTGGAGTGCAGGTTTCCAAGCCGCTTAACTCAGGGGCTTGGTTGGAGCTGTGGGAAGCTAAGCCATGCAGGTCCTGTGCAGCCCATGCATATTTATTGAGTGACCTGGTGAATCAACATTCAGTTCTTCTCCCTTTAAATTTCCCACTGTCAGACTCTCTTCCAGACCATTGTCACTAAACAGTGGAAATTATTTTCAGGATAATGTGAAACAAATTGAAAATTTGCTCTCTTACATGGAATAACCTCTGATCCAAATCAGTTTCTAAAGCACACCCGGCCTTGCAGTCAGAAAGCTTCTTGAGGTAGACGTCTGTGTATGTCATTCACCAAGTGGATGTGTCTACTAGAGCTATTTTGTCATTTACTAAGCAGTACTTTAGTGTTTTATGGCATATAAAAGGTTTGCATTGTTAGTGTTTCATTCCATTTTTTGCAATTGAAAAAATAACCAAAATGTAGTCTTTTATGCTATGATCACCTCGAATTTAGTCTTTTGTAGCTTCAATATCTTCCTTAACAGCTTCTTCTATTGCATTTTACTTATCTTACAAGAAATTGATTTTCTGCCTGGCAAAACATTCCCTTTCAACTACTGTAGGAATTGTAAGTTGCATGGTGATAATCATTTCTTCCTATGTAAGGCACGAAATAATAAGGTTAAATTGTTCAGGTATCTGTCAGTTGGATATTTCAGATGACATTATTACAATACGAAGAAGCAGATCAACTTAAGTTAATAATACGTAAAACAGAAATACGTTCCTCTGTGGCAGTGATGATGAACCTTTAGAGCTTTCAGTGATAACAAACATTCTGCTACAGCGTACATGCTGTCAGTTCACCACTGCTGTGTACTATCTTTTATTTTATTTCCCCCAATATAAAATTTTTTTCTTGCTATAAATTTCAGGAGATAAAGAGCCAGGGTCTACTTAAAACTTTTTCAGTATATATGTTTTCAGCTCTGAATGAAGTCAGCATAAAACGTCTTGAATTACTAAGTCCTTTGTATTAGATGTCCACTGGAACCTGGTTCTGTTCTAGGGCCAAGGCTGTGAATCTCTGCCCTTGGATGATATCTGTATTATTTGCATATCTTTTACATTTCTAAAGGCAGTATAAGTGAAAAAAGCTAACCTTGACAATGTTGATGTCTTAATGTTAGGGACTGGAAAGTCTTTTTGATAGCTATTATCGCACAATATGGAGACAAATCTTAATAGTAAAGTTCTAGATTAGACACGGAGCATTGCAGTCCATGTGTTTGGAGTTACAGTGATCAAGGAGTGGGTGAGTGTCCTATTTTTTTGAGATGCCAGCTGTTTTTGCTAGCTCTTGGCCATCTCTTCATCTCCTTTATGAAGTTACTCTGGGATTATTTTTAAACTGTTTGCTAAATTAAAAGATGTTTAAAGTCAGCCTATGCAGTCACACATATCTGGAGTCATATCCCTGATATAACAAGCTATTTCTCATTAGTCTGTACTGAATTTTTAAAATGAATGGTCATGTCCTTACTGAGTGTAACTTCTTTTTTTTTTTTTTTTTTGTCTTTTTTGAGATGGGGTCTCCCTATGCAGTTCAGGCTGGCCTTGAGCTCACTTTGGAGCCCAGGCCGGTCTCAAACTCGCAACAATCCTCCCAGCTCAGCCTCTGAGTGCTGGGATTATAGGCATGAGCCACCACACCCAGCTTTGAGTGTAACTTCTTATTCCCATGGTGTGTCTTGCTAAGGCTTTCTGCCTTTTCAGAAATTGAGTCTGCACGCATGTTCCACATTGATGGATCTTCATCTCTTTTGAATTTAGAAATTGATGATGATCTACTGCACAATTAATGTACACATATTGGAATGATATCTACGAAGTGTGTGAAAATGAACTTTTTAGTGGCTGAGAAGGGAGAGGAGGTGGACTGTAATTGCAACTATATTTCAGTAACACAGTGAAAATGGCCCAATTAACAGATTATTAGGCCAGATTGTCTTCATCCTGTTCTGATAAATTATGTAAAACTTGGAATTACCACCTCTCCTTCAATCAACCCAAAACAGAATCCAGTCCATCCAGCATGACTGTAAAAGTATGCCGAAAATAATAAAGTACTTTATAAAAATGTAATGCAACATGATGGCAGAAATTGTTTTGATTTTAAGAACCTTGTATGTTATACAAGCCAATCTATATATAAATATATTTGGTGATGGATTTTCTTTTTTATCAAACACATATCCAGACCTTTATGTCAAGTCAGACATTTTCTCATTCTTTTCTTTTTCTTTATTGCTTCTAACATTGGAATTAAGATTTATTTTCTGCAGATAAAAGTTACTGACTTTTATTTGACATCAACCTTTAAGGAGACTGGTGGTATGCCTGAGATAATAGCTTCTCTCCTGTGTAATAATTTTGAGCTGCTGCTATTGAAATGCCTAGTTTAAAAATCAGAATAGCTATTTTCTTTAGAGCAGTCAAGTTTTATTTTCACGTGTTTTTACTTTTGATGCTTGAGACAAAATTGACATACCAGAAAATTGGATCACCTTCAAGTTTTAAGTGCAGTACGATGATAAAAACTAATCCCTCTTTTTAGAATCTCACTGATTTCGTCTATACAGATGCTTAGTTAGCAAATATTAAAGATAAGCACAAGTGAGGCAGTAAACCCAAAATGAGAAGAGCCCTGATAGGACTTGCCATGTGTTAATCCAATTGTCAGTGCACTGTCCAGGTGCTTCCCAAAGGCCACACCCAACTCTCCGCTAGCCAGTTCAGGCATGAAAAGAAGAAGGGAAGTAGAGTCACGATGGAAATCGAGTGTTCTATGTGTAAGTTTCTCAGATAGTAGATGGCCTAGGAATGCCTTGCCAGTAACTTTATGGAGTCTTTCATTTGTTTTTATTCCTTTTGTAACTATGACACTGTATAAAATGGACACTCAAAAATTACTACAACTTGGGTTTGGGATTTAGCTCAGCAGCATAAGCGCCTGCCTTGCAAGCAGGCAGTCGTGAGTTCGATCCCTGGTACTGATAAAAAGGAAATTACTGCAACTGGCATTAATTATTAAGAATTATTAAATTTCCTGATAAATAGCAGATTTTTTTGTATTTATCTTGGGTATGTTTTTCCTCCTTTTTAAAGTTTTACTATACATATGTAGCCTATTGCATAGTCTTACATAATTAATATTTCTTTCTTGCTATTATCTTTGCAAAACAAATTGTATAATATCCCCATACATGGAAAAATTACACTACTCAGGGTAACTGAGAATTTCAGCTTAGACATAAAATAATGTCTGCTGCTTTATTAAATTTCATAAACTGAAGATTTAGTGTTTCTTTTTGTTATCTTTTCTTGGTGATTATAAGAATGGAATTTAGACTGAAGGCAACGTGACAGTTCCTCACGGTGACTCCATCACAACCAAGCACAGAATTGAAACTACATCCTAATTTATTACAGTTTACAGTCTAGAAATAATAGCACAGTGGTAAATGTTCTTAGATATTGCTGCTATAAAAATAGTGCCACGTAGGAAAGAAATTGTTATATTCAATCAGGTAGTAGATACAAGTTTCTGCTATGTAACCTTCGAGGGAGTGTTCACATTGTCACAGGAGGCTGCATTGCATACTGCAGACAGTGCATCTTGTGCTCCTTACAGATGAGCATGTCGTGCAGCTTAGTGAGTTCCAGTGTAGACGTCACACACAGTCAGGAGCTCAGGTGGTCATGCGTCGGCAGCCTGCTGCGTTGCTTCATCTTAGCCGCTGTGTGACTTCCACCATATCCACCTGTGTTTCCTATAACTTTTATATATGATAAATATACCTGTTTATTTATTTATTTTTTTTATTTTAAAAAGGATAAAACAAAATAAAACAGCAGATCAGAACAGAACAATGCAAGCATCACAGGACTTCAAAACAAGGCAGCAGGAAATCAACAGTGGCTACCACAGTGTGTCTTGTTTTCTTGGAAATGGTTGTCCATAATGTACCATTTCTAAGAGTTTGAGTTTTGACTGTCACCATCGTCCACATACAGGACGTTTTCTCATGGCCTTGCAGAGATTCCCTTTTTCCCTTTCGCTGGCTTTTTTCCAGTTGTAGCTGCAACAGTCGCTGGTTTTCCCATCGCTGTGAACAGGCTCTTTCCTCCTCGGACTGCGTGCACTGAGGTCTGGCTGCTTTCTTGAAAGAGAATAGCTCTAGGTCTCCCTTCCATCATGAGCAAATCCAGAGTTCTGGGGGATTTTTGGTACTGGGGATCGAACTCACAATCTCATGTTTGCTATGTAGGTGCTTATACCACTGACCTAGATCCTTGGCTGAGTTTTTATTTTTTTAATGTTCTTTTTTTCCCCCTGACTATGAAAGAAGAAACATTTTATGTAGAAGTTTTGGCAAAACTGATCATTCATGTTTATTTCACTAACAGAATCACAAATTCGAAGGCGCCGTGCGTCTGTGAGACACAATGGAAGATCATTTCCTTTGGTCCCAGGACTCCAGGCAGGCATTCTGCTGGAGTAACATTACTTAGGTTTTTCTAGACATTTTCCTTCCTCTGCACAGAGTTAGGAGGCATGATTGATGAGTGAATTTGGAGGGGGTATGCAGAGTCTTGGATTAGCCTTTTTGTGGACTCTTGTCAAGTGAGTCTGTTTTCTGGATGTGTTAGTAGGTTTTCTAGGAAGAATGGACTGGCTTTCACTGAATCCAGAGAAAGCATTTGGAAACGGTATGGCTGCCTTTGCAGGCTGGGGCCTGGTGCAGTGATCTCTGTTCTAACAGCGACACTCGGAATTCTGCTTTCCACACTCCTGTTGCATGTTATATCTGGACTTCTCCCCGAAGCCTGTGTGTTAAAGGTGACTGATGTGGGAACACTGACTGTGCTGCTGAGAGGTGAGGTCTGGTTAGAGGGGCTCCTTGGGGAGTGACTGGGAAAGGGCCCCCTCCCTGGTGCCCACTTTAAGCTGCTCCCCTGGCCTCTGCCCTGCCATTTCTGTTTCTGCCTTGGAGCCTGCTGACTGCGGACTAAACTGTGAGCCAAAGCCAACCTTCTTCCTGCATGGTATGGGTGTTGGGTGTTTTGTCCCAGCCACAAGAAGGTAACTAAGACACCTGTCTGCCTCTCAGTTGGTTCCAAATAGGAAGAAATGAAGCAGTTGTTGCTCCCTTTGAAACCAGTGCCATCACAGAGTCAGATTCCATTAGCATATGAAATCACGGGGTATTTTAAATTGTGAGGAATATAAATGGAAAAGCATACATTCACAAAGATGGCTGGGGAGACTGTCCCCGGAAGTCTGAACAGAGCTGAGAGCCCTCTAGGGGTCTTGCTGCTGAGGCCCCTCTCCAGCCCACTGTATCTCTGCTGCCCTCCCGTCATGGTTTATGTCTGTGTCCCCCAGGCCTCATGAGTTTGCATTGTGTGTTTGTGATTGGTTCATTGTCTAGTGCTTGGATTGATGGTGTCAGTGCTCCACCCACATAGGGGTGGAGCCAGGATGTGTTGTAATGGCAGGAAGGTGTGTCTGGCTCTTTGCTGGTTCCTGTTTGCTGTTTGCAGCCGCTGTGAACTGCGGCCCAGCCATGCCCGCCTGTCTTGGAGCCAACAGTGTGTGGACTGAAACCTCCAAAAACTGTAAGAAATAAACCTTTACTTTCCCAACTTTGGGCTTCAGGTATTTTGTCTCAGCGACGAGTAAAAAGTAACTAAGACACCTCCCTCCTGTCGGCTGAACGCCAGAACCAGACACATCTCACCTGCTACCTCCGCGCTACTCAGCGTTCCAGGGCTCCGTGTTCTCCTCTGTAGAATCAGAGGACAAGAAGGCAAAACAATGCAAAATGTGAAAAGAGAAGGAGTGGAGAGGAAGTTTGGGAGAGGAAAAGATTTCCGTGTGACAGAAGGCTTGTGAAAGAGGCAGTAGTAACTACCTTTGTTTAATGAAGGTAAAAGCAGGGTGACATAGGGAGAAGAAAAAGGAAAAAAAACGGAAGGAGGCAAAAATGGAAAAGCAGACCACATTTGTTTTGCAGTCGTGTACTGGTATTGATTTTATTAGTTTACTTGAGCAAACTAATGGTAGTTTTTTCTTAGGAAAATAGTGTATATATGAAGACAGTAAAATGTGAATTTCAGTATGTTGAATTTTTACTTATCTATATTAAGATACATTTGAAATTAAAACGTTTTTGTTAATGGTAGCATGATTTTTAATGAAATTATTTACTGTTTCTTGAGTTTAATATTTTTAGTGTTTTAAAGGATTTTTCCCCTTTGATTTAATATGGTAAATTTTATCTAATTATTGCTATTATTATTGAAGCTATGTGAAAGCATCTATATAGTTTGTGAAATGTTTTATATAGTTAAAGCCTTGATATTTAAAGGTAATCTATTAGTACTGAATAGGAGACGTCTGCATTGTTTCAACCAATATTTATTTGTATTTTTGTGAGTTTGCATTGACTAGTGTGTATGTCTCTGTGTATTTCTGTGTTTTCTACAAGAATATTTGGGTAGCTTTCATATAAGGCTTTGTTGTGACCTAAAGGCCAGCGAAGGGAATGCTTACATGTTATCAATTTTAAATGTATATGCATGAGTTTGTATGTGTGCATGTATCTGTGTGTCTGTGTGTTTGTGTGTATGTCTGGTGACTGTCAAGGCCCCATAACGATGTATGACAGCTTGGGGGTAATGACTGCGTGTTACAGTGCCCACGTGGCCGTGGCCCACTGACCCCGCGGGCATCTCCCTGTGTGCATGTGCGTATGTGTGCACAGACACATGGCTACAGCTGTCCCTCCTGTCTAGTCCCACTTTCTCTGAGTTACTCATTATCGCCTGCAGTCTGAAAATATTAAATAAAAATTCCAGAAATAAAGAATTCATAAGTTTTAAATGGCAGCACGTTCTGTGCAGCACGGTGGAGTCTCCTGCCCTCTCCTGGTCCTGTCTGGGCTGGGAATTAGCCCTGTGAGCACTGTGTGCTGAGTCACTGAGTCACGGTGTTGGTCATGCAGCAGCTGTCACAGTGCTGCGGTGCGTCTGTGTTTCACTGGCAGCGGCTCCTGAGCGCAGGGGTCCTGACATTGGCAGTTCAGTGCAGAGCCTTCTAATCCTTCTGTGGTACCAGTTACTATTGGTAATCTCTTACTGTGTCCAGTGTATACATTAGACTTTATAATATGTGTATATATCTAGGAAAACAGAGAGCCTGTACAGGAATCGGTGCATCCATGGCTTCAGTGGTCAGCTGAGGGTCTTGGAACACACCTTCCTTGGAAAACTGGTCTGCTCTATAGACATGTGTGTGTACACTCTGGAGATGAGTCTCATATGGACAGGGACATTGTCTTGATCATTATAGCCACGTAGATGGAACTCATATATGTTTCATTGAAATTAAATTTATCTTTAACTGACAATAAAAGTGAGCATAAGTTGTATTCTAAATTGGCAAGTATGTTCCAGAGGAGCATACTTCCAACAGCTTTGGGGCTGTATTTTTATTTTTCAAAAAAGGAACAAGTGGTTGACTAGAAGTTTTCTACATTTGTGCTTTCATTTTGCTTTGAAAGACACACATAAAATTGCACCTGAACACACCTAAAGACTGAGTGTAACTCAGGAAATTTCAGGGTTCACACTGTCTGTTGAAACACATCCTCAGTAATGAACTGTGCTGACATAAGAAAGTTCCAGGACTTATGGATACAAAGTAGCGATCCATCTTAGGGGCTTTCAGTAATTCAGTAATCCATCTCCTAAGCTTGTGGTGAATATGATAAATAGTAACTGACCATACATGTGCTATAATTACAGAAAAATACCTTTTCCTTCAAAAGTCACATGTAGTAGTTTTTCTGATATTTGTAGCTGTCTGCCTATTTGGCATCAGTACTCAGGTTTCAGCATATGTGCTGTGTTGTATTATAACAACATAATATTTTATTCTTCCTGTTAGATGGTGATCTTGGCAAGCTATTATCATGCTTCACAGTGTCTGATAAACAAAGCGAGTGGATAGAAAACTGCCGGAGTCAATTTTGCAAAATGATGAAGGCCAAACGCGATGCAATCAGCGGCGCTGGTGAGTGCGGTTTTCCATTAAGGTATTTGGGTTTTCTTTTTTGGCAGGAAATCATACTAATAGATTGTGTGGCTCCTGAAGTTTCCTAGTATAGTCAGAAAGCACAGTACTAATTCTACAAGTCTGCTAATTTTGGAGAAGCTTAATGCTGCGAGAACAAAAAATCCATTCACCATGTGTGGAGCTGCTTGTTTAGCTTTTAATGCTGCTCTTGGATTTCACACTTGCCCCCTGTGAAATGCCATGAATGGAGGAGAGGAAGCGCTTCCTTTGTGTTTCTTGTCTAATCATCCTCAACAGCATCTGCCCATTAAAAGGGGAAACCTAGTTCTCCGTGACTTCTCTTTTTGTTTCCCCCCAAGTGACTGCGCTCCTCACCGTGACTGTGTCACGTTGATTCTGTTCCGCAGTTTGTCTTTACTCTGTATCTGCAAGCACTACCTTAATTTAGATATTCGCCATTCAGCAGCTGGACCGTTGCAGTCTAAAGTGTGATTGTTTTAAATAAGCGTCATTAAGAAGTGAAAGTTGGGGCTGGAGGTTTAGCTCAGCGGCATAAGCGCCTGCCTTGCAAGCAGGCAGTCGTGAGTTCGATCCCCGGTACCGATAAAAAGGAAAAAGACAAAAAAAAAAAAAAAAAAAAAAAAACCTTCTTTAAGTGAAAGTTACATATAATTCAGAGATTATCCCTGTTTGTAATTTTCATCAGACTGCGTCAGTAACAGTCACGCGTTTTCCTTTGTCCTTCCACCCAGTTCAATGTGGAGTAGTGTTTTCTCTGTCAGTAAACTCGTGTCTGCTGTTAGTTTACATCTCTATTCAGGTAATTGCAGTAAACACATATAAAGAGAAAAAGTTTATTTTGGATCGAAGCTTTGAAAGTTACCATCCACCATTCATTGCTCTGGGCCTGGGACCCAAGCAGGAGCCGTGAGGAAGCGCGCCTCCCCTATGGCTGAGAGCAAGGGAGAGAGAAAGGGCCAGGGTCCCCTGTATCGCCGGCCCCCCTCCTGGGCTGCTTCTCC
Organism: Cavia porcellus; assembly: GCF_034190915.1. Taxonomy (NCBI): domain Eukaryota; kingdom Metazoa; phylum Chordata; class Mammalia; order Rodentia; family Caviidae; genus Cavia; species Cavia porcellus. The sequence goes on from NW_026947507.1 coordinate 55,342,698, forward strand.
AGGAGCCAGACCTGGAGTGGGGGGCCATGTGTGACAGACGGTAGCCCTTCTGGATGTCTCTGTGAAGTCTGCTCTTTTTGATCTGCTTTTCGTGTGGTACTTTCCCTCTTGACCCCTTAAGGCACTAAGCCAGTCACGACTGTCACATTTCATTCTGGCCACACAGTAAGGAGACTAAACTCTGCACTGATTTAGGTGATCCTATAATATGCAAGCACTAAAGCACTTAATAACAGAGAGATACAAGGAGCTGAGTTCCAGGCCGCTCCGTATCAGCAGCCATGAGGACATCAGAGCTCAAGAAAAAAACCATCAGAGGCGGAGACCAGGAGAAGCCTGGCGCTAGAGGAGACCACACAGCAGGTGGGGTTCTCTCTGTCCTCCTGTGCCTGTCTTTGTTGGTGTCATCCTCTATCATTACTGGTCCAGCCCAGCACAGCCTCCCGTAGCACCTACCAACATGTGGTTCCCACATCAAGCAGGCTTTTTTCACAGCCTGCTTCTTCGTTTAACTCCCCACAGGGGAGAGCGGCTCAGGGTGCTCCTGATTATTCTGTCAGCCCCTGAATTATGCTCCTGTGCTTTTGCTAAATCCGTATATCCAAATGGTCCCTTAATAATGCTGCCTGCCACAGGTTTAAATCAGCCTACTTATGGCCTTTTATGTCTACTTATGGCCATAAAGCAAGTGTGTTTGATGCAACCAGATTATTTTCAAGACTCAATACCAATTACAGTTTGAGGTACCCTTATCCAAAATGCCTGGGCCAGAGGGTTTCACACATTTTTGAGTTTTTCACATTTCCTAGTACTTGCACATGCTTTGCCAACTGAACATCTCTAATCTGTAAAACTCTAAAATCTGAAACTTTGAATCGTGTCAGTGCTTGGAAAGTTTCGGATTTTGGACTTTAGGTTTTCATGTTAAGGGTGCTGCTCTTGTGTGAGGGACAGTGTAAGAGCACAGAATGGTTTCAGGGCTATGGTTAAAGTCGCTGGTAGAGCACCTGCTTGGTATGCATGATGCCTTGGGGTTAATATCCAATGCTGTAAAAATTACACTTTGTTCATTATTTATAGTTCCCAATTATGAAATCATAATGCTTGGCATATAGTAGGTACCTGACACATAGTAAATACTGAATAAAAGTTTGAGAAATGAATACATTAAATACTAAATTGGCTCTTGCTTTGTAGGCAAAAGGGAATCAGGACTGCTAACAGAGTTAGGGTTCTGTGCAGAGAAGTGTGTGTCAGGAATATGTATTGTGTGTATGAAGGTGTAGGAAGGAGGAGCAGCTATAGGGAGACTGGTTAGGAGTCCCCCACCACAGCTGAGCACTAAGGGTCCCACCCGAGGAAGTGTGCTAGGAGTGAATGGGAGGGCTGGAGGCCGAAGAGGCAGGCATTCCATTTAGCTGCAGGGCTGAGCAGGTGGCACAAACAGCCAGATGCTGAAGTGCGGCCTCTCAAAGATCCAGTCATTTCCCAAGAGCCATCAGCAAGCAGGGCTTCAGCACAGCAAGCCTTTTGAGGACACGCCATATCCATGCCGTAAGAGCCCGTTCCTGCCCCCAAAGTTCTGTCCATCTCATCACTCAAGATGCATTTAGTCCGATTACAAAAGTTGTCCATGGTCTTTAAACAGTTCCAACACTGCTGAAGGGTCCAAGTGCAAAGTCTCCTTTGGGATTCAAGGCAGACTCTTAGCTGTGAGCCCCCATAAATAATAGAGCAAGCTGTGTACTCCCAAGATGCAGTGTGAACATTCCCATGTCAGGGTCAGATGGGAGCTGATAGGAGATAACCAAGGAAGAACTGACCACCGCAAGCCCAGAACCTAGCAGGACACACGCTCAATCCACTCCTCTACACCTGGCGTCTGAGGCACGTGTGAGTGAGATGTGGCCCCCAAAGGGCTGGCAGCCGTGGCACGTGGCCTTTTGGCTGCAGGAACACAGCCTCTCTCTGACTGCTTCTGCTCTGTGGCTTTCCCTAGCTGATAATCCATGTTCATAGTGTCTCCAGCTTGGGGTTAGGGGGTGGGGGGTGGGGGGTAGTCTCCATGGGCTTCCACTGCATTCTCACAGCAGCACACAGCCCTCCCAGGGATTGAAGTGCACATGGCTGCATGTGGGGCCCTTGATGGACACCTCCTTGGCCCCAGCTTTTGCATTCTGTGTTACTACAAACCTGCATTCAGCAGATGATGCCTCAGCTGCCACCAGCTGCAGCATGGACCACAGCTGCAGTGACCTCTGAGCACTGGAAGCCCTGCCGTCAGAGCAGTGCCTTTCAGAGGAGTTCCCATTCCCGTCCCTGAGCCCTGCAGTGTGAGGCCTGGCCGATTCCCCACTGCCCTCAAAGCAGCTTTCACCCTGTCCCACTTCATCCCAGTGCAAAGCGCTTGCTCTGCTCTATCACTCCCCACTGGGGATGGAACCCAGAGCTTCCTTTCAGTGGCACTGATCTCCCCAGCAGCCACACTCTCCTTGGCCCCAAGTTCATGCCCGCTGCTTTTCTGGCTAAAGTGCAAGTTTTTCAGGTCTTTCTGCTCTTTCTGCTCACTCCCCGTTCTCATTCTAACTCTGGTGAAATGCAGCCAGTAGGACCTGAGCCACCGCTTGAGTGTTGTGCGGCTTGAAATTCCCTCCATCAGGTTCCTGCAGTCTCAGGACTTGGACAAAAAGTTGCGCAAGTTCTTTGCCAAAATGTAGCAGGCGAGGCTTCTCATCCAGGTTCCATTGGAAACCGCAGGGGCTTTGCTGACCCCGTTCTGTCGGCATCCTGACCTTTGCAGCCCCACAGTGTTCTGAGCCTTGTGCAGCGGCCTTCCACGCGGTCCAGCTCCCCAGCACAGTATTCCCAAAGGCTTCGACCTGCACAGTTAGTTTCAGCAACAGCCCGGCCTGATGGCACCCGTTTCTGATAGTCAGCTTACTGTCACTGTGATGAAGTAGCTACAAAGTGAGCCTAAGGCCAGCCTGAACCACATAGTGAGACCTGGTCTTAAAAAACACAATAAATTAATTAATTAATACAAAATAAAGTGGCTTTTCTGCACAATCTTTGTTACTAATGTATTTCTTACACTTAAGATTAGTCTAATCAAATTAAGAATGAGTATATCTGAGCCTCATCATGACACTGTTCTTTCTGTAAAATTCACCATCTCAAAGACAATACTAAATGATTTATAAATAAAGAAGTTTTTATGTGTAGAAACTGAAAGCTCTCACCTCAGATCTGTTATTTGTCTGTATATTCATATGGGAAAGGCCTTGCAGGGTTTCATAAGTGAGCTGAGAATAGTGCCTCTGCGTATGGGAGTAACCTCAGACGGTGGCAGCACACATCGCTGGTGCCCTTCTGGCCCCGCAGCACTGCCTCTCCAGATCCTTAACCCCCGTCCCTGTGCCACTGTATGCATAGAGAGTAAAAATTCTTCACCTGTATCTTTAACCTTCAAAATACAACGCCCACAGCTTGTCAGCCATGGTAGTTGGACAGTGTGTCAACCCTCTGTGCCTTTGCACCTTTCATTTGTGAAACACTGATTTACCCTTCGGAATTCTATGCTTAACATGCATGTGGATGTGACTCAGGGCCCCTGCAGTTAATCCAGGTCATAGTTAATGTCCTGAATGCCACTAGGACACAGTTTTTAAAGATGACCATAGCTTATTTGCTACATCTATAAACAAATCAGTTAACTCTGCAGACGCATTTCTTCTCAGCAAAAGAAAGACACTAGTTTGCATATTAGTTGTCTTACCCTGAGTATTTGGGATTATACCATGTGTAAACACAGCCGCATTAATAGACCAGCCTGGAGTTTGTCATTTCCAAGCCAGATGAGGCAAGCTTCCTTTTGATCTGGCTCCTTAGAACGTGCACCATCAGTGGCAAAGTACAGAAAACTTCTATGTACCATGCCATGGATTTGACAGGAACATGAGCCATGCATTAATCCCGGTCTTGAAGTCTACTTTTTTTTTCTCTTTATGTGTGAAAAATTATGATACGATATTATAGCCTAATTAGTGTGTTGAAATCATTTAGTAATTTCTGAAATAATCCTTAAAGAATCTAAAGATAGTAGATTATTCTTTTCCACTTTGGCATTGAATAGGTTTTTAGCTAAGCTATTAAAATTTAATTTAAATCTGAAACATTGTTACAAGTGCTAAAACCATAAGCATTTTGAACTGGACCCGTGTAGGGTATAACACCGAAGAAGTTTGGGTGGTTTTTACCTGCTAGTCTGTGACTTAGAGAAGCATTGTCACATAACATGCTTGACTTTTAATGTCCTAACTATTCTCCTGCTTATTTTAGCTTTAGGAGAATTACTTGAAAAATTTGTGCTTCATCTTACTGAAAATCCGTCTGAATGTTACTTCCCCTTGGTGGAATACACAGGTACGTTTTAAACATTTTGAAGTTTGAAAATTCCCAAGTACAAACAGAGCAGTGTAACTGGGTCACAAATACATGTAAGTTTTCCTGTCTCACTTGATGCTGTGTGTGTTCTAAACGGCATGTCCCTGTACAAATCCCTGTGTCTGGGTTTCTGTGTCATTTGGGACCTTTTCGGTCTGTGTCTGTCAGAAATTGTTTTTCTTCAGGTGCCTTCCACTCTGCTGGTCTTACCAGGTGTTCTCTAGTGAGCTCTTCCATATGGGCACACTGTTTGTGCCTTCATCTATCTCCAGTTGCAGTGTCACAGCACTGAGGACCATGTGTCGATTACGAAGAAAGAGTTATTTTTGCTCATGTTTTGACATTCAGAAGAGACCAGTGGATTGAGCCCCAGCTTCCTCATGTAAACTGATTTCACGTCTTCTACTCAGACTTCTCCTGCAAGTTTCATTGTCGTCATTCCAGCTGCCCCGGGGGGAAGTGTCCCTGGCTGTGTGACAGCGCCCCTCAAGCCCAGGGGACCCCCAGGGCCTGGCCTAGTGGGTGCTCGCTGCCTTGTGCTGTCCTGCACTTTCCAGCTGGGTTGGCAGCACAGCTTCTCCAGCCTTTCTGTGTCCATGGCGATCTATCTGCAGAGGGGCCCAGGGTTCCCTGGTGCACTTCGATGGTGAGGCCGACCAGATGGGGGCAGGCTGGCCGATGCTGAGAGCGAGGATGGGTCCACAGGGAGGATGGTGCGAAGCTCAGCGAGGTGCGGGGCAGTGGGGTGGGCTTGTGGATCCTCCCTAGACAGGGAGATGGGATGAGCACACCCTGGATATGAGAATCTGAGGTGGTGGGGAAAGGCGGGCTGGAAATACGAAACAGGAAGCCATGGGCTTGGCACGTGAAGCCAGCAGCACATCTCACTGCTGTCCCCTGTCACATTCTCACCAGACGTCTGGCTGTTCATGGTGCTTTACACTCCTGTCTTACCTATCACCGCATCCTCTGCACTAGCAAAACATCAACAAAGGCTTGCCGAATGAAAGCAGAGAAAGGGTAAAGGGATGGAAGGGGGGCCTTATGTGCCGTGTCAGTGGATTTATCTGGAATGGTTTATTCTTTTGCCTGTTAAGATTTCTGAGCAGAGGTCTTGCTTACTTGATTTATCTTAGCGAGATTCTAGTGCTGTGTAAGGAGGAAGTGGAGTGTGGAGCTGAAATTGGCCAGAGATGGATGCCCAGTACCTAGGGGACAGTGGAAGAGGACTGGGCAGGGAGAAGGGAGGACAGGGAACTCATGCTTGTAGATCACCCCACCACTCCGCCTCCTCCTAAGAGAAAGTGACTCCTTCTTTTGCCACAGAAAGCACCACTAAGATGTCCTCCCCTTAAGCTGGATTCTATGTTCCAGTCATAGTCCCATGAAAAGACGCTGTGAAACACTGTGTGTGCTTCCAGCTCGGCCCAGCCTGTCTTTCTAGCCTTATGACCAGATTATCCCTGCACCTCCGCACTGCTCTTCCCTCAGAGCCACAGTCCCCCCGCCCCACCCCCAGGACAGATTCAGACCAGCATAGAGACCCTGCTCGCCTCTGCTTGCCCTCGCTTGAGAACGGCCACATTGATGGTGACCGTGTTAGCTGAGGCTTAAATCGCTCTGTTAGGTTGCCATTGCCTGTGTGATTTTCCCATGGCATTTGATTAAATATGCTCGCTGTTTCTGCTGTCTGTTACTTACATGGTGTAACCTGAAAGCCTTTCTAAATGTATCAGTATTTATAAACACAGATGACCCTGTAACTATTGGCGCCTAGTGACATCTAATGCAAATTTGGGAAAGGGATCAGAGACATCATAAGAGAATGAAAACAGAGCAACGTGAGGCGATAAGAAGGCAGGCGGAGGGGCTGCGGAGTGCCCTGTGGAGAAGTGGGTTGAGACTGCGCCGTTCAGCTCTCTGAGGGCAAGATCATCATCACATTTAAAATGAGGAGACAGGCACAAAAGAAAGGAGACAAGAACAAAGGTGTTAGAGCGAAAGCACTGTGAGAAGAAGGGTAGCTGAGTGAGCCTAAAACTCATGTGAACAGCATCATACAGATTTAGTGATCAAGCCAGAGGAACAGGACGCGAGGAGCTGCCAACCCCGCGAGGTCTGCAGGAGCCCTGGGTGTCCCTCCTGTCTTCAGTGTAATAGTCTCCAGTTTCTGCAGCTCTTTGAGCACCTGGTTCCACTGGTTGTATTTTTGGTAGACAATCTAAAATTAAAATTATGTCTCATCTCAGTGCTCAGCAAGACTGATTGCTCAGTGAGCAACTGTCTGCCACCCTGTGTTCTGTTCCTAAATTACGCCAGTGGAGTCCCCGACTCTGGAGTTGATTGTGTTGTCTAGGCAGATAAACCCGAATGCAAAGGTAAATTCTTTAAAGGCTCTGGATGAGGACTGTCCACCAGAGCACTGTGGAAAGCAGAGACACAGTGGCTTCCTGTTGATTAATCATTTAGTGTTTATTACTGTGATAGCCCGAGCCAGCAGTGGTGTATTTTCTGCAAAAGGTTTAAACACTCATCCTTTAACATGTGTTGTTTTGGCTAGTGGAACAATGGTTTGCTATCATAAAGCTCCACTCTGTTTACTATAAACAAGCAAAATCTATGTTTTGATATAAAAGATATTTCAAAGCAAATGCTGGAAAATACTCTATATCTTTTTCCATATTTCTTGAAATGAGAAATTGATTGTCTTTTTAGAACTGACAGCTTTCTAAACCCTAAGGTAGCTGAAATTAGAATAACACAGTCATCCATCTGTTGGTAGCTCCCTCAGGATTTCAGTCCATTATAAAATTTGTGAATCTGGAAAAATCAGATTAGTTGGCTGTTTACGCCCTTGACGACAGGAGGAGGAATAAACAGGTCAGTCCTGCACCCTCGCAGTCTGCGTGCTGGTACAGGAGCTGTGCAGCCTTATCAGGTGTAGCTGTTTGCCGGCGTGTTTCCTGGAAGCGATGGGGTTTTTTTTCTTCTTCTTCTTTAAAATGATAAATTAAAAAGCCATTTTGGGAAGCAGATACTTATATTTTATCTCTTTTGTCTTCGTGATGCTAGTTAACTAAAAGGTTGGAAAAAATGAGAAAATCTTCCATTATTTCACCTTTCGAGTATTAAAATGTAGCCTTAAAATTTAACATATTTAATCAGCTTTTTATGGTTTCTCTGATTACTGGACAGATCCACTCCCGGCTTTTCCTGGTTGTGGAGCACAGAGTGAAGTGCTGGCCTGGATCCTTGTAGGAAGTTGTCTAGTAGGGCCTGTCCCAAAGGAGCACAGAGAGTTGCCCGGTGACAGTGTGTACCTGGCGTGAGGTGAGGTGGAGAAGCCAGCCTGGAAGAGAAGCTGGCCCTCTCCAGCTGGCATTCTGGCCCGGCAACATGCTGGGGCCTTGAATGCGCTGCTCAGGTCAGCTGTTTTCCTTAGGGCTTTGTTAGAAGGCAGGGTCAGGGGCTGGGGATTTAGCTCAGCGGCATAAGCACCTGCCTTGCAAGCAGGCGGTCATGAGTTCAATCCCCGGTACCGATTAAAAAAAAAAAAGAAGGCAGGGTCAAATGGGACCTCTGCTGTGGACTGGAGGGACACTCTTGGGCTCGTGGGATAGAAAGGAAGAGCGGGAGGGGCCTCTGGTAAGGTGCAGTCTCTCTCTCCGAAGGATGCTGGCTGCACCCGGTAGAAGTCTGGGATGCTCGAAGGGGCTTGGCCACAGGTACGGGGGTTTTACAGTGGTGAGAGTGGAGCACAGGGTGAGCTGGGAAGGAGGCCCCATGCCCACAGACAATTCAGGAAGGGACGGGAGGAGCTGGGGGCTCCCAGCAACATCTCCCCTCCGTGGCCGCATCCTGCGTGTATGGAGTCTGTACTTTCCTGAAGACTTTTTTCCACATCATTAACTAAGTGTGGGTAGAATAGATTTAATATTTTTTACTGCTGTTCTATATCTAGCTTTAAGACCAACAATAGAAAAGAAATTATTACAGAGCGAGTGATCACAGTCCATGTTAAGTAAATTTGGTCGATTGAGGCTATTCTGTTCATAATTAAAATAGTAGGTTCTATCAGATAACTGTAGTTTCTCATTAACTGTGTCACACGATTTTAAGTGGGATCAGGCTTTGGTAAGAGAGTGTGATGCTGCAGGTGCTGTTGATCCTTCTCCAGGAACGCAGTGTGCTTTTCACAATGCCTTCAGGTAGTGGGAATTACAATCTGCTATGTCTTATTTGATTTTAGGAAATATTTGAGGTCCATATCTGTGTCCTTCTCTACCTCTCTTGCAGTCTGCACTCCCACCAGCAGTGGAGAAGGGTCCCTTTTCCCCACAGCCCCTCCGGCATTTGTTCTTAGTTGATTTCTTAGTAATAGCCATTCTTTCTGGAGTGAGATGGAATCTCAGCGTTATTTTAATTTGCATTTTCAAATGAGCAGTGATATTAAACATTTTTTCATATACTTATTTGCCAGGTTTACTTGTTCATCTGAGAAGTATCTGTTCGTTTCACATGCCCATTTCTGGGTAGCACCTTTAAATCTGGGACATGTGATTTTTTTGAGTCTTGATGTATTATAGACATTAGTCCTTTGTCAGAGGAACAGGTGGAAAAAAATTTCCCATACTGTGGGTTGTCTTTTCGCTTTGTTGATGATTTCTTTTGCCATGCAAAACCTTTTAATAAGACAAGATCCTAGTTGTTGATTCTTTGTAATATTTCCTATGCAACAAGGACTTGTTCATAAGTCTTTGCCCAAACCTTTGTCTTCAAGACTGCTACTTAGTCTGTTGTCCAGCAGGCTTAGTGTTTGTTTACATTTTAGGTGTTTAACCCATTTTGATATTTTGATATTAGTTTAGTGCATGGTGATAGACATGGATCTAGTTTTAATCTTCAGCATGTGGAAAGCCACTTTCCCCAGCACCATTTATTAAGGAAGCTGTCTTTCTTCCCGTGAATGTGCTTGGCATTTTTGTTAAAGAACAGGTGGCTGAATATGTCAGGAGTTGTTTCTGCATCTTCTGATCTGTTCCATTGATCCCCAGGTCTGGTTGTTTGTTTGTTTTTTTTTTCTAATGCCATACTATTTTTTTTTAAATCATGGCAGCTCTATAGTATAATTTCACATCAGAGATTTTTATACCTCCTGCCTTGCTATTGTTGCCCAGAATTGCTTTTGCTATTCTATGTCTCTTCTGGTTCCAAATGAATTTTAGGAATGTTTTCTCTAGTTTTGTGAGGTATGTTATTGATATTTTGATTGGGGTTGCATTAAATCTGTATTCCAGTTTTGGGGTATGACCAATTTCACTATGTTTGTTATTCCTACCCAAGAGCAAGGGATGTCTTTCAGTTTTCTAGTATCCTCTTCAATCTCCTTTTTCAGCTTTGTAGAGGTCTTTTATATCCTTTGTTAGATTGATTCCTAGGTATTTTATTTTTTTGGATACTATCATAAAAGGTATTATTTCCTTGATTTCTCTCTCAGTGAATTTATTATTGTATAAAGGAAGGCTAATTGATTTTTGAGTGTTGACTTTGTATCCAGCTACCTTACTAAATTTGCTTATAAATCTGTCAGTTTTTTAGTGAAGTTTCTGGGATCTTCTATGTTAAAGTATCATGTCATTGAAAATAATGATAGTTTCATTTCTTTCTTTCCTGTCTTTATTCCTTTTATTTCTCTTGTCTAATTGCTCTGGCTGATGTCTCTAGCACTTATTGAATAGGTGTGGTGACAGTGGACATCCTTGTCTTGTTCCTGATTTTAAAGTGAAAGCTTTCAGTTTCTGTCCATATAATATGATGCTGGCTGTTGGTGTGATGGCTTTTATCAAATTGAGATAAAGACCTTTTATTCCAATTTTATTTGGAATTTCTACCATGAATGAGTATTGGCATTTGTCACGTGCTTTTTCTGTGTCTGTTGAGATGATGTGTTTTGATCTTGGCTTTGTTGATATATTGTTTTACATTTATTGACTTGTATGTATTGAACCATCCCTGCAGCCCTGTGATGAATCCAACTTGGTCATGGTGTATAATCTTCTGGGTGATTTGAAGCACTCTTGTTTGCCAGTATCTTATTGAAGATTTTTGCATCCATGTTCATTAGGGAGATTGGCCTAGAGTTCTGTTTTTTTGGTTGGCTCCTTCTCTGACTTTGATATCAAAGTAATACGTACTTTGAGACTAACTGGTAGTATTGCTTCCCTTGCAATTTCATTAAAGAGTTTGAGCAGTATTGGCGGCCTTAAATCTTCTCTAAATTTCTTGTAGAATTTAGCAATAAATCCATTAAGATCTGGGCTTTACTTTGTTGGTAAGTTTTGAGTTACATCTTAGACTTCATTGACTAGTACTGGGTTATTTAGAATTTTTATATCTTCTGATTTAGCTTTGGAAATTTATATTATCTAGGAATCTGTCCATTTCTTCCGTATTTTCCATCTTCCTAGAATACAGATTCTTGAGGTAGATTATGATGATCATCTGGATTTCTGCAGGACCATTGTGGTTTCACCGTTTCATCCTAATTCCATGGATTTGAGTCTTTTGTTTGTGTGGTAAGGCTGGCTAAGGATTTATCAGTTTTATTTAATATTTCAAGAATCAACTTCAATTCATTGTTTCTTTGTATTGTTTTCTTAGTTTCCATTGCATTAATATCTGCTATGAACTATATAATTTGGTTCTTCATATGAGCTCCTTGACTTGTTCTTCGTTTTCTAGAAATTTTAGATTCTATATTAGTTTATTTGAACTTGCTCTGTTTTTCTGATATGGAATTCACTGCTAAAAATTTCCCTCATAGGACTGGTTTTGTTGCATCCCATGAAGTTCTGATGCATTGTATTGGCATTATTGTTTAATTGTAGAAACTGTCTAATTTCTTTTTTAATTTCATCTGTGACCTATTGGTTGTTCAAGAGGGCAGTATTTAATTTCAATGTGTTTATGGAAGTTTTTTGATTTCTTTTGCCATTGAGTTCCAGTTTCATTGCACTATGGTCTGTTAACATGGATGTAATAATTTTAGTTTCTTTGCATATAGTTAAACAATTCTGTGGGCTAGAACATGGTCCATTTGGGAGAATATGCCATGTACTGCTGAGAAAAATGTGTATTCTAATGTTGTGGAATACTCAGACATCTACTAAATCCATTTGTTCACCGGTTTGACTCAGTACTTATATTTATCTGTTAATTTTTTTGTCTAGTTGATCTATTTGTGACAGTGGGGTACTGAGGTCTACCATATAATCGTGTTAGTCTGTTTGATTTTTCATGACAATTTGTGTTTCTTGTATATATTTCTTGTATATAGTACAGTAGTATTTGGGGCATATATATTTATGATTGTTATCTCTTCCTTTTGGATTGTTCCCTTTACAAGTACGTGGTGACCTTCTTTGTCTCTTTTGATTGGTCTTGGCTTGTAGTTCATATTGTTTGCAAATAGAATAGCTACCTCTGCTTTTTTCTGAGTTCCTGTCAAATGGAGTATTGTTTTGAATGCTTTGACTTTCAGACTACAAATTTCTTTTTGAGTTAAATGTTGTGTTTCTTGTGTGCAGCACATTGTTGGATCTTGCTTTTTGATTCATTCTGCCAGTCTGTTTCTTTTGATTGGTTAATTAGACCATTTACATAACTGAGATGGATTAGCTTATCTTTTGTCGTATTATTTTCTGGATTTTGGTTTCTTAATTTTTCCCTCTGTTTCTTTCCTTGCTTGCTCTGCCTGATGGATTATTTTTATTGGTGTTCTTGCAATTGTGATCTCTGTTATCTTTGTTTAAAAAATCCTTTACAACATTTTGGAGAGCTGTTTTTTGGGTCATGAATCTGTTTTAATTTTTTTTTATTTGAAATAATTCACTGTAATCTCTCCTTGACTTACACATTTGTGTTGAGAAGTCTCCTGTGATTCTGATGAGGTTTTCTTTAAAAACGATTTTTTTTTCTTGAACAGCTTTTAATACTCTTCTTGTATGCTGACTTTCTGAAATTTTGATGATTACATGCCTTTATGTAGATTTGTTTTGGTCACAGCAGTTGAAGTTTTATGTGCCCCACTTATCTGAATGTCAGATTCTTTTTCCATGTTTAGGATGTCTTCTGCCTTTATTTCTATCAACAGGTTTTTTTATGCCATTTGCACTGCCTCCTGCTTTTTCACTGACTCCAGAAAGTCTTATGTTGATCTTTGCCTCATCTACATCTATTGGATTTTCATGATCCTTTGCTGTGTTTAAGAAATCTTTCTTTTCCTGACTGTGAACCACAACCCTGTATTCTAGACCTGATATTCTGTTCTCACCTTGGTTCTTCCAGCTGCACGCCCTTTCAGTGAAATTTTTAACCTCTTGGATAGATGTGTGGATCTGTCTCTTGGATTCCATATCTTTCCTGTGTTGGGTGTTCCTGGCTTTTATAATTTTCCAAAGCTGCTCTATTTTTTTTAAATCTATATCTGCTCTAGATTCACAGAACAAGTCTTTCATTTTGATGTCTTTTTTCACCTGAGAGATTTTTTTCTGATTTGATTTTCTCTGGCCTCATTCACCTGTTTTTCATTGTTTGGTCTTTTGTTTGTTTGATTGTTTGTTTTCTTTTCTTCTGCTGCTGTGATTTCAGAAAGTTCAGGTAGGTGAATTCAGATTTCCACTATCTCATTATCCCCTGGTTTTAACAGGCTGGAGGTCTGGGGTTGCATTTGGCTTCTGTGTCTTAATGTTTCTATTTTTACAGAAAGCTTAATTTGTTTTCAGTGTTGATACTTCTGGACAGCTTATGACAGGTAGTGTGATCACTAGTATCAAGGACATCCCTAGGAAATGTCTGTTCCTCAGAGATGTCTTCTAGATAATGCTGCTCTTGGCCTTGGTGTCTGTTGCAAGATCCTACTTTCCCAGTTTTTAGGGACAGGAATTTGTTATTTCACTCAGCACCCAGTCCTTTGGTACTGAACTCTGATGATGATTATGATCCCAAACAATCAGTGTGTTCATGCAAGGGAGAACAACTGATTACAACAGGTATTATACCCAGGCAAAAGTAACAATAACAATATCACTAAATATAGCCTGGCAGCTAACGAAGTATGGTAATTATTAATTTGACACTTTTAATGATAGGAGCAAGATCTGCAGTTACATAATGAAATGTAACATCAATCAGGGACTTCCACGGTGAATGCTTCCTTTAGTAGAGTGATTTTGCCCTGTGTGTGTGGGTAGATTTAAGAGTGACATGGGGAAAGAGAGAGATAATGAAGAGAAATACAGTAAAAGCAAGGTGAAGGACAGAGGATGATCACTCAAGCTTTGTGAAATGGAAGAAAAGGATAGAGAAAGAATGAAAGAGAAAGCACAAGAATATTGAGGCAAACCAGAAAAACTAGCAACAGCATATACTCACATGCAAATTTCAAAAAATCAAGTTTTAAAAAAATCATTAAAAATCTTGCTGCTGTGCTCTTTGCTCTTAATTCACAACAAATCTGACTGAAAGCTCCCAACATAGCCATGCCACAGCTTTAATATTTATGGCTTGGAAATTTCTTCTGCTAGATTAGTTAGTCCATTGCCTTTCATCTTAGTGTCAGGCAAAGTCTGGACATGAGCAAAATACAGACAAACATTTTGCCAAGCCGTAACACACATCATCTGGAGTCCAGCACCGGTGCAGTCCTTCACAGCAGAAGCCTCCTGAGCTGGGACTTACTGGCAGGATTTCTGTTAGCCTTCTGGTCTTTCGAGCTCTGATGAGAATCTCCATACAGCACAGCCTTAGGCATTCCAGCACTACTTTTTTAGGCAACATCTCTGAACATTTCCAAACTTCTCCCATAAGCCATTCGCAAAGGCTCTTGAACCAGATACAGGTACACTCACAGCAAGGCACTACTCTTAGTACCAAATTCTGCTTTGCTGAGATAAAATACCCAACACCCAAAACTAGAGGAGGAGGAAAGGTTTATTTAGCTCATAGTTCATGGAGGTTTCAGATCATAATCAGCTGGCTCCAAGGCAAGGTGGCACAGCACAGAACAGCAGAAGCAGCAAGATCACAGAGGAAAAGAGGAAGCTCTTTTCCTCCATATACCGTAAGCAGGCTGTCACTCCACTGGGTGGGTGTAGCACTGACAGCATCTCTTGCCCTCAGGCACAGGCTCAGGATGTTTACAAAGTGAAGGTCTTGGCCCACTCCTAAGACACTCCATTAGCTTCTAAACTTTTCAGGTTGACACAGTGTATCAACCACTACAAATGTGATTATTATACAGTCTTGTACACATTTTATGATTATGTTTTCTGTTGTTTTCAGCTACTGATGCAGACGTGAAGAATGAAAGCCTTTCAACTGTGCAGCAGCTTGGTGTGAGGATGGCTGTCAGGTACGTGCAGGAAGGTATCTCTCAGGCCTACCAAAGATTCTACCTGGCATGAACTTAATAATATTTATCAGCCAACTGTTCTGTAAACTTTAAATGCAGGGTTTATCATTCAGAAAACAACAGCATCATCTTTGGGGATGTCAGCACATGGTTACCTTACTCGGCCCTGCAAGTCAGTTTCGGCTCAGTACTATCCAGAGGCCCCAGGGCACGGTGAAGTCTGCTCCTGTCCTCTCTCCAGACAGCAGTGTGGACCTCAGTGTGCTGGTAGCACAGTCCTACCATTTTCTTAAGTTTGATGGGTCCTAATTGTTACATGATGGCAATGGGTACAAAAGTACTATAGGATTAGATTCAGATGTGCCAAGATGATTGTCACTGCTCAAATTGCAGCTTTGAAAGAAATGGGCATTGTAGATCTGGATGGGGCGTTGAGGAGTAAGTGCCTGAAGCCCCCCCCCTCTCTCGCCTTCTTGGTGGGGGGGGGGGACTTGGCACCCTGCTGTGATTACAGAGTCAGTTTATGTATCAGGATTAAAGGGGCGCAGGTGATGCTGTTAGAGAGCTGAGTGTTTCATGAATTCACAGCTTGATGAAATGGCAGCATGAATTCTAGCTGTCCACCGATCACGTAGTGTGTGTGCCTTCCTTCATCCTGTTCTGTGGCTCCACCCAAACGTACTATCCTGCTGCATTTCCATCTCAGAGTGGTAGATAACACAGGAGGCAGTCATGGATGTTTAACTCAGGGTAATACCTTCTTTGCGGGAAGCAGGCGGAAATGACTGTGATGCAGTTTGGGGGTAGCGTGGAGTGTGTTTGAGCTGGCACCCATGTAGAATCATGGAGGGCAGCACAGCAGCCCTGGCCGACAGGCTCTGCTCCAGCCCCTGGACACCCCAGGTGGTGCCACCACAGAATGGACTTCACTGAAGGGGGCCACAGCTCAGTGAGATTTCAAGCAAAACAGACAGACTGTGTGACCGTGGAGCTGGGGATTGGACCCGGAGCCTTTGCTCTGAGCTACAGCCTCAGCCCCTCATATTTTTTTGTTTTGAGACAAGGTTTGCTGAGTTGCTAAGTGCCCAGGCAGGGCTCCATACTGCAGTCCTCCTGCCTCAGCCTTCCAGAGTGCTGGAATTACAGCTGTGTACCATCACACACTGCTATAAAAGTACTGTCTTACTTGGACTAGCATATAACTACTTCCAGTGTGTCTTTAGAGCATTTTATTTTCTCTGTCTCCTGTAAGGTTATTAGTATCACCTAGGTCCCCCTGCTAATCCAGATATGCCACAGCTGCCGGGAACAGGTGCTGAGGGGTCATCTTTCCTGAGTGCACTGTTGCATGTAGGAGTTCCAACATGGAAACCTTGGCGTATCCAGAGGAATAGGCATTGATGGACTTGTAAAATGCGATTGTGTAGTGCAGAGCGTGATTCCACTTAATGCTTTTTAATGGGCTTTTAACGCAGGTACGGCAGGCTTCTCAGCTTGCTGAAGGATGGTGCCGAAACCGATCTTGCCTTGGTATTGAAGCACTGCGACAGATTTCTAAAGCTGCAGCAAGCACCTGTGAAATCTTCTCTTTGTATCCTTTTTGAATAGACTCACAATAGTTGGATATCTTCTTACATTTTTCATATTTCTTTGATAGGATACCTGAACACCTAGTAAAATAAAACTTTAGGCTACACTAGTGATTTGTTATGATCTATCCAGATGGTACTTTATTCTGTAGTTTAAACTAAATTTTCTTAAATTGAGTCATAATCATTAGATTTAGTCATATTCATTGACTCTTTAAGTAATTAAAGTACTGACTGTCAGACCTTCCAAAGGACGTTTTAAAAACTCGTTTCGTAGAGCCAGAACGAGGATACTGCCGCTTCCCCCCACCCCCAGCCGGCCCTCACGTTACTTCTTTGAGCTGTTCCGAAACAGTTTGCTTCCAGACAAGGCCGTGTGGGCCCACGCGCACTGCCTTGGTGACCAAGGGGCTTAGGTCCCAGCCCAGAACGGCGGCGCTGGCCTCCGAGGGCGCTGGGTGTCTTCCCACCGCTGCGGCCCTGGCCTCCCCTGGGTGTGTCGCACACAGAACGTTTAAGTATAACTGTGCATGCGCTGTATCTTTCTAACACTTAAGGATCCTGAGTTTATCGCCCTGCGAGCAGCAGTGCCACTGGCTTCCCCTGGGCAGGGACCCTGGCCCTGCGGGGCCCAGCTCCTCCCCCAACCCCAGGTCCCTCTGCACGGTTCCTTGACGGCTCCAGTCTGCCTGCAAGGGGCCTCCGCGGGCCACGATGGGTTCGACTGGTTCGCGTCCTCGCTGTTCCTGCTGCTGGGCGGGGACCCCGAGAGGACGCTGCGTTGCCTGCTGCGCTTCTCCAGGCTGCTGGCCTCCGCCTTCCTGTGGCCTTCGCGCCTGCGCTGCTCGGTGAGTCTGCTCGCTGCACGCTGCAGACTGGGCCGCCTGACCTGAACAGGGGTCTCCAGGAATTTATGCTTATTTGTCTTCAGCACAGTTTTGACAGAGTCTTCCTGAGGATACTGATGTAACATTTTCTTGAATGTTTGGTATTCTGTCTAATAGTGACTGGGTAAAAGGTAATGATACTTGAAGCATTTTTGTGAAATCGCAGCATGATGATAACACGGAAGTTTAACTTTAGATACTATTTAATCATTATACATTTATTTATGAAGTTGTGTTCGTTAAATGCCAGATGTGAGAAAATTATTGAATGGATTTTTTGTTATTTCGGTAGATCTTGTTCATGGTAACATCACTGTAAGAAAACCATTTATCAAGTAGAAATTGTAGTCACATTGGATAGAGAAAAAGGACTCATTTTTTTTTTAGACATTTTGAAAATGGTGAATTTTATTGAGGTCCTATAAATATGTTTTGATACAGTAAGTTAGTCTTACGAGATCTCAGCAATCACATTAGCAAAGAGCATATTCTTAATTACTTCTTGATGCTTCTCCTTATTTTTCTCACACATTGCACTGGGCTGAGGTCTGCAGTTGGGAGAAGCTGCCTGCTACCTCCACCGCTCTGAACCCTCCGAGCCCTTCCGGTGACCGGGTCCATGCCAGCAGGGGGTCCATACCGAGACAGGTGCGGGCGGGTGGGGAAAGCTGTGAGAAGGGTCTCACATACGTGTGCATTTGCATATGTACGTATGCATGTATATGTTTGTGTATGATAGTAAAGACAAACCAAGGCACCAAGGATTAAATGAAGTGTTGTGGTTTTATGATTTGAAACATCCTTGAGCAAGTGCTGAACAGCTTTCCAATTTTTGCTGTTCACCATAATGAGAAACTTTCCTCTCATGAACCCTATGACACAGATGCCATAAGAGGATTTGCAGACTTTCATCAAAGGAACTGTTTCCAAACTACTGTAAACTAGAATCTGAGAAAGGCTGTATCCATAAGGTAGAAAGAGTTTTTAAGGTTACACTTCTGCTCTTCGGCCCTTTCTGCTCCATCTGTTCCATCGTCTCCAGCCCGGGGCAGGTTCTGCACAGGCGGCAACTGCAGAGCTACAGCTGCTGGGATGCTGGGCTGTGGCCCGTCCAGAGCCTGTGTGTCCCTCGGCTCAGCCCGCAGGCTGCAGGAGCCTCCGTCTGTCCCTCTGGTCCTGTTTGCCCAGCTGCACTGCCATGCCCTATTGTATCTTTGATCAGAGTGTGCATCAACTCCCGGTAAATACTTAATTATATTATATATTATCCATAAATTAAATGTACGCTCTAGGTCCCAAACTGTAGCCCATGGTAATAAATATATTTTAAATATGTGAATTAATATTTAAATAGAAACATGTAAGGGACTTTTTAGTTCTTTAAAATCTGAAAAAATAAGTAAAAACTGTTTGATCCCCCCTCTTTTTATTTTTTCTGGTACTGGGAATGGAACCCATGACCTCACACTTGCCCGGGATCCTCTGTATTCTTAAGAATATGTTAAATTACATAATAAAAATTTAAAAGTAAGCATGAGAAACAAGATGCAATGAAACTTAATTGCTAGTGAAAACGATAAGAAGTTCTCAGAATTTTACAAAGTATGATCATACTACTCGTGAGATAAAGTTAATATGAAAATTTACCTTTTGAGGCCAAGCATAGTGGTGCATGCCTATATTCTCAACACTCCAGTAGCTGGGGCAGGAGGATCATCTCGAGTTCAAGGCCAGCTGGGTTACATAGTGAACTCAGGGCCAGCCTGAACTACACAGCAAGACTCTGTCTCAATAAATAAATAAATAAATAAATAAATAAATAAAATTATCCCTTGAAGTCATTTAGGACCATCTGTGTAACTCTTTGATTAATTGAGTAAAGTAAATTGTTTTTAATTATTATTTTTTTAAATTGTAAAAAAATCTTTTAAAATGATAATCTGTTTGTGGAATTCCAATGAGAATCAGTTTGGCCAATTACTAACACTAAAGCTGTTGAGAAAATGTTACTTAAGAAAAATTTAAAGGCTTTCCATGTAGGAATACCTCATTTCACATACTAATTATAGCAAAAGTAACAATCATACCTGCCTTCTCTTTTAGTACAACATACAGAAAGGGCAAACAAGTCAACTGAAGTAAAACCCACAGAATTTTCTATGCATATACAATCAAACCTGCACTGATGTGAAATCGGGCCAAAGTGAGACGTTAGCCTGTGATCTGGAACTGCTGGTCCAGCAGGGCAGGCTGTGGGGTGCAGGGACGGTCAGTACCGCTGAGGCCAGGCTCACTCCTTGGGGTGATAACCTGGCTCAGAAGGATGCAAGTGACGTTTGGTGGGGTTCAGTTGCAGTGACCCACGTGTCACAGCACTCTGTCGCCCTGGGCAGTGAACCTCGTGGAAACGAGGGCTAATGTCTGGGATTTCTCTTTCGTATGACTTTATTTATGTCTTATTCATACTTGAAGATTCTATTTTCCTGCTTTATTCCTGAAAGGAAAAGATTGCCGTTTTCTCGAGTCACAGAACTAAAGTTCTGAGAAGTCTTCGGTCTCCTCTGGGTCGCTCTCCAGGAGGGACAGGCCCGCCTGCCTGCTGATGTCACCTGCCCCACACCCTGCCAAGGACTCTGGAATGAGCCCTCGCTGGCCAGTCTGTTGGGGCTTCCAGTCTAGGGCGGGATCTTTCCATTTGCCTTCCACAGCCACGCAAAGCCAGGATTTTCTTTGTGTCATCAATAAAATGCCTCCTCCTAACTCCCAGTAGTGGAAAAGCAAACGAAGACTGCTGCCTTTTGTTTTGAACCCTACAGTTGTTATAAAATCTTTGTTTCGTATTATGTCACTCTCTGATATCTCCTAATGACTTAGGAGAAGTCTGTTTGACCACTGTTTTTGCAGCTTTCCTGGCATAATTTACACAGTAGTTTGTGTTACGTACAGGATAATTCAGTGCTATTACCCTGCATGTGCAGTCCTTTGGCCCTGTATTCTGGAAATCAGAGTTTCTGTTCTTTCAGGGTGTTGTCACCTACTGGAAACCTAAATGTGCAGTGAACAGTGTGCAGAAGACCCTTTGTTGTGTTTATGTGAATCAGAGCTGCCACTACTGATCAGCTTTTATGAAAACTTTGCACAAGTTAGGCCATGTGATGGTAACTGATGGACCCACTAATAAATTTACATTATCGATGACTCCTTCATCCCAGGAAGCAGTCAGTGGAGTCTGTACCAAGTGTAGCACTCTGTGTAAAGTTTGATTTTAGGAGCTGTGTCGGCTACCAAGTTGCACGCTATAATTTCAGTTCACAAAGATGGAAGGACTCTTGCCTTGTCTTTGGAATCCTTTGCACAGTAGTGCCTTGTTTTCTTTGAGAATAGAATTGATTTCTGTTGTCTTCTATTTCTTAATGGACTTACTTTGAAGGTATTTCCAGTAACATAGAAGAAAATCTACAATAAGAATCATTTCATGTGCATGTAGTTCTTATGCGACTATTATTCATGTATTTGGAAAAATGCTACCTAAGTTTATATTGAAAATTTAAATATATATTGACTTTCGCTAGGTTTATTAGATTTAGTTATTCTACAAATTGTGAAACAAATGTCTTCCATGGCATGAATCAGGTGATAGTAATTCTCAGTCCATCATTTTGTCCTGGATATCTGTATAAGGTTGATTTTAAGATCACTTCATGTGCAGTCTGTTTGCTAGTTTATAGAATTGACATTTTCCATGTGTCTATCTCCAATTGAACCTGTTATAAAAAATACAGTATTTTATATATAATTGTAGTTACATAAATGCATCAAAGGGTCTTCTGAATCATCACATGGTAAGTTGTTTTAGGGTTTTGTTTAGTAACGACCTCCTGAAAGATTCTCTTGTTCAAAAGATAGGATTAAGGGCTTCACATGCAGGATATACAAAATGTATATATTCCTACAAATACGTATTTCTGCACTGTGAAGTAATAAATGATTTATAATGAAGAATGACAAGACAGGAAATCTACTGACAAGTCAACTTGGTGATTTCAGATTATTGTAACTTCAACCTAAGTGCACCTTAGCTATAAAGTTAGGAAGAAATCTTCCATTTTTTATCTCATAGGAAACTTATGTTTGATTTGTTTAATTTAAAATTGTTAACTTTTTAAAAATGAAAAGTAGTCTAGCTAGGCTTGGTGTCTTGGATAGTTAAAATTGTTAACTTTTTAAAAATGAAAAGTAGTCTAGCTAGTCTTGGTGTCTGCGTTTATGGAGGTGTGTCCCTGCCACCGCATTTCACAGTCTGACCTTTAATTTCCGTATGCATAATAACTGCAGTAATGTGATGCTACCACGTAAATTTTGAAGCAGCAATTCGCAACAAAAGCAAAAGGCTCAGCTAAGTGTGAGTCGGGTCGCGTTGGGTTATTCTCGACCTTCTCTCCTTGCAGAGGTACCTGCCTGTGGATACAGTGGAATCAGGCCTGTCCCCCGTGTATTTCTGCAGCGCTCACTGCACTGAAATGCTACTGAAGACCGAGGTGCCGCTGGTGTTCTCAGCCTTCCACATGTCTGGGTTTGCAGCGTCGCAGGTAATCCCTGGGGAGGAGCACCTCCTCAGGTCCCACGTTTGGGTCTTTCAGGAGAATGGGCCTCTCATCTTGACCTTGACAAAAGTGTACACCTCAGTCTCTAATGGATCCTTGGCTGCTTGCTTTAATGAGATTTGTGTTGTTGTCGATCCCTGGCTTCCCACACTGTGACTGTTGTTGATCCCTGTCTTCCAAGACTGTGAGTTTCTTTTTACCTCTTAGGACGGAGACTTTCTGAGAGCCTGGTGAGATTCCATGGCTTTTCAGTGGGGACAGTGCTTCCTCAACAGTGACCACAGCGAAATGCAGGCTAGCGCAGAGTTCCCTGAGGTAGCCGGACGGGAGCTCCCCCAGTGCAGGAGAGGCTGTGTCCTAGCATGCTGGAAAGCGCGTAGGACCCTGCCCTTGCTTCTGCCCTGGGTCTGAGCAGCTTCCATGCCTTCCCGGCTGCTGTGGGCAGAGATGTGACTGTCTCTGCATTGTGTTGTCATCAGACTGCACTAACTTTATTGTGCCTAAAACTGTCTCCTCCTTTGAATTGAGTTATAGCTCTTTGATCCCTTCCCCCCGCATTGGAACTTGTGGTCAGAGTTCCTAAAGGTAAAAATACTTAATCAAAAAATAGGAACATTTTTCAGACCCTTGACTATATACCAAATTGATTGATATTACTCTCTTGATATAAATGAAGCAAGCACTAGTTATTAGGTCTGGGGCATTTGACTTTTGAAAAACTAATCACTAATTTACTAGTTGAAATTTTTCTCTTTTGAATTTTCTGTTTCTTTGAGCATTAGCCCATTCAATTATGTGTTCATAGTTTTGTTAACGAGTCAGATCTTCTGGTTAACTGCCCACATTAGTGTGTTCCTTAATCATGTTTATATGTTCTCTAAAAGTGGAACTCACTGTGCAAACCTCTCCCACTTGTGAATTGTACGTATTTTCTTCATAGTAGCCTTGAATTATTTTTTATTACTACATGCTAGTAATACAGAATGGGAAGGTTCATTTTGGGTAATTGGCGCATGAATTTCACACACCTTGATATTTTCCATCCCATTATCCCCCTCCTGTTCCCATCCTCCCTCTCAAAAGCTGCCTTCTAGTTTCCTGCCCCCCCACTTTCCTTCCTTCCTGGCCATTTGTACTTCTTCCGAGAAGTGTTTGTTTAATTCCTTTCTCCATTTATTCTTTTGGTGTTTAGGACTTTGTTTTCCTTACAAATTCCAGATCTTAATATTCTACTGGAAGAGTAGCTGGTGAAGACAGCCTCCTGTTCTGTGGGCCGCCCCTCCGCCCTGCTGGTTGTTTACTTCCTGCGCAGCTTTTAGTGTGATGTGGTCTCGGTGTTGATTCTCTGTACTCTGTGTGCTGAGAGTCCCTCTCATCAAGTTGTTATCTGGGCCTCTGGCCACAGCAGTTTCTCGGTGCTGTCCTTTAACAGTTTCTCATTTTCAGGTCTTGTACCTCAGTCTTTTATTTGTTTCGGATTGATTGTACCGAGTGAAAGACAAGGGTGTAGTTTCAGTCTTTTATGAGTGGAGATCAATTTTTCTCATCACCACTTGTTAAGAGGTTGTCATGTCTCCAGTGTGTATTGTTATGGCTGCTCTGTCCACAATCAGATGGCTGTAGTCAGGTGGGTTTGTTTCTGTGTCCTCTGTTGTGTTCCATTGATCCATGTGTCTCTTATTGTGCTGGTACCATACCATGCTCTTTTTGTTGCTATGGCTTTGAAGTATGATTTGAAATCAGGTATTATAATGCCTCCAGCCTTGCTCCCACCTCCTGAGATCACTGTAGCTATTCTGAGTCTTGATGTTTCCATGTGAATTTTAGGATTGATTTTTCTGGATCTGTGAAGAATGTTGTTGGCATTTGATGGGATGCCATGGATCAGTACCCCTTGGGTAACATGGCCATTCTGATGGTAGTAATTCTGCCAGCTCACAAGCTTGGAAGATCTTTGTCTTCTGTGTCCACTCTGCTGTGCTCAGTGTGCTCACGTTTTCATTGCTTCCCATACTCTTGGGTAGGTCAATTCCTAGGTTTGCTTTGTTCTTTTTTTTTTTTTTTAAGCTACTGTGAATGGAATTTTTTCCTGATTTATTTCTCCGCCAATCATAATTCCTGCTGATTTTTGTGTTTTGATTTCTTCATGAAGCCTAAAAGTCTTCTGGTGTAGGTTTGTGGGCCTTGTGTGTGAAGAATTACGGCATCTGCACAGAAGGATTATGTGACTTCTTCCTTTCCTGCATGACCCTTTTCTTTCTTTTGCCCAACTGCTCTGGCCAAAGTTGCGACACCAGACTGAGGGGGGTGGTGTGCCTTGTGTGACTTCTGATTTTAGAGATGTGTTCAGATTTTCACCCTTCAGTAGAATGTCTACAGGCTTGTCACAAATGGCTTTGACCAGCTTAGCGTGAGATTCTTCTGTACCTATTTGCATCAGTATTTCTGTCATGAAATGATGTTGGATTTTGTCAAAGGTTTTTTGTGCTTTTATTGAGGTGATCATTGATTTTTTTTTTTTTACCTTGAGTCCGTTTAGGTAATATATTAACATTTATGAGTTCATAATATATCTAATGTGAAAATAGATTACTAAAGACTATGGAAATAGTCTTGGAATATCCCAGGTTCCACTGTATCAATTTAGTGATTAAAAAACATTCTATTGATTTGATATATTTTATTAAAGTATTTTATCAGTTTGAAACTGCATTACAAATAGATTTACTCAATAAATGTATTTTATTACATTTCTAAGCAGCAGTGTTATTCTTTTTCTTAAACTAATGTATAAATGCTCTTATGATGGCTCCCTGTTGAGCTAATCATTTGGCCTTCAGAAGTGCGTATCATTGCTTTGTTTATATTATTTTTCATTTTATTGCTAATTATAAAATGTGAAAACAGGTTTAAGTAACTAAATAGGTATATGTGATTAGGTAATTATTTGGGTATGAATTTTGTGTTTCAAAGCTTATTCATTTTGATCTAATTAGGAGCAAAGCTTTTTGAAGTTGTGTATTTTTAGATACTCGGGGATTAGTTGATTAGCGAAGGATTTGTGGGAAGGTTGCTACATGAAATATACAGATCTCCTGAGTAAAAATAATAAGCTCAACCAGAGTAAAAAACATTAAACATGCTCAGAAATGCGTGTTTGTTGATTAGAATTTCATTTAAGAGTAACTGACATTAGAAAGAAAGTAGAAGTCTGAATATATTTTCTCTTTAAATGAGTAACAAAAAATTGTGTTCTGATTAACTCTTTGAATAGTTTTATTTTTCCTGAAAAACTTCTTTAGTATGTTTTGTTCACTTTCATGGCTTATCTTTAATGATTGGTACATTGTGGACTGAGCCCCCAACTTTCCTTGAGAAAGATGTCAGAGTCCTATCTCTAACCCCCATAGCCCAGCATGTGACCTTAGAGGCCTCTTGTACTTCGTGGGTCCCTGTCCTTGTGTCAGGTTATTGCACTGACACTGGACCATCCCGTAGATTTCCAGTAAGAATCCTGCTCAACTTTCCTCCTTTGCTGGCTCCACCCTGTCACTGAAGCTGATGGCGGGACACTTTCATATTTTGTGATGGCCCTTTATGAAAATGTAAACCTACATGTAAATGCAAACCAGTGTTCCCTAGATGCACAATAAGGATACTGTCTTGCATTGTTGTGACAACTCTGTAGTTTGAAAAATATTTCCCAGCTGAACTTCATCTAAACCTTTAGCCTTCCTCATGTGGCTGATGGACAAACTCAGGAGCAGAGAAGTGAATCAGCTTGGGAAGGTCACTCAGGTAGTGAGGACTTCACTTAAAACACAGGGACTCTGAGGTTAGTTTTCCTCGTAGCTAAATCTGTGATGAGAGCAAGTAAGGTGAGGCAAGAAGAGTTGTTAAAGGTAGTGCCTTTAAACCGTGAGGATTGGTCATTCAGTAGCCTTGTCCAGCCTGGCTTACCTGGATATCTAAGTAACTTTTCAGCCAAACTCTTTGGATGTTTCTAAGGTCACATGCTGGGCTATGGGGGTTAGAGATAGGACTCTGACATCTTTCTCAAGGAAAGTTGGGGGCTCAGTCCATAATGTACCAAACTGTTCCCATTAATCTCTTCATCATTTTTTCAAGAACTTTTCCATTTTCCATAATGGGGGTGTGTTGCTTTTATGATCTGAACAAATGTTATTCAGAAAACAAGCTAAACGAAAGGGCAAAAACAAAACTGAAAAACGACCCTTTTGTAAAAATTTCATTTTTGCTCTTGGCTTTTATGTTATATAATTCTGTTTGGTTTAGATTGTTTTCTGTTTCAGCAAGAGTCTATTTGCATTGATGTAACATTTAGCAGTCTTCCATCTGCATAATTACACATCTGTGATTATAGGTAGGAGGGGAAAATTCGCATCTCTGAATTAAAATAGTCTCTTACCCTTTGCTGTCTGTAGACAGCACCTGGTGTTCTGGGTAAGAGGCAAGCAGCGTGGAGAAGGAGGGCACTGGGCAGCAGCAACCAAACACTGTGGGCTCTCGCCCATGGACAGCCAGGCGAGGCCCACTCGTTAGGCAGCTATGCGATGTCCCTCTTAATTACATGCAAGGCTTTCCTTGGCTCTGTGTTACTGGTTGCTGCTTTGTGATGGTCAGATGTGGTTTAACAAGCTTTTTAATGAACTGTTTTTTGAAGATTTGCTTGCAGTGGATCACTCAGTGCTTCTGGAATTACATGGATTGGATAGAAATATGCCATTACATTGCTACTTGCATTTTCCTTGGTCCTGATTATCAAGTGTACATCTGTGTGGCCATATTCAAGCATCTGCAACAGGAGATTCTGCAACATACTCAAGCCCAGGACCTGCAGGTGTTCCTGAAGGTATGTTTATGTCAACACAGGTTTGGTAGCCAGTTCAGGGTGTTCAGTGCCTGGTGCTTTTCCAGACATGCATCCAGTCTCCAAAACAACTCTGAGAGGCAGTGTTATTAATATCTCCACTGTAGACATAAACAAAGTGAGAATGGAGTTAAATAAGTTACTCGTGGTGCATGACAAGAGCAGACCAGGCTGTGTGGCTAAGTAGCCCAAACCCCAGACTTTGCTCTGAACTAGCCTGCTCTGCCAAAACACACGCTGCTTTCGGATCGCTGTGTCCGACATGGCCAGTAAGAGCGCTGGCCAGAGGTTTCATACTTTCAAACAAACATCTAATGTGCTCTGCCTTCATCATCTTCATAGCTTTTCCTTAAATTATTTTTATGAGAGTTTTTGTGAAAGGTGATTCTACTGTAGCCTTCTTTTAAGAGTGCCATGTTAGTATTTTGAAACAACATACAAGTCGTACTTTACTTTCTTAATTATAGTACCGCGAGCCTTGACACCCGGTGAGCAGGGAGCATGTGGCAGTAAATGCACCTTGAAGGGCAGTTCTCGTGGAAACCCAAGACTCTTTGGACTTGAAATTCTACTTTGAGTGGAGATAGTTCCCCCATCTGCTCCCCACCTGCTCCCTGCCACCCCCAGGCATGCAGGCTGAGTTCTCACCCAGACCAGCATCGTCCCCTTCTAGACTTTCTCTAGGCCAAGACAGTTTCTCTGCGAACAGATTTTGTTCCCTTCATATTCCACACTAGCCAGAGTTGTTTACCATTCATTGTTTTCTTCTTTAAATAAGTGCTAGTGGACATTTAAGATTTTCAGACTCTCTGTCTGTTGAGCAACCCCTAGGTCTTCAACTTCCCTGGAATTGTAGAAATCTCCTAATGAAAATGTGTGCCCACACAGTGGTTCCCAGGGTGGAGGAAAACACAGGTAGGAGAAAAACCCGAAAAAAAATTTGCAAGAGGTGATTTGTAGAACAAGGAGGCACATACAAACGGGAGAGCGGGATGCAGGTTTATTTCCAGGGATGGATGGTGAGTGCTGTACGCTTGTGTCCCTCTGCCCCAGTGTAATGCTGCTGTCCCAGAGCTGCAGTGACCGGGTCCATCTGCAAGGCGTGGTCCTGGAGATGTGGCACAGTGAAGCACTGGAGGACGGTGGGGCCAGGGAGCACAAAGCAAGGCGGAGTGCTGTGGTGTTGGGGAGGGCCAAGTGGCAATGAGAGTTTTATCTTAATTTTAAAAATTTAAACGTTCACCCCATTTTTGATCAATCTTCAGACTTAATTTACAGATTTCTACAGTCTTGAATGGTGCCTAGTACCTTCCTCAAGGCAGCAACAGACAGGTTTTTAAAATCCCGCTGTAGCTGCAGGGAGTAAGCCGGGGCACTTAGGTTTTATACTTTCTGCCCAGACTTCCTGGAAGGGAGGGAGCAAGTCAGCGGTTCTGCACCCAGCTGTGTGTGTAAATATCACAGCTGTCAGAATAATCGTGCACAGATGACGTAACCGAGGTATTCCTTGGGTTTATATATTTAATCATGATTGCTTCTAAGACAGGAGGAGATAAGCAGAACAGAGGACTTTTTATGTATTGGTGGCCTTTAAACTTTTTATAAAATTTTTTTTAATAAAGGAAGCTACTTTTTAAAAGACTTGCTTGATCATCATATAACAATATCATAAGCATTTGACTTACAAATGTTCAAATAACCCAGCCCAATCCAACCCAAGTGAATTAGTTTGAAAAATATGAAAGCCCACGTGTTCAGGGTATCAGCTGCTCCTGAGGCCATGCAGCTAATCAGACATTTCCAGAAGGTGGAGACCGAAGCTCTTTTCCTGATTTAGGATCACACACTGAAAGAAAGTTCTGTCACAAAGGCTTCGCTTCACAGTCCCTGAAATACGTGGGCCCATTCTATTCACAGGCTGAGGACTAAGTTGGGTGATGGTGAGCTGAGGCCCTGGCCTACCATGCTGATGACCAGAAGGGTGTCTTTAAGTTCCTTATCAGGAATTAAGAGGAGGGTCTGGACTTTCAGGCATAGAAA
Source organism: Cavia porcellus (assembly GCF_034190915.1). Taxonomy (NCBI): domain Eukaryota; kingdom Metazoa; phylum Chordata; class Mammalia; order Rodentia; family Caviidae; genus Cavia; species Cavia porcellus. The sequence goes on from NW_026947507.1 coordinate 55,371,563, forward strand.
TAGAAACCCTTGTTTTCTTCCCCTCTGATTAAACCTCGGGAGGGTTAGGTGAGACGGATTCCACGGGTAGGAGTTGATGGCAGTGAGGAATTTCGTTTTTTGCACAATGTCTTTGTAGATCCAGCAAAGACCTTGGCTGCCTAATGGAACGGGCAGCCCTCGCTGTGCAGAGGGACACGTTAGCCCCATAGTCTGCAGGCAGAGTGGGGCCTGTTGGGAGCCAGGCAGGCTAGGTCCGGGAGGCTCCAACTTCCGTCTGTCCATCCATACATCTGTTTGTCTTTTGTCATGGAGGAGGTGCTGGGAATTTTAAAACATTTTGTATCTGTGACTGATGATGGATCAGAGAATCTGTGGACATCATAATTCTGTGGAGAAAACTTGGAAGAAAATCAATATTCTGACACTTGACGGCTAGTTCGAAAGCCTAAGCTTTCTCTTTTTTAATCTTTTAAGAAAAAAACTTTAGTAGTCTCCTCTGTAACACACACACACACACACACACACACACACACACACACACACAGGTCTGGCGACAGTTTAGTAGTAGCTCCCATTAGGAGACCTCTGAGTCCTAGCATCGCGCAGACTGGCTCTTTCCTGCCCTCTGTAACAGGCTAAAAGGCTGGCAGTGATCGTGGTTTTAGTTTAAATTTCAACCTGGGGACAAATGTCAGTTAAATGCCAGAGTAGGAAAAGATTGCCTTCCAGTGAAAATCAGGCTATGAAGGTTCAAAATACATAATTAAAATGTTTCAACTAAATCCCACATATTATGGCAAAATCAGTTCGTAATTATGAAAAATCAGATTAAATTCAACCCAATCAGTAAACTGTCAGGGGAGATTCTCTTGTTTTGTTATGATGTGGGGGCAGCTGCTGTTCGCAGAAGATATTGACGGGGTAAGAAATGGAGATCAGCCTGAGAGAAACTGATCAGGACCAAGCTTTCAGGAGGCAAAAGTATGCACGGTGTTCGAAACAACTCAGCGTTTGAGGAGGTAAAGCAGATGTGTCCTGTTGTGTGCTGGAGACAGGTTTTCTTCGCTGCCTTTGTATCCTTTCTCTGCTTGGCTTGCGTCTGGGTTCAGACCCTTGCCTTGGCACTCTCTGTGTGCTGAAGGCTGTGGAGGAATTAGGAGAGCCTTCCAGAACATCGTCCTGAACGAGCAGGTGCTTCAGGAAGAGCAGGCAGCCAGTTCTGCTCTTCCTCGTGCTTCCCTGTGAGGAAAATCTGTGAGAGAACACAGCAGAGTGGCTTTGGGAATCCACAGCTAGCTCAGTCTACCTTTTGTCCCTTGTTTGCCCAGCCTCAGGACTCAGTATCACTGACATGACTCTTAGCCTCACTCCTTGGCCAGTGGCATTCTCAGACCTGAATCTGATCGAGACCCGTTCTCTCATGGACCAGGTGAAATAATCATGGCTCATTGCTGGAGAGGCCAGGTGTCCTGCAGTGGGACTTCCATCACCAAGAGGAGCACGCTCTGTGCTGAATCTCCTAGTCCCACACCCACACTTGAGCTGCTCTGATCCAAAGAGTCAGGTTGGGTACTTACTGCTACTTTGCACTCTTTGTCAAATCCACTCAGTCAACTCACACCAGGAGTTAGAGCGTGGGACAAATCCCAAGTAGTTTGAAATCTTTAAAGAGTACATCAGAGTGTTACCCTTGGAGCTTTCCAGTACTGGAAATCCAACATTTCAAAGATACTAAGTCCCAGAGTTTCTAATGCCAAGCAGTTTATGAGTTGCACACCAGAAGAAACATCACTTACAGGAAGTCTGTTTCTACCCCTGCTGCTGAGGGAAGGTCCTGTTTTCACTGGTAGGGGTGAGTCAGAGCACTTCTCGCCAGGATGAAGGGCAGAGCTGTACTCCTAAGACCTTTCCATCTCCAGCATGTCTGGCATGAGATTTAAAGTTAATGCAAATCCTTTGCTAAGAAAACTTCATTAAATGTGCTAACTTCTGCACACTTGCAATAAGCCAACTCTATTCCACTCTAACCCAAAGAAACTTACTCTTTTTCCTCCTAATTCATAAGAAGCTATTAAAAAAAAACCTTGCAAAGCATTAATAACTAAACCTGTGGGAACAGGTGTCAGAATGTCCCTAAACTTAGTCCCAAAGCCAAGGATCCAGGCACCTAGTGTTTCTGCTCCCTGTGCAAAAGCCTTTTCTCCAGCTTGGATTCCAGGCTTACAGGACCTGCAGTCACTCAGAAGCCTTTCTGTTTGAAATTAGTTTCTGCAGTATTTTTTAAAACTTCAACATATGCAAAGAGCTTTTAAATGTCTAGGTATAACTTGCTTTCCAAATAGATATATTCAGGCAGTTTACAAGCAAAGTTAGTGAAGTCTCAATCCTCTGAGGGGTGAATACCTTGTTCTTAGGGAAGGGGTTGAAAGCTGGGCACTGCAGGCAGGCTTTCTAGGTGGGCCATGTTGCTTACCGTGTGACTACTGTGATCAGGGTAAGGTGCCATGGCTTCAGAGGCCACCAATTTAGCACACGTGTGCAATATTAATGCGGCACCCTGAGTACCTTGAAGCTCTCCGCCTGTCAGCCCTGGGCAAAGCGTTCACAGGGGCCACGGGTTTGCTCTTGGACTTTCTGTGCTGCTTGGCCGTGGCCCACTGTGTGATCACGAGACAAGATGTGTGCACCCACGCTGACTGTGAACACTACCAAAGGGCATGTGGTGACTGAACTGCAACGTTTCTGACATCAGTGATTTACTTATAGAAATCTCACAGCAGGAGGGAGATGGAGACTGCAGGTTAGGACTGGTGAAGGCCTCTTCTGCGGGTGGTAATGAGACAGAGGAAAAAGGCTCTGCAAGCACTGAGGGCACAAGCAGCCCCGGTGGGAAGACAGGAGCGCAGAGGTTACCATGAGGGTGCCCCTGGCGCCACACCCAGAAGTTCCCTGCCAGAGCAGGGCTGGGAAGGGGTGACTGAGCCTCCAGTCGCCTCCTGACCTGGAGGCTCAGTGTTCCAAGTTTACACACTCACTGACGTGTGCTGGCCTGGTGCACCCTGAGCAAGAAAGAGAACGCTCCTGAGAGTGTGTCCCTGAGCTGGAGAGCTGACTACAAGCCCCGTTCTCCCATGGTAGCCGAAGTCCAGTGGACTTAACCCAGTGCGCTCAATAGGGAAAGCAAGTAGGTGAGTGTTTGGGACTGATTTATAGACTCAGAGGAGAAGGGAAGCTGTGTGTCCCAGCCTACACAACCCCAGTGCACAGAGAGTGCGGGCTGGAACCGTGATCTGATCGTTAATGCTTTCTGGTGAGTCAAGAGTGGAAACTCAGAATTCAGGAATTAGAATTAGCAATCAGAAAGTGGGTCTGAGCCCAGCCTTGAAAAGAGTGACTTAGCAAGACCCAAGTGCAGCCTGAAAGTTTAAAGTAGGGCTCAGGGTGTAGCTCCTTGTGCAGAGCCTGGGTTCAGTCCTGAGGAACACACACGCACGTGCGCAGACACAGAAACACACAGGCACAGACACACACACACACACAGAGAAACCACAAGCATCGGCACTATGCCCATTTTAACCTCTTCTAAAAAAACTTTTTCTTGAACAAAAACCACACTGTTAATATAAAGCACGATACTGTTACCTTGTGTAGTTAACGCCTGACTGTGTGAAAAGCAAGGACGTTCCTGTTTACACACAGTCCGATACGTGTAGGCCCGTAAGTGAAATAATACAGGGAAGCAGTGTGTGAAGGAAGGGTCGGTTCTTACTGCATGACACGCTGGCTGTCCAGATGATAATCACATGGAAAGTCATCCACTAAAAGTGGGTGTAATGAAAGATACTCTACTCTGAAGACCAAAAGTAAAATTCACATTGAAATTTTATTCAGAGCTAAAATTGCTTACAAATTTTAAACAATAAACTATTTGATTTTAAAAACATTCCTTTCGAAATGTAGTTTTTCTCTTGTGCAATTAGACTTTAATATCTTTCTGAAAGAATTAAAAACATCATACCACAGTGACATATGCCCACCCATGTTTATAGCAGCACTGTGTGTAATAGCCAGATCTTGGGAACAGCTCAAATGCCCATCAACTGGTGAATGAATAAAGATGATTTTTTGGTGGAATACTACTCTACTGCAAAGAAGGATAAGCCTGAGGCATTTCTAGCTAAATGGATCACCCTGAGACATACTCTAAGTGAAATAGATCAGACACACATGCATAAATGCCACATTGTTTCTCTAGTGGGAGAAACTGAAAATACAAGAACCAAAATAATAGGAAGACAGTGTTCAGATGGGAGGGGGACTAAGGGGGATGGAAGAGGAGGGATGGGAAGGGGAAGATGAGGGAAGAAACAAACAGAAGCAGGGCTTGGGGGTTTAGCTCAGCAGTGTGAGTGCCTGCTTGGCAAACACGAGGTCATGAGTTCAATCCCCCACACAACAAACAAACAAACACACAAAAAACAATCCCGGGAACAAAGCTTTTGTAAATAAAGAGGAAGAGGAGTGGAAGAGAGGTTAGGAGACCAAGGGATACGAAAGGAACAAGTTATGCCTTGCACAGGCACAGATTCCCTATACCTAAAATATACAGATAAACTTAGTAACAGTCTTTAAAAAAGAAATAAGACTTTAATAACTTTATAACCATTTCTACTGGAATCTTTCCACATTCTCTTTAAATGTCTAAAATGAAAGGAATGAATCCAGAAATTTGTTCAAACGAAGGATATATATTTGAGCCAATAACAGCTGCGGCTTTCCTAGATAGTTTTATGTTTAAATTAAAGCAATAATTAAAAGATGTTAAGTAGATTTGGCTTATTTTCTGCCCAAAAAAGTATTATTAGAGAAACTGTCCAAGTGCTGTCCTAGTGCTGTTCATATTTAATGAGCAGTGAACATTTCTTGGAACCTGTGAATGTGTATGGAAACAATTCTTCTGTTTAGAACGTCACACAACCGTAATTCCTTTCCAGCTTAGCAGTGCTCTTAGAGAAAAGGTGATTTTTGAAGAAAATGGATGAATTCATGGCAGTTCCATGGTTACTACAGTAACTATTTAACGTGATTCTTGAACAGTAAGATTCTCCTTACTCTGATCCTCTTCTAGTCCCTCATAAGCCAGTGAAGTATCGGAATGGCACAGAGCTGTGCCAGTCTGCTCTTCGTCAGGTGAACATCATTGCTTTGGTTCAGTCCAGATCCATGCGTTTCACTGGGGAGTGCTGGGTGCCAAGGCGGTTGATGCCTCCATCAGGGCCCAGGTCTTCTCCTTATTGAACCTTAAGTGCGTAACCGTGAACCTTATGTGCAGTGTTGGGTGAGTGCAGGGATGAAGGAGTGAAGCGGGGTGAAAAACACTGCTGTTACTTCAGAACTAAGAGCTTGAGTCTTTGCGTCCAAGGTGTCAGCTTCAGCTGCAGCAGTATGAGGCTGAGTATAGAAATCATTTACTGACTGCGTCTGCTCTCAGCCTTCTAGATAGGAATGCATCTTTTTAGAAAGTCCCAACTAAACTATTCCTCAAATTCTGTAGATTTTAACTGGTACATGACGAAATAAGAGAGTTTTCCCAGGTTACTTGTGGGCTGAGAATTACTGCTCATGGCTAGTGGCATCTGAGGCCTTTAAAATAAGCCAGTCAGGTGACGTTCCCCAGCTCTTCCATCTTAATGTCTCTCTTCTGTGAATTGATCGCCACCAGCACAATATCTGGCATATGCTGTGTATTATCTTTTATTCTTTTGGATTGCTGTTGTGTGTTTGTGTGTTCTTGCCTCTAAGCTATAAACTCCTGGAAGGTGTGAGTTGTTGAGATTTTTCTATAACCTCTAAAACTCCTAACATAATTACAGTGAGTCAAGGATGACTATTTTTCTACAATTGTTTTTTTGAGCCGTGAGCCAGGTACTGCATGAGAATGTTTGAAGGTACAAAAAGGAAAGTACTAGTCAGAATTATACCCTGCAGAGTATAAAATTCTAAATGGATGTTCTTATTGTCTATTCCAGTGTGCCTTATTTGGGATACTAATCATTAAATTCTAAATTAATTTAGACATGCATTGTATGGATGTTACAAAATGCAGGCTGTCAGGGTTTTATGAACAGTAGCTGAGTAACAGATAACGTCTTGCACTATTATAATGCAACATCATTTGGTATATATTCTGCCATCTAGGAGTTTGTTTTGCTTTATGTTAGCTGCAAAGCATTTTGGTTTGGGCAGCAGACAACCTTGTTTCCCAGAGACCTGATTGGTTCCTGCGTACACATTCACACCCCTCTGAATGAGAGCGATTCCCCACTAATGGGTCACGCAGGTGGTGGTTGGCCACCATAGCCCGAGACACGAGGGCTGGGAAAGGTCACCAGCTGGGAGCTGTGTGGTTTCTCCCAACTGAAGGAGCTCCCATTTCTGTGCTTTGGCAGGAGGAAGCGCTGCGCGGGTTCCGAGTGAGTGATTACTTTGAGTACATGGCAACGCTGGAGCAGCAGTACCGGCCCGCACTGCTGCGGGACATGCGGAGTGTCAGAGCGCAGAGCTCCTAGACTGCAGGAGGCAGCTCGCTGTCACTGTTACAGGAAACTGAGGACCCAGGTCTTTTCTGTTTGTCTGTATGATGGCGTGTGCTTTGTGAATACACGATAGCCATCAGCACCAAGAGGGTGCTCAGCTGGAGCCAGTCCCATCTGGGAAAGGTTTCTTTCTGTGAGTCCCTGTTGTGGGGGTTTACAGCCCCACCTGGCTGGCTCCTAGCAGCTGTGTATGTCAAAAGGTCTCAGCCCACAGGTACATTGTGATCTGTACCAGGTGACTGAAACATTGCTTCCGATAAAGAGTCGGGAAAGTAGTCATTGTGTAAATAACTTTTATTGGTCAGAAAGCATCCATGGAGTTAAGGAAAAATAGTCTTTTCTCCAGTGTTTGTGCCTTTTTGTGCACAGGAAAACAGACCACAGCACAACTGCTTATTTTGTGATTGAAGAACAAACAATATTTTTCATGGCAAATAAATAGAAGTCTCTGTGCCAGGAGATCCATACTGTATGTGATGATTTACATTTGTAACTGTCCCAGGTCCTCTGTGGATAGTACTACACAAATACGTTGAAGTTTCTTTAGTCACCAACTCATTTCAAGTTTTTTTATGAAAGAGGTCACTCTGTATTCTTTGTTTATATCTAACTGTAATTCGACTATTAAATCCATTCCAAAACTAAAGTTGATTTCCTCTCGTCACCAAATATGAATTGTCTATAACTCACTTTTCCTTTGAACATGAGGAACACCTGGTCCTGGTCCTACAGTTTTTGGTTTTGTTTGATTTAGGCTATTGTGATATCAGCCTTCCAAAACTGAGGTTTTGTAAATGCCCACAGTAGACGTTCAGTAACGTTGTTCACAAAGAGCTCTGTAAAGTTGAGAGAATAAACCAGTGAGTGAGTCTGACCACGAGCAGCCCCCTGCCAGGGTGAGTGAGAGTCCCGGGTGAGCCCTCTGGCCAAGCTTCATCCGCTTCCAGAGACAAAAGCTGCTCCTGAAACCTGTGGTTCTTGTGTGTGGTTCTGTTTCTTCCCATTTAGTCTCTGAGTTTCGGGAAATAGAAACAGAGAAGGAACTGTGATTTAATTTTACATCACCAGTGCTCTGATTGGAAACTGAGGTAAGGTCTAGATTGTAACAGTTCAATTTGAAAAAAGTGACTTCAGCTGGAGCCAGAAAGCTTTCTTCTCATTTGATAGATTAGACATGTCTTATAAACAGGACTTAGCATTCAGGGGAACAAAACATAAAATAGTTTTTGTAGCTACTACCGTCATGGGTTGTTCTGTACTTAATGTTCTTCAGAATAAGAACACTCTGTCTTGCCTCTTTTAAAAAAAAAAATTGTAAGTCCGTAAGGCAAAGTTTATTTTAGTCTGTAGAGGGGTAACTCATACATTATAGGATTTAGTTACAAATTATACTTTATGATACAGTGTAAACAAATTTGTTAAAACACTCATGTGTAAATCTTTGAGTTATTACTTTCAAAATTTCGTATTTTGGAATTGGGAGTGGATATTGGTGGCACAGCCCTTGACCAGCGTATACCAGAACCCTAGCTCTATTGCCAGAACCCCAGAAAGCAGCTGTTCTTGAAGGAAGGTCTCCCTGATCTTCAGGTATCTAAGCCTCTGCGGAGGGAAGGAAGTTTACATGCAGAAGTGCATATAAACTCCCTGGAGGGCTCTACGTAAGTGTGTGATTACTAAATAATACTGTGCTCCTGTTTGATTAGTTGAATTCCCAGATGTGTAAGAAGTATCTGTGGTGATTCATGAAGCACACATTTTTTAAGAGCTACATATGCAAAATATTTTTCATGTTTAAATAGCACGATAGATGAGCTATTCCCCTTCCACTCCAGGGCTTCCAGTCCTCAATGGGAAGATGAATAATTTTTTTTTTTTTTTTTTTTTGGTCTTTTTCCTTTTTATTGGTACTGGGGACTGGGGATCAAACTCACAACTGCCTGCTTGCAAGGCAGGCGCTTATGCCACTGAGCTAAATCCCCAGCCCCAATGAATAATTTTTAAAGCCTGGAAATACAAGGATGACAGGAGAATCGACTTCAGAGTTTGGAGACCTTGATAAGTTTCCATCCGGTAAAAAGGCAGCTATGTGGATTGGCATTAAATGATGCTAAGTGGAGAGACTGAAAACTGCTCTTTCTAGATTATTACTGTCGGGAAAGAAAACGGGCGGCAGCTGGCCATGCAGGAAATCAAGAACACTTCTGTAGAGGTCCTGTTGTCATTTAGGGTGGGAACAGAGCATCTTTTTAGCGGAAGTGATGTAATGGAGAGGAGAAAACGAATGATGGGCTGAGCGGGAGTCGGAAGGGAGGGCGGGTCAGTGGGGTTTGGGAAGTGGCGGAACTCTCTGCTCCCAGAGCCCGAATGAGTGGACACCGACACAGGGCGGGCACTTGTTTCCTTCGGGACAGAATCTAGCAAAGCAGGCCCTTGGCTGGGAGCGTGGAGAAGGCTTTGATGGTTATCAGGAGGCCAGATAACAGTTTATCATAACAATTTGGGAAAGTACCACTAGGCTGTAGAGAAGGATAATTCGGATCATTTGTAGGAAAATGAATGCATCTTGAGGCCATAATGCTAAGTGAAATAAATCAGGCAGAGAAGGTTACATACAGCATGGTTTTCTCGAACATGAGAAAATCAAAATCCAAAAACTTAACAAGCAAAATAAAAGAGAGATGGCAGGAAATGGAGGCAGACTTTGTGAGCTGGGAAGGGGATCTGGAGATGGGGCAGGGTCGGGAGGAGAAAGGAAAATAAAAATGATCAGGATGCAGTAAGTGTTTGTTACCAGTTCCCCAAGATGAGTTTAATAATGTATTGCAAATACATAGCAATAAAAATTATTAATGTGGGAAGTGGAGGTGAGGGTAGGTAAAGGGACAGTGAGGATGGACAGGACCAGGTGACACAGGTCCTTCTGTGTGGGAGGGCTCTTGGATCTGGAGGGCTCGAGAGAGTAAGGAAAGACCATGTGACTTAAGAGTTGTTAACTACAGTGCTGGGTACTGAGATTTTGGAAAGGGATTGCCCTGACAGTGAATAGCTGGAGGGAAGTAAGGATAAATCATCCCGGAAAGGAATATTCCAACAGTTCAGTAGAGATACCATTTTTGACGTTAGATTTCAACAAGAAGTTCTTTGGATAACTTCAAAATAGCCAAAAGCTAAAATTTTCTGTAGATTAGTGAAGAAAGAAAATACTGACAGGAAATCTTAAAGTACAAAAGTACATGAAAATCAAAAGCAATGTTACACACTTGCTTTAGCATAGCTACTTTAAGTGCAACACATATCTGACTGCTTCAGGCTTTGTTTAGGGCAAGCATTTCATACCAAAGAAACTACAAACCCTAAAAGAAAGTACTGAAAAACTTTGTAGATTTTAAAATGCACTCTGAAATGAAATGCCACAAAAATAGTTATTTATAAAACATACTGCTTCTAGTAAATGACCTTGTATTCAGATTAAAGTTTCTACCCACTTGTAATGAGAAAAACCAAACCAGTAAGAGCTGAATTTCCTTTCCTCCCTCCCTCCCTCTTCCTCTTCCTCTTCCTCTTCCTCTTCCTGTTTCTCTCTCTCTCTCTCTCTCTCTCTCTCTCTCTCTCTCACAGAGGGGATTTCTGTCTGACCATTACAGTGATGGACACGTGGCGACCATTCATAAAGGCACAGTAAGATGTATGCTTGGAAGCATGAACTCAGTGTGAGAATTTCATCTTACTAAAAGCAAACCTTATAAAAAATAAATACTGTAGAGTTAATTGGACAAACTCATCATAAGGAAAGAATTTCAACACTCATGATTAACTTAGGGGTGGACTTCTCGTGGATCCCTAATCAGGTCAAGGAAGATGCCATTTTGAGTTTGAAAATTTTTGTCAGAAATAGTTTTTCACTTGAAAATGACTTCATCAGATGCTTTATATTGAAGTGATCACATGATCTCCCCTTTTTGTCTTACTGTATTTACACTGAGTTTTGAATGCTTAACCAATTTTACATCCTTGAGATTAATTATACTTAAGATATTTTACCATGGAAGATTTGATTATTAAATTTTAAGAATCTTCAGTGGTCAGAACATTTACCCATAGCTTTTTCCCCTGATTTTGATATCTTGGTAAATGTTTCATGTACACTTAAACTGAATGCATGTTCTGCTGAGCTTTTTTTGTCTATACATCTCAATTGATACTGACTTTTGTCTCTTTACTGATGTTTCAGAATGCTTGTTTTGTCAGTTACTGTGACAGTAATGTTGAAAATAAGGCTGTAGATTTGTCTTTGTCTTCTTTAGGGTCAATGAGTGTTTGCTTCATGCACTTTGAAGCTCACTCATATATATGTAAGTATTTTATAACTGCGTCTTTCTGATGAATTGGCTGCATTATATCAAAATGGATGCTTATGGAGTGGCTGTCATTGTTTCTAGTAATGTTCTTTGCTCCCTGAGTTCAAAATATTTTATTGTTACTGTTACCACCCTGGGTTTTTTTTTTCTTATTGTTATTTTGCTAGAGTTTTCATGATCTTTTTTCTATTAATCTACATTTAACCTTATACATCTTTATAGGTACAGTACTGTTTATATACACAGCATGCTATTGGGTCTTTTCCCCTAAATCTGGCATCATGTCTTCTAGTTAGGATTTTAGACCATTTACATTTAGTGTTTTATTAATGTATTTGAGTTAAAATTTACACTTATCTTCTACTTGTTTCCTACTTTTCCCAACTCTTTTTATTGTCTTATTTTTTCTTCTGTTACCTTCTGTATTCACAGACTCTTTTCACTGATTCCTATATGACAACCTTGGTTAGTTTATTACTTATATTTCTTCTTTTAGTGTTGACTTCAAGTTTACATTATAAATCTTTAATTAGCACAGTCTATTTTTAAGTAGTATCACACCACGTTATGTGTAATAATAGAACATTTAAGCCAAGAACGTCACACTTCACTGGGTCACTCCAACCCTAAATATTCTCTCCTTCTTCTTACACTGTAACACATTCCTTAGTGCTCCATTGATAAGTTTAGCCGTAGACACATCTTTCCTTTCCTTTCCTTTTTCTTTTTCGTTTGTACTACTGGGGATTGGGCCCAGGGCCTTGTACATGCCATACGAGGGTATCACCACTGAACTACATCCCCCAACCCCTTTAATTTTTATTTTAGAATGAGGTCTTGCCAAGCTGCCTAGACTAAACTCAAGCTTCAGATCCTCATGTCTTAGCCCTGTGTGCTTGGATTACAGGTGTGGATGACTGTGCCCAGCCCATGCAGTTTCCTAAGTCTTATTTTGAACTGTTTTGTAATGTGCTTGCTGTCATTGAATGCTAGCATGATTAATAAGTGAGTATGCCATTAATTACCCTTTTTCTTTAGGAGGTCACATCTTGAAATTTAAATATAAACTGCTTAAGAACAGAGGCAAAGTTAATTCCTACTCATAAATTCTAGCTTAGCACTAGAAACAGAATAGCAGAACATACCCTAAATAAATTGTCAAAAACGTTTTGAACTGTCACATACAGCTACAGCAAAGGTTGAAGCATTTGGACTAAAGGCCCACAAGTCCCTTAGGAAGAAATGACCTATGCTCTTGGGGTGAATGTGGTTTCTGCTTGTTTGTGTGGGGTACATTTCAAATTGAAATGATAACCTGCTCAGTTCTCTGTAGCAAAATCGAACCTTATGTACATGAAGAGTTTCTCCTTTTGTGGAAATGTGTGTCCACTTGTGTACCTTACTGTGTGTATTATTTTGACCATGACATGGGTCTGATAGGTTTTGTGACTTAGCCCAGAAACCTAGGATGGACTTGGAGATCGGATGTCAGCATTTTGAAACATGGTATCTGTATGAATATGTGTTTATCTTATATTTATAAAAACTTTCAGAATAATTATTTTGGTGCTTGAGTTTCGTTAGTCTCTCTGGAAACCATGAAGAAGGCAGACAGTCATGTCTTCTAAATGATGAAGATGGGAATAGATGACCTGAAAATTTGAGGCCTTAAGATCTCTCCTAGCGCGGTGGTGCTGGCAGTTGGTAAATCTATTCTTTGGAAACCCAGCCTGACTTCGCCTGTGTTACAGCTGATGGTGGGGACATGGGTCAGCAAACTATATGGTTCACCAGCCCATCAACCTTTCTCAGAAATAAAATCTTATGGGGACACAGTGCCTATATGTTTATGTTTCACCCATGACCACTTTTGTGCTGGAGGGGTGGAGTCGGGTGGAGGTGACCGAGATGGCATGGACTGTCCAGCCTGCAGTGTTCCTCACCTGGCCTTTCAGGAAGACCTCCTAACCTCGGGTCTAGAGGGCTAATTATGCATGGAAACCCACATTTGCCTTGGATAGAATAGCCTTTTAGACATGCAGGGGACCCAGGAGGACACTTAACCCTACACTGCTATTAAACTGAGGGTGACTCTGTAACTCTTAAAGTGGAGCAGGTGTCCCAAAGGATCTCGCCACGCCAACACAAGGCACCTAGAGCCCAGCTCACAGGAACTTCGTTTTCTTGTTGCTAAAATGGGTATAACAGCGATCTCTGCCACTAAGGTTGTGAGGAAGTGCATTTGTTGAGAGCAGCTGTTTGTAAATCCTCTATCAACTACAGCTGTTAGAGTTATTGCTGTTGTGGGGCTGGTTGGGGGTCAGGGTCCTGAACTCAGCTCTCCTGACCACACTCTCCTCTGTCCCCTTGCTCTTTGTCACTCAGTACAGCATCGTCCGATTCCTCCTGTGAAGCAGGTAATGTTAGCTGTGCTTCTAACGCAGACTCACTCAGACTTGCAGGAGTAAGAGTATGTTCATTGTTTTCCTTCCTTGTTATAAAGTGGGGGGGGGGGCCCTGAACAATCTGTGGTCAGAGACACACTTTTGTGGTTTATGTCACTGTTTGTTATAATACCGGGGGCTGAATTTACCATCTCCCAGTCTGCCGCTGAGCTATGTCCCCAGCAATTTATGTAACTTACTCATGTTTTATCCCCCTGTTTTGAAAGGCAATATTTTTAATGCTCTAGTTTGAGTGATTTTGAGTCCATGAATATATAATGGATTAACAATATATTTTGTGTTTTATTCTCTGGTGATAAAAAGCCATTGTTTCCTGTTTATGTGACATAAAATTTTATTTACTGTATGTAGCAAAATTGACTTACCTTTTTTTTTTTTTTTTTTTTTTTTTTGCCCTACAAAATATAAAGGAGGAGAGCTATTACTTAAGCAGATGTCAACACATTTATTTACCTGATGAGTTTGAACAGGGTCGGGGGAGTCAGTCTCATATAAACTCTTTCAGTCTGGCAGTACTTAGCTTTTAAAGTCAGCTAGCCTCTCTGGCAGGTTTCCCACCCTTCATTTTGCCACGGGCAGCAGCCACCAGAGATGCTCGGCACCAATAAAATAATTGGACTGTCATGTTTGCTTATGTGGCGAGAGAAGATACATGGAGGAGGCAGATACTAAGGTGCTGGCTGTTAATCTGACCATCTAGTCCTGATTTCACATCGGTCTGTCATCAGAATATGCGTAAGCTGCTCTTTATTGGACAACACACTTGTATTTAGCCCGTTCCCCAAAGCTCACTTCCAGAGCATCTTTAAAATCTAGTCTTTCCTATCCAGCATCAACTCAACTGTTGTTCAGAGGGCTCCCTCACTGGTTTTCTGGACTGAGTATGTCTCGAACCTTTAATCAGCCTAACCGGTGGCTAAGAAGACGGAGACGGAGGGCAGAGCCTGCTCTGTGAGCTCTTAGCTCTTCCTGGTGCCCTTGGACCTGGGTCCTTGAAGAGCAAAGCCTCTTACCCAGATTGTGACGTTAGAGAGAAAGGAATCTGAGGTTATGTGGCTGGAATGTAGAGAATTTGTTATGCCTTGAATTAATACCCATGCTGTTTCTGTCTCTTTTTGAATGATTTCAGCCAAACCGGCTGGTCACGCTCTTAATTTCCCAGTCTTCTCATTTCATAAAAGAGCCGAGTGTCCATGAGACAAGGCTGTCTGGCACCAGTTCTGGGAAGAAAGTTTTACTGATGTGTTTTTCCCCCTCATAAGTTTGAGACCATGCTAGGTGCCGCTTCACTGGCAGGTTTGTGTGCTGTGAAGGGAGCTTTGTTTCCACAGATGAAGGCTGAGCTGTTCAAGTGTTTCCGTTGGGGTATTAATCTCATCAGTGATGCAGATTTGACAAGAACTCTGGATGCTGAATATTCTGTATGGTGAGTTTTAGCATGTATTAATTTCTTTTTCCTTTTGACACTTGAGATTCATTTGTAGGCTGAAAAAATCCTCTCAAGTTTTGATATGTAAGGAATGTAAATTTGTTGCTGAGTGGAAAATTAATGGAAGTCAGGAAAGGAACTGATGGGATACTTCAGCTGTGCTCATGACTGGTGGGAGAACAGTGCGCATGCGCACCCCCCCACACACACACACCCATCCCATCCCATTCCCCGCAGGCAGAGTTGCTGATCTATTTAGCAAGGACGGAGTAGTTTACTGGGGTGAGAAAGCCCCACTGGACACCAGCAGATGCATCACTGTGGTCTAGTGTTTCCTGGCCTGAAGTCAGTCACAAGGGAGGCTCATCAGCAGGGTCTCCTCTAAGTGTGACCTAAGATTCAAAATACCCCCGCTGCTTTGGTGACCTTCAGCTTGCTCTTCAGAAATACATCATTTTTATTCAAAAAGTCCTGCTGAAGCTTTATGTTTCTCTTGCAGACTTGGGCGCTGTTGCTCCTGCACCCAAACTTCACATCACAGAGGCAGCACCCCAATCTTGGAAAGGGAGCTGAGTCAGGGCTCAGGGGTCCGGGAGAATCACCTGCCCCACCTTTACCAAGGCTCCCATCTGCGCCAAACAGCTGCCTGCAGAAACCAGAGAGGAGCTAGAAGTGTTGCATACTGAGTGCACAGCATGGACCTAATTTAGTAACACTATAAAGATAATGTAACTTCAGTAAAATTATCAGGAACAGCATTTTTATATGGTGATTCATTGTACATTCCTACATGTATGTTACATACTGTACCAGGGTTTATGTATTATATAGTGATCTATTGTACATTCCTGCATGTATTATATACCACATAGTGATCTACATATTCTATAATACTTTTCTGCATGTGCATTACACACTACACAGTGAGTTACAGATTGTATAGTGACCTATCATACACTTCTGCATGTGTGTTATACTTTCCTATATGTGTATAAATCATCATATAGACATTTACATATTATATAGTGATACATCATCCATCCCTGCATTTGTGTTATATATTTTCAGCAACTCTACCATCCAACCACAGTTTCTCTTAATATGCAAATGTGTGTGTGTGTGTGTGTGTGTGTGTGTGTCCAGTATTTCTCATACCCTGAAGTCTAAACTTTTATGTTTGGACAACACCGTGGTCATGCTGGTCAATGATTTAAAATTCCTTGCTGGGGCAAGGAGTCTGTGAGCTCACACTCTGCTTCTTCTATTGCTCCATGTCGGTGGGACCTGTGAGAAGAGTGTAAGGACACATACCTTTCACTGGAGGATGAACCAGAACAAGATCCAGGACAACAGCCAGGCCCTGGGGCCAGGCCCACATAGTCGTTCGCAGGGTGGGGCAGTCAGTGAACACAGTGATGTAGAAGCCTCTGCAGCCACAGGGAGAGTCAGCAGCCGGGCTCTGGAGAACGCTACTGACAGAGACCAATCCCAGTGCCACATCCAGAGGCCAAGATGGGCTCCACACCCAGCACGTCTCCGCCGCACGTGATGGGCACTGTCACAGAGCTGCAAGCACCAGAGGTGTTTTACTACTGTCATTCTTCCTAGTTTGTCTGATTGGCTGTCCCTTTCCTGGTTGGATATCGTCTTGCTTTGTTTTGTTTTCTGTGGTTATAAAATTTATATTTGGGTTTTTTTCCCCTCTGTTTTATCTTTCTCTGGTCTTCTTTTTCTGTCTTTTTTTCCTTTTTCATCCTCTTTCTCTTCTTTCCTTTTTTCACGTTTTATGTTTCTTGCCTTTTTCATTTTCTTCTAGTGATCCTCTAATTTTCCTCCACTGTTTTTTGAATTTAAACGTTCACATGAGTAATCATTCTCTGCCGTTTCTCATTACTCCTTTGCCTTCTATTTCAGTCTTTCCTTCCTTTGTCCTCCAATTTCCCAAAACTCAGTAATCATGCCTTGACCTTCAGCCTTGGCTCTAATATATCTGACTTCATTCATCACTTTATCCTGTTCCCTTTCCATCTTAAACCGCCCCCCACACACACACAGAAGAGTAAAGTCACTCCATAAAGGGAAAGTCATTGCATAAAAATGCACACTGTATGTTGGATTCTGTTGTATAACCTTAGAGTTTGCTCCTGTGGATGGAGTTAGCAGGTTAATGGTTACCATAGTTTGTCAGTAGTTAAGCTGTACTTGAAACTATTGTCATTACTAACTGTACTGTTTGTCTACAGACATACCACCCTGAATGTGCCCAGTCTTGTCTAACTGTATTATTTTAGCCAGGATGTCATACACATATGTTACAAATAGTTTTTCTTTCCTATATGAGAACACTGTGATTGTATGGGGTCATAATCATCCCCACAGCCCAGTACAAAGGATTGGGAGCTGAGCCAAATAGTAATTTTGCATCCTTTACAAATTGGGAGGGTAGGGTCCTCAGGTAGCTATGAAGAGCCACCTACATGTAGACATGTAGGGAAGCCTCAATACTAGTGATAAAAGTTATATATCATAAGAAATCAACAAACATCAACATAAACAAAATAAGATTAAAAAGAGAAAATAGAAATGATAAGATGCAGAAGCAAAATGCAGCCCCAGACCCCAGCCCACCCAGGACAAGCCCAAAATTCAGTGAGATAGATGAAATTAGAAGTCAAACACTGGAACTTTCTAAAATGATAACAATAGAAATGAAAAAAAAAGTGGAAAGGCTATGCAGAACATAATCTCTGGTACAAAAAGCAATGATAAAATCACTATCAGACAGGTAAAAGAATAGATAAGTTTTAAAAAATGATGTTGAAGTCAGGGTTTATAGGAAAACAATTTCATACAGGACACATCATTTATAGAATTATAATAGTCACCCAAAGAGTCAAAAAGTGCAAGAAATCTTTTCACACACTGAAGATCCCCAAAGACTCCAGCTGAGGGTCTGGATCCCACAGCAGTATCCTGCATGAGTCTAGCTGAAGAACTAGAGCCAATGACAATATGTCATGCAAGTCTGTTTCATGAATCTGTGGTGGCAGGCAGAGGGAGTCAGGAAGCAAAACTGAAAGACCAGGGCTCACCTGAAAAGAGCCCCAGCCATTCTGGGCAACAACAAGGTCCTGAGCTCTTCCAACAAGAACAGCTGCGTTCACATCAGGACAGCCGCGTGACAAGCTTCTCCTGGAGACTGAACAGCATCCCATCATGCCCACTGGAGCCAGAAGTGATGCTCAAAGCAAAGACCAGTGCTTCCCCAAAGTGAACCACAGCCATCCTCAGTGACAACAGCGTCACTCCTCTGACAATGGCAACAGCCAAGTTAATATCAGGAAAGAAGCTCGGCAAGCTCCTGCAGGAGAGCCAGAGGCAACAGGAGAACCAACACTACTACTTCCTCTCCAGTTCACCTTTTTATGTTATCCACAGTTCTCAGGTGGGCCACTCACACTGAGCACCTTGCTGATTCAGCTCAGCTGGATGTCACAAGTGGACCGCCAGTTGTCAGTCCACCACAAATGGAAACAAAAAATGTCCAACATAGGAAAAAAAATGAAATTCATGAAACATTCAAACAGAAATCCAAGAGATTAAAACTTCCACTGAAAGTATATTCAACATACTGAACAGGGGAGAGGAGAGAATTTCAGATCCTGAAGACAGAATTGCAGCTAGTGATCATGAAAAGAAAGATATCTTAAAAATGGCAAGAGACCAGGAAAAACATCCAACAGCTCCAAGATGAAACAAAGAATAATAGCATATGATTAACCTGGGTCAATGAGAAAGCAGAAGACAGCACAAATGCCATTAAAAAAACCCACAGAAATGATGCAGAAAACTTCCCAGGTGTGGGTAAACAATTACACGTGCAAATAAAGGAAGCATATAGAATTACAAATAGCCATGATCAGTGTAAAACTATACCCAGGCATAAAGAAATCAGGATTCCAGAAACTTAGCATAAGAACAGAATATTGAAAGCTGTTAGAGAAAGGGAAACAGATCACCTATAAAGGAAAACCCATCAGAATCACAGCAGACATCAACACAAACCCTCAACATCACCTGGGAGTGAAATATTTCAAGTACTGAAAGAAAATAACTTCCAAACTAGATTCATGTACCCTGAAAAACTACCTTTCAAAATTAATGGAGAAATAAGATACTTCTATGACAAAGAACAACTGAAGATTTTATGACCACCAAACCAACTGTACAAAAAAATACTGAAGGACATTCTAGAGAGAGAGAAAAATGACCAACATTCCAAGAGCAACAACAGAAGGAAACCACCATGCAAGGCAAGCAATTAAATATGGGGAAAATCAGAGAACCAATAGCAAGAAAATGTGACAAAGGTAAGCCAATACATACCAGTTATAACCTTCAAAGTAAATGGCCTCAATTCACCAATCTAAAGACAGACTGGCAGAATTCTTCAAGAAACAAAATCCAGCAATATGCTATATACGGAAAATACATTTAACTCAAAAGGAAATTCATGGACTAGAGTAAAAGGATGCAAAACAATCATCCATGTAACAGGGACCCAGAATAAGCAGGAGTAGCTATTGCAGACAATGTGAGCTTCACACCAAAAATGATCAAAAGAGATAAAGAAGTTCACTATATACTTGTCGGAAAAATTCAAGAGATAGAGATAACAGTCATGAATATGTGTGCACCAAATACAAGAGCAATCAACTATGTAAGACAATTATTAATAGGCATAAAAAATCAAGCTATAACACAACTGTAACGGGAGAACTCAGTACCCCACTATTGCAAAGAGCTAGATTAGCTAGAACAAAAATCATCAAAGAAATATCAGAACTGAACCAAACCTGTGAACAAAGGGACTTAGTAGATGTTTTCAGAGTATTCTATCCAACAACATCAGAAGGCACATTCTTTTCAGCTGCACACGAGATGTTCTCTAAAACATACCATGTAGTGGCTCACAAAACCTGCTTAAGCAAATGCAAAGGAATTGAAATTATTCCATGCATATTATCTGATCATAGTGCACTGAAATTCAAAATTAATGGCCTCAAAACTCCATAAACACATGGAAATTAAATAACACCCTACTAAACAACTAGTGGGTCACAGATGAAATAAGGGAAAAAATTAATATCTACTAAACAAGACTACAGATACTGCTAAATTTATGGAATGCGATGAAAGTAGTCCTGGTTGGAAATTTATAGTGATGAATTCTTACATCAGGAGAACAATGAGCACAAATAGACAACCTAATATTATACCTCTAGGTTCTACAGAAAGAAGAACAAGAGAAACCATAAACCACTACAAGGCAGGAAACTATAAAGATCAGAGCAGAAATTGATGCAAGGAAGACCAAGAAAACAATACAAAGATTAATAAATTGAGTTGGTTGGTTGAAAGAATAAATAAAATGGATAAACGCTTAGCCAACCTTATCAAAAGACAAAAGGCTCAAATTCATGCAATGAGGAATGAAAAGGAAGAAACCACTACAGACCCTGTGAAAATTCAGATCATAAATACCTACTTCAAAAATCTTTACTCTCATAGGATGGAAAATGGAGAAGAAATGGACAGATTCCTAGATAGAAATGACCTGCCAACGCTGAACTAAAAAGATATAAAAATTCTGAACAACCCAGTATCAGTTAATGAGACTGAAAATGTTATTAAAGACCTACCAACAAGAAAATCCCAGGTCCCAATGGATTCACTACTGAATTCTACAAGAAATTTGGAGATTTAAGGCAAATACTCCTCAAACTGTTTAATGAAATTGAAAGGGAAGTAATATTCCCTAACTCATTGCTAGAGGCAAGTATTACTCTGATACCAACACCAGAAAAAGACCCAACCAAAAAGAGAACTGTAGGACAATCTCCCTAATGAATATAGATGTAAAAATATTCAATAAAATACTGGCAAACAAAATGCAGCAAGTCATCAAGATTGGACACCATGACCAAGTGGGATTCATCCCAGTAATGCATGGGTGATTCAACATATGCAAATCAATAAATGTAATATGTTGTATCAACAGAGCCAAAGCAAAAATCACTTGATCTCAGTAAACCCAGAAAAAGCTTTTGATAAGATCTATTCATTCTGATAAAAACCCTAGAGAAAATCAGAAGAGAGTATCTCTACATCAATCTGATAAAAGCCGTCTATGACAACCAGGGATTTAGCATAAATGCCTGCCTGGAAAACACAAAGTCATGAGATCAATCCCCGGTACCCCCCCAAAAAAAGCCATCCATGACAAATCAACAGCCAACATCATACTAATTGAACGAAAACTGAAACCTTTCACTCTAAAATCAGGAACAAGACAAGGATGTCCATTATCACCACTCTTATTCAATATAGTTCTGGAATCATTAGCTTGAGCAATTAGACAAGAGAGAAGTAAAAGGAATAAGGATAGGAAAAGAAGAAGTTAAACTATCATTTTTCACAGATGACATGATTCTTTATGTAGAAGTTTCCAAAAACCACCAAAAGACTCTTAGTTAATCAAATTCAGTAGCATAACTGGATACAAAGTCCATAGTCAAAAACTAATAGCATTCCTGTACACAAATAACAAACTCACTGAGAGAGAAATTAGAGAAGCCACACCCTTCACAATAGCATCTATAAAAATGAAATCTTAATGTAGTAAAGGAAATAAAAAATCTATATGTTTAAAAGTACAGTACTCTGAAAAAGATTAAAGAGGATATATAAAATGGAATGATATCCCTTGCTCATAGATGGGAAGAACCAGCATAGTGAAAATGGGCATACTTCCAAAATTGTTATACAGATTTAATGCAATATAGATCAAAATACTATTAGCATACCTTACAGAACTAGATAAAACATTCCTAAAAATTCATCTGGAAGCACAAGAGACCTGGGCAGCAAAGGCAAGGCAGGAGGCATCACAATCCCTGCTTGGAATTATACCACAAAGCTATTGTGATAAAATCAGCATTGTTACTGGCAAACAAACAAAGACTCAAGGACTAGTGGAACAGATTAGAAGGTGCAGACACAGCTACAAACACATAGCCATCTTTGTCAAAAGGGCCAAACACATTCACTAGAACAAAGATGGCCTCTCTAATCAATGATGCTGTAAAAAGTGGCTCTCTACATGCTGAAGACTAAATCTTGACCCATATTTATCACTGTGCATTAAACTAAAGTCAACATGGGTCAAAGATCTAAATATTAAAACAAACACTAAATCTACTGAAGGATATTCTCAGTAAAAATCTTGGAAGACATGGGGTAGGCAGAAACTTCATGAACAAAGTCCAAACAATGGGAAACACTTGAAAGAATCAACAACTATGATCTCATCTTATTAAAAAGTTTTTGCACAGCAAAAGAAGTCACCAACAGAATGAAAAGACAACCCACAGAGTGGGAAGAATTTTTAACCATCTGTCCCTCAGACAAAGAGCATTTATCTAGAACATATAAAGAATTTCAAAAAATTGGACTCCCTTAATTTGAAGACCCAATCCAAAAATGAGCAGCTGAAATGAACACTCACTTCTCAGATGAAGAAATACAAACAGCAAACAAATATATGAAAAAAAATGTTCAATGTCATTGGTCATTTGAGAGATGCAAATGAAAACAATACTGAGATTCCATCTCATCCCAGAAAGAATGGCTGTCATCAAGAAATCAACTAATAGCAAATGCTGGTGGGGCTGTGGGGGAAAAGGAACCCTTCTCCACTGGTGGGAATATAGACAAGTACAATTGCTGTGAAAATTGGTGTGGAGATTCCTGAAAAACACTAGAAGTAGAGCTCACATTTGACCCAGCTATTCCCCTTTTGGGTGTTTCCCCAGAAGAGTTAAAAAACATCATATCACAGTCATTGATAGCATGTTTATAGCAGCACGATTTGTAATAGCTAAATCTTGGAAACAAATGCACACCAACTGAGGAGTGGCTAAGAAATGTAGCATTTTTATACAGTGGAGCTATAAAGAAGGATAAACATGTATAAGGAAATGGGTGCAACTTGAGACTATCATCATAAGTGAAATAAATCAGACTCACATGTATAAATGTTGCACTGTCTCTGTAGTGTAAGAAACAGAAATGTTAGATAAGATCCAAAATGTACAATAGATGTTGTGAAATGGGAAGAAATTGTGCAAAAGGAAAGAACAATTAGGATGAGAGAAAGGAGAAAAAATATATAAACACACACTAAATAGTTAAGATAGTTATACTTCTAATTGCTATTAGTTCATTAAGAAGGAAAGTTTTGGCTTATGTTGTTTGATCAGTTTTTCATGCCCATATCTTGTCACATGAGTAACCTTTAAAAGTAACAGTATGCAATGTACTAACCATTGTTACTCTCCTACAGTCTTATTTTGAAATTTTGTGCCATTGTTTTTTTCTTTAAAAAAATTTCTTGTTGATTTTTAAAAATGACATAAGCAGTGATCAACATTTAAATTCATAAATATGCGATATATGAAAACTATGTATATTTACCTTCTGTTTTGTAAGATTCTATGATAGTGAAACAAATTTAATACGTGGGACATCTACTCCATTGAGACATCAAATGTAAGATAGTTTATGCCTTCAGAGAGTTTATTCCTTCAGTTTTGGGTGATAAAAGTTTATGCAATAGAAAAAAGCAGATACAAGTTCCTGTTTGTAAATTCTGAGAATTGGCAAGGGTGGCTGCAGAGGAAGGCGACATTACCTTGAGCAGGGTGACCATGAGGGACAGAAGTAAAGCAGACTGGCAAGGCACACACAAGCCCGGGCAGTGGGGGACCAGCTGCAGCAGCATGGAGCTGGAGGCCAGGCCGGGAGCGAAGAAGCCTGGCTGATGCCATGGGTGCGACCACCCCGCCTGCCTCCTGTGGGTCCTGAGTGCTCACCGCTGATCAGCTGCACAGTAACCTGACCCGGATTATCCAGAGCTCGCTCTCTCTTTTTTTTTTTTTTTGTCTTTTTCATTTTTATCGGTACCGGGGATCGAACTCACAACCGCCTGCTTGCAAGGCAGGTGCTTATGCCACTGAGCTAACCCTCCAGCCCTATCCAGGTCTCTTAAATCCTGGAACTAATTTGAGATCTAACTTGCTTCATTTAAAATTATTCCATTTAATCGAATTTCTGGTTTAATAGTTTTATTTTTCCAATGACTGCTGTTAAATAATTATATTTATGAGTGAATTGCTGTGCTCAAAACCAACTTCTTTTTTTTTAATCAGTACTGGGGATCAAACTCAACAACCACGTGCTTGCAAAGCAGGTGCTTATGCTGCTGAGCTAAATCCCCAGCCCCCAAAACCAACTTCTTTAAAATCAACTTTTTATTCTTTTATCTTATACCTTAATGTCTCTGCCAACAAAGCACACTGCTGAAATTTTGAGAGCTGTATTTATGCTAACATGGACCATTCTTCAAAACAACGTTTTGCAGGACTTTCAAAATCTCCCCTTAAATGGTGTTTGAAATGCAGTTCTCTAAAAGATGTGGCGGTGAAGAGGTTTGCGCTCAGAATAAAGGACAAATAAAAATCTTCAGCCATTCTCAAGAATCTATTCAAGAGAATCAGCACTGCTAAATTTCTCTAATGAAGTAATTATTTCAAGCTGTGTTTCTTAAGGAATATTTAGTAATTAAGCTTATGAGCTCTTAATGAGAACAAAGTTAAAATAAAGCACTGAACAGAATTCTCTTGACTGTTACAAAGCAGCTGTGGAGCACAGACGAAGGCCGTGATGACCTTGGAAGGCCCTGTGCTACTTTTCCACTGTGTGTGGGCCTGGGCGACAGCTCTTCTGCTTCAGCCATGGCGCAGGACGAAGTCCTTCCACAGGAAGTTGGCTTCCAGTATACTCGGTGCCTCCTCTTTGTCATCTGCCTACCTCCCCCTGATCGGCTGTGAATTTTCCTAAGGAAGACAATCGATTTGATCCTTTCAGGTCTCCTAATACATTCCTAGTTTCCACAGACCAGAGCTCTGGCTAACTTTAGTGTCCCTCGAGATGTAATCATATTGCACAGGACAGGATGTCAATAAATGCGAATTCTCTCTCATCTTGGTACCACGGATAGCCAGTCCTCTTGTGTCAGTGCATGAACACATCTCCTGATGTAACAGGGGTGACTGAAGCGTGTGCTCTTGGATCGCTGTCATCTCACGGTGGGCTCCAGCACTCTGTGCCACTGAACCGAAGCATAATTCCCAGAGGCAGCAAGTGTTAGATCCTGCTGGCATTTCCAGAATATTCTCATTAGCAAGGGCTATGGGCATCCCGGACACTAACACAATGGAGTTTTTCTCCTCCTTGTTGAAAGGAATCTTGGGGAGAGACAAGGAAAGGTGCAATGCTAGTGGAGGTGGCATTTCCGTTGTGCTGTATGGCAGGAAAAACAATGCATAGGAACCAGCTCTGAGGGCAAGACATGCTAGGAGACAGCCGAGGAGGCCAAATTCAGGGCAGGAACAGGGGACCCCCACACCCTGAAGACGGATGAAGAGGCTGGTACCGCACGCTGGAGTGGTCCTCTGCAGTGGTCCTGAACTGTTTAATATCACTGTGAGGTTGCAAGCCTTAGTTAAGAAATACTCCAGGCATCAGTGTTTGGTACAGAATGCTCAGCCAAGAACCTTACCAGCTGGGTTTATCTACAGGGTTAGAAGTGTTAGCCATGGTCACCAGATGACAGCTGTAGCCAAGATGGCTGTGGTCATGTCAGGCTGGACTCCAATATACCATCAGTGGAAACTTCACCTACACCTGTGGTGTCACGTAGCAGAGTCCTTGGCTCAATCCTCATGTCATGGTTTGGGTCTGGATGTCCCCAAAGCCTCATGCAGACATGGAGGATGGAATTTTCAGAGGCAGCTGAACCTAGAGTTTGTGACTGATTCATGATCCGATTCTGGGATTAAGGGTATGAGTGCTACACCCGCCCTAGGGCAGGTAGCCTGCTTAGAGTATAAGGGAAAGAAAAAGGCTTGTCTCTTTTCTCTTGCTTGTTGCTTTTGCTGTGTTCTGCTGCTGCAAACAGTTGCCCCTGTGCCATGCCACCCTGCCTTGGAGCCAGCCAATTATGGACTGAAATATCTACAAACTGTTAGCTAAATAAACCTTTCTTCCCTTTAACTCCAGATATTGGGTACTTTGTCTTAGCAACAAGAGAAAAATAAGAAGACACTTGAGTTATGCAAAGCAAATGGGTTTTAAACAAAACCCTATATATACAGGCAGTTCAGATTAAATAGGAAAACATTCTTTCAAGATATTTGTGAGAGTATGGTAGTTCTCTTTTATACAGATACATTCATGAGACAAACGTGAAGTCTTTCTGAATATGGCTTATAATCAGCACTTAATGAATATGTCACACTTCAAAAGTGACACCGCAGTATTAGTTCAGGCATTAACTATTCCTAAGCTTTTGGATGTGAACCACAGAGAACCACGTTGCCCATGAGAATCCTTCCTGACTGAAATGTTAGGAGGTAGCTTCCTCATATTCCCATTTTTTTTTAAGTTTCATTTGAAATAAAACTTCAAAATAAAACCATTTTTAACTTTAGGAGAGCTAATTCTGTGAGACAAGTTGAAACTACTCCAGTGATTTTGGCCGTTAGTCAAGTTACAAGTGTGTTAGTTGCTCAGGAGGGTAACAGGAAAGGTCCTCTGTGTAGGCTGTTTTGCCGTATTTTACTTGATGGTGGAACAGTTAGTACAGTAAAGTCAGAAAATTAAAAAAGCTTCACTGTGCCCATAAAATCTGACTTGTATTTAATGGAAGACAACATCATCAGGAACAACCCTTTAAACTATGAAACACTGAAACTTAGATTGAAATATAAATTCACTACTTTAAAAGAAGGCAAGCTTCTAGGCGAGTGTGTGTATGTGAAAGCACAGGTGTGTGTATGGCAGACAGAGAATCCAAGCATCAGCAAGGGACCTGGCAACTCCCAGTCCACTCCTAGGGGTCAGTTTCCCCAGAGATCAGAGCACCATGAGGATGCTGCTGGTACTAGATGATTTCGCAGCACTGTTCATGATGGTGAAATGAACGTAGATGGATGATCACAAAAGGAGGACAAGGTAAGGGTGAATTTCTTAGAGTTGCATCTGCTGAATTGAAGGATTTCCACAAGGTGCCCTTGGATGCAAGAAAGTGCCTGAGTGGGACTATTTTATGCTAAATAAAACCTGGGTGGCTGTACATGTGTGTCAGCAGATTGTCACATGAGCACGAAGAAATGGGAAAATAATATAAGCCAGATTGTTCATCTGAATGTGCCAGAAGATTCTGTGGAGCTTGGGAAGGAATACTCATGCACACATGCATGTACATGGACACACATGCACATGTGCATACACACACGCACACACACAGAGAAGGTACAGGGAACAGCGATGGCTGACCACGTCAGGAAACACAGGACCCACACAATCAGGGCCGACTCAGTCCAGCTTGTGCATCACAGAGACTCCTGCATGTTTTCTAGCCTTCTCGGTGCCTGTTTTCACTGAGTGACCTGCAGAGCACTGGGGAGTCTCAAGGTGAGCCGCACTTGACAAACCCTGACCCGGGCACCCAGTGAAGCTGGTAGATGAATGAGGCCAGTGGAGCACAGAGGGCTTGGAGGTCAAGGTGAGTGAGAAAGGGGCTGGTATCTGTGAGCTGGGCAGCCTTCTAATAACAGTAGGTCACAGGTGCACGTTCACTGGATAGAGCAGTTGGAATTAAAACATTTGGGGTTCAGCAGTCTCAGGGGGACAGGGAAGCGCCACTGAGTCTGACCAGGGAGGCAGGGAGTGTGCTGTGGACCCCTTCTCAGCCCGGCCCTTGAGGAATGAGACACACTGCGCACCTCCTGGAGTGGGGCTACTCTGGGCTGGACACAGCACTTTCTCAGGAGCCACAGGGGCAGGCCTCCAGGGGCAGGGCAGCAGAGGCAGGAAGGACATCACTGGACCCCACAGAGCTTGCTGCGGGGATTCTTCACCTGCCTTCCTAGTCTTTCATAAGGAGTGGGGGGTGCGGGATTTCTAAGGACAGGCCTGGCACTGGGTGTTCGCTGGACACTGCCTCTCCTTGGGGCATTCACTGAGAATGCTGCTGGCAAGTGGGCATCGAGCCCTCAGGCAGCATGTACACCGACCTGGGCCAGTGGACTGACTATGCTTGCCCGCTGGCTCCAGACACCGCCAGCCCGGGTTAAACCCTGACCCACAGGTCAAGGTTCCCAGTTTTCAGAAAGTCCTCAGCTGTCTCCCAGTACGGTGACTGTGCCCGGGGCAGCTTTCAGCTGGACTCAGCTCTCTCTGTCCACTCGAGACGGAACTCGGGTTGATTTATGTTAGTAGCGCCCTTCTTCCCCTTGTGGGGAAATTCCTCAGTCTCGGTGTGCTGACAGTCCCGGTCCCATCCTCAGAGCTGTTACCAGCTAAACCTTTTCCCTCATTTCCTGTCATTCTTGGGGGGGTCTGGAAAGAGGGGTGATCAGTAGGACAGACAGGAAGAGGTACCAGCAAGGAGCAGGTTGGCAGGGGTGGGAAGGGCAGGGAAAGAGTCCATCATGAGGCCAGCATATTTGTCCACGTCAAAGGAGTTTGCTGCTGTGTTTTTTCATTTGAAAAATTATTGTCTTTAATTTTCTTTTAATATCTGAAAGGGAAATTGGCCTTTGGATAAGTAAAACACTAAAAAGTTAGGGTAATTTTCCTAAACCTGTTTAACGAGTACTTTTATCATTGGGCTTACGACGTTTTGTTTAATCAACTCTCCTCAGTAGAAAATGTTACTGCTGATATTATTAAAAATACTCATTTTTAATATTTGTTTGCATAATTATCTTCAACTTCTGTTTTGACAGGATTTTCTTTGCCGTTATGTAAATTCCTGCAGTTACAGCAGATGATTCCAGACAGACTCATATTTGTACAAGTAAAAGAAACACACTTTAAAAAAATAAATAAATAAACATCAACAAATAAAAATAAAATTAAAATGTAAACTCCATTTTTCAGAACTTGAATTTGCAAAACCTGGAAATTCCAGCCCAGCAGGAAACACCCTCCATTGGCCTGGGGCTGGGGACTGGTGGGAAAACATCTGCTGGGATGTTTACTGCTCATGCAGAGAGGCTGCACCTCGCTGCCTGTGGCAAGGAGGAACTGGGTGACAACACTGCCTGTGCGTGCAGTTTCGTTTCACCCCAGGACACGTCCTGCTCCTCACCCCCCAGGAAATAGTCTCGGCAACATGTAGCGTGTAGGCAGATGCCTGACTTACAGTGGAACAGCTGCCATCTGGAGTCATCTCTGGGAGCCTGAAAAGTCCCTGGCTTGGGCCTCTGGGTTCTCGAGTGGTGATGAGTCAGCTATACGGGGCCACCTTTCCCAAGCATGCTCAGCCTAGTGAGGCCCTTCCTGTCCACGCATGCAGCCTCCAGGACAGTGTAGAATCGGGAAACAGACAGAGATCCCTGTCCTGGACTATCTGGAGAAGCCCATTCCCAAGGATTGAGCACCTCAATCCATCCACTTCTCAGAAGGGACCTGGCCACCAGCCTTTGCAGAGGCGCAGCTGTGCAGATCCAGGTCGCTTACCAGGTGGTCACTCGGGGTGGTCACTGTCCTGGGCTGGTGAGAGTCTGGCCGACCCTGGGTGCCCCATGAGCATCAGGTCATTTGTGCCAACACGCGCCGTGGCCTATACTTACTTAGGAAAAAAACACAAAAGCATATCTCTAGATATGACACAAATACTTAAATGAACTCATATTTTAATTGGAGAAACAAAAATCTCATGCAATTGTGCACTGAGAATGGTGTGTACTGGTCCTTTGATTTTCTTTTCAAAATAGTGCAGACTCCTGACACCTGGTCTTGGCCCTGCCGTGGACAGCAGCAATAAAAGGTTAGTGGATGCCCGCTGAGAATGAGAACGATGCGCAGGGACTTTTCAGCGTAGGCATAGCCGTTCTGCTAGAGAATTAAACAAGCTCAGATATTCTACCTGATAGTGCTTAGATTTTCCTATAGCTTTACCTGAGTGCCTGTGGGATTGTTCTGGAATTCTAAGGTAAGTGTTGAGTGTGTGGGTGCAGTGGTATCTCCCACTCTGCCCAAGTGTCTGCACACATTCTTGAGTTTCAACGAATGTTAGACATCAGGATTTTTAGCTATGCTGTCACCTTATAATATTTGGATATTTAAAAGCGTTTATGAGAAGTCTACATAGCCTTCACAGAATACTTTGCCACATAGTAGAAATTATGATAATGATAATAAAATAGCCCTAAGAATGTGTGTTTGACTCACACTTACTGTGAACAAAACCACTATGAAAGAATCTTTATGAAATTGTCAGAATGTGATTCATACCAGATATTAGATTACACTAGGTTGAGCATTTGTAGGCAAATGAATGAGCCTGGAGACCATAACACTCAGTGACCTTCCTTACTCAGACACAGGAAGATAAACACACGGTGTCTCCAGTAGAGGTGTAAGTGACCCACAGAACCAGGTAGAGGGGCAGAAGGGTCAGGGGAGCTGAGGATGACCCAGATGGGCAGGCGGGTTACGCACCATCCCAAGGTGGGCAGAGACAGGTCTGGTGAAGTGCTAACTTCTAAGTCTACAGTTTAAGTGCATGGATATTTCTTAGGTTCTTCTTTTCACTGCATAGTTGATATTTTTCATAAAACAAGTTACAAGGGTAGGAAAAGACGGAAGGGAAGTGGGGAGGAGCCAGGGCAGCGCATGAGGGAGAGGGCGAAGCAGGATCTGGAAGGAGAAGCCAGGCTGGGGTCCAGGCCTCTGCTTCCCGGGCCCCTCTGCGGGGTCCTCCTCTCGTCCCCTCCAGCCCCTCTGCTGAGCTTCCTGCCCGCTCCTGTCTGTCTTTTACTTCGCCTTTATTTACAGAGTCGCTGCTCTGAGTGCAAACCCGGCACTTTCTTCACCCGCTGCTCACCGAGGGTGAACCGGGCTGTTCCCGGGATCCGGCCACTGCGAGCTGCGTGCGTCCCGCTTCTCTGTGCAGGCGGCGATGCGCACTTCACGGAGCCGACGGGAACTGAGTTTTCTCTGCAGTGGATGCCTTGAGGTCTCCAGCACGGGTACAGAAGGACGAGACAGGAAGCGCCCTGAGAGCCCGGCCTCAGCAGTCCTCGCTGGCCGGCCTCAGCTCTGGAGGCCCCAGCCTCTCCTCTGGGGCGCACTGCACCCTGCAGACAGAAGGCAAACCGGTGTAGACGCAGCAGCCAGATCTGTGGACACCATGGTCAGGGCGGCTTCGTCCGGAACAGCACACAACTT
This sequence comes from Cavia porcellus, assembly GCF_034190915.1. Classification (NCBI taxonomy): domain Eukaryota; kingdom Metazoa; phylum Chordata; class Mammalia; order Rodentia; family Caviidae; genus Cavia; species Cavia porcellus. The sequence continues at coordinate 55,402,758 of NW_026947507.1, forward strand.
ACAGACGCAGATGCACACCATTGAAGAGACAAGTACGTTCAAGGGACAACACGGAGAATGACCGCGGGCCCCTCCCAGCTCCCACGACTCTCGGGAGACTGCGCACCGGAAGCAGCCAGGAGCAGTCGCTCTGTGCTGAGTCCTGTCCTTGTGCGTCAGGCAGGGCTGATCACGCCTGGTGAAGGTGAGTGCAGAGTGGCTGGAAGTACTTTATATCCTGATTTTTACCCAGACCGCTATATATGCAAAAATCATGCTTTCCCCGTAAAACGAACATTCTTTATGTACTTTTTTTTTGGGGGGGGGGTCGTACTGGGAATCGAACTCAGGACCTTGCGCTTGCCAGGCAGATGCTCGTGCTGCTGAGCTACATCCTTGGGCGTGTGTACTTACATTTAAAGGATAAAAATATTATTATCCACATCCCAGGACAGAAGAGCAAATAACATAATATGAAATTGTTTACTAAATTATAAAGCTATGCAAATTTCATACATGATCGATTCCAAGCTAAATTGCAAAATGTTTGATGAAAGCAAGAACCAATTTTTAAATTATGACCCGTTATTTTTGTACTAAATTTGACCCACTTTGTATCTAAATGCATTCCATTTTTTACTAAGCCTGTGATAACTTTATTCTTAAGTTACCGTTTTCAATGTTCCATCAATAGCAGAAAATTTGAGTATTAATTTTTGAATATCAAATAGTCACACAGTTGAGTGCCTCATATACACTACACACTGTAGTAGTACTCTTTAACAGACTTACATGAGATGTTATCATGGGCCCAGACATGGTGGTGCACACCTGTAATCCCAGCACTAAAGAGGCTGAGGCAGGAGGATTGCCACAAGTGCCAGGCCAACCTAGGCTTCATAGTGAGTTGAAGGTCAGCCTGGACTACATAGCAAGACCTTGTTTAAAAAAGCAAAGCCAAACCTGACAACAAAGTTCCCACAGATAAACAAGCCTTTATCTCTTCTCTTTACATCTTCATGTTTGAGTAAAAAACTCGATTTTGATCCAGTTAACTGAGTTTTCTCAGATACCATTTATTAAAATGAAAGAAGCCGAATGATTATTAGATATCAAAAAACAGAACACTACATATAATTTTCAGTGATGCAAAATCTAAATTAAGTATTTACTTCTGCTTTGTTTCTATAAGCTTCTGGAAGTCAAAAAGTATTTTAGATTGTTTTTTTAAAAATATAAACTTCTGAGTTTCAGATCTCTAAAAATATATTAAATATTAAAAGTACCTTTGAGGCTGCAAATTGTCATGCAACTTTTACACCCACACAATAAATATTCCTTAGAAGTTTATACATTGCAGGTATTACTTCATACTTGTTTAAAATTCTCCGTTCTCAATTGTGTATTTTCAGAGTATGTTTCCACCTCCACAGTAAGAATTTCTCCCTGAGTAAGGTATGCATTCCTGTCTGTCCTTCTCCCAAACACTCCTTAGCTGGCTCCCGGGGGTTGGTGCTGGGCTTTTAGAAGGTAGGTCCCAGCACCTGACCTGCAAGCAGGATGCACAGGCGGCAGAGGACAGGGACCCAGCTCTGTGGCTGCTGCCCAGCTTGAAGTCCCTTGCTGAGGGCCCGTGCCAGGCAGGAGCAGCAGGTGATCCTTTGACCAAACTGTGCCCCCGCAGCTCAGCCGACCCTGAAGAGGCCTCAGGCAGGGTTCTGTCCTGGAGAGCCGCCTCTGACAGCTGCTCCAACTCTGAACCACCAGCTTTCCTGTTCTCACTCCTCCATCACACAGGAGTCGTTAGTGGACATCGTAAGCAGGTGCTGCGTGCACTCTGGCTCCTGAGAAGCCCAGCACCCCTGTGGCAAAGCACCATGGAACCGTGTGTGTCACGGGCCGGCGTCTGGGAGAGCCACATTCCTGTGGATTAGACTCCTCGGCCCAGTGTTGCTCTGACAGAGGAAGATGCCCAATAAATAATCCTCAAAGATGTGAGTTGCTCTCCTCTTATGTGCATATCTTTAGCCGTTTGCACCTTCTTTTAAATATTTCACTCAGTGTTCATAATCAATAGGACACAGTAACAGTGTAGGGATTCATGGGGGAAATCTAAAAATATTTCCTTGACCATGTATTAAATCCAAAATAAACCTATTTTATATAACATTGACTAATTGGCAATATTTACCATTTTAATACTGAATCTCTGTTATTGCCTGTTTATTTTTAAATTTTCTTTAATTATTTATTTGGTGTTTTGAGACAGAGCTATATTGTGTATGTAGTTCAGGCTGGCCCTGAACTTACTTAGTAGCCCAGGTTGGCCTCAAATTGGGAGTGATCCACTTGTCTCATCCTCTGAGTGCTGAGATTACAGGTGAGTACCGCTGTGCTTGGCTTGTGTATTTTTAAATATACATGGTATTAACAAATATTCTCCAAAGGCTCAAAACCAGTAGGAAGCACACATACAGACTACTGTGGTGGTCAGAAGGGCTAAAATCTGTGGGATGGTGCTTGCAGGCTGAAGCCAGGGAGAGTGGATGCTGAAGGCAGTCCTCTGACAGAAGCCCCTCGAATTATTTACAGTATTTCAGGAGCTTGCTAAGCTCTTCAACTGATTAGATCACTCTCACATTATGGACCATAGTCTGCTTTAATCAAAGTCTGCTGATTTGAATATTTCATCCAAAAACTGCCTTCATGTCAACACCGAGAGGTGTTCAGCTTGTAGCTTGGCACCATAGCTCAATTGACACATAAAGTTAATGACTGCAAACAGTAAGGATGGTGTGGTTGGTGCTGTCACTAGAAATATTTAAAAACTTTAAGCCCATCAATGACAGATATCTTCCTTGTGAAATTATCTTAAGTGCCTGCCGTTTGTATTCCTCAATTTCTTCTAGAATTGGTGCTGTATATGCAAGATCTTTGTTATGGTTTGTATCTGGATGTCCCCTCATGCAGTCATGGGGGCAGAATTCTAGAGTTTATGACTGATTGATGGCTCAATACTGGATTTATGGGTGTGACTGCTACCCCCAAGTGGGTATGGCCTACATAAAATATAAGGGACAGAAAAAGTCTTTTCTGTTTCCTGCCACATGAAAGATTGCCCCTGTGCTATGCCACCCTGCTGTGGAGACAGCTGATTATGGACTGAAACCTCCACAAACTGTGAGCTAAACAAACTTTTCTTTCTTTCATTTTGGGTGTTGGATATTTTGTCTCAGCAATGAGAAAAGTAATCTTTAATGGGTTGTTATAAAAATTTAGGCTCACTATAGTAATTCACAAACCCAATATTGTGTGGCTGCACACAGTGAAACTTGTCATTTACACAAAGCCCACATCCATAGGACAAATCACACTTTGAGCTGTGTCCCAGGACCACTTCCTCAGCTGGTGTGCAAAGGCTGCATGTGAGCAGGAAGGGCTGGCTAGTGGGGAGGACCTGAGCACAGTCCAGCAGACTCAAAAAACAGATAAACCACAGATCTTGGTGAATAACAGCTTGGTGAATTAGGCGCAGACACAGCCATCACGAGGGACAGGGAATCCCTCTCTCCAGTGGTGAGCAGGGGGACCAGAAGTAGTCACAGAACAAGAATCCTGGTAGAAGTAGTTACAGAACAAGAATTTGAATGTATTGCCCACACAATTTGTGCACTGGAAATGTTTTCAAATTTGGAGGTGGAGCCCACGGCAGAAAATTAGGATTGGATGAAGCTGAGAGGGTGGGGCCCCCATGGTGGTATTAATGGCTTACCAGAAGAGGAAGAGATTTGAGCTCACACACTGCTTGCTGTGTTTCCTCACACAATGCACGAGCTATGTGTGGCTCGCCTCCTAAGCAGCAGCCAAGGAAATCTATTTTCTAAGAATTATCTTGATTCAAGTATTTTGTAATAGTAATGGAATACAAACCAAGACAAGCACCAGCTGAGGGCCATGCACTTCTCCTCAGTGTTGCAGCTCATTGAGACCTGGCTGAAGACATGCTCCTTCCCACTCTGTAGAACTACATGAGTGCAGGGCCTCGATCTTCACCTTTTCTATTTTAGTTTAAGCCTTTAAGAAGAGAGAAGAATCTACTAAATTTCTCTTTGCTGGGAAACAAGAGATTAAAAGTAAGACTCTAGGCTTTACATCAATCACTGGTTCCATCTGGTGAATGTTCCCTTTGATGGCCTCATTTAGAACTTCAAGAGATTTTGTGCAGATTTAAAATTCTCATTACAGCTCTTGCCAAAGCCTCTTTAATGCAAAGCAATCTTAACTTTAAAAATTTAGAAATTGCTGAGGGAGATGTATCATTTGCAGCCAGGAACTGAGGACTGTAAAATAAAATGGGTCATGAGGAAAAAATTTCTAGGATGTTCTATAAAGCTATTACTCTCTGAAAATGAAACAAGACCTTCATTTTGGTGTTTAAGGCCTTTTTCTATATGGAGCTACATTTATTCTTCTTAGTATGCAGATGCCACCCTGTTTTCTAGGGAAACATGAAGTGTCAGCTGATACAGGTGCTTTGGAATGTTTGCTACTTCCCTTGTTTTGGAAGGAATCTGGAACAGACTTGCTCCCGTGAGTTATGTTTCTTCTCCTCCCAACTATACTGTATCCTCCCAAACCATGTCTTTCTCTTCGAAGGAAATGGTCATCTCTGTGTCTGCATTATAATCTGTAGGGCCATTTTCAATGAAAAAAAAAAACACCCTAAAACATGCTTTAATTCCCCGAAAAACAGTCCATTTTCTGATTAAATTAACCATGCCCTGTCTTATAGCTCTTTATTCATTACTGATTTAAGTCCCGCTCTGTAATAGCATCTTATTCCTCTTGGTTGAAGGAATAGCTCATTAACTTAACTATTTCATCTGCAAAGATCATTTCCATATTTTACATGGACTCTCACAATGCTTATCTTTTTTTCTAAATTTTAATATTCCCTGAATTCATTTATAGATACTGTTCTCTGTGCATTCTGCTATTTGAATTTCTAATTCTCACTATCTTCTTTACAGAAAATGGAACCATGTAGTATTCCTTTAAAAAGAATAGAAAGGAGAGAATAAGCAGCAGAAAAGTGCAGAGCCATCCCAGTGATAGATTGGCAATATCTTTGTAATTATTTCTATCATAACTCTTACCCTGATAGCGCACGGTGACTCCAATGGAAGATATATATGTGTTTCAGTTTTCTTGGGACTGTCAGGCGCAATATGCCAGGGAGAGGTGTGAGGCATATTGCTACACATCCATAATGCCAACAAATTGGAAATAACCTTGCTTAAAAATTCTTCCTCAGAACTGAGGCTCTGCTCCTTTTATTTTCTGTACAAGCATGAGGATAAACTAGACAAAAGGAAAAATGTGTGATAGAAATGGAAGGAAAGGAGCAAGGCGAGTGTTCACTGAACACCCCCTTGGGCTGGCTCTCTCTTTTGATTTGCTTGCTTTTTCTCTTTTTGAGACAAGGCCTCACTGTGCAGTTCAGGCTGGCCTTGAGCTCGCTTTGTAGCCCAGGTTGGTCTCGAATTGCAGTGCTCCTCCTGCCTCAGCCTCCTGAGTGCTGGGATTACAGGTGTGTATCACCACGCCTGGCTTGGTCTGGCTTTTTCAAACAGTTGTCTCATTGATCCTCACAACCATGTCCTCATCGTGGTGTGTATAACTGTCCTTGTCACACTTGGGGGGAAATGGAGATTCAGCTCCAATCTTGATCAGAAAGTCAAATTGAGAGGTGACAGGGACTCGACCAACTCTTAGTGTGACACTGTGCTGTGGGGCTTGATGCATATTCCTATCCTAAGTCACTCATGACCAGGACACTCAGCTGCCTTCAAAGATCTATGTTAGCATGAGCGAGAGCTCAGCAGACATCATTTAAGTGGTCACGATGTGGGTTATGTACAAAGTGATGGTGAAGACTCTGCATCTGAACTGAACCATGCACCCTTCTCAGGATTTCATAGATGACTACAGTAAAATAGCTGCAGGGTCATTAAACACCCACAGTCCATTACTTCACTTGTCTCACTGAGTTGTTTTCTTTGGCTCTCTGTGAGAATGAAGGAAAATGAATTATCATCTATTCCCAGTTGAGTAGATAAAGGGGAGAATCCATTTTCCTCAGCTTCTTCAACACCTAGCCCTCTGAGAAATCCACCTTAATGAATAACCCTAATAATTGAATCTTCTATCTTGCACTCGCGCAGGTACTTAATGTACCGTGAGACCTTGCACGGTAATTGATGTCTGGTCACTTTGGGTTCTGTAAGTGTTTGGGATGTGATGTATACGAGTCCGGAAGCTGGTTAATGAGCTTCGGCAGTGCAGCCCTCTGCTCCCTCCATGTCTGCACTGGGACCTAAAGCGGGAAGAGTAAGAGGAGAACACGGGGCCAAGCAGCACCATAGAGCAGCACACAAGGCAGAGGGGGGACTGCAGGCAGGGCAGGCAAAGAGAATGGGTTCACGAACCCAAAAAAGACTATAGAATGAGAGGAGGGTGAAATACTGCAGAGTGTCTGAGTAGCACAGGACTGACAGGAACTATTGGTTTCCACAGAAGTGATTAATGCCTCATTAGGATGACAAACCCATATGACAGACTGTAGGGGTAGGCGCATGAGTTGGAGATGAGAGAGGAGGCAGAAAGGGAATTGTGTGCTTCTAGAGGCTTGACAATAAAGGATTGGAAGAAGCTAGAGTGACGACTTGATGACAGACACATGATCACTGTTAGATATGGAAAGGTAGAAGGAGACAAGAGGCCGAAGAAGAGCAAGAGAGAAGGTGGTGCTGGTCAGTGCTACTCGTGTGTGGTCCAGTATCAGACTAGGGCTGGAAACCTGGACTTAGGTTTCATGAGCTGTGTGGCCTTGATCAAGCCTCAACCTTGTCATTTGATGGGGATAATTCATGGTTGCTGGGGAGATTATATGCTATAATAATTTAGAACGCTTAGCCTATGGCACATGGTAAACATCCAATAGGTAGCAACCATTATGATAACTGGTTTTAGGAAGCTCCTAAATTGAAGTCATGCATGAAGAAATTAGTGCCCAAAGGGACATAAATACCACTTTTGTCCTCAACAGTGATGGAGTAAGGGTGTTACAATTCACACTGTAGGAGGTAAGCTGAATAAAAAACTATCAGGATCAAAGTTTTAAAAAAGGAATTATATTATCTACTGAAAGTGTTTAATAATTGTTTTTAATCTGAAGCCCCCTTTTGTCCACTGACACAGAATTATGAGGTAACAATGAGAACAATAATTGGTAGAGAATATTAACAACTTTTAAAAAGTCAACAATTTTATAGTAACTGGGTCCTGACAGTTAGGTGATTTACCTACAAGAGTGTGCAGTTGTTTAATAGAAGAAATAATAAAATGGGCATTTTGGCTCTTTAGAGTTGGGGATTGAAGAACTTTCCATGATAAAAATTCTGAGGGACATGGGACTTGGGAAGATTGATAAGAGTTCCTGGGAATTGCACTAGATAGGGAAAGAAATTAATCTAGCAAGGGAGAATAGATTCAACTTCAACAATTTTGTTGAAGTTATAGAACCAGATTAGTAGCACCAGTTATGAAGGGAGGAAGTTGAATCAGAGAAGGACATTTTAATACTTCAAAATTTCAGTGGCATAGATATTGATGATCCCAGATTTTCTGCTCGTGTTTAGTAAAGGTAAGTTCCTAAGAATGGAGTAATCTTCTGTAAATGCAAAACAGAAACTGTTGAGGCCTCAGTCTTGATAGTGAGGAGGTTAAATACCACGAGAATATTTACCCCTCACCTTGCAAATCTACCACACCAACCTAAAGATTCTAATGGGGAAGGTGTGGAGTCCTGTGGTAGCATGGGCATATTTGAGCCAACATTTGAAGATGTTAATCCTGAAATTCTTGTAAACTCCACTTACCTGTGGAAGTGGTCTATTTATTCTTGTTGAAGACCAGTGCTCCACCCTTTCTTGAATTCATTATGGATAATGCACGCTCTTCTTCCTCATCTCTTGTTATATATCAACATAAACCAACCAGGGTGATGCTAAATCTTCTACAGTGAAAGAAAGACTTGGCTGGGGAGTATCATCAAGAACCTGGAGAATTTGCATAGGATTAGATTCTGAGAATAGCTGGATCTTGAGAGAACAGATAGAGTGGTATCTTGGTTTCTGAACTTAATCATTTTGTGGAAGATGGTTGCATTTGTGTTTGTGTGGGCAAGATGGGCATGGCCATGTTTATCACCCAATGTAGTGGCGCATTCGTAAACTCTGTGGCTGTTAGTATGTAGTGGTCCATTCATAAACTCTGTAGACTTTATGAATGAAATAAAATTTTTGTTTGGTTTGGGAGTCAAGTTATGTGCAAACAGAGGCTTTCATGAAATGAGGTATTATAGTACTGTATTAAATTGGACAAGATAGTATTTTACTTCAGTAAAGGACTTGATACTCTGCAACAGACTCTAGCACATGCCATTAAAGTGCAGCTCTAGTGGTTCTTTGAAGTTTGAAGAAGTCAATGACTCACATTGAATGAAGTGAAATGCCAGAGTTGGAAAAAGGCAATGGAAAAAGAACCCAAAAGCCTCTGAGAACATGCTAGAGAGATATAGTAGGCAAGTAAAGAGGGCAGTTCATTTTCCAGACCTATGAGAAGTCTAGAGAAAGGAGCCAGGGTGCTGAGGTGCTCTGCTGACCATCCACTTTAGATTATGGCTGATGGTAGCAGATGGTGCATAGAACCCTGTGGGCTCCATAAAATTATTGGTAAGTATTTTAGTTACTTTTTTCTCATTGTTGAGACAAAATACCTGATACCCAAAATGAAGGAAGGAAATATTTATTTCTTACCGTTCTTGGGAGTTTCAATCCATACTCAGCTGGCTCCACGGCAGGGTGGCATGGCGGGGCAGCCATTCACAGCAGCTGCAAATAGCAAAAGCAAAAGAGAAAGACCCACCTTCTCCCCACCCTTACATTGGCTCCACCTTTGGGATGGTGAAACACTCACATCACCAATCCCAGTGCTAGACAACAACCAATCACAAATGCTAGATTCAGCCTCATCCAAAATTGCATGAGGTCTGGGGTTGAGGGCAAAGGAACATATAATCTACAACAGTAAGATTTTGAAATCATAAAACCATATCATGATACTTTACCCTTTGAAGCAAGATAATGCATGACAGTGTTAGAGACGTGTTGGGAGGGCAGTGCATGAACATATGAATGTGTGTGCAGGTCAACTTGCAGGGAGATGTGGCAGTAGTTAATAGACTGTTAACCCCATCTTTAGTGGTGGACTTTGAGCTCCACAACAAAGCAATGATCTAGGGGCTCCTGGAGTACTCACTCAAAATTAGGGCAAATTATTCCATTTTGTAATTCCTGTAGCTTGGAAGTATTTCTCTGGTCCAGTCACAGGTGACTAGAAGATTTTACCTTTCTTTTCTGGCCTTTCAGAGCAAGTTCAGGATTGGAGACCAGCACATAGTCTAGGTATGTGTTTGCATTTCCTGTGGGTTGCCTGAGTGTGTGACCCCTGACATAGTGGCCCATGTTTTAACACCGGGATCAAAGGCAGGCCAATAGTACTGCACAGCTGCTGTTCCTTTAAGCTGCTCGTTTTGAGAAGCTTAAAGGATGAGAAAAGGCACAAATTCCTAACTGTGGCTGTGGCACCCAACTCAGCATTGAGAGACTGAGGTGATTTGCTCAAAGACATAGTATACCTGCAAAATCAATCATGATCATAGGCTTATAGACTTTACAAGTCTAGGAAACCAAGAGGTCAAGGTAGGCATTGCCTTGCTTATTATTTCTGGGAACGTGTGGCGAAAATTTGTGTTTCCTGACCCTGCATTTTGGGTTCTGGGAAACTGAAGTTTTTGTTCTCCAGAGAGTACTATGCATCTGCCCGCAGACACTATACTGTGAGTAGTGGTAAAATTGAAGCTCGGGCTGCGGTTTGATCATTTCAAGTCTCACAGCTGGAGAACAGAAAGCAAAGGTAGAAGTCACTGTGCAGGTGAGGACAGTTAACCCTGGCTCCATGAGGAGCAAAGGCTGTTGGTATCCAGTGGAGGAAAGGAGGCTGCATTTCTGTGGTCGTACGGAAGCATTCTTGGTGTCCACTGGCCAGTGTTAGTAAGTGTAGAAGGGAAGCAGTCGCAGTCTTGAGAAGGTCGTGGAGTTTAGGCATTCCAACCACACAGGTGCAAAAGTCTGACCACCCCACTAGTTACTCCGCCTACAGTGGTAGTGGTGCCGAGGGAAAGAAGAGGCTGGTGTGATGGCGAACGTCAGAGGTGACGTGTATTGACGGCAGTGATAAAATCGGAAGCAGTAGCAGGGTGATAGTTTCTTCCATGAGCTACCTGCTTGTAAGCTTCACCAAGAAAAGAGAACATCTGAGCTATTTTAAAGTGGCCTATACCTAGTATAGAAAATAATTGGATCCAAATTCCACAAAAGTTAGACTGCAGTGGACATGTGTCGTGCTGATCAGATGTCCCCTTGACGAGGAGTGTCCCCTTCTGGTACCCAGAGGGACTGGCCACTCTGGGCCGAATCCAGGCTCTCGTTAGCAGCGATTTTCCCTAGCAAAGGCCATGCCCCTTCCTGAGGGAAGCCCTGTGTGGCACAATCATCCCATATGGGGTGTTAGGGACTCGGCCCACTCATCTCCATCCCAGGCACAGAGGAAGTGCCATCCCAGCCCGAGGGCTTTCCTGAGTCCCCTGTTGTTTCTGTGCCGGTTCAGTGTTCCTTTCTACCCAAGTCATTTCCTTCACCTCCTTAGAAATTTTGTTCCTAAGCATATTCTTCAAGAAAGGCTGACCTGCAAGCCCTCTTCTTAACCTGTCCGCTGGCTGCCCAAACCAAGGAGCAACGCCCTGGGGAAAGTGAGACAGGCAGCCTCAGGATGTGTTAGAACTCTTCATGTTTTAACTTCCAAGTCTGGTCAGCAAGATGCCTTTTCCGTAAGCTTTAATGAAATATCAAAGCATAAAGTTAGGTAGAGATAATGACAGTGCAGTAAATTTACCTTGTATGGAAATCGGGCTTAATCAATCAGGGCCTGTTAATGTGAAAAGAAGAGACAACATATGTAGAGTAGATCTGGGTGAACAGAGGACATTCTATGAATGTTTCTGAGCTAATGGCTACATACACTTTTTAGTGGTATATTCTCATTTTCAGGCAGCTGCTGTTGTCCAAGTTTATATGTGCAATGTACTCAGTACAAAAGTGACTTTCCAGAAATTCACCCTTCTTTACTTGTATGAATGGGACAAGTTGTTTAATTTCCGTGAAACTCTGTTTCTTCATCAATAGGTTAAGGAAAATGCAACTTTATAAAGTTATTTATATTTTATCTAATATTTTTAATTGATGTTATGTGAATTTATTGCTGCCTTAATAGATTTCCACCAAGTTATTGACTTTAATGACACAGCTTTATTACTTCATAGTTCTATAGGTGTGATCCATAGAATAAAGACCCCCTCACACACAACCTTGATACCAGAATCTGTAAATACGCCACCTTTTTTGGTAAAAGGGACTTTGCAAATGTGATAAAGTTAGTAATCTTTTTTTTTTTTTTTCTTTTTCTTGGTACTGGGGATCGAACTCACAACCGAATTCACGACCGCCTGCTTGCAAGGCAGGTGCTTATGCCACTGAGCTAAATCCCCAGACCCAAGTTAGTAATCTTGAGGTGAGATTATTCTTGAGTTTTAGGGAGGACTGAAGGCAGGCTCAGGTGTCACTGAGAAGGGGATAGCGGCAACAGTCAGCGGTAGAGATGGGCAATGGAAGTGGAGGTTGGAGTGTCAGCCCCGTGAAGCCCCAAGGAGATGAAGACGCCCTTTCTCCCTTACATTTTAGCGCAGAAAAATGTCTTGCTCCCAGCTCAGTAAAATCCACTTTCGAGTTCTGACGTCCAGAACTTCGGGAGAGTAAACCTGGGTTAGCCTGACTCCTCGGTTACCACACAGTAAGAATCGAGACCAGTGGGTCCTGCGTAACTTGGTACCCCAAGCTGCCTTCCTTTCTGGGGACTCTGCTTCCTTGTCATTTCCAGTTTCCAAAACTCACCTACATTCACAGACCTGCTCATGCTCTGCCCCCTTAAATTTCAAATAATACGCATCTCTCCCTGACTGACTACAGCCATGAAAATTTCTCCAATTTTAAGGACCTGTGTGATTAGGTTAGAAGTGCAGCCCCATCCCAAGACCTAAACCTTATCTTGTCCCCAGACTCCTTTAGGCTAGTAAAGTAACGCATGCACGAGTTCAGGAGACAAGGGTGTAGATAGCTTTTGGGATAGAGCATGTCATTGCCCACTGAACCCACCTACCCTGCAAAGATGACTGAGGTGACATCAGAAGACATAAACACGTAGGCTGATCAGCAAACATCAGTGGCACTTCCCTCTCTGGAGACCAAGTCCACGTCTTAATTCCTCTTTATCTGTTTTGACATGTTGTAATTATCACACCGTATAAATTAAATATCTTAGGGATTTGGTAGATGTTACTTCAGCCTTGTTCGCTGAAGCTCATAATTATCCCTCCTGATTTTCCAAGCCACCTGAACTGAGCCAGTCACTGGAGATGTGAGAGAAGCGGGTTCAAGAATGACCTCACGTCCACACATCTAGTTTCATGTGAGAACTAAACAGAATCCATTCAACAATTGTTTATGCAGTAAATGCATAAACGAACCAGTTGCTCTCCTGGATACTGGGAACAGGGAGTCTAGTAATACATAAACAGTACCAGCCTTCAGGAGGCCCAGCCGAATTCAGCCTTGCAGGCAGGTTGTCATTTCTTCTTTTTTTTTTTTTTTTTCTTGTACTGGGAATCAAACTCATGACCTTGTGCTTGCCAGTCAGGCACTGTGCCACTGAGCTCTAGCCCATCATAGATTGTCATTTTTACTCCTGTTCCTATGTGTGTGACAGAGCCAGTACCATGACATACAGATGCCATTATTTGCGTAAGTAGTGTCTTCCTGTTTTAGTATTGCTTTAACTCCTGCTTCCTGCAGCGCTACTTATATTAAACATACGTTTATTCAAATGTTTGTGGGTTTTTATGAAGTTCACATTTGTACTAAATAATCAATTGGAAATGTCATTAAACATACATTCAATTGGAGAAATAATTAACTTGTTAGCCATGGTTTGGGGCAGTTTTCCAATTTTGTATTAGCTATTTTGAAGTCACATTTATGATTACCCAGCTCTACATATGGCCATGGTCAGCAAAAACACCTAATTTAATCAATTGTGATTATAGATCAAATGATGCATGGCCAAAACCTTTCAAAAGTATAACAGAATGAACTGTATTTTTATTCGCTGGACATAAAGCTCCTTTTGGTGAATAATTTACTAAAATAGACAAAGAAGTGTGACTTTAGTGTGGGGAACTGGAAGGAAGAACAACAGGAAAATTAGCCTGAAGGGACCTTACTGAGTACTAGAGCAGCATTCCTACATACTGCACCAGCGCTGTGGGGCTTGAGACAGCAGTGAAAGGGAGGAAGAGGAAAGCAAGCAACATGGAGAGAGGCTGAGAAGCACGATGGTTTGCAGGGCTTCCAGACCAACGAAGACGTCAGACACCAAGTCCCGAGATGCTGCTTCCTGCCCTTCACCATCCAAGCGGCCTGCCGAGCCTGGCCTTCAATGAAAGGTGATGGAGGCTGAAACCCTCATCACAGCTAGTGCAGACCAGGCAGAGATCAGTGAGGCCCAAATCTTCAGCACAAGTGGGAAAGCAAGCAGAGGGGCTCCAGAAGAGCCCTGTCCCCGCCTAGCTGTCTTCTCCCCAGGGCCCGCGGGGCCTGTGGACATCGGGCATGCTGGGCGTGACCACAGTTGCTTAGCAGCATTTTCCATGTGGCCAGATGTGCCACTTCAGTGAAATCACTGTCACTTTCAGTCTTTGTGTCTTCACCTAAAAAATGGGCTCATGGCGGCCGGGGAGCTCACCCCGGGGAATCCATGCTGAATGGGGCTGCGGCACTAATATTGGGGCCGTTAATTTTGATATTGTCTCTGCTTCCTTGCTTCTTTCAGCCCCGGAGGGCAGCGATTACCATAATAATTCTGTTAAAGATGATACAGATTTATGGGCACGTGATGAAGAAGAATTGAGCAGATGTAAGTAGAATTGATCCTTCTCTGCCACACAGCTGAAATTCTCAAAGGCGGCCACCTCCTCCTCTATCTTTTCTTCCTCCGTTCTCTCCCAACCTGCTCTTCTCTACCAGTTACTGTTTTTAAAAGCGCTGCTCTCACAGGCCTATAGAAGTGCAAACCGCAAAAGTGAGCTGACCCTCCACATGTGTCACGGCCTCCCACATGTCCCCAGGTGTCCCCAGGTGTGCCCATGTGTACCCGTGACACACCTCGCAGTGTCCGCAGCCTCCTTTCCAGCCGCCGCCCTCCCAGCTCCTCTCGCAGCTCCACGCCTTGTCTGCTTCCTTCACGGTGTCTTTTCTTCTGGGCTTCCCTGCCCATCTTTGCTGCCGTGTATTTTTATCTCTCCATCCTCACCCAATGCTTTCATTTAATCAATGGTTAACCCAGAGATGTAACTGCTACAGGACATTACCCGTGTCCACATTGTGTCTTTTGCTCTGAGTTTCAGCTCCATTTTGTCAACCATGGGCTGGAATCCCGGATGCAGACACCTGACTACACTTTCAGAATGACACCGCTGTCACTCCCCGCTCAGACTGGTTCTGCTCTGGCACTTTACTCTAAGCGATATTTTGTGTCTCTGCAGCCGAAGCCAGCCTTCCACTTTCTTTCACTCTGGATCGTGCTCAGATTTAAGAAGCCCCTGATGTCCAAACTGGTTTGACTATATGCTGCCCCTTAGTGAAAAATACGAACCAAGCACTCTACAGTGGGTCCAGTTAGCCACTGTTCACGTGTATCATCAATCCATGTATTAGCTATAGTAAGAAGCTTTTAATATGTTCCAGATAACAGCTGAAAATCCTAATGCTTCCTCTCACCCTGCTGGAGATCTCTGGATTACTAGGTCTTGCTGCTTCTGCACCCTAAAACTTTGTTCAGCCGCTCTTTCATTTTTGCCTCTTCCCACAGCCGTGGTTCACCACCTCCTACTTTTTGCATGGAAGATTCTTGCTGCAAACGCTTCATTTCATGGCTTCGAAGCCCTGCACTTGTGTTCCTCATATGTATTTTACTTATTTCTTTAAGTTATTCAAACTATGCAACTTCCCCAACTACTAAAACCACTCACTGACCTTCTGCCGAGTCCTGGGTAAAACTCACCTTCCACAGTCTACGTCCTGTGCAGCTGGGTTGTTACCGCTCCATTTTCTCTATTCGCTTTATACTTAAAGTAAATTATTCATGCTAGTGTCACCGCGTGCTGAATTAGGTATGCGTTATGTAACCAAGAGAAGGGAACATTGTGTTACACTAGGAATTACCAATTAGCATCTACCTCCCAGCAGTATCCTGCCTGTCTGCTTGTCCCAAAGCCACTCTTGTCCTGGTGCTAGGTGGGTGGAACAGGGTGCATGTGTCTCACAGCAATGACTCTGGTCCCACGTCTGACCACCTCTTCTCCAGGCACCAGCGGGGCTGGGGCTCAGGGCAGCAGAGAGCTGAGAAGGAGCTCATGGTGGGGAAGCAGAGCTTTGACAGCTCTTTCCTACGAGAGCATTTCTCCTAGGAGTGGCCAGGGCTTGACTTTGCATTTCCTGAAATGCTGAATGCCCACTAAGATGACTACATAGTTTCCCGCACAGCTCCGACCTGCCAGGCTTCATTCTCAGGAGAAAGGGCGGGGTGACCTGGGTACGGCAGCAATCAGGTCACCGTGCCCTTCTGCAAAGCGTGGGCTCCTGCACTGTGCAGTCACCCCTCGGGCCCTCACATCTACTCTATATAGTGGGTCTACTCTTTCTGGATTGCTTTCCTATTTAGTTGTAAGACTTTTACATAAATTTCTGGATGCAGGTCTGTACTCAAGTGTCAGTATTTTCTCCATGATTGTGGTCTATTTTCTCATCTTCATAATAAGATTGTTTGAGGATGAGAAGTTGATAATTTTATAGCCAAATATATCAGGAAATTCCTTCTACTTCTAGTTGGGAATTTTTGTCATGAATGTATTTTGAATGAAAGTCTTTTTCCTGTATCTGTCAGAATGGTCTTATGCTTTCCCTTTTTTAGTATGCTAATGCAGTGAGCTAAATTAATTGGTATTTCAATGTTAAACCAGGTTGGTTTTCCCAGAAGAAGCCCATGCTGTGATGTGCTACCCTTTTTAGGAGTACATGGCTGGATTTGACTATTAATAATTTTTCAAAGTACTTTTGCATCTGTATTCATGAAGTATGTTTCTCTGGAGCTTATTTTGTTGCCGTGTATTTTTGGGATATTCGCGATAGGTGTGTATTGGCATAAGAACGAGCTGGCGAGTGGTCCTCCTTATTTTCTAAAAGAGTTGATCTAAGATTAAAATTTTGGGTAGATATATAGATCCCCTAAATCTTTGGTAGATTTTATTCTTGAAGCAATGTTGGCCTGCAGGTTTCTTTGGAAAGATTTTAATTTCTTTAACAGCTGCAGAGCTGTTATGAGTATTATCTTTTCCTCACATAGCTTGCGCCTCACATTTATCTTGTCATAACCTCAGTCGTGTAGAAACTCTGGATGGTGGTGGCATCAGTTGGACATCTCCATGTCTGCTCTTGTGGATTACTTTACTCTTTGACTGCATCTTTGCAAAGCTTGTTTTGCTGATACATTGTCTCATAATTTTTGTTGCTTCTATTGTCTCGCCATGGTTATGCCTTCCCTGTGATTGACTGGTTAGGGAAGGGAATTAAAACAACCCCAGAAATTTCCCTTTCTTTGCATTTCGTTGCTGCTATATTTTACTGTCTCACAGATTCCTTCCTGCTGGGAAGGAGAGGCTGGCTCTGAGCCTCCCCAGGGTCCTCACATCCTTTCTGTGTCGTGGGTGGGTTTCTCTGCCTGCCCAGTGGCTGGGAAGGTCTCTCTGCTTGCTTCAAAGCTCCTGGTACAGGTGCTGGAGCCCCGTTGCGGTCCTGCTGCTGCAAGCTTAGGCTGAGTGTTCCTGACCCTTCGGCCTGTGTTAGCTCAGCTCCACCTGTGCCTTTGCAGACTCTTGGCTGCAATCAGGTTTCCTACTTCTTAGCTTTCTGCTTATCTGGAAAGGTGGAATAGCAGGGATGAATGTGTTTCCTGACCTTAGAGGAAGAGACATTTTTCCTTTGGTCAGTGCAGGGTGGGGAGTGAATTTCCTACCCTGCCAGAGGCTCAGCCCTTTTCTTGGGATTTGGGGGCAGGAGTGCTTTTAGCCATTTCTTAACAGCGTGTAGCATTTATTTCTAACCTTGCTACCAACACTTATCTGGTATGAGGGTCAGTGAAAAGCTCTACTTTGTAAGAGAAACAAGTCTAGGTAGAGAGTCACAGCCATGCCCCTATCCCTGAGCAAGGCTCTCTCATTTGATGTTAAATTGTATGTTAATACGTGCAGATTCTTCCTGTATCTGGAGCTCAAGAATTAAAGGATTTCAAATGGCCGTGTCAACCCACCATTGGCCTTTACGATGTGTTAGAAGTTTCTTGGCTTTCTTCTTTGGTGGTGAAGGTACACTGTCAACTTGACCAGTGTGGGAGCTGTCCATCGTGAGGCGTTTGAGTAGCTCATGGAGGTATAGCTTAGGGTCTGTACCTGGTCCCTGACCCTCTCCTCTCTGGCACTGTTCTCCTGCCGTGTTTCAGAGCATCTTTGCTCTGACTTGCC
Organism: Cavia porcellus; assembly: GCF_034190915.1. NCBI lineage: Eukaryota > Metazoa > Chordata > Mammalia > Rodentia > Caviidae > Cavia > Cavia porcellus. Next base: position 55,420,606 of record NW_026947507.1, read on the forward strand.
CTTCCTCCAGGATGTTCCTGCCTTGGAGACAGTCAGCCAATCCCCTGAAGCCATGAACCAAGTAAACCTGTCCTTCCTTACATTGTGGGTGATGGGTATTTGGTCCAAGTAACAATACAACCAACCAATGCATTTCCTGCCTTCTACACTTGGCATTTCTCCTGTCTGTTCTCTGCCAAAGCTTTTAGTTCCCAATTTTTCAAGGAAAATTCACGTTTTGAAATTCTGTCTTGTTGGTGAAACTGTGGCTCTCTGATGGGATCAAATGAAATTATGACTTGGTAGATTCAGTTTTCCTTCTGGATGGAATGACAGTGACAGTCTCTCATGCTCGTGTATATCTTATGTGGGAGGAGGACTCACTTTTTCATCTTTATTTTAATTTGGGGCTCTTTGTTATAACGAACTTCTAAAACTCTCTAAGTTCTTTCTAAAATTTACTTAATCTGTGCTGGTTTCTAGAAATACCTTGGACTCCTGGTCTTGGAGATGATTTCAGTTCAGAAATATTTGGATGACCTGTAGCACAAAATGGCCACCATACTTCAGTCTGTTAGCTGCCCAGATAACAGTTCTGGTTACAGCTCCTGTCGCATTTGTCTCTTACAAATGGCTGGTCCCTGTGATGCACAGCTGGTCACTATGATGCATCCTAAAATAACCAATCCTCAGTTGACAAACCACTCTGCCTCTGTACCTCCTGCTTGCTTACCCCATGTAAGCCCTAGACCATCAGAGATCAGGGCCTGATATTTTGGGAGTGATCCTGATCAGTGCCTGTTGACGTAAATAAATCTGTCTCTAAATCCCGGGTGTCATTTTGATGTTTCTGCTCACCACTGTAGTTCCAATTCCAGCACAAGCCCTGACCCTCTAGCAGTGTAAAGCTTTTCTGGCAACTCTCAGAGCCTCTTCGGGTCACACGCTCCACACATCTGTCCCCACAGGCCACATGTGTGGGTCTTCTGCTCAGAGTTCCCCCCTTGGTCTGGCCTATGTGTTTGACCCCTAAATTCTAGGTGGCCTGTGGCCCCAGTCTAAGTGAGGACGCCACCTCCCCATCACACTCTCACACAGTGCCTTCTTTATTCCGCTCAGCACTTTCCTGGGTTTGCCATATGTAACACATTTACTTGTTGCTTTAATGAATCTCTTCCTTCCGGTTACTGTTTGGGGCCAGAGACCCTGCCTGTGTCATTCACTGCGTTGTTTAAGTCATACTCTGTACTTTGCCTAATGCAAAGCAGTTCTTAAAATTTACTGAATAAATAAAATCCTTATGAGTGGAGACTCAGATGGGAGAACAAAAGTAGCAACAGGGATGGAGGTTCAAGACCGGTTTCCAAGGTGAGGTTTAGCACAGGAAAAGTGATGGTTGCTTCTCAGAAATGGATGCTAGTCCAGGCCCAAGGGGCTGTCCATCTGTTCTTTAAGCAAACAATTTCTGAGAATGAGGTAGAAGACACAATATCTTCTATGAATATCACTTTGAGTTTGAGCTTCATGTAAGAAATGCCCTCATAAAAGCTAGCCTGAGGAGACCATGGATGGCAGCTTTTGGTGCATAAGAACTCAGGATCTTCTGAGAGAGAAACGCATAGAAGTGAGCCTCAGCATGACCCTTTCTGTTTAGATAACCAGAGCTTCACAACAATCAGCTCACCCCGAGTTAATGAGGAAAGTAGTTTGCAGAAACTGGTTCACTATTGGAGGGAGGAAAATCCTTATTAATACTATGAAGTTGGGCAGATTAATCTGACAAAATTAATAGACTGTCAAACAGGGGACTATTTTGGTTACCAAAGGCAGAAGGAAGGTATTCATAAAGAAAGTCTCGAATGCCTAAATCATGAGGCAAAAACAGATTAATTTGATCATATAAAAATTGAAGAATTCTATTTTCACTAGGGATAAACAAATTTACATATAAAAGGATGTGAAAGTTATTCACATTGCTTAGAATGAATGAAAGATGTATAAGACTCAAGAAACTTTACAAATATATAAGAAAAATACAAGAAACTGCAATGAAATGTAAGTACAGTAGGAAGGTGTGCTTACAGAAAAGTGTACCCAAAAGCTATCAGAGATCTAAGGGCGCCCCTCCCAGTCAGGCTGGGTTAAGTGTGGCTGCCTGCTGTGGGGCCTCGGAGGCCTGCAGTGCAGCCCCTGCAGCCGAGCCCATCAGCCCATCCTCTGAACTGAGGCAGGAGAAGCAGGAGCCCACTGACAGCGATGAAGGAAGGCCCCCAGACGTCCTTTCCACGTGGCAGATGTTTGGGATTTGCACTTGGGCAGTCTGATTACAGAATTCTTGCTCTGACGCAGTCACTGTCTGCCTGAGCACTACAAGGAGAGTACAGTAATGAAAAGTCCTTACACCCCAAACTGTGACACGTGTTTTTATAATCATGTCGGTATGAAATGCTAAGTGACGCATATTATGATGGAAATGTGAGGAAGCAACTAGACAAATACATCCCCAGAGGGCTGAAGGAGTTTGTACTTTGACATATTTTGGGCTTAAAACATAAGCTTCCAAGTGTCAGCACACATGAAGGCCTGGCAGCATTTCCTGCACCATCCCTGGAGCTCTGAGAGATTAGAGGGGCAGACTCAGTGAACAGGACACAGAGGGAAGAACCAAAGGGTTGGAGAGGAGCAGCAGATGGTGAGAAAGGAATCATCTTTCAGCCTCTTAGGAGAAGAACCTGGGTTTTTGGTTGGACTGGTCTTGTTTAATACTTGATATGAAAGAGTTCATACTTGAAGATTTAAATGCTTTTCTTGCTTAGAAGTCAGTCTCCATCTTGTGAGGAACAGAGGTCACGGGAGTGGCATTTCTTATCTTTTCTATGCCCCAAATCAACCTTTTTCTGTAAGCTCCGTCCTCATGCAAAAGCTATAATTGAATTCAAATGAAGAACTGGTCTGTATTTGCATTTTTGAAGGATGTTTAATAAAAACTCATCTTTAATATGAGCTAAACGAAACCTCAGTGATCAGAGCATGAGAAACAAGCAGCATGGAACAAATTGAAGTGAGCTGTTGGTTGCTTCCCGATGCACAAATGTGTACCAGTGGGGGGGGGGGGACCCTGTTGCTGGGGTTGGTGCAGGGATGAAAGGTGGGGACGTGCAGAGGGAACGCAGAAGCTTCTCAGAAGCAGAGGTGCGCAGTGAAGGGCGGCTCACAGAGTGGCTGGGAAACCAACGTGCAAGGAAAACGATTGTCTGCCACATTTCTCGCAAGTCACATGAATCACTGTTTCAGTTTTTGTCCAAAAGAACTGAGGATCTCTTAGAAACTGCTTTGTCCTACTGGAAAGTTAATTTTTTGGGTAAATATTTTAAAATCCTCATCCAACAGTGACAAAAAGGGGTAGAGGAGCTGAATTTTACCTCTCTATTAAAAAAAAAACAAACCCTCTCCCCTTACTACCGACAGTCTCTGTGCTGGCTGCCGAGTGGTGGGGACCTGAGCGGGATGATGACCAAGGTGGATGGAGGACATTGGTCAGACACCAGCCCGCCCTTCACGCTTGGCAGGCACCCTCATGCAGCCGCTGCTTTCCGCACACCCCGAGCTCCTCTGCTCTTCCTGGTCTGTCAGATTCCTCTCCTGAGCTCTCTTCTCCTGTGTCTGCCTCTCACAATTCAGTCTTCATCTGAAGCTGTCTCCAGACTCCAGCACTTCCTGGATCTGCTCACTATGCATTCTGGTTTTTCTTCAGTCCTTGCTGGGGTTTGTGGCCACTAGTCTGCAGCTCTCCTGGGAAGTGGAAAACCTTGAAAAAGGGGGAGAAAGAGAAGCGAGGTCCCTGGGGTGAGCCATGGGGGGTGCAGGGGCCCAGCCCCTCTGCTCACCCTTTCCTTCCTGGCCACCAGGAGACGAACAGCTGCCTCTGCTGCATCCTGCCTCACCCATGCCCATAAGCACAGTACCAATCAACTATGCACTGAAACTTCCAAAATCATGAGCCAAAATCAAGTTTTCCTCTCTTTAATGTGATTACCTCAGGTATTTTGCTGCAGTAATGGAAAGCTGACTAACAGTGCTGTATTTTAGTTTACTTCTGAGACCTCTTGGTCCGCCCAGGATGATGATAATTTGTTTGCATGTCTCGTCTCACTCATCTTTATATCCCTCAGGATGAAGATGAGCACATGGCATTTTCTCAATATGGCTATATTTCATTGAATTAGGATTTGAAACATAGTGAACAGAGCTTTTTAGCAAGGGAAATGGGCTAGTCCCACATAGTAAGGACTGGGGGCCAGTAGACCATGGAGTTAGAAATGTCCACCAAAGCCTTGTGACATTCAGGCATGAGACTAGGAGGGCCCAGAAGGACAGTGGCTATACGTGGGGAGGAAGTGGTGACTCATAAGGAGGCCCCGGAGGGGGGATGCTGCCAGATTGTTATGAATAGTGATGAGCACAGTGATGATTGCGGCAGCGGGAGGAGACTGCTGCTGTACACGGCTTATAGCTTCTGCAGATGACTCTGGAGTCCTGCACACAGATCTGACTCCTGAGAGTCAAGGGAAGTGCTGGATAAATACTCACACACTGACTGATGAGACGCGTGGCTTTCTTGTGTTTTCCTGGGAAAAGCTTGCTAGCTTCAAAGCTGAGGAAGATGTGCTACACAGAACAAGCTGGCAACTAGGAATTCAGGTTAATCGTGGCAGTTTAAGAGTTGTTGCGATTCTCTTCTCATCAGGGGGTAAAAGGATTTATCTGAGAAACAGCCAGAGAAATCCTTTACAACAGGGCCTTGTAATGAATTCAAATACCCGCGTTATTTTTAGCAAACATTTATTTAACTCCATGGATTTTTTGGGGGCTGCTCCCCTCCAGAAGGCTGGAGACAGAGCAGTAGTAGCTTCTACCCAGAGACACTGGTTTCTGGGTTACCTTGTGTCTGCAGAAAGCCTGGAATGACTGTTTGCCTCCTGGGAGCAAAGGCCACAGGGAGTTTGTAACAAAGACGTCCCTCTGCCACTTGAATTTGTCCTCTAGAAGTGCGGAACTCTAAATGAAGATGCATCTAGAAGCCACAGGGTCCTGGGCACCGTCTGATGATTGTAGGGACATGTCTCTTGGAAAGTCCATCACTTCTTCCCATTGTCTCAGCAACATTAGCTGTGATACACAGAGAGCCCTGTCCCTTGTTGGTCCCTGCTTAAGGGTTCCCATCACCAGCTGGGAAGTGAAGAGACTTAACGTGTGTGAGCCTTAACTGAGTCAACTCTGTGTGGCCAGCTTTCCATTGTGACAAAGTATCTACGATGACCAATCCTCTTCCAAGCAGGAAAGGCTTTCTGGGTCCTGGTTTCAGAGGTTTTAGTCTATGGTCTATGGCTTGGTTGTTTGGTGGGTCATGGTGGCACAGTGCATTGTGACAGAGCTGCGGTGTGGACTGTGAACCAGCCTTTGACACAGGGACCTTCGAGGTGAATATATCAGATCCAAACTATCTTTGCATCCTGCACCTTCTGTGTGCAGTTCAGTTTTCATTTGTGGGAAGGGCTTGAACCTTGTGCTGCTCTGAAACAGAGACAAAATTTATTATTTGGAGCTATAAATCTCTGCCACTTTCCAGGTCCCCTTTATGGCTGGCAGAGAGTGAAGAAATGAATTTCTCGGGCCAGCTCTTGGGATGAACCTTGTTACTCAGGAGGAGTACAGGGTCACTGTTTGGTTTGGGGCTGGCAAGGTTTCAGTGAGCATAGGAAGGACGCAGAGGACAGACCTACATGGAGGTGGAGAGGGTCTGTCGGGGCCCAGGTCAGTGCCTGGGCTCATGCAGGGCTGACTGAGTGAAAAGAAGGTGCTGTAAAGTGTAGGTGGTCTTGTGGATCAGTCAGGAGGGCCGGAGGAGCCCGGGTCTGGGTGTGCAGCTGCAGCTCCTCTTCCGCTCCGCTGTGATGGACCTCTACGGTTGCACAGCTGGGAATGACACTGGCTAGAAGACGCATCCAGTGACAGAATCTGGGGCAAATTTAGTCTGGCCCTGAGAGGGGGATAGAATGACCTTCTCAGGGTTAGTTTATGTGGGATTAGCTGGAAACTAATAATTGGGTTGAGCTGGCTTTGAAGTAACATTTCAGAATGCTGCAGGGGCTGCCTGTTTGTGTCCTTTATTGGGATGTCATTGGAAAAGTCACTTGGAGGCAAAGTATCTATTTGCTAAAGGGATGGAGTTGTATCCACTCGTGGGTGTGCCTGTTGGAAAGGGGTGCAAATGGAGGGGAAACGTGTTTTCCCAGGATTAGAGTGGTTCATGCTCAGAAAACCCGAGTGGAAATGAAGGCTGTGTGACAGATTTGTGCACATGTTAGCAAGAGCTCAGGGGACTGAAAAGTGGCACAGGAATCTTTGGTAGCTGCAGTGATTCCGGAACCTTTTAAATGTGTGCCCCTTGAAGCCTTTGTTTGATTGCTGTAGTCTGTGCACCAAAATGGAATCTGAGTCCAATATCTTCCACGTGTTTATTGCAGTATGTTTGTTTCTGATAACCATGAACTCAGGGGTTACCACAAACGCAGTTTTATACTTGGAAAAAATGAAGAATAGAAAATATTGAGCACAAAATGAATATATACCAGGAGCAGAGAAACTGAATCGTACACGACAAAGGGAAATTAGAAAGTCATCTAAAAATATATAGCAATGAAATCTGTTTCCAAGACTGAAAACATGTATCAACTTTTCCAATAACAGCTGCATTGCGGAATCCTGGAAGTCACATCCTCAAATCAGGGACATCCCAAAACTAGCACCAGGCAAAGCTGCAGTCACTTCACTGCATGGCTGTATTAACAGTGTTAACTCCAGGGATAAAGTGACAAGATTTACACAGTGACTTTTATTTAGAAGTGATTTTACTAGAACATTCACCATTATGACAATCTCTGTTACACACTAAATGAGGAAGGAAATTTTCATATAAATAAACTAGAAATTATTTCGCTATAAAGAATAAATCAGGACACTAACATTTATTGCATGATGTATCATCCTAGCCGTTATGTTAATTAAATATTTTGTTTCAGTTTCACAGAAATCTAAGAGATGTTATTCTTGACAGCTCTGGAGATGAAGAAACCAAGATGGGGCAGGTGGAGAAACTGCTCAAATGGAAAGCCCATTTTTTTTTCAAATATTGAAATTACTGCCAAATATAGAGGTAATAATCGAATTTAAACATGACTACTTTATACCTGTAATTGTAAAAATTAATTTAGGCACTACTAGTCAATGATTCTGGTGCTAGAGAATTTTAAAAAGCATGAATTTATACAGTTTCAAAGTGTCTTTCCACAATTACTTACTAAAAAAAGAGAATATTCGTGACTATGTAGTGCAAAAAAAAAAAAAAAAAGTACAGTTCACAAATGATGAAAGTTATCCTCAGTAAGGAGCCAGGGGAATCCCGCACCTTTGGGTGTGGTATCTGAAAGAACCTAGCACCTCGCTGTATCCTTCCAGTCAAGGTGCATAATCCAAATCCCAGGAGGTACTTGGCCACATTCTTCTGAAGTGTTGATGTCATGAGAGACAAAGGATGGGGAAGATGTTTCTAACGTTTAAAGGACACCAATGTGTCCACTAGGGGCTCCGCACTTAGAGGCCAGGGGAGTGCGTGTGCCTCGACAGCCCGACCTGCCTTCCTGCCAGGGCCCTGGGGCAGGTAATCCCAGAGCAAAACCTGTTTGAAACTTAAGCCCAAGGAAGCACGGAAAGCAAACCAGAGACCAATTTCTCTCCTGATACAGATGCAAGAGTACCAATGAAGCACAGCAGAGACTAAATGAATACCGCATGAATATCAAGGCAGGTTTTCCTTAGAGGAAGAGCTAGCTGGTCACTGTCAGAACCCGCAATTCAGTTCATCAGCAGGTCAAGGAAGCATGGAATATAATTATTTTAATGGTACCAAGTAGATTTGATAACATTTAACATCAGATCCTATAGAAACAGTATGAGCTACATTTTCTTCACACGATGAGGGTAAATCACTCAAAGATGAAGATACCAAGCTTTCATATCAAAACAGACCTCAGCCCTCTCTTGTGACAGTGGAAGCTTGGTACAGGTCAGTGCTCAGCCACAAGGGAAAAAAGATAAAAACCTCTAACAACCTGAAATGACGGTGTAAATTACATTATCCTAAAGGTGAATGAATTATATCAATCATTATACTAAATCTGATTATATGAAATTCTTTCATTAAAGGTACTACTGTATAAACACTCGGATATGTAGACACAAATGACTGATAATTTAGTGGTATAAAAGACAAGACTTTAATGCTTAAATAATCAAACTATATTTGGGCAGAAGATTCCTAGTGCACATCATAGAGTAAAGGGGTAATAAATGTTATACTGTGTGTGTTCTGGTTAAAAGCATATAATCATTCAGACCTGCCAAATGTGTTTTAAATTATAGAACAATTTATCATTGTTACTTTTGTTATTAAGATTTTTGTTATCTAAACAGAAATATAACCTCAACACACTGCAGAAATGTTAGCAGGTCTTATTAAAGAGGTACGTTATGAATGATACATGATGCCCAAGAAAAGACTTATTGGATTAGAAAAGAATTCCTAATACACGTGTTTCTGGTGGCTTGATAAAATTCCTTAGTAATTGTATCAGTCAAGGTGTACTACAGAAACAGATATAACACATAATACACAACTCTCTAGGAATTACAAGATTGGCTGGCATGGTCAGCCACGAAGTTGGATGAGGGAGCCTGCAGAATGTCTGTACTCTAGAGGTTGCAGGGTCCCGCCCAAGGGCTGGGGCTTCCTGCAGTGTCCTGTGCACGTCCGTGTCAGGAGGCTGATGGGTCCACGATGGGCACTGAAGAATCTACAATGGAAGGCAAAGAGTCCTAGGCCAAAGCCGAACAGTCTATGCCAAAAGCCAGGAGATGGCACCCAAGCTGAAGGCGAACGCTGAGCTCCTCTTCGGAAGAAGTCCTCCTTATTTGCCTTTCACTGTACGCAGGCTACTTCCCTGGGGTTTCTGTAGCATTTACACCATCTGCCTGCTCTCCTCTTGCACAGGCTGAGGATGTTACAAACTAGGCACTCTGGCCTTCTGCTGAATCACTTGAAGTTCTGACCTTCTCAAATTGACACAATGAAGAGTATCGCAGGCCTGTAACTACTTGTTCTCTACCCCAGGCAGTAGAGCTGCTGAAGCAGTAGTTAAGCTTCTAGACATCTCGAGCTGATACAGTGTATAAACCATAACAGTAATATATGTAATTTATTCCGTATTCCTGCTCTATAAAATGCTTGGAGAAAATTTTAAGGCAGGCTATTCATTTTGAGATTAGATAAATGAATAAGCAGAAAAAAATCTGTTTGGCATAAGCAAAGTAAAAGTAAAAGCTATAAATAAACAAATACCCTGCTAAATGGAATGGGTTTTACCACCAAAATCTTCAAAATAACAACAAAAGCAAAGTTTATTTGTAAAGCACAAAAATTCAGCCACCCTTTAAACATGCTCAGTGGCATCCAATTATTTGCATACCTGATTGACAATTTCTGACCAGAAATGAGTATGTCTCCCCTCTAATGGCTATGCCATTTCCTCAGTACTTCTGTAACCCCAGATGGTTCCTGCAAGTTCGCTTTTCCGGCGCCCACTTTGTTTGCTAGACCCTGGAGTAAGAGAAATGTGCTTAGTCTGCATTCAGCCATCACCTGGAAGCTGCAGAGATCTCTGCACGGAGTAGTGTCCTGTCCACATTTGCATATGGATGAGCAAATAAATTTGTGAATGAGCAGGTCAGTACATCAAATTGTCAATATATCTCATTAATAAATGTGATTTCTATGGAGACAGTTCTCACACTCTCCTCCTCTTGATTTAAGGGATTAAGATGAAACATTGTGTATAGTTGTCCCCTCATGAGGACTGAACAGAATTACTGGCATAGCAAGATGGGTTGTTCTTTTGTGAAGACCCCTGTTAGTAACTTTTCTCATGCTGCTGAAACAAAATATTGACACCTAAAATAAGGAAGTAAATGTTTATTTAGTCTGTGGAAGCTTCCTTCCATAATCAGCTGGCTCCAAGGCAGGGCACAACAGGGTGCAGGGCTCAGGGGCAACAGTTTATGGCAACAGAAGACAGTAAGGACAAGAGCAAAATGCAGAGAGACAAAATCTCTTTTCCTCCCTTATATTGTAAGCAGTCTACCCAAATTAGAGTGGGTGCAGTGCTCAATCCAGCTTCCTGTCCTCCTCCTGCACAGGCTCAGGATGTTTACTAAGTGGAGACCCTGGCCCCCTGCTGAGTTACTTAGTTAAGCTTCTGAATTTTTCAGGCTGACACACTGTATCAACCATAACAATCCACCCTTTGTCAATTTAGCAAGCAGACACATTTCTTTAGGTTGGTCTTCAGATTCAAAAACAGCTTATTTGTATCATTTCACAACTTGAACATTATAATACAGGGTTAACAATCCTGAAAAATCAATATTAATTCTATCAACATTATATTACATTAGAATCATAACATTCCACGCTTATCCCCAAAGAATCATGCACATCTCTTTAAGCAAAAGGCATTTAGTCCATCTGCAAGAAGTCCTAACAGTTTGAGCATTGCTGAAAAGTCGAAGTCCCAAGTCTCCTCCAAGGTGTAAGGCAAACTCTTAGCTGCAAGCCCCTTTACAATGAAAAGTTAAACACTTCCAACATTCAGTGGCACAAGATAAACATTTTAATTCCAAAAGTTACAAACAGGGATATCAAGCATTGGAACCAAAAGAAGTCCAAAATCCGGCAGGTCAAGCATTATGTGCTGCAGGTCAGTATGCAGCTGAAGGCAATCTGTAGTAAGCTGTGAGCTCCACAGGGCAGGTGTGGCTCCACCCCAGTGACACTTCCAGTGGTTGTAGCTCCCACTGCTCTTTTGGGCTGTTTTTGTTCCCTCCTTGCAGGAGTCCATAGATGACTCATATTCCTGGCTTTTCCAATCTTCTGGAGTCTCCATTGCACCTTTGACTTCACATTTACAGCTTTACATACTGACCCTCAGGGCACACTGCTTGGCCTCCCAGGCCTTCTGAAATTAAGGTGGAAGCCTTCTTAACTCCATAACACTTGCATTCTGCATATGCTTCAAATAAATGCCCCTTCGATGATGCCAAGGCCTGATGCCAGCTGGAGCAGTAGCCAGGCTTCCCTCTCTCTTGGCTCTAGGGGTTGAGAGCTTAGATTGCTGTGCACTCTGAATCTATTTCTGAGGGACAACTTTTCTAGACTGCCCCCATTCTGGAACATGATGCAACCACCGCCATTGTGGAATATGGTCCTCTATGGCTGTTCCCTTAAAGTAAAGTCTTTAACTTTTGCAGTTTTGAGGCTGCAAAGTATGGAGACTTGTTGCTTCTTTTGTATTTGTTCCTTCTCAGCAATCAAGATATCCTCTACTCTATCTTTGCAGTTCACAGCTGTACTGGAGCTTTCTTTCTGGCCAAACTTAAAACATTTTAAATCATCCTGCTGTGTTCTTTGCTGTTGATTTTCAACATAGATCTGGCTAAAAGCTCCCAACAACAGCCATGCTACAGCTTCAACATTCGATTGCCTTGAAATTTCTTCTGCCCAATTAATTAGTCTGCTGCCCTTAATCTCAGTCTAAGGAAAAAAATCTCTGGACACAAGCAAAATGCAGACAAATTTTCTGCCAAGACATAAAACACATGGTCTTCAACAAATACAGTCCTTTATCCCAGCAGAAACTTTCTAAACTTGATCTTTGCTGGCAAGATTTCTCTCAGTCTTCTGGTCTTTGGAGCTCTGGCCAGAATCTCCCACACAGAAGGCATTGCAGGTCTGTTCTTTCAGGTGACATCCACAAACCTTTCCAAACACTTCCCAGAAGCCGTTGCCAAGGGCTCGTGGGCCATATGGTCAAGTATAATCAAAGCAATGACTCCACTTCACTGGTACCAAATTCTTGTTAGTTACTTTTATCTCACTTATGAGACAAAATACCTGATGTCCCAAAATAAGGAAGAATGTGTTTATTTAGCTCACAGTTTATGGAGGTTTTGTTCTGTAATCAGTTGTCTCCAAGGAAGGGTGGACTAGTGAAGGGCAATAGATCATAGTGGCAGGAGACACAAAATCAACAAGACTGAAAAAAGCAGAAGAACAAGCCTGTTTTCCTCCCTTATATTGTATGCAGTTTACCTACCTAGTATGAGTGTAGCACTCAAACCATCTCTGTGTTCTCTTCCTTCACAGGCTTGGGATGTTTACAAAATGAGGACCCTGGCCCCCTGTTGAGTCACTTAACTAAACTTCTAAATTTCTCTATTTGACACATGGGTCAACTATTACAACATCCTGGCGCTTAAATAGCCACCCCAGGATATGTCTTCTACTGCCTATGTTATAAAACTGCTCAGTTTAGATAAGTTTCTAAACTTCTCACGTTGATACAATGTATCGACCATTACAAGGCTGTGTGGATAAAGGGAGAGATGTACCCGCAGTTCTTAAACTGAGTACTTGACAGTGGAATCACTTAGTTTATTTAGCTACCTTCTGAAATACCTAAGAAATTGTCTGAAACAAGAATAATCACATAGGTAACCCCATGTAGTGAACAAGGAATAGTCCTTAGTTCAGTGTCTGTTACTACTTAGTTCTGTTTGCTTCTTACAAAGCTCCCCAATTAGAATCACTAGTCTCTGGCCTAAGGAATCATTTCTTAAGCAAGAGGCTCATTTATTTTATAATTTCATAGTTTGGTATTCTCTAGCGATGCTCTTTTGAGTTCTTCAGTATGTTTTGCATACTTGTACCAGGGATTTTGTACAAATTATAGCAAATTCTCTTTCTTTCCATGCAAAAGCTCAAATGTGCACACTTGAAGTCCTGAGTACATAGTTCTTAATAAGTAGATTTCTATGACTCTGGATAACCCCAGCCACAAATGTCAGAACTATATATGAGAGTTGATCATGTTCTTGGACAACTAGGTCCTCAATATGCTCTTGCCCTACTCCAGGAATGGCTCTTTTGAACCTGGCTGTGCCATCTGAACCATCTATCTCCAACTACTCTTTGTCACAAAAAGAAGTAAAACTGGGGGAAAGGGATAATTTCACCCCCAGTTGCTGCTTAACTTGATGTGTCAATTTGACCACATAGGCTGGATTGTCAATATGGCTCTTACAGGATGAGATTAGCATGTAAGTCTATGGACTCAGCAAGGTGGGCAGTCTTCCCCACATCTGTGGTCATCACTAAATCTGTTCAGAGCCTAAAGAAAACCACAGAGAGGAAGAAGGAACTGACCTTTCCTGTTGCTTCTTGGATTCAGTTGGAACATCTCATCTGAGTTGCTCCTGTCTCACTCCAAGACGAGAATGAATCTGACCCCCTAGGCTCCCATGGCCCTCAGGCCTTCACCAGGGCTGACTTGCAGACTGGCTATCTGGGTCTCCAGGTTGCTGGTGGCTGATGGTGCATTTTCTGGCCTTCAGAAATGCACAAGCTGATTTCTCATAACCTTTCTGTCTCTGAAAAAGGTCTACATATGTGTGTAAAATACAAACCATGATATTTATAAATTTGAGAATATCGAACAGAAGAATTTAGGGTTATTACACAGCCCTTAACCATCCAGAGTAACCAAAGTCTTTCCTGTGCTGCAGTATTGCACGGCACCATTTTGTCAGCCCCATGACCAGTGACCACCCATCAGCAACCTGGCTCTCCATCCCATCCATTGTGACCATGTGTGGATTTCAGCCTTCCAGGATAGTTACAGCGGGGGGAACCAACATGCAATCGACTTGGCTACATATTTTATATAGACTACACAGAGTCGTTTACAAGAATTAAATCTTAGAAGCAATATATTGAAATGCAGCCTGCTGTCAAAGTATATGAAGAGCCAAAGCCTTGGGGTTGTGTGGCAGCTCTGATCCGAAGATCCAAAGGCAAATCCTCCCCATTACTTTGGATGCATTCACATTGAAGGGAAGGGATGAATGTAGAACTTTTGGTATCTGTTGACTTCATGTTTACTTTTTAATATTTTGTCTTTTTAATTTAATTATTATTGGCAAATAAATGCAGACCATTCTGTTTACGTTCCTCGTGGGGAGTTGGTGCATGGGCACAGCTCATCTTCTTTTTCCATCCCTCTTTCTTTTCCCTCCGTCCCTTTTTTCTCCATCTCTTTTGCTTTCCCATTTGAGAAAGATTTATTTCTCTACTTCATATTACCTACATTTTATTTTGCTCTTTATTTATAATTCAAGTTTATTATGTAAGAGAAATCATGCAATATTTATGCCTGCGTGTCTGACTTATTTCATTTAACACAATGGTCTCAGGTTCATCCATTTTCCTAGAAACAACTCAAGATTTAACCTTTGTGGCAGATAGTACACCACTGTGTATAAGCCCCACATTTTCTTTACCTATTCATCTTTTGATGGACACATAGGCTGCTTCCAAGGTTTAGCTACTAGAAATTGTGCTGTTATAAACAGGCGTGTGCACATATCACTGTAATGTGATGCCTTTAGCTCTTCTGGGAAGATACCTAGAAAGGGAATAGCTGGGTCAAGTGAAACCTCTAGTTGCAGTTTTCTGAGAAATCTCTGCTGTGATTTTCACAGTATTTAAACTAGTTTAAATTCCCTAAACAATGTAGAAGTGTTCTTTCCCCCACTGCCTTGCCAGTATCTGTTATTATTTTATTTCTTGATCACAGTCATTCTTTCTGGAATAAGATGAAATCTCAGTGTTGTTTGAATTTGCATTTCACTAATGACCAGAGAAGTTGAACATTTTCATGTATTTATTGGCTGTTTGTAATTCTGAGAAGTGTCTTTCCTTACCTTCCCCTCCTCCCCTTTCTAGAGGCCTCCCTGACCATTCTCCCCAGGATGTGGCACCTGACCAGGCTGAATGTGTGATGTCTCGCGTTGGTAAATGATGGAAGCAATTCGGCCTCTGATATGTGTGGTGTGTAGGTAGCAGAGCAAGGGCTCAAGCAGACCCTTCTATTTAATGGCAGCACTTTCAGACCTAACTGCTTCTGGGCCTGGCTTATCCCACAGAGCCCAGGCAGTGTCCTTCTGGTCTAAGCTTGACCTTCTGAAGCGTTCTATGTCTAACCTGCACTCTCTCAGCAACTGCCTTCTGGTGTTTTCCTGTCGCTGTGGGAGGGTAAAACCTAGAACCCTGAAATTGTTTTTTACATTCCCCAACCTGAGTCACAGTGTGAAATATTCAATCCCTTTCAGAAACTGTGCATGATTAAAATCTCTGGAAACATGGTGGACACTGCTATGGATTCCTTCTCCAACTGCTTGTGAGAGTGAAATCCTGGCTGCTTTTGCAGTTTTTGTAGCCATGGGATTTACCTTGTGTCTGCATAGACAAGTCCCTGCTCTAGGAGCTGGGATGAGCAGACGGACTGCTTTGTTCTTGTGTCTGATCCTAGTTCACTTCCCTAGAGTCCTTGCAGGTTTTCACTTTCCCGCCAGCACCCTCTGGCTCCTCGGACATCTACTGCCTTGTTTTCTTTATGCCAAGTTTTCATTGCTCCATGTCTGACTCTGTCTCCCAGAGAGGTTGCAGTTTGCTGTTGATCATTACTCTGCCATATTGGTTCACTTTTTAAAAGATCATATATTTCAAGCAAGCAAGCAAACAAACAAAAAACCCAACCTTCCAAAAACCCCCCAAATCATCATTTTCTTCAGTCTTTTGTATGTTGACTATTTTGAGCTTATTTAGGAGATTTCTGCTAGTCCATGGGTTACAAAAGTGAACATTTATAGTTCATTTATCTTGTCCATGTTGGGCTCAGTGCCTATGTGCTTACTGATCCATGTATAAACAATTCTTAATTTCCTTTCCTATTGGTGACTGTGTTAATGAATAGATTGCTCCTCATATTCCCTGGTCCAGCCTCACGGTTGCTTTTTAAGTCAACAAGGTTACATGAATGTGTCTCTTAATAAATCTGGAAGGCTGTGAGAAGAAAAAGATATTAAATGATGTGTTTTGTGTCTTTTAATAGTGTGGTCACAAGTGCTCATTTTTCTGTTCAGTCAGAATGATGAATTGCCACTGTAGTTAGTGATATATTTGCAGCCACAAATTGCAGTCTATGAGAGCAAAAATCCACATTAAGCTCCCTTTGAACAAGCTCCCTGAGTCTTCAGTTCTGAACCTAATGAAACAAAAACAGTGTTAGCAGTAAGAGTCGACTTGGAAACAGCATTGTAAGAATATTGCTCATTAGCCGTGGAGACAGGAGATTAATGGAGTTTCTCAGCTGCCCAAGTTTTATAACCAAATATTACTCAAGAGCTAGTTGTCTGGTAGGAATACATAACAAGAAACACATTGTCCCTCATAAAAAAGTTATAATTGTCTATATTTTTGTTTAATATATTTAAGAAAAATAGCTGCAGTTCCTTATGTTTGACCCATGGTCTACAACAAAACGTTCAGTTGCATAGGTATAGCTTATATCCAAGAACGTTTGTAAATTATCTTCTAGAATATTACTAGGTACCAAAGTTTCTTCCTGTGTGAGTTTTTCTCTTAGACTTTCTCATACGCTAAAAACCTGAAAAAACTTTTGTAGGGAAATCTTGTGGAAAACTGTTTAAGTGCTTTCTCCCTACTATGTCTCTCTGTTTTTCTTTCTGTCTCTGTCATCTCTATTTCCTTTTCCATCTCAGCCTCCATTACATAGTAAATTAATCAAACAGAAAATCCGATTTGAGTTTTCCAATAAAAATAATTATATTCCTCTTATTTTCATTACAATATTGTCTGACCTACAGTCTTACAAATGGCCCACTCACAGAAGGTGGGCTGAGCAAAAGGGTACCATTGGATCCAGACTTTAGAACTAGAGAGAATAATTTCTACAGATGATTTAACCCAAGGCCTCATTTTAGAGGAGAGATAAAAATTGCCATCATTTATCTAAGATTGCTAGGTAATTAAAGGGAAAAACTAAAGTCTAGGTCACCACGGCCTGTCTTCTTTCATTGAACTCACCTGTTTATACTATTATTGCTTGAATACTTTTTCCAAGTTTTCTTTCCATACAGAAGAAGGTAAAGTGTTATTGTGAGTCTGAGAGCAGGAACACTAAAACATTGCCCGGGATTTGGAGGCAGATTGATTTAATGTGGGACAGGCACTGATAAGGAATCAATTGTCCTTTAAAATGTCAGGCCTTGATGGCTGAGGGAGGTTTTTATGGGGTTGCAAGCAAAAAGCAGAGTACTTGATTGTCTTTGATTGGTTCTTGCAGTGACCATTTCTAGGAGATGGTAATAACAGGAACTGTAACAAGAACTATTACCTAGGTGACTAAGAAACTGACGTGTACTGGCTGGGGGCCATTTTCTGTTACAATTATAAGTGTAAGAAGACATTCTGCGATACAGAGATTCAAATTTAGGCATAGCCATCTACAAAAACAAGGAACTAACATTCCCACATCAGACACCATTTTAAAAGTGCTATGACAATGTAAACCTGTAGTTAAACTAAGTTGTTCATCTTCTTTAAAATTGTCAATGATTTGACCAACATGGCTTCCAAATCAGTTCAGAAATGTTAACATAGTCTAAATCCCGTTATAACAATATCCTTCTCATGGCTTAATTTGTTCTTAAATCCTTAATAGCAAGATTTACAAGCAAAACACTACAAGCCCAAGCAGACAGGTGCTGTACTTTTTAAAATATGAGAAATAAAAATAGAAAAATTTCAACTGTTTGAATAAAGATCATCAGCAACAAGAGTGTCTTGATCTACTGTCAAGCCTTCCTTTGCTTCCTTGGTGGGAGTGCTGTGTGTTCACTGCCATCTGTTTCCCTCATGCCATCAACAAAGTGCAGTAGCAGATGAGCTGTGAGAGTGAGGCTCATACACAGTGCTCGCCGTCATGGACTCTTCCCTGAAACCAGCACCAACAAAGTCTTATTTCCCTGCCCTTAAAACCTCCTACACACGTAAGCGTAGCATTTCTCTGAAGACCAGCACTACTGCTGGGCCTTTTCCAACTGCAAAATAGAAATGGACATTGATGGTAAACTCAGGGGATCGTCCCTTTGCTGCTCATTCTGTCCTTCCCTTGCACTTTTAGAGACGGCATAAATTATTCCTTAGGAGATTCGGAATCATTTCCAGAATCAAAAGATACGCATCGTAATCACTGCTTGGTAAGTCGTGTAGCCCAAAGGTAAAATCTTTGCCCATTTATAAATCAAAGAGCTCATGATAGCAAGGAGCTGGGACTTTGTACAGGAACACTAAAGCAGTCTGTGGGCAGGACAATGTCATTGTCACAGAGGACACGAATAATAAGTCACCTTTTGTTTACAACTGATAAGAATAATTTTGGTCTGCACTAAATAAAACATTTTATCCCAATATAAATTAACAAGGTATGTGAATCTACTTTCCTGGAAAAGAAAAAGAGAGCCATGTGTGTGTATTTTTCTTTTTGATATAGTTTTAGAAATTTAGTTATTTTTAATTTTGATGTTTCTTGAGCCAAAAAAGGAAGCACTCTTGTTATAATTATTAAGTGTGAAGATGCCCTGAAGTAGTTTTAATCTTCAGAAAATTTCTTAAGTGGACTCTTTCCATGATCTAAGTGTTGGAAATGGGGAGTGATCAGAACAAAAGAGAAAAATTTGAAAATCTGAATAACTTTACTATGAAAATATCTCTTGGTAGAAAACTTTGGTAGCTGCTATGCAATCAGTCCAAAAAATTCAATATAAAACTTCAGACTCAATAAACTTCAAACAGACCATGCTAAATCCCCCTAATTGCCAATGAGTAGTAGGCTTCCTTGCAGAGAACTGGAAAGGTCAGGCTAAATTACACAGCCCCACACTGCTCTGCAAATCCATGGCACCCTGCGTCTCTGTCTTGTTGTGTCTGCTCCGCGGTTCTGTGAACTTTACTCGACTTTACCACCTGCTGGTTGCTCAATTCTGATCAATAGAAGCAAATATTCATGTGCCTGACCTTTGAAGACTGGGAGAAAGCTGGGAGGGCCAGTGACTTCAGAGCAGGAAGGAACAGTGACCGTGGCTTATAAACCCCAGAAGTATAATTTAGTTCTGGAGCTGTTATTTTAACTGGAGAATAGAATAAATGAAAAAGATACTGACTTTTACCTTGAAAAATTTTAGTAGTGCTGGAGAAGATCTGGTCTATTTTATTTGACTTCTATCCCCTTATGCTAGCTGTCAGGATACCATGGTTCTTGAGTTTCTTTTGAAAGATGATTTCAGGAAATCCCTTCCAGTAACTCTAGGTCTAGGGAAAGAGCCAGAGGGATGATCTTCTGAACCCCACCCCTACATCTACCCTTTCATCTGGAATTCCTTAGAAAGAATGCCAGAGGGTGAGTCCTCTTGGTGCCTCAAGACTGTCACAGTCCTGAAGATACAGCACGGTCTTCAGTCTCCCAGTGCAGGCAGGGTCAGAGATCTAAAGCAGGGAAAGAGAGGCGGGGTGGGGAGGAAAGGGGGCCCCTGCTGGAAGTCCCCTTCCCTCCACTGCCCGCCCTGCCTGCACCCCATGGAGGCCTCTATTGTTCCTTCTCCTCCTCCTCCCTCCTGTCTGTCCTCCCACCAACCTCCCAGATCAGAGCCTTCAGCTCTGAAGTGAGTTGAAACTAATTGCTACTCTTTTCAAATTACATTTACATACTTCAAGCCTCATCTATAATTGTGGAGGAGATTTGTCTTCTGTTAAAAGTATTTTAGGCATCAACAGGCAAGTGGAGGAGGGTTGATTATTTAGGATGTTATGCAGAAAAATGAAGTTATGTACTTAGAAAGGAGAACTAAGTTAAACTCCACATTGATCTATAGTAGATGTTCATGAAATCATATAAAGTTATTTTTATTTGGCCTAATAGACATTTGTAATGTAAATTTAGGACTTAAACAAATCACTAACAAGTAAAAAACTAAAATTTCAAGAGATGGAAACTGCTGTTCAAAGAGGATCGTTTAGTATCTCTGAAGCATTTCTATACTTGTGTGTTGCAAAGTTTTATCTGCAGTCTTCTTGAGTATTGAAGTGTTTTATTAAATCAGACCATCTGTGTTCTTATGCTAAGAAAATCATAAAAAGTAAGTATTGATTTTTTAAATTTATTCTTTGTGTCTACCGTTATCCTAGATACTTTTCCGTGCATCATTATTTTACTTTAATAATTCTTTCTTTAAAAAATAGCACATGGATTATTATTTTTTAAATATTTTATTTAAAAGGAAAAAGAGAAAAAAAAGCAGAACAAAACAAAACAGTGTAAGGGTACAAGTCAAACGTATCAAGACTGTGTAACACCATTCAAGTGGATGAAAGCATTGTAGAGTATTTAGAACCAGCTAACAGAAAAAATGATCAATGGTTTCTATATTATCTCTTTGCCTATAACAATTTTTGTTTATACTACCACATACGATAAAATCCAGCAAGTTACAACATGATAAAATCAATGGAGACAGAAGAGCCATAGTTTGGTGCGGCTTTAAGACAAGATGGTATTAAATCAGCACTAGCTATTATTATGTCTTATTTTCTTCAGAGTAGCTGTTCATTGCATCACAGGCCATAATATCAAACAGCCCAGAATAAAGCCATTCCAATTAATGAGTGAAAATTTTATAAGGCTTCAAGGCCACATAATGGGGAATCATGGTTATCATGCACTTTTATATATTTGAATCATTTCCTACACTAGGGAAACTATTCGGTGTTCACAGATGCGAGTTTGATTTAGTTCACTTATGAGTATGGTTTCAAGCTGCGCCCATTTATTGATAAATACCTCAATGTGATCCTTCTTTATAGCTGAGTAGTACTCCATTGTATAGAAATACCACAGCTTTTTTATCCAGTCCTCAGTGATGGACATTTGGGTTGTTTCCAAGATCTGGCAATTACAAATTGTGCTGCTATAAACATAGGTGTGCATATATCACTGTGGTATGATGCTTTCAGTTCTTCTGGGAATATGCCTAGAAGTGGAATAGCTGAAACAAATGGGCCTTCCAATCCCAGCTTTTTGAGAAATCTCCAGACTGACCTCCACAAAGGTTGTACCAGTCTACACTCCCACCAACAGTGTAGGAGAGTTCCTTTTTCTCCACAGCCTCTCCAGCACTTGTTGTTGTTAGTTTTCTTTATCCTGGCCATCCTTTCAGGAGTGAGATGGACTCTCGGTGTGGTTTTAATTTGCATTTCCCTAATAACCAATGATGATGAACATTTTTTCATGTATTTATTTGCCATTTGTATTTCTTACATGGATTATTATTAAGGGTTCAGGAAATAAAAAAAAATTAAGAACTATGTTCTTTTTGGTTATCTGAAATTCTAAGACGAAGTCTTATACACTATATGAAATTAGGAGCCATTTAATGATGCCAAAATCTTTTTTCTTTTTGGTCCATATCATTGACTTTTTCCAATAGAGAAAGCATTTCAAGGATTTGTATGATAATTGCAATGCTCTTCATTATTTAAAGTTAATTTGAATTTGTCTTGAAAGAGTGATGCTTTCAAAACGTAGTTCTTTAAGGGAAGAAGACCATGATCTATTTCTCCAGATGCCTGCAGCCTCGTGGGTCCTCCTGCTGCCTGGTTCCTGGGCTGTGCCTTCCACCTTCCCATTAATTGCTGACTCCTGGGAGGGAGGCATTTCCTACTGAGGAGCCTAAGCCTCCCAACCAGAGCCGAACAGCAGGGGCAGCTGGGGCTCAGGACCCCCGGCGTGCTACGTGAAGGATGCTCAGGTCCTAAAGGCGCTTTGTGACCAAGGGGGCAGGCCAGAGGTCGAGGTCTTCAGGAAGGCATCACTCATGGAACGGGGACACTTTCTGTATATACTAACGATAAGAGTTGCGGAACAGGGCAAATATTTTGATTGCATGATCACCCAGGGAAGTGGGCAACAGCCTCCCTGCAATTGGCAAAAATACACTATTGATGGAGGTGAATTACTAACAAACAAGCAAAAGTTTGAAGTGAGAGGCACTTTGAACTCATCGCTTTT
Organism: Cavia porcellus; assembly: GCF_034190915.1. NCBI lineage: Eukaryota > Metazoa > Chordata > Mammalia > Rodentia > Caviidae > Cavia > Cavia porcellus. The sequence continues at coordinate 55,442,739 of NW_026947507.1, forward strand.
ATTGTCATTCCACGGAATTCTTATTGGCTATGAGATGGACCCCAAAGTGATTAATATCTGTACTTTTTCAAAACTTTGGCAGGAAATTCTCTTGAAAGTAAACCCTTTATTAATTCTACAGAGATGACAGCTGTGTCCATAATTCTTTAAGCAGATCAGAAATGTTTTCCAATACAACAAAATGTCAAAGACGGAAAGCTCATTTTAATAGACGATTCCTTTCACAGTGTTTGTCTGAAAAATTTGTATTAAAATGCAGTCTACCTGCTTCTTCAGTTCCAGATATTAATTATCTTGACAAGCATCAGGAAATGCCGAGAAGTTGTGATCTGATAGAAACAAAAGCTGTGATGTTGCCAAGGGCGCACCTGACAGCGCTTAAGGGATCTGGAGAGATGAGAGCAGAATTCCAAAGACGATTTCAAGTGTTTTAGCAATAAACTCAGGCAATTGGAAGTTGCAAAACTCATCAGAACTATCCTGAACTTAGATCCTTTCTGGATGCAAGGTGACTTCCTTTCATAACTTTTTAATGCTGTGAATTTATATTAGAAAGGCTTGACTTTATATCATGGAAATGCATTGAGCAAGGGTTGGCATAATTAAACTTACATGCTGTTATCACCAAGAAGTCTTGGGTTTGGAGAGCATGCAATTGTTCCATGAATAGCCATTGTCTTTTGTGAGCCAGGAAATTTTTGTAATGGAGCTTACTTTATTATTTGGTATCTTTTCTATCAAGCTTAGTTTCTTGGATGTTCTTTTAAATAAAACAATAATAGAGCTAATTAATCTTCTTTAATAGAAAGATAGTCAAATCTAATTTTTTTGATTAATCGGAATGAACAAATAGATCACTTTAAGAAGGTGGAACCGTACTGAAAAAGTCATGGAAATTCCTGGAGGTTCTTTTGTTTAAAAATTACAGTAAGAATTTTCACCTCTCTTTCATTAACTTGAGATTTCATCCTGCGTTAACCTCAGCCTCATCCTCACTGAAGATGTCTGATTTCTGATTTATATCCAGGTGTTGGGTGCAGCCTGTTTTAATCCTCTCATCCATCTGCATGTTCAGATGTAGGCACCATACACTGGGGCCTTAAAGAAGAAAAAGAGACAAATTTATCAGCACAGTGGAAAAAGGAGGAAGTGGTACTGGTGTCTGCTCACAGTATTTCCTTAGAGCAAGGTGTTCTCGGCTTCCAGGAATTCTTCCCCTGAAAGCCACTTACACGCCTACAGTGTGCTTTGAGACTGCAGAGGCAGAATGACATAAACTCTGTAGCCAGCAGCAGGGATGTCACTTGGAGCCCAGTCCTCTCACCACATGCCCTCCTCCCTGTCCCTTACGGCAGGCCAGGGCTCCTCTGCCCTCCAATGCCACTTCAGAAGTAAACATCAGGTTTATTTCTTGCTTTCTTAGTTTTCCTTAAGATCTTTAAGGAAATTTAGAGTAGTTGTGTTTGGATCAATTGATTTTCTTGCTTAGGAATAGAAAGTTTAACTAAGGTTGGAGGCACTTGCATTTTCTATCCTTGTCCTGTGTACCAAAATAAAATGACTTCTAATTAGTGTTCTAAATGTGAATTCCAAGCCAAAACATGTCTAGCAGGGATCTCACTTTTCTTTTCCCTAAAGGAGAGACTATCGAGTTTTTTCAGGGAATCATTAAGCTCTCACTGGTGATAAAGTTTTCTTGGTCTAATAACATCAGTTACAAAAGCAAAAATATTGTAGTTGTAACTTGTGACCAAGCAAACCAACATAGTGCATACATGTAACTAGTCTGAGGACCCAGGTACCATGATGGTTACTGATGAGACTGTAAGGTGGGTAACAACCTGGTTAACACCTCCTGAAAATTAAACCCTACGAGGTGCAGACAAAAACAAGTACCCCCTAATGGAAATACATATAATTATTGTTTATATAATGTGTACAATGTGCTGCATATGCATTATATATTTGTAGTAGGGAACAGGAAGAACAGATCTTTTTGGACATTTACTTTTTTTAGGGAGGGTGGATGCAACCTTTTGGAGAACAGGAGAGTACCTGGGAAGTGAAGCTCTGATGCCCAACCCTGTAATCCCTAAAGACGTCCTGACCTAGTCAGTGCCTGTGTGCAGCCCATGTGCTTCTCTTCTGGTTTATTACCATTAATGGAGTAAAGTTTGAATTCCCATAAACATGGCTCTCCGATACTTCTCTTGTTTTCAGTTGACTTTTCACTTGGAGAGATTTGTTTTTTTCCAGAAGAGAATTGTAATTTATTGCCATGATTTATTAATAATGATCATCTGTTCACTCCTTACATGCATATGTGTGTCTTGTGTGCTCTTGGTGTGATGGCGGTGCTTACCGACAGAGGCAGCCAGTGTGGATGTGGAGACTTGCAGTAGAGAATAATCCATTCGAAAAAGCAGCGTTGGTGCGGCATTTTCTGAAGTCTGGAAGGATCCGTAGAAAAGGTGTTTGATTTAAAGTTTAGTGGTGAAGATTACTGGAGGAAGGGTGGGAAAAGCTGTTTGAAAGTACAGGACTGTGAAATAGGTGTCTTGCAGAAGAGAACTGGTGTCATGGGACCGTCATGAGTGTCAGGGAAGGTGCAGGGTGCTGGAGGGTGGGGAAGGGGCGCGTGGGCACTTGATGTCACAAAACTCAGGAGATATTCCAGAGCAGAGGAGACGCCACCGTGAGCTTTAGCACGGGGTGCACTGGGATTCAGAAAATCCCTTTAGTGACAGTATGAAAATGGATTAGAGAGAAAATAAACAGGAGAAACAACCAACGATGAGGTGAGTGCTATAATACAGACAGGGGAGAATGGGAGTTTGCGTTCCCACAGCGATAGTGAGATGGTTATAAGGAAAAGGCTAAGCAGACAGGACTTGGGAATGCAGTGCATTTGTGGAGTGAAGGAGGGAGAGGTCAAGATGGGCCCCGTGCTCACTGGGAGATTTGAAGATAGAGTGCGGGCGTGCTGGAGGAGGGAAAGGCATGCTCAGGAGGAGGAGCTGGAGATGGGTTATGCCCTTACTCACTTGCCATGTGCATCACAGGCTCGGGACAACAGGCGAGGCATGATACGGATTTGGGAATTAGGATCACATATGTAGATGGTGGGAAAAGCTGTGCCGCTCCTTTCTCTATGCTGATTTCCACCGTGGCTGTGCCAGTGACTTGGTGAGATGAAAATGGAGTAAGCTCAATGAGGACAGGGACTGCATGTGTCTCTGAATTATCTTATTTCTAGGCTGTAGCACTGTTGGAGACCACTACAAAGCAGCTCTGAGCAGGATTTAAAATTAACTCACGGGCTTTCTATGTTTATCTGTGAGTCTGTCCTAGGCCTAGGCCCCTTGCCTGGCAATGGGACCTGATTCATAGTAAGTGAACCTCTATGAATCACTGTCCTGGTTGAGGCCGGTAGTGGCCTGTGAGGCCAGGGATACCTCAGAGGGCAAGAGAAGGCCACAGCTGAGGGTTCCTGGTTCCAACACCAATTAAGCAGATAGGGACTGCAGCTGTAGGCCTCTCATTCCTGCAGTCTCACTCTTACCATAAATGTCATCTTAGAGATAAGATGGTTCTCCTAAATTGTCATAATTTACTACTTGGAGAAGCCTTTGAAGTGACTCTCAAGGTCCTGCTCATATCCCACACTTTCCTCAGTTTCCCTGCTCTTTTTTTTTTTTTTTTTTTGTCTTTTTCCTTTTTATTGGTACCAGGGATCAAACTCACGACTGCCTGCTTGCAAGGCAGGCGCTTATGCCGCTGAGCTAAACCTCCAGCCCCGGTTTCCCTGCTCTTTGTTTGGACCTAATAAATATGGGCAGTCCAGAGAAGTCTTTGTCTTAGTTCTCAGAGTCTCAGACTCAGCTGAAGGGAGCTGAACGGGGCCCTAAAATCAGACCACTTGCCTCATTTATTTAAGCCTTCACTAGTTTGGGAGATTGGGGATCTAGGTCAGAACCCAATAGAGCACCAGACTCATGGTGAGCTGTCACTTGTCCTTGATCAAGGAAACAACAGTGTCAAAACCAAGACAGGTGAGGTGGCGAGAGTAAGAGAGAAAGGAGGAGCGCTGGTACCTTGGGCCTCGGAGGCCCAGTTCTAAGAGGGACTGGGCAGCAATGTTGATGCTGCCAAACAAGAGAGAACGTGTTCAGCACAGACGTGCACCGTCCTGTACACAAACCCAAGCACATCTATTTCATTTTTATTTACATTTAATATAATCTGGCAGGAAGTGAATGTCAGGCCATGCTTCTGGTAGATAGATTTCATCTTTACTCAGGCACAGGTTCTCTGTATAACTTTCCATAGGACATATTTATCAACAAATGTACATTAAATGAAAATGTCAAGAAACAAAATGATGTTTTGTTGGGTGTAAATTATGTAATCAATAATAAGATATATTGATGTAAATGCAAATCTACAGGCCCAAGAGTGAAAAGAACAGTGTTTTATTTTATTTTTTGTAACCCTGTGAATTTCCATATTTCACAGCATGGTAGTTAAGTGTTTTTAAGACATGGAACAAAAACTAAAAAAGTAGATCCTCAGTAATGCAAACCGAGAGTAAATGTACCTCAGATTTTTAAGGTGAAATAAGGAAGCTAATTCTGCGGAGCAGTGGGTCATTTATTCATTCAGCAAATACTCACTGAGCGCCCTCCCTATGCCGTCTGTTCCTTGGGACAGGCACTTGGGGGTGAGTGAGGGAGCTGCCTGGCTTTCACTTTCTCAGCTCCTCGGACGGTCACAAGTGGTAATATATATGAATAAAGTTAATTAATTGAGGTGGAAGTATCTTCTCTGGCAGCTACCAAGTAGAGGATGCAAGGAGGGCATAAAACAGGGCTCTGTATAATTTATAACCAAATGTATTATGTGAACTCACAGCAATAAAATAGACATCTCAGTTGTCTTAGAGAAATTATACTTTTTAATATCATGTCTTTAAGTATTTCAAGAAAGATAATAGCTGCACCAAATGGATTTTCTGTTTTCCGTTATTTGAGGAACCTTGATACTGATTTCCACCCATGGCTGTGCCAGTTTATGCTCCTACCCAAAGTGCAGGAGGCTTTCCACGCCAGTGCGCCACGCACACCAAGTTTATCACAACGTAACTCCTAACAGCAGACCTTGGCAGGGGCCTACATGGCCACCAATGGATGCATGGATAAAGGAAATATGTAATTTAAACAAAATTTGACACCAGAAGGATAAACAGGTCACTTGAGGAAAATGGGTGCATTTTGATACCATAATGTTAGTAAGTAAATAAATCAGACATGCAAATTTAAATATCAAATTTTCCGACGTGAGAAACCAAAATATAAGAAGAAACATAAAAGGTAATAGGAAATAGAGTGCTAGAGCTTTAGCAAAAGGAAAAGGGACCAAGAGATGGCGGGAGGAAGAGGAGTGGAAGGGGTGGGCAGAAGACTAAATGCTGCCCGTGAGCACCAACGCCCAAGCATGAGTGTGCTCACTATGCATTGCAAACGTGTGCTAACAACAATGAAAAAGTCACACTTTGACTGCCGTCAGGAAGCACTGTGCATTCCCAAAACCGAAGCTCAAAGGGAAATTAACTGGATGAGTTGGAAGTAGAGGGGACCCAGGAGATCTTTTCATGGAATTAGAGACTTCCAGCTGAGAGGACGACATACTCGCCCTCTGCATGAAATAGGCCAAATATGAGGGGAAAGCTGGGTCTGGGATAGAGAGGTTTAAGATCAGGTTGAGGAGGTGATTTGCATTCTCTTGTGAAAACCTGGAAATAGTTACAGATCAATGAATGACATGGCATTATGAATTCTTTGAAGGTCCATCTTTGATTAGAGTATTAAAGAATAAACAAAAAGCTAGAAAATGAAACAATGCACATAGCCAGCCACTATCACACCTGGAGTATCAGTAATTTACTGGAGTAAAAATGGGTAACAATGATAACTGCTCCTTGGGGGTTTTTTGAGGATTAAAAATACAAAATGCTTAACATGGTTTCCAGTACCTTATACACTTTTAAATGTTATTTTCTTTTTATGCCTCCTTCATAAGTGAAATTGATCAACCATGTACAGGTTCCTCGTCTACCGTAAGTTGCTGCTCCATGACTGGCAAAAATTGAAGATTTTTGGAATTTTGAATTTCCTGATAATCTCTTTGAATCTGTTTCATGTGTTCTAAATTATTTTTATGTTCTTCATTGAAGGTTTCCCTCCTTGAGCACCTCAAAAGAACATGTGTGTCTTCTTTAGAGTAGCTTAGCAATTCTTTAACTATATTCTCATATCTTCTTTTACCTGTAATAGTATTTCTGTTCTAAGTTCTTTTTATAGCTTCATGGAGTTGCTTCTTTATTTCAGTTGCTGTTGCTTCAAAAACTGCGTGTGTGCAACTCCTGATCTCTTCTGTGTTTACCTCTCCTGGACTAGCACTGCTCAGGTTGCAGGCCAGAGACTGCCTTTTGCTTCTTCCTCTGTCATGTTCCTGATTTCTTCTGAGCAAGTGGGTAGCAGGGTCCCTGCCCTTCCTGCATTGGTTGCGATTACTCTGAAGTGTGCTGGCTGGGGATTGCTGTCGTTTGCTGCTTTCCCCAGTCTGCTGGTGGCTACTGGAGTGTAAGCAGGGGCGGGGCAGGCTGGTGCCTCCCTTCCAAGCTGGGTTAACCAATGAGTGTGCACTGGGCGGGTGGGGTTGGTTAGGGATAGCTTTAGGGAAACCTCAGCAGTGGCCATTTGACCACACAGAGGGGTGGAACTCAGTCCAAGCAGTTGTCACCAATCTGCTCCAAGCTAGCAGTGGCTGAATGAAGCCAACTGCAGTTCTGTCTCCAGGCTTATCCTGCCCAACTCCAAAATGGTGCCCAGCCAAACTCCCTCTCCCGAGGAAGAACTGAGTCCCACACATTCACCACCAGCCAGTGCAGTTCTCTGGTCTGCTGCGCCTCCCCTCCAAGGCCTTCTGGCTTGCTAGTCACCAGCTTCACTGTGCCCATGCGTCTCCAGGTTCCAACAGTGCTTCCGGCGCGGTGGTTCCAGCTCTGGTGACAGCGCCACCAGCTACCACCTTCCTCTGTTTAGGTTTTTCTTTTCCTCCTCCTCCTCCTCGTCCTCTTCTTCCTCCTCCTCCTCCTCCTCCTCCTCCTCCTCCTCCTCCTCCTCCTCCTCCTCCTCTTTCTCTTCCTCCTCCTCCTCTTCCTCCTCCTCCTCTTCCTCCTCCTTCTCCTCTTACTACTCCTCCTCTTCCTCCTCCTCTTCCTCCTCCTCCTCCTCCTCTTCCTCCTCCTCCTCCTTCTCTTACTCCTCTTCCTCCTCCTCTTTCTCTTCCTCCTCCTCCGCCTCCTCCTCCTCATTCTCCTCCTCCTTCTTCTTTTATTCTCTCAGTGGACTGCGGTTCTCACTTTCATTTTTTTCTGGGTTGAGGAGACCCACATCCTTTCTTCTGTCTTCTCCAGAATGTTGTATTCCAGCATCTGGACTGGGCTAATACCCTGCTACTTACTGTTCCACCATCTTCCCAGACTTGAATCACAGCTTTGTACTTGGATTGGGTCAGTGGCTACCACCCAGAAATACTCCAGATGGTCACATCATATTACAATCCTCCAAGCACTCTGCATATTTTGTTTGGCCTGGAAAACTATTCAAAGCCAAACCAGGCATCTTAATGGAAATTTCCAGCATTATTTGCCCTGTAGTCCTTGGTTGGTTTAAAGTAGCATTATACAGGAGCCTCCGTAATTTATAGTTTTAACATTTTGAATGATTAAAAGAATCCAGCAGTTCAAGTTCATGGCACCCATTAAAGTGCAGGGTTTCTTTTTCAGATCAAAAATGCACTAAGGAAATGAACATTATTTAATGTACTGAGCAGTAGGGTGCTTGTGAGTGAATGGAAGCCCACAGGACTCCTGGCCACTTCCCAGCGCAGGCAGTGGCACACACAGCACCATTCAGCTGCTTTCCGGAAGAAACCCTCTGGCAGAACGACTCGACACCTGTGGAGCCCAGGAGTACCCTCCCAGAAAAATAAAGCAAGGAGAAATTACAGCCACGAGTGCTCCTTGTGGAATTGTTTCAGAACACAGGAGTCCTCTGAGCACGCAGTAGAAGGAAAATTCTCCTGGCTGGGTAGACATCCTTGCTGGAAATTAATGAAAACAAGGCCATGAGACTCATATTCCTACCCTAAGCACTTCAGGAAAGGTGCCCTTTTCTCCTGCCCCCCGAGCCGAGAGCTGGTGACACTTTTGTTTCGCTCATTACCTTGTTCTAACACAGACATCTCGCGCGGCCCCTATGACTGACCTCGATATTTGAGTTAATTGGAATTGAACCCAGTGGAAATTGCAAAGCTTTCACACACCGTGTGGTTTTTGTATTTCTTTGGAAAATTTGGAAAGTAGTTTAGGGAAGAGAGAATGTCCTGGGTCTAGAGACACACACCCAACAAAAGAAGGTCACTAATGAAAGAGATGCACCTTTATTGGGGGTGGGGGGGGTCGGATAATTAAAATTGTTCTGATCAAAAAGATTTGCAGGTTAGCTCTTCAAAGTGTGTTCCAGCAGGAGCAAGGTGGTTGGTTTTCCAGGTACTACCAGTCGCTTGCGTTGGCACCTGACAGCCGGGAAATAACAGCACAGATGCAGCTATGCTGGGAGGCAGGAAGGGACAGCTTCATAGATTTCTGCCTCACCGAGCCAACAAGAACCATAAAAATCCAAGTGCCACTTGGCAACAGCAACCAAGGAGCTCCTTGGATGATCTGGTGCCGAGAGACAGATTGCCATGTGTCACTTCCACAGCAGCCCAGGGGCCGCACTTGTGTGTGAACCTGTGTGTTTGCCACACGTAGGAAATCCCGTGAGGGTCCACAGGTGAAGTTGAACGCACATCTGTTTTTAAGGTGTGTGGCACAGTTTGTTTTTTTTTTTTTCCTGACAGAAAATATGCTTGAAGTATTAAATTAGAAAAGGCACAACAAAGGCTGAAGACACAGAGGCCTAAAGCTCAGGGCCTCGTTCAGCGGGAGGCGCTGTGTTTAGGAGGTGCCTGGGCTTCTCCAGGGAGGATTTTATAGTTTGGAGGGAAGAAGCAAAGCTGAGGATGGATGGTGGCCCGTGAGGGACACACCAAAGGCAGGCACAGCTCAGTGAGGTGCTTACTGCCTTGACAAATGGAGGATCCACTTCCCTGTGTCCAAAAGCCCTGTGGGCCTGCATGCAGGAAATAGTGGCCACTTCTGCAAAGCCAGCCTCTTGGGAGACTGAGGCAGGAGGATGCAAATCGCAGTCAGCCTGGGAAACAACCTAATGCGTTTTTTAAAAAGCCTGAGAGTTCAGCCCAGTGGAAGAGCCCTTGCCCAGCATGCACCTGACTCTGGGATCCGCCCAGCACTGCAGGGAAGGAAGCGCAGGGGAATTGCGGGCACCTTAAACGGGAGGAGCCGGGGCCTCAGGAAGCTCCGCGCTCCTCAGCCTCAGCTGGCTTCCCCTCCTGTCACCAGAGGCTCTGAATCCCTTCACCCCGCAGGCCTGCGCCCTGCTCCTCCTGCGCATCCTCCTCCTGCACCCAGAGTTCGAAATTCTAATTGACAATTGTAGTTCTGTGTAGGACGGGGCCCAGTGCGATGTGTGACGGAAGCAGGCGGGCGGAGTGAACCAGCCACCGCCTCAGTTAGGATTCCGCAGCGACACTGAAATCCTTAGCGACTCTGCAGGCCGCGGTGTGTGTGGCCGTCTGTGGCCTGTGCAGCAGCGGAAACGCCCTCCCCTCGTTGCTGTGACACCTGTCCTTCCTCCACCGCTCTCCCACCTTTGATAACCTCCAGTCTGCTCTCCAGTCTGCGCTCTGCTGCTAGGAATTTGACTCCAGATGTGACTGGTGGTGCGGTGTTTGTTTTCCCCTGCTGGATTTATTTCACTTATGTCGTGTCCTTAGGATCACGCAGATTGTCACAGGTCATAGGATTTTTCTTTTTGAAGACAAATAGCATTCCACTGTATTTTCTCTGTCCATTTATCGTATAACCTCTTACCAGATATGCGGTTTGCAGATATTTTCTCCTACTTTCCTGGTCTCCTTGTTCTGTTGTGTAGACTCTTTTAAACTGGATTTGTTCTCATTTCTCTATTTTTGCTTTGTGTTATATGCTCTTTGGTTGGACCTAACAGAGCGGCACCCAGACTAACTTTGTGAGAAATTTCATGGTGCAGTACTGCTAAGGGTCAGGTTTTGGAGGTAAGATTTTAATTCATTGCAATGAGATTCTAGTTCATAGTGTAAGATTCTAATTTTATTCTTCTGCATGTGGAGATCTTATTTTTCCAGTATAATTTATTAAACTATCCTTTCACTGCTACATTAGTAGGTAGCTTTATAAGAAATCAGTTGTTATAATGCATGAGTTTACTGCTGACTCCTCTCCTGCCCTGTTCAGGATAATTGGTTTTCACCTGTGCCATGTTATTTTAATGACTATAGTTTTGGGATATATTTTGTTGTCAGGCAGAGGGTGTAACAGCTTTGTTCTTTTTGCTCAGGATTGATTTGGTCATACAACATCTTTTTCTGCCTCTATAATTTAGGGGTTTTCCTCTTGTGTGAAAAACTACACTAGAATTTTAATACAGATTGGATTGAATATGTAAATCACTTTGAGTAACATAGACATTTAAAAGTATTAGTTTATCTAATCCATGAATGTGGCTAAGCTTTCCTTTTATTGTGTTCTCTCCAATTTATTCAGCACCTTCTGCTTTTCACTATGTGGATATTTTACTCCCTGGTTAAATTTTCCACCCAACTATTTTGTGGTTATTGCATTGCTATTATATATGAGATTGTAATTTTTATTCATTTTCCATGAATAATATCTCATTATTAGTGTACACCAATATAATTTAGTTTTTCTGTTGACTTTTGTACCATGTAACATTATGGAATTGATTTATTAGTTCTAATAGCTTTTATGGGTGGAGTTCTTAGGATTTTGATACATAAGATCATGTCAGGAAACCAACAGTTTTGCAACTCCCTTTCCAACTTATGCACCTTGTCGTTGCTTTCTTTCTTTCCTTTTCGTTCTGGTAGGATTTTAGGACTCCGCTGGGAGGGACTGTGAATGGGGCATCTTGCCTTGTTACTGACCTGTAGGTCAGACTTTCAGCTGCTCACCGAGTAGGATGTCAGCGGGGGTCTCGTCACATACGGCGTTGCTGTGTTCAGATGCATTCCTTCTGTATTTAGTCTTTGAGAGTCTTTATCCTGACAGGATGTTGAGTCTTGTCAAGTGCTTTTTCTGCGTGGATTGAGAGGAACACATCATTTCTGTTTCTCCTTCTGTTGACATGATGTCACACTTAATAATGCGAACAAGTTAACTCATCTTTGTATCCCAAGGACAGATCTCACTTGATCTTGGTGAAACATTGCTTAGTGTGCAATTGTCGAATTAGGATTGCTAGTGCTTTTTGAGGATTTCTTTTAGCTATGTGCATGACTGATAGAGGTTTATAATTTTCTTTGCTTATGGTAGAAACTTTCATTTTATTGCTCCCCCCCATATATTACTCAGTAAATTCGTTGGCTTTGTTTTCTTCTTAGATTAAGAAGACTCTTCTGCCCCTTACATCACTGGGCCTACCCAGACCTCCAGCCACAGCTGCTGTGCAGACGTCTAAGGCGACAGTGGGCTGGGACTGTGCTGCTCTGCCTTGCAGCAGCCTGCGTCCCTCACGATCCCGTGGTGTCACCGGTGTGTCTGCTGCCTCCTCTCAGTGATGCACGTCCATCTCCCGCACGTGGGTGACCACCTGCGCCCTCATCTCCATGGCGCACACCAGTGGTCGCCACCCGGGAGAGGGTCCGCTCCCCCTGGGTCACGTGGACTCTGCCTGCTCACTGTTTCCTTCCCTGCGTCTCCGGAGCACTCAGCACTTGCTCTGACAGGTGGGCGGCTGGCTAACTGATTCACTGAAGACGTTTCTGGAAAGAATCCAGATTGTGTTTTATATTTGGCATAGATATTAACACAGGGCCACAGGTGACACATAGGAGATGTAAATACCACATGAGTGATTGAGCATCTCAGTTTCAGATATCTGCACATTATTAATACCCAAATAGCTAATAGTGACTTACTACCTTTGCATTCTGATAGGAAATCACCACTTACAATGTGACTTTTAACACAGAAATATAATGTTAGAATAATACTAGAAATAGGAGGAGCAAAAAACTTGGCCCTTAATTCATTGGAAAGGTGTCAAAGCACAAAAAGTTTGAATGTTGTATTAGTCAAGGTTCTGCAGTAAACTAGAGCCAGAGGATGGATGGATGGATGGATGGATAGGTCAGTCAATAGACAGATGATAGATGGGTGAACACATGTAAATGAGTAGATGGATGGATGCATAGCTAAGGATGGAGGGGTGGATGGGTGAGTAGATGGCTGGACAGATGGACAGAAAGTAAAAGAGGAACTGGCTCAGCTGGCTATGGAGACCAAAGCCCACCACCTGCTGTCTGCTGGAGAAGTAGGAAGCTGGTAACAACTCAAGACCAAGGCACAGGCCTGAGAACTAGGAGCACTTGTACCTGAGGAGAAAAGCGATGTCTCAACACCAGAAGAAGTTTGCTTTTCTTCTAACATTTTGCTTTATTCAGGCTCTAAAGGAACTAGATGCTGCATCTTAGGACATTGATGAGGGAGACTTTGCTCAGTCTCCTGATTCAGTCTGCTAACTCTTCCAGAATCATAGATACCCCCAGAAATAATGCCTTCAGAGCTTTCTGGGAATTCTCTAGTTCATCCATTGGACACATCCAATTAACCATCGCTGTGGCTATTATTTTCTTGTTCTAAATAAATACAAATTTCCATGTAAAATAAACATAATGTAAAACCTCAACTTCATCAGAACCCTCAACCAGTGTTGACTTGGAGGTAAAATGTAGGGACATATTGCTTGCGTACTCTGGTACATAGCAGCACACAATTAGGGATCTTGAGTTTGGACCTAGAGTACAAATGCTAATGCCCAGAACTCTCCATGAATGCTAAGGACTGTAAAATGCTAAAAACAAGGTCATTTTTATCTCTGAATAAATTATTTCTCTTGAACAGATCATATAAAAGATCTTTTTAAAATGAGAGGCAGAGATTTTATGTTGTATACACTTTATGAAAAATGACAAAGAAACAAATTATCACGTGGGTGGGTGGGGCTTGGAGAGTTCAGACACAGCCGCTAGGCCTTGCTGGTTCTCTTCTGCTGGGATCGTGGCTGGATTTACCATGCGCCTCCTTCAGTGATGTTGTGACTGAACCGCATACGCAGGGTAGATAACTTTACTTATGATGTGTTACCATTTTTTACCTACCTGTTCCTGTCTTGGTCACTTTTCTCTTGTTGCTGGGACAAACTACCTGGCACCCAACATACAAAGGAGATGTTTAGTGAGCTCACAGTTTGTGGAGGTTTCAGCCCAAAATCAGCTGATTCCAAGGCAGGCTGGCGTGGCACAGGGGCCACAGTTCAAGGTGGCAGAAGACAGCAAAAGCAGCCAGAGCAGAAGAGGGGAAGAGCAAGCCTCTCCTGATACTGTAAGCAGGCTGCCCTCCCCAGGACACCAACTCAATGCCCGCCTCTTGCGCAGGATGAGGGTGTTCACAAAGTAAGGACCATGGCTCCCTGCTGATTCCTTCCTTAAACTGCTAGACTTCTCAAGTTGAGAGTGTATCAACCATTACAATTCCTTATATGTTATTTTGCTTCATCCATAGATTCCCATTTTTAAAAAATTTATTGGCTTTCTTCTCTAGAAATCCTAAGCAGGTACATCCCAGTAGCCATTTCCATCTATAAAGCCTTTCCAGAAGATGACACCGGTGAGTTTGCCTGACAGCTGTCACTTTCCCCGTCCAGAAGGAATTTGACAATTCTCCCTTCTCTGTGGTAAGGGAAACCTATACCGGCTCTCACCTCCTTTTCATCTGACATTGCCCCTTAAGCTCCCCCTGCTCTTTCCCGGCATGAGTGTGTACCTTGGGGTGCTGTGAGTTGGGGAGATGTGATGGGGCTGTTACACCCAGTGGGAGGAAACCAATCCCTAATGGAATTTGGAAGGGTGTGGAATCTCTGTGACAGCTCTGCAATCTGCTTGCAGCTCAGACTTGGCTGTGAAGCTTATGAAGTCTCTCATTTCTTCCTGCCAGGAGCTGGGTCTTAATTTATGTCACCTGGGAACACAAACAGGCAATTTCAATGAAGGTTAGAAGGCTAGATAACATTTTTAACATGAATTGGTTTGGTTGGTGAAAGGGAAGCGGACAGTGCTTCCATAAATCCCAAACCATCAGCTCAGAGCTAAGAAGGGCTCAAATCCACGGTGGGGTGGGGAGCAGGAGCAGCGGGAGGAATTGTTCCACTTCATCTGTCCCTGTTCGGCTAGTTACACTGGATTTGGATAGTTCAAAGCACAAAAGTTCTACCTAACAACTACCACCACAGCAAAACAGTACAAAAATTCTGCCTATATCCCCTTTAAAGTGTAAAATTAAAACCGTATATCAAACTTTTCAAACAAATACCATGTGTTAGGTTGTGTGCAGCAATGCAGAATAAAGCTAGCAGCAGCCTGTCTCAAAGTCCAGCCCGACCACTGTGGTTTCTAACTTACACCAAGTAGCTTCAATTCTGCCTTAAATGTGCTTGTTAATGTTTAAGAATAGTACCACCAAAGCACTTTTAATAATGAAACTTTCATCTAGAGATAGGAGCTACACTAAAATGGAAATAGTTTTACTCCTGAGCATCAACAAATAGTTGCAGCCATCAGTGGAAATAAGTTGGATGTCTAATATTTCCTGAGAGAGTTTATTGTACAACGAAGGAGGAATAAAGCATAACAAGAAATTGCTGTCCACTCAGCTTCCCGAGTCCCCTTGCCTGTGTCATTTTATTTTGAAAGGTTGGGACACCATCTCAGTTAACCTCATTGGCAAACCGGTCACCCCCAGCTCCAGAGCCCACTTTCAAATGCTCATAGCCTTCCTGTAGCACAGTTCACCCTTGCTCCCTAATTTTAATGAAACCTTGAAAGAAATATATATTCTCCCCGAAAATCAGATTTCTGGTTACATTTGGAATTTTACACCCTGAAGGTTTCTGAAAACTGCTAAGTACATTATTCATCAGTTGCTTTCTGAACCTTCAGGAGAGATGGGAAAAATCTTAAAACATGCTCAGGGTGATTTCTCTTAAATCATAACCATCATTGATTTTTCTTTTTCTTGTAAATGTAACTCAAGGAGTTCCTTGAATTAAACACCAGATTCAATGTGAATTCACTGGCTAACAATGACTTTTTAACTGAAATTTTAGTGACATGCAATCCTCAACTGACTTCTTTGATTTGTATGAGGAGGATTTTTGGGGATTTGCTTTACCAACCTGTCCTACCATTTGCCCTCACTTTCTATTTTTAATTTATTGGTATTTCTAACCAGTTCATAAACAGAAAAAAAGTCTCAGTGGTTTGGTTTGCAAAGCAATCTAGTGTGTGACATTGTGCAGCTGTACTCGGTTTACACTGTGGTATCTTTAAAAAGAAGCGCCTTCTTCTCTTACCTTTTGGACCTGGAAGAAAGAGGTTCCTGTGAGATTCAGTATCTAAAATGAAAATGCCTGAAGGCGTTAGCGAACAATTTCTAAGTAAGATGTAAGATGCCCCTGAAGGCGCGTCTTTCAGAGAAGAGTGTACGGATGTCTGTGGGAAGACGTCTCAAGTGCTGGGCTTTGGGGAAGGCACTACTTGAGAACATAATGGGAAACAACAGGAACGGATCCTCCCTGAGGGAGGGAGACGGGAATGACACGGAGGCTGCGGGCGCTTCCAGACTGGGTGGAGCCAGGGACAGTCTCCGCATAGCTGGGAAGGGAGGCAGCCAGCTACCCAAGCTCAGGGGGACATGTCACCCAGAAAACTGCAACAGGGCAGGAGACTATCCTGGCAGTGACAGCAAGGAGAGCCAGGCGGGAGGTTTACGGCAGGTGGCGGGCCAGCTCTAGGTGCCAGCGGCCTGTGCCTCTGGGCAATGAGAAATGAGTGCTAACCATCGTTTAGGAGCATGATGTTATTATTTGAACTTCAGATTAAAGATACATAAAGCGTTTGGGAAGCACAGAAATACTGCAATGATGGTGAGTATGTTTTCTTCTACTTGTGTTCTATATATTTTTGGTCTCCAATAGTGATTATATACATAAATATATGCTCACATTTATTTATCTTTAAGCAGAGTATTGTTAGGCAAGCTTATTTCTATCTTAATACTATAAAAGAATATTAAATTTAGAAAATAGCAATATGAAAAGAACCTAATGTCACATGAATATTTTACACATGGGGTCCAGCCTAGAAATATAAATACACTTCAACGACACACCCATCCAGGTCAACAGCACTCTAAAGATGTTGGAGCACATGGCTGGAAAGAATTAAGTCATGGAGTTTTCTTAGTATTCCTCCAAATATACCGTGTAGATAGTTTCTTTATCTGCTTTCCGTAGCATCATGACACCACACTGTGTATGTATCACTATGGCATTTGAAGGATGGCAGGACTGAAATTCTTTGACTCTAAGCTGAGCTTGCTCTCTGGGTACCTAGGAGCGCTGGCTGAGCAGGTACCACCCGAGGGCAAGAAATATGGATTTTTTTTTTTTTCCTACAATGTGCTAAACCTGAGTAGACGTTCCCTGTCTGGAAACCAGGTGGAATTTGGTTTTGGGGTTTCCATGGGGAAGATGGGGATCTGACCCCTTCTGCATCGCACAGCTCTCCAGCTGTGCTTCTGACTGCTGCCTGCAGTGGGCGAGCAGGTCTCTGCACAGGCTCCTGCTACACTTCTGAGCCAGAGATTTATGAACAAGGTCAGGCGTGGCAGCCTGAGGTTGCCAGTGTGATTAGAAGGCTGCTGGATTTGTCAGCACAGTATATAATACTCTGTGCTGTGGAGTGAAGCCTTCATTTTCTAAGTAAATTAACTGTAATAACTATCAAGGTGCAGCGGGAAAGCAGGCTGGCCATCTGTGAAGAGGGACTCCTGACAGCCTTGTTAGACATCCCTCCGGGTTCGGAAGCTCGAATGAACTGAGGCGACTCCTGGCCCACAGAAAGCAAAAGACGGGAGAAAATAATGTCGCTTTATTCCTTTCTGCAAAGAAAATTGAACAGTTGGGAGAGGAAAGAACAGTGGGATGGATAAGGTGTCCATTGTGATGTGGACCCAAGCAGGGGATCAGGTGGCCTGTGTTGTGACATTTGCAAGCTAGCAGCGGGTCAGGCAGCAGGGACCTCATGGAGCCAGCAGCTCCCCCAGGCCTCTGGATTCTCAGCTTGCCTCTGGGTGCTTTATTATTTGTAAACTGTCTCTAGTAAGGCTGAGGAATTGAAGTTTGGAACCTTTTTCGATCTGTATCTTCATCTGCAGCTCCTTAAAATGATGTCCTACTAAAGATCTTCAACCCTAATGGATACAGGAAAGGGTTCTAACGCTTCCAAAGACCCTTTGTGTTGGGGGCCTCACATGGATATGTCACAGGATTCTTTTTTTGAGCTTAAAAAATTTCCAGTTCCCTACCAATCTAAGTAAATCGGTCTGAGTTCTCTCGGATGAAAGTGTGTGAATACAGAATCAGAAAAATCTGTGAATCTCAGTTGATTCACATTCTCAGTGAGTCCAATGTTTAATCTTTTGTGTTTGTCATTCTGCCAATTTTTTCCATTTATAAAGCAAAAATAAGATGTCTCTTACAGAATCTTGTAGGACAAAAATATCATATATCTAGTGCCTGCCCCATAGAGAGGTGACCAAGAACAATAATTCTTTTTGTTTCTTTTTTTGAAAATAAGTGAGAGAATCTAAAATTTCCATATTACCAATACTTTTCCTAATTATTTCCCCAAGTGAATTTGTTAGGGGTAGAGATAAATTGTGACCATTAAAACAAAGCTATTGGCAAGTGGGCAGCTGTTGCTAAGACATGTAGGATGCAGAAACATATGTGGAAAGTGTGCACAATTTACACAGGGGAATTAGCAAAAAAGCAGAGTTACTTAACATGTCATTACCATTTGGGGCACTGCTTTTCCTGGGAGAACTTCAAGATTATTTTTTTTTATTAAGGTTAATATGTTTTCGCTTGTGGCAAGTCTTGAATAACAAAAGGTTTTTTCCTTGCCTGTATTACATGATGTGCTATAAATCGATGATTGAAAAATGCCTTGGGGCATAATAACACTAAATAAATGCATAATTATTATGTAAGGTTATTTATTTCACTTGAGTAAAAAATTGTTGACAGCTTTATTACAGCAAGCCGATAACTTAGCAAGCCGGTAACTGAGGCTGTGGTCGTTGAAATTAGGTTTCAGATGGCGCCGTGCAGTAGCTGAGGATGACAGCTGGAACAAGGCAGGGACTACCTGTCTCCTCCATCATACCTTGTGGATGCATACAGAGTGGTTCAAAGGGAGGCCTAGATAGAGAGCAGTGTGCATGAAAACACCAAGGACTTCAGAAACCCACAACGTGAGTATGTAGCATTTTTGTCAAACAAAGCTACTCCTCAGGCTGCCTTATTAATTAATGAGTGTCAGTTGTGCAAATTAGCTTTCACGTGTGTCTGCACCACTGTCCGATGGTGTCTACCCTTCCCCCTGCCTTCTCTTGCCCCTGCCCTGGCTGCTTTGCCCTGCCCTGATAGTACTCCTGCTCATATGTCTTGCTTTCCCCTAGAGTCTGCGTATAAGAGAAAGGTGGGACACTTGCCTGAGAAATGGGACATTTGAGTCCCATAGCACGCGTGCAGTGCGGAAGCTCGCACCTGAGTATGTGTTCAAGCCGAGTCACTGCATTCTAAGAGACACTGGCAAACAGGTTTGGTCTTTATTGAAAAACAAAGTTTCTGTGAATGTTTGGCCAGGAAACCTAATTTTCTTTATCAGAGATGCCTGCAGTGAGCCCCGATCTCCTGCCAGGTGTTACTGTGTGTGGCGGAAAGCAAGAGAACAAGAGACAAAATGGTGGCACAGAGGGGACCCAGCTGACCAGTCGTTCCCAAGGAACAAAGCCCACAATGCAACCAGAATCTTGGCGGTTACTGATTGAGGAGGGGATTATTGATGGCTCGCAGAGCAAAGATAGTCTTGCCCTGGAGTGTCTTTAGTTTTAGTATGTTAGTCTTAATCTCAGTCTCAGTGTCAGTCTTAGTTTTAGTCTCAGTGGGTGAGAGAGGATGGCCCAGCCCTAATGGGGTAATGGGAAACCTCAAAAAGGTGATACTAAACGTTCTAAGACTCTGTTCATCCCTTAGGGAAGAATGTAAAGCCAGCCATTGAGAATTTGTGGTTCCCCAACGCATACTATTCAAAATTTGTGGGTCTAGGATGAATACTTAAGCCATGTTGTTACAGACAGCAATACTTTGACAAAAGAGAATTGTGGAAGCTAAATCCACTAGAAGTAAGTTAGAACCATCTAAAAACTAGAGTTTCTAATACACAGATACCTAAACTGAAAATATTTTTTCTGATGGTGGCTCCCCTTGGATGGGATGATGTGACAGTTAACCCTCTTGCCTGGCCTGGAGAATGCCTGGGAGATTAGTAACAGGCACTTCTGACTCTGTCTGGGAGGATGTTTCCAGAGACCATGGGCAGGTGGAGCAGCAAATGGGTGAGAGAGACTTTCCTGGGATATAGGGACGTCCAGTAGGCTGAGACCTAGGTGGGGGGACAGAGGACAAAGGAGGAAGGCCTGAGGCATGTGCTTATGCTCTCTGCTTCCTGAGCACTGTGAGACAGCAGCTTCCTCTGCACGCCCTCCACCAAGGTGGTTCTGCCTTGGAGCAGTGACCCGGGGGAACTTCCGGACCTGAGTCAAAATAAACCTCTTCAGCTTGTCTTTTTGGGTTAGTTTGTCACAGTCTCGGAAAAGTGACTAATACAGAAGTTAACACTGACCACACTTTAAACACAAATTTAAGGTGTATTTTTGTTCATTATCAAAATCTTTGTACAGGTTGCATAACCCTTTAGAAATGTTTCAAATTTCATGTTTTAGTTTTTACACTTTGAAATTCTTTGTGTATGTGCATGTGTGTGTGTGTGTGTGTGTGTGTAGTAAGACAGCTTGGAGATAATATCTAAGTCTAAAAGCAAAATTAATTTATTAATATGGCCTTCTAATACATCCCTAAAATAATTTTATACAGTATTTAGGAGGTCAGTTCTTTCTTTGACTCTGAGCCAGCTCATGAGTTTGGGTGTGAAGTTTCTTATTTGTGCGATCGTGTCAGTATTGAAAAGTAACATGGATTTTGGATTTTTGGATTAGGGATCTCCAACCTGTAATAAATTTCTTTATAAATTATAATTATCAGGTAGTTTGAAGTCAGCTGGGATTGTAATTTTTGAATTCTAAATTACAATTTAGAGAAATTCTTAATTTGCACAAATTGGAACCAAATGCAAGTCTTCTTGGGGTTTGTTTTGAAAGGGGAGGTACTTTAGAAACTTTGACCATTTATATTAAGAGTACAGAGGTATTTAAGCAAATAAGATCTGAATAACAACACACTCTTGTGTGTTTTCATTTCACTACTTAGAAAATAGAACATAGAAATAGCAGTTTCTACTCTCCATGCTCTAAGCACTGAGATTCAGTTCCATTAGAAAGAAAATCCCAAAAAGAAAAATACAAATCTTCCAAACTAGACACAAACAAACGAATAGACCTCTGCCCTTTACTGCCCAACAAAACCCCAAACTCAAGGCAAAGAGGGGAATCCTACTTTGGAGGAAAAGTTAAATTTGAGATTTTGAGAGTCAGGTCGCCCAACGTTAATTCTGTGTATGTTGTCTGTGTTTGGATGCTTCCACTCCAGCATACGCACGACCATGGTGTATTTTGTACTAGATGTGTAGGCTTTTGATTTTCAGTTTTTAAAAGTTAAATAGCAATTTTACCTCTTGAGGATGAAAGGAGATGAGGAAGAGAAGACTGAAGCTAGTGTTTCGCCTGTGTCCTTCTCTCTCCCTCTTTAGAACCACATTCGTGTCTTCTTTTTTTTTTTTTTTTTTTTTTTTTAAATCTTTCCATTCCTGTTCACTAGCTGCAATCTTGTCTTTGAGGTCTGAAATTCTATCTTCACTTTCATTGAGGCAGTTTTGACAACTTTCAATGGAGTTTTTGATTTCCTGTATATCTCTTTGAATCTGCTTCATGTATTCTGTTTCTTATATTGTTCATCCACTGATTCTATCTTTTTGTTTTGTTCCTATAATTTTTTAGCTGTGTCTTCTTTAGATGTGTTCAGCATCTCTTTCATTGCTTTTATCATTTCTTCTTTTACCTGCAAGATTATTTCTAGTTTGAATTCCTTTAAAGATTCCTGGAGTTGCTTCTTTATTTCACTTGCTATTATTACAGGTATTTCAGGTGTATGGCATATATTTTCTTCTATGTACTTGGCTCCTAGGCTTTCTATGGATGGGCTGGAGGTTTGAGATTGCATTTTGGTCTTTCATTTTGTCATTTTCCTATATTTCTGTGTTCCAAGTGTTTTTCTAAGGCTTCCCCTGGATGTGTTGGAAATGGTCTCCTATGCCCTCGACTCCTGGGACTCAATGGAGGTTGCTGAGCGTAGTCCAGTCAGGCTTCAGGCCCTCCCATGCCACCTTCAGTGTTCCAGGTAGCTGGGCAGGCACCTAACCACTGTGGATAATGCACTAAAGCTCTCCTCAGGCAAAGACCAATGCCCTGGAACTCACTTCACCTGCTCTCAACTCCTGTAATTGAAGAAAGTCTCTGGGCGTAATCTACTGGGGCTGCAAAACCTCCCACGGCTAGTCTACTGTGGCTGGGAGCTGGGCGGGTCCTTGAGCACTGGGAGCGATGATCTTAAAGTCTCCCGGGGCTCAGGATGGCACTGGGACTCACCCCAGCCAGCAGCTGAGTTTCCTGGTTCCAGAGAAGGTCGCTGGAGGTGTCCTGGGCAGGCTTGAAACCTGCTAAGCTAGCGCAGCCTAGTGTGGCTGGGCTCTGGGAAGGTCCTTGAGCTTTGGGAGTGATGATCTTAATAAAGCTTCCTGGGGCTCAGGATGGCGATGCACATCTTCCTTGGGTGGACTGTTTCAGTGGAGTCCGGATAACTCTGCTGACGTCTGCCAGGGAGAACTGTGCTGGGCACTGAAGTCTACAGGAAGAAGGCAGGGACCAGGGCACCGGCACCAAACAGCACCTCCATTTGCCAGCTCCGCTTCTGAGGGTTCAGAGACTGCTCTCCCAGTGCCAGTCAAGGGGAGCCTGTTCAGTGCCACATCACGCCTAGAAGATGGGACCCTTTTTATGTCCAGACACCTGCTGGCTGGGTGATGAAACCCTCCTGTAACCTCTTATCATCATTTGTTCCTTTGAATCTATTATTTATTCCTCCAGGTTCTCAAGTCCGACTGGCCTTTTAGTTCTCCAGAAAATTGACGCTTGATTCTTACATTGCTTTTTTAGCCAGTCTTTCCACATCATCCCACATCTCAAATCTTCTTGAGCCAGAGGTCCGAGTTCCTAGTTTCCTTGGTCTTTTGTTGTACACACGAGTCACGTGGGTTTCTAGGTGGAGCAGAAATTGAGCCTATCTGGTGTACACAGGTAAGTCACATGTGGAAAGGGTATGAAGGGGCCCTCCCTCCTATTGGCAAAAGCAGAAGACCAGCCCCCTTACTGGGGAAGAAGCCAGGTGGGTGCTAGAGGTAGAAACACAGCTGAAGTGTCACACACAGACTGGCGGGAGCCTTGACTGCTGTCTCTGTGCCTGGGCCCCCGTGCTGGCCCTGGGCTCTGCAGCTCTGCTGCTCTCTGACCCAGGAGGCTGCTGATGCTGGAGGAAATGTCCTCCCTCTACAGTCAGCGTTCAAGCACCACCACGGTACCTGTCCTTGCTCTGGCTTTCCAGCTTTTGCTGTCACCATGGAGGTTTGTACGGTGGAAAATCCCACTAGTATATGACGGGCATTTCATGCTGAGCTTCAAAATGTTAATTAAGAGCAAAAAATAAAATGGAGCAAACATTAAGTGTGATGCATTTCACCACTGAACAGCTCTCAAGGAGCGCAATCTTTGCTTCCACTGTGGTGAAGCCGCTGCCATCTGCGTCTCTTCCTGCCCGCTGCCAACCTGGCGGCACAGTGTCCATCCTTATCACCTCCAGACATCTTCATGCGAAGCATCCCCTGTCTACCTTACTGTATTCTTGTGGAAATGTGTGCTTTTGGCTTCGCAGCCATTGCTCTGTGCTAACCTTTGACTGTTTCCTTCCCAGCGCTCCTTTAATTCCCAGCTGCCATCCCTGATGGTATCATCTTAGGGTCCTCCCCTGCATCCTGCTCTCCCTTTGGCAGCTACAGCTCAGGTTGCCAGGATTTTAATTATCACCCGGCCCTGCAGCAAGACCCGGCCACTCCACAGCCGGAACATTTCTGACTTCACTTTTAATGTTTTTTCTTCTCTCAGAAATCCAATTGAGAAATGATAAGAAAGGCCAGTTCTGCTTCTGCAGTTCCTCTCGCATGCATCCTCCTTCGTTGCCCTTGACCGTCTGACCTTCACCCCTGACCTTCACCCCTGCTGGGCACGAGTAACAGCACTCCATGGGCTTTCCACCTCTGGCCTTCAGCTTTCCCAGCCGTGCTCTCTCTGATCTGAGGGAAACGTCCTCAGGTGGCTCCCTCATCTCATAAACTCCTGCAGTTTAACTTCAAGTCCTGCGCTCTTTCCCAATCCTCAGGGCTCCCCACCACCCGCCCGCTGAGGCCAGAGCCTGCCCCGCGGTGCCCGTGACTGTCCTGGCGCATGCTGCTCCTCCATGGCAATGCCCTGCTTCCCGCTTCTCCTGGCAGACACTTGCTCCTTTTGTGGGGACCCAGGCCTTCAAGTCTGAGCTCACATTTTTCCCTGTGTGACTTTTTTTCCTTCATGGTAAGCACTGTCCTCTCCTAACAGTTCCTGTAGTGTGAAGGTATCTTGTGCATATTTGATTTCTTAGATCTTTTCAAAAGCAAACATAGAGCTGTATCCACATAGCTCCATCCTCTCCAGGAGGCAAAGTTTTGAAGATGTCAGGTGTTCAGTAAAGTTTATTTATTGGAGTGAACCTGAACATTCAAAGTGTAAGATCCTTGTCTATTTCAACATAAAATCAAAGGAACAGCATACCTAAATTATTGTAATTTGCACTACCATATTGCTTCTTTGTACTACTGTGATTTGAGGATTATTTACCCAAATTGTTCATCATTTAAGTTATAATCAAAGAGGCAAAGCATACTCATTAAGCCCACTGCAATGTGCAATTTGACATTAAGATGTATCGTGATAGCAAATATTTCATTAGACTACATGATATAAAATGTCCATAATTTTCACATACTTGCTAATATTTGGGAGCAGCAAAATTGCACAAAATGATGCTTAGTAGACTAGCTTGGACGTCTGAAGACCTGGTGTCCATGCACTGTGTTAACTGCCTTGTCTGCTCTTTACCTGTAGAAGGGGTTCTCTGCATCCATGAAAAGTAGCAGCATGTTTTAGGACTCGTTCTGCACGTCGGTGGAATAATTCACGTGGGTGTTGCGCTATTGATTCTGTCAGGTTGCTAGCCTGGGGTGCAAGCAGCTGGATGTGGAGGAGAACACAGCCAGGACCCCAAGAAGCCCTGACTGGTTCTCCCTGTGAAGAGCCCTGTGGAGGTCCAGAGCCTGACTGCTGCAGACCGTTAGAGCTCCAATCAGGGTTCTGTGTCCTACTGCTGATGCAACTCTGGACCAGCTCTGAACCACAGTCCCCATCTGTGGAATGGGCGAAGCGGTGTCCCCCACGCAGTGGGCAGTGAGGGTCAGCTGAGTGCTTGATGAGGGCTTGTGATTAATGTACACACGCTTTCTGCTGCAAATATCTGTTCTGGCTTAAATATTGCGCGCATTTGTTGTTTTTATTAGCTTGGTGACATTTATTTCAGGTTTTGATCTGAGTTTGTTTTCCTGGTCTCAAGCTTTATGAGAAACTCAAGAATCAATAGGGATTATTTCAACTGAATTTAGAGTTCATCTAAGAGTACTTCAAGGGTTAGGAGACCAAACAAAACAAGAAAAGAGGATATAAAGAAGAAATTAGATTTCAAAGTTTAAGGGATTAAAGAGGTGGTTAAAGGCAGTCAGCATGTACTTTAGATAAAAGCTGGAGGTAGTTAGTGGTGCTAGTCTCTTTTGTCCATGGCTCCTGACCCCATTACTGACAAATGCTTAATCTTAGTCTGATTGTTCTTTTAATTAGATTAAATTTCTTTTTAAACTTCCATAAAAATGTAAAAGCTGAATACGTTTATGGGATACTATGTGACATTTTGATACATATGTATGTTGCATAATTTTAACATCAATTTAGCTTGTCTGTTTCCGCAAACCTTTATCATTGCTTCATAGTGAATGCTTTAAAAATCCTTTCTTCTGGTTTTTGAAATGCGCAGGGCACTCCCGTTGTTGGCAGTTGCCCCGCTGTGCAATGGTATGCTGGGAATGCTGCGCCCCCAGAACTGTAACTCGGCTGTCACTCACCAGTCATTCTCCAACCCTGCTTCCCCACCACCACCCCATTCTCCCAGGTCACTTTTCTCTGTGCCATCGGAGAGATGCTGATGTGATGTTTGTCCCTCTGTGTCTGGCTTGTTAGACTTAGGGGAATGGCGTCCAGCTCCGTCCATGCCATCCGAGGATCTCAGCATTTATCATGGCGAACTGTATTCCACTGAAGGTGGATCCTGTTTTCTGTGCTCATGTATCAGTGTGGGTTGCTTAGGTCATTTCTGTCTCTTTCTATTGTGTTAGTGTTGCAATGGACACAGGAGCGCAAAGGGCCCTTCGACATACTCACTTCCTTTCCTTTGGATATGTGTGTACACTAGTGGCATTGCTGACTCACATGATATGAGATTTTTAATTCTTTGAGGCTCTTCCATACTGTTTTCCATCATTCTAATTAATAGTGTTGAATTGACAGGTATTTTTTCTGTGAAAAGTATATTAAAGATGAATTTGTGTTAGGAGTAACCACCTGAAATAGACAGAGACAGTGATAACAACACTAAGAAAAAATATATCAAAATCTTTATAGCTGCCAAATACAAGCAGTAATTACTACTGGAATCAGTGCTGGTAGATAATAAGATAGGTTAATCATTTTTCAGTTGCCAAATATAAAATCTAGGAACTTTTAGGGAAGCTCTATAGAGAAGCCTGAAGCATATCAGAAGCAAGATATTATTATGACTCAAATACTTTCATTTACTGTTGCTCATTATTGATTTTGTAAGACTGAAGATTTCAGAAAATGTGTTCTCGTTAAGTGGTAAGTTCCGAGGGAAAATTTCTAACTCATTTCTAGGAGCTCATGGTATCTAAACTGGATGTCTGTGTCTGTTTCTGAGTAGCTCATCTTTATGTTTACTGTCATCATCATCATCACCATCATCATCACCACCATCACCATCATCGCCACCGTCATCACCATCACCATCACCACCTTCATCACCATCACCACCACCATCACCACCACCATCATCACCATCACATCACCATCACATCACCATCACCATCACCACCACCATCACATCACCATCATCACCATCACCATCACCACCATCACCATCTCCACCACCGTCATCACCATCACCATCACCACCTTCATCACTATCACCATCTCCATCATCACCATCACCATCACCACCACCATCACCACCACCATCATCACCATCACATCACCATCATCATCATCACCACCATCACCATCACCATCACCATCACCACCTTCATCACCATCACCATCTCCATCATCACCATCACCATCACCACCACCATCACCACCACCATCATCACCATCACATCACCATCATCATCATCACCACCATCATCACCATCATCACATCTCTTTCCCTTTCCTCTCTGTCTCTATACTCCTACTTTATCTTCATCTTCAAACAGTATTTGTTGTTCATTGAATTTCTTTATCCATTTTTATCTTTTTTTATTTTAAAGAAAATAAAACCAAGAAAAATAAAACAATGAAAGAGGTACAGAAATTGAAACCAAGGTAATAGGAAATCAACAATGGCTGCCACAAATCTTGTTATCTTCAAAATAACTGCCCCTAGTATGAAACACAATAAAATCAAACAAAACAAAACAGAATAAAACCAAACCAAACAAAACACTGAAAATTACACAGGATTTTAAAACAAGACAATAGGAAATTAACAATGGCTATCATAATGCCTCTTCTTATTGTCAAAATAGCTGTCCTGACCGTCAGACACAGGCATGCTAACCAAACAGTACGTGAACCGAGCTGCTTCTTTACTTCGGTTGTGATCTTTTCAGAAACTTCCGGTGTGTGACATCTCATTCTGCTGTGTCTGTGTCTCCTGGACTTGTTCTTATGGACAGGCGCCTGCAATTGTATTTTGCTTGTTTGTCTTGACATTTTCCTGTGTCCTGTGAATCAGCCCACTGCTGTATCCTGGGTGCTTCCTGCGTTGGCTGCCCGTCTCTCATGCAGGGGATGGGATGAGGCACGTGGGTACCTCTGATATGGGGTTCCTGGAGAGGTGGAGAGGCACAGGGGACGGTTCACTGGTGCTCCCCCAGGGCAGCAGAGCCTCGGCACCACTGTTTCCTATGAAGTCCATTTGTTCACAGGTTTGGTTCCGCTCTGATATTTCTTTGCTGACTTTGTAGCTCATCTGTCTGTCTGTGACAATGGGGTATTGAGATGTCTCATTACAGCTGTGTAATTGCTCATTTGATTTTCCATTTCTACCAATAACTGTCTCATACAGTGAGGTGCTCCTGTATTAGGTGCACATATATATTTGTGATTGTTATGACATTTGTGCTGCATCCAGCTTTCTCATTGACCCCATCAATCTTGTGTTATTCTTTTTTGCTTCATCCCATAGCTGTTGGACCGACTTCTCATGATCTCCTGCTATTTTTAAGACATCTTCCTTTTCATGATCACTAGCTGCAACTCTATCATCTCCTTCTTCAGCATACACTTTCACTGGCGGTTTTAATCTCCTGGATCTCTGTTTGGGTCTTTCTCATGGATTCTATTTCTCTCCAATGTTGAGCGTTTTTTGTTTACGTCTTTTTCTAAGATCATCTGTTCTTTTATTTGTGACTGTGGCATCATTTCTTTTCGTATCTGAGAGATCATCTTCTCTGTACCCATTTCCACTTGATTTTTCACTTCTGTTGTTATCATTCCAGAAATTTCCAGTGTTTGACTTCCAACTTCATCCATCTTTGAGATCCGGGCCTGTCCTGGGTGGTCTGGGGCTCTGGGGCTGTACCACCTCTGTGTCTTGCCATTCTCCACCTTTTCTTTTTCTTTTATTTTGTCTTCTATGTTGATTCCCACCAACCTCCCATGATATATAGCTGTGCCACTAGCACTGAGGCCCCTCTCATGGGAGAAAGGGAGGGCAATGGGAGGATGCCCTCAGTGGGAGGGCATCATTCTATAGGGATGCCCTCCAGTTGCAGCTGGTTCTTTATAGATATCCTATGTTCTGGTGTTTACAGCTCTGTGATGATGTCTGTGTTACATCTCAGAGATGTGCTGGGCCTCTGGATACAGGGCTGGGACTGGTCTTCTGTTGGTGGAGTTCTCCAGAGTCCAACTCTTGTCTCCTTGCTGCCGCTTCAGATGTTTCCATGTTACTGGCCTCACTGATTACTTTACCCTCCAGAGGTGTGTGCATCTGTGCACTGGGGTTCTGTCCTGGGTCTTGGGGTTCCCGTCAGTCTCACAGTCTTCCAGCCAGCTTCACCCTCTGGAATGGAATGAAGGAGGTCTGGATCATGGACACACTGTCTTCTAGTCAGTCCTGCCAGCAGGGATGTCTCCATTTTGATCCTGTTACACGGTTAACTGCGATTTCAAACATCCTCCATCATTTCAAAGGCAAGGTAGAGTGTGGGAGACATTTGCAAATGCAACAGGATGGAGGGGGTCCAGCAATGAAACTGCGCCCCAAGGTGTGAATGTGACCAGCCAGGGTGAAAGTGAAGTTCAGGGTGGTTTCTTCATAGAGTGTTAGCAGAGATCTGACTGGGAAATCCTTGAGGTAAATTTCCCTTTCTTCTTGTCTCTGCAAAAGGAGTTTTTCACTTGCTGGTGTCCTAGTCCATGACTTATTAAGTATATATTCAAGATAATTAGTGATTTAGACTGGGGTGGAGGCGCACACCTGTAATCCACGCTCCTGGGGAGGCTGAGCTAGGATAGAAAGCTGCAGGTTAGCCTGGGCTGGGTAGTGAGATCCTGTCTAAAAAAAGAAAGAAAAGAGTGACTTAAAATCTTTAACCACCCGATAGTATTTCGTTTCAATTTATCAAAAGCTTCATTTGTGTACTTTTGACTTAACTTTGAGGAACTGAAAAGCCATTAGATAATAATAATGATCAAAGTCTTCTTTTTCTTTTCATATAAATCAAAGAAATTTTTCCTTTTCAACTTTAGTATCTTCATTTTCATTAACTTCCACACATTAATGTGCCCCAATTAGGTCCTTGGATTTTATTTTTAATGTCATGGCATACAGAGAGATGAAGTGTGCCAACATCATGATTATCTTGGCGAGGCTGCTAAATCAATAATTTAAATTGTTATCATGTAGAATACACTTTACTTTATGACTAAGAGTCATAAAAGCTTTTAGGATGTTCTGCGTTTGCAGCTGCCCTAACGCGTCCTCTGCTTCCCGACTACAGTCAGGGCGATCTGTGGCCCTCATCTGATTCCTTATTTCTATGCAGATGAAATTCCTGTCTGAGCATTTAATTTTGTCTCAGTCTGCTTCAAATACTAGTTTATATAACAATGCTCCAAGAAAGCATTTTATCATAGGTTCAGAGTAAAATTGTGATTTTCCAAGTCGGGATGAAGAAGGATTTATCATCCAGATACAAAACAAAAATGTCTCAGGGTATGAAGGGGAGCAGAGAGGAGCTCGTGGTTTAAACTGGGATTTTAAGGGCAATCCTAGAAAACAAAAGTACCTTGTGAGTAGGCCTGGCTGTGATAGTGATCTGTGATGTGCTCCAGGCAGGAGTTGTCTTTTCAGTCCCTACTTATCAGGAGCTGTAAATAAGAGGGAGAGATAAGCCTTGTGTGTGCCCAAGTTTCATTTTTCTCAATCAAGTGATACTTTAGGGCAGAATCAAACACACTAACTGCTCTGCAGCAGAGGCACACATCCTCATCTTGCTTTTCTGTCTTTCTGGAGCCTTTTTTCATCTTGAGCAAGTGCCCAGGGATGGTGACATGTCTTCCTAAGTCAGAAGACAAGTTTTAATAAGAAAAGCCCATGGAAAGCCCAGGCCACGGGAGAGGCTCAGTTTCCTCCAATGCTGGCTGCTGGATTTTCAAGGGACTCAGCTGTGAATCTAGTCAATACATTAAGAATAACAACACCGATTCACATAGAAGAAATCCTGCTTTGATTTTTACAGAATTCTCTAGGACGCTCTAAAGCTTCCGTTCATGTCGTCCTTAGTTTCCCTTTATAGGAAAAGGAGTCCTAGTACAGGGTCACCCGTTATAGCAGTAGCAGAATAATACAAGATTGTTCCAGTCTCACTGGACACAAGTCTTGATGCCTAGTGGGTTGGAAGACGCTTTGTTCAGGTAGTGTTGGCGTGAAAGGTGGTCTGAACCCCACACAGAGCAAAAGGAAATTCTGAACTGAGTTCAATTAGGGAAGAAAGAGACCTCTTTGTTCCCTGGCAAGGGAACCAGTGGGAGCTGTATTGACAAAGCAGGAAGTGTGACCCGCAAGCCACTTGTTCTCAGTGTGGCTTCCAAACTGCCATCACCCAGGACACTGCTGGTGGAATTGACTGACAGTTGCCTCGGTCACCGTGAAGCAGGCAGTGCTGATGTGGCTTGATGCTGTCCTGCCCGGCGGGTGATGCCGGGGTCTGATGCCATAGGCGCCAGCGCTACCTCTAATCCGGCAGCAGATTGGGTTTAGCACGTCTAATGCAGTCAATCCTTCCACTTTCTCCCTTATTGTTTATATATATTTCTTTACTTTTGGGGGGCTTTATTTGTATAAATCATCAGAAACGTTTTGAAAATACTCTAGAGTAATGTTGCCGCTACTGAAGTTCCTGATTTGGGGCAATTCTCATTTTATTTTGCTTACAATGATGCCCCATTATAAGGAATTCTGTAAGGAAGCCAGGTGTGGCGGCTGGAGTAAAGGGAACCCGGGAGGTGGCCTGGAAGACGGAGAAGCCAGGCAGAGGGCTTTTGCTCCATGTGAGAGCAGACACGATTAGCTCGGACCACAGCAGACAGGAGCTCATGAGAGCATAGAGAAGGGCGGATCCTGCCATTTTAAAGGCAGATTGGTGGGTTTGTTGGCAGATACGGGCTGTGATCCAAAAGCATCACCACGCCTGACTGCAGTGCTTTTGTTCAGGTCAGATGATGAGAGCAGCTCTGGCTGAGATGCAGAAGAATGTGAGGAGCAGTGGGCTGGGGTGCTGGGAGTTCAGCTGAGAAATATGGTACATTTGGGTGCTTCTTAGCTATGCCAACACGTGTGTCAAGTAGTAATGAAACTATAGATCCAGGGCTCCAGGTAGAGGTATCTAATGGCACTGTAAGTGTACACTATAATTAGCTTGTAGGTGGTATTTAAAACACAGGGCTAAGTGAGACCACCCAGGGAGGGAATATTGCAAGAAGTGAAAGATTGGGCTGGAGGCGGGACCAGCAAAGGAGGTCACTGCCCTCTGGCCAGCCCAGTGAAGCAGTGAGAGGACTGCAGCCTGACCATCGGTGTCAGTGGGGTGGTCTTTGGAGAATGCCGCTGGGTGGGCTCCAGGGAGGTTGGGAAGGGGCGTGCATGGTCCACAGCCCAGGAGTGTGGTGTGAGGAGAGAGGGTACTGAGGGCTGCAGCTGACAGGGAGATAGGGTCGAGCATCTTAGTTTGCTTAGTTAGTTTTCTTGAGATGATAAAAACAATGTTTGTTTTGTGGACAAGAAAAATGTATCTGAAAAGAAATAATTATGTTTCTGGGGAAAGGGCAGACTTTTCCAGAGGGATGGTGTTCCTCTGGTGAAGGGAGGTGACAGGTGCGGAAGGTGGGAGGCTGGCTTTAGACAGGGCTGCGCGTGGTGCTGCTGCTCAGACTGGAGTCTGAGGAGTAGACCACACTGGGAGAGAGAGGCGTTGGGAGTTTGGGAAGCTGGGATTTGGGAGTAGGTCCATTCCTCTACTCGAAGCCCTTGAGGGTTATGAGTGTGAGGACCGAGAAGCCAGCCCTGCATCTGTCGTCCTCTCCTCCCATGTGGGTTGGATGGCGCCCAAGTTGTTGCTGAGCTAGATTCCACCCCACTGGAGATGAACCCCGCCCAGGGAGCCCTTAGGAGACCACAGAACAGCTGCACATGAAGAAACGGGGACTCTAAACTGGAGAAGGAGATGGGGAAGGGAGTGGTGGAAGGTTGTGTGATGGATTTACCACACGTCACAGGGGATTTTAAAAAGGTACCAGGAGTTGCAGCTGTAAATGGATCTAGAAATGAAAACTTTGGGCAGAGTGGGGAGCTTGGATTGGAGGCTTTCAGGACGAGTGCAGACACTGAAAGGCCAGGTGCGGAGCAAAAAGAGAGTGAGGCTATCGTGTGGTCACCTTTGCTCATTTTCCTGGGGTTGTTTGTGTCACAAATCCCAACATGATGTGTCAGCCACCTTGCCTTAAGCAGTTGTTAGTATAATTTTAACCAGATGGTAAATACTAATTTCAGGTAGCACAACAGTTGGAAATAGTCACTTCCATCCTAGGGCCATTTGGGGAATTGACAGGAAAACGAATTTCCAAATAATCTCATGCTCCTGTTGTTCTATCAACTGCCTGCTCTCTGAAAGTAAATGAGATGTCAAAGGTGTTTGCGCAAGGTGCCTGACACTGCTGAGTTCTACTGTTCTGCGTGGATTTAAGTAGTATGAATTCTAAGTGCGGCTCCCAAGCTCTCTTCTGGAACCAAGAATGAGGCAGAGCCCTTTGCTCTCTGATGCACTTGACTGCTCCAAATCAAAGGTTTTATGTTTTTACTTTTAGAAATCTGTGTCTAAATGATCAGGATTTTTTTTTCTTTTTTCTTTTTTTTCTTTAAAGAAAAGGAAACAAAAGAATACATGGAGATTTAAAAAAAGGGTAGAAATAATACAAACTTACAGAAAAACAAACGGTAAGAAATTGCTGGTTGATAAGTTACACATTGTCATCTTAGAAATAGCTGTTCATGTTATAGAATTAAAGTATTTAGAATGACATTCATAAAGTGACACTACAAACCCTTCTGCTCTATGATCGAACAAAAGCTCAGTAATATGGTTATCAGTCCTACACATTTGTTTTACATCTCAAAGAGGGTAAGATTAAACATATCAAAACAGAACAAAGCAGTTAAAAAAACAATTTAAAGAAATACAGATTTCGAAGCAAGCCCACTGGAGATCTTCATTGTCTATCTAACTGTCTCTAGTTTCTTACAAATAGTTGTCCCCATCTTCACCCACTTTATATACTTATTGCATATTATAGAACTAATCAAATCATTGGAGGCTTTTTAGGTCCTCAAGTTCCAAATTAGGGAAGACAATAGTAACTACCATCGCATCTCTCATTCTCTTTGTGATAGCTGTCCCCATCTCTACATATGCTGAAATTGAACTCAAGAAACTAGTCCAATGTCATTCTAATCAGCGAACAATAGATTGCTAGAATTTCTATCATAATGCTACAAAATTAGCCTCGGGTTTCTTAGTGTCTCTTTCTCAGAGTATCTGTTCATTACATCTTGCATTATATAATCTGTTCCCATAAATAATTAAAAAAAAACCCATGTGTGAATTTCTACATATATATCTATCCTCTCTGTATTATAGGGAATACCAAGTCATAGCAAGACAGCAAAACAATTTCCTAGAAAAACATGCAATGGATACAACATATAAGACCACAATATAGATGATCTTCTGTAGTTACTATGTTTTCTCTTGTTATTTTCAATAGATTTGACCACAACACTGGCTTATTATAGTTAAATATAGTATCACCTATTTTTATAAAAGCTTAACTTTGACAGCATTGTAGGATTGGAGAGCTGTTTCTAATTAATACCAGTATGGATATCCTTTACATCTTGTCATCCTCAGAGTAGTTGCCTCTACTTAGAGGGTTGATACTAACAAGCATACCAATTTCAAATAAAATCAGCCAAGGCCAACCCATAGTTTTATGATTCAGATTCAATTAAGATCAGTCATAGTAAGACAATGTAAGTATTGCAGGATTTCAGTTTAAGTTAATAGGAAAGTAAGGATAGTTACCATGGTATAACCTGCTATTTTTGGGTCAAGATGTCTGTGCCCTCAAATCTGACATGAGTGGACAGACCAGTATAAATTAAATTCAAACTAAATATGTCAATAAGACTACTATGTCTTTTAAATCCTTATACACCATTAACAATGATCTCTGCCTTTTTCTTGTTTTAATAGAGTTTCAGAGCTGTCTATACTAAAGACTTAGCTTACCGTCTGCCTCATGTCTGCTACTCCACTTTTCTGCTATAATTTGTCCACCTTATTCCCTCATTCCACTGTCTGCCCCGTTCACTGAGGCCTCTCTGCCACTGTTGCTGGAATCCTGGTATCTCTTCCTCTCTTTCTCTGTAATGTCCTTCAGCACTCTCTGTAGGGTTGGATTGGTAGCCATGAACTCCCACAGTTCCTCCTTGTCTTGAAAGTATCTTATTTCTTCATTAATTTTGAGAGAGAGTTTTGACGGGTATATGAGCTTCGGTTGCATATTATTTTCTTTCAGGACTTGGAATATTTCTCCCCACTCCCTTCTTGACTTAAGAGTTTGTGTTGATAAGTCTGCTGTTATTTTGATAGTTTTCCTGTTGTAGGTAATCTGCATCTTTTTTCTGGCTGTTTTTAATATTCTGTTCTTTTGGTGGATTTCTGGAATCTTGATTATTATATGTCTAGGCGTAGATCTGTTTTGGTTGTAGGTAGCTGGTGTTCTGTATGCCTCTTTTATCTGGATATCATTTCTTTTTGCTATACATGGGAAATTTTGCTTTAATATATCTGTGAATATTTTTTGTATTTCATTTTTCGTTGCTCCTGCTTCCTCACTCACATTCTTTATTCTTAAGTTATGTATCTTTTTGTCATCTTCTAGTTTTTGAATTGCTTCTTTCCGGTTCCTTGTTATTTTTAAGAGGCTTTTTCTTTCACAATCATATGCCATAAATCTCTCTTCAAGTTTCAGAAGGCTGTCTTTAGTTTCTGTCAAGGCATTTTGCCAGTGTTCAATGGAGTTTTTAGTTTCCTGGTATTCTCTTTGGATCTGTTTCATGCATTCTAAGTTATGTTTAAATTCTTCCTCAGAAGTTTGTCTTTCTTTTCTGATTTCCTCAGTTCTTCCATCTGTGTTCTCTTGGGTGGGGCTTGTCATTTCTTTAATTAATCTCTTTATATCTTGCCTCACTTGAATCAGGAGTACAGCTTTAAATTCTTCTATGAGATCATGAAGGTACTTTTTAATTTCAGCTGATGCTGTGTCGAGCAATGGATGGTTACTGTGCTTGTTCTCGTCAGTGTTTACTTCTCCTGGGCTTATTTTCTCATGTTGGGTAGCTGGAGATTTTTTTTTATTTTTATCTCTTGTCATGTTTTTGGTTTCTTTCAGACTGTCCTGGAGTTCTCTGGCCCTCTCCGAATTGCTTAGGGCCTTTCAGAAGTGTGCTGACTTGAGTTTTTGCTGTCCTCCCCAATTTGCTGTTATCTGGGGTAGGCTGGGATGCAGGGGTGGTACAGGCTAGTCTCCAGCCTCTGCGCCAGTCAATCCGTAAATTAGGCTGTACTTTCTGGATGTCACTGAGTTGTGACTATTTTGTATCTGCTTATTGGGCCACAAGCAGAGGCTTGGTTTAGCCCCAGTAGCTCCTGCCGGTTCTCTTTGTACCAGAAGCAGCTGACTAATGTCACTATGGCACAGGGTTCTGCCCAAATCCCAGCTGTTCTCTTCCAAACCTCTCTGTGACAGGAGCACCAGAACAGCAGATCTGCCCAAATCCAAGATGTCTCCCACTAGTTCTCTGTATGACGCTGAAGCCAACACGTACTCAGGCTCTGCCCAATTTCAAGATGCCTTCCACCAGCCCTCCCTACAGGGGGACTCAGTGATGCCACCGAGCTGTAGGTTCTGTCCAACTCTAAGATGGCTGCCACCAGACTCTGTGTTATTGATGTCCCCGTGGTGGTGAGCACTGTCCAGTTCCAAGATGTTATCTGGCCAACCCCAGCAGCCGCGGGGTCCCCAGTACTCACCAGGGTCCACGCTGCCCACCTTTCCCACGCTCCCGGCACAGCGCGGAACAGTCAGAAATTCGCGCAGCGTGCACTCCCGGCACAGTGTGGAACGGTCAGAAATCTGCTCAGCGTTTGGCTTTGGAGCTCCAGAGCCTTTCATGATCTCCTCTGGTACAGCAGGGCAGTCCTGGCTGCTTCTTGGGGTCTCAGGTCTCAGTTTCCAGCAGTCACCAAAAGCCAACACAGCTTTTTCTGTTGGATCCACGGGTCAGTTTGTTGATTTAAAGGTGCGGGATTTGCAGCCTCCTGTTATCAGCCTTCATAGTCTCAGCACGACTTTAAATCCTCCATCTGCACTGTCTTGGTTAATAAGAATCGTTATCCATTTGTCTGGCCCTTTCCATGTTGTCATATTCTAGCTTCTAATATGATTTCTCCGGAGAGACTCTCTGCCTGATCCCCTAGCAAGCCGCCATTTTCTCTCCCTCTAAATGATCAGGATTTGATGCTGTGGTTCTCATCACTGTATCACCATAAGAATGATGCCAACAATAGAGAAGAAATGTGATTAAGTAAAACTTTAAATATAATACTTTAAATACAGTTGATAGTTTCATTTAGTGGTTATTCATATAAGGTTGTAAAATATTCATTTTCACGCTTTGACAAAAAAATGCATGAGGTTGATTCTTGCTTATGACTTGGAGTTAGAATGATGTCCTGTGTTCTCCAGAGAGTTGAGTTTATAGTATGACTATCAAAGTACGGTACACAAGCTACTTTCCTGAGAGAGACATTTGTGAATGGATTCATGCTGCAGAAGCATTTAGAAGAAACTGCAAATTAAATTTCATGCCTGTATTTCTTTCAACTGTGCAAAAAATTGATTATCTTAGAATCCAATAAACAACCATAATAATTCAAATATGAGGATTCTTCATTTAGGTATGCAGTAGCACCTGGATCATATATTTGTAATTTCTTGGTTTGTTTCTTCCATGCTGGGAATCCAGCACAGTGACACGAATGCCCAGGCATCTCTACCCCAGAGTTACACCCTCAGCCCAAGGTCATAGAATTTTTCTCAATCAAAGAAGTCACACATGAAAATCAGTGGTTGCACTCTTGCAAATCTCTTGTTTCTACCAGGGAAAATTCATCCAACTCATTATTCCTTTCTGCTAAACCTGGCCTCTACCTCAGGTTCTGTCTCAAGAAGTCATTCTACATGGCCAGTGCCAGCAGATAATGACTAATGTACAAGAAGGAAATTACTTTTCATTCAGGCTCTTGAATTACATATTCGAAAGAATTAGTGTGCCGTCCTCAAATGCCTGTATGACCTCCTTCTAGCCAAAGATTAATATGAGTATTAAAAGTCTGGGTTTAACAAGCATATGCTTGAGTTAGACCAGAATTATGGCCATTTCTTCAGCATCAACTATGGGAAGTGCATAGAATATGACGCATTAATAAAATGCATAAAGCATCTTTCCGTAGGGTTTCATGGTGTTTTTAAAGTATAATGTGGGGTTGATATTTGGATAAACATTAAAGAATTACAGCACATTTTAAAATTGTGATAATATCTATGAAGAAGCCTAAGATGTTGCAAAAAATAAAGCGGAGAGCTAGTTTATGGAGGTGGAATAGAGAAGATCTTGCTGGAGAAGAGCTTTACACCTGAGAAGGGGAGAGAATTCAAATGACAACCTTGGCACGGTGACCTTGTGCCCCTGTGCATGCAGCTGGGTACATGTCCATGGACGAGGAGGTTGACTCACCAGAGCCTCAGAATGAGCACTCGTGGCCTGTTTTATGGACAGAAGGGAGGCCAGTGTCAGCAGAAACTCCATGTAAAGCAAAAACCTGTGCAAGACATCGATGGCCCGTTTATGGAGCAACCTGAGGAACACTGGCTGTGCACCACTGCTGGAGACTGCAGATGATGGTCCACTGAGCTCATATTCCTTAGGCACCATAGTGGGGAGGCTGAGCGCAGTCCTCTGGGTGGTCAGAGGTGAGCATGCAGAGGTGACTTAGCTGGAAATCAGTGCTGTAAGTGACAAGTTGCGTTCTACAAAGTTTAACTGAAAAGAAGGCTCTACAGGATGATTTTCTGGGTTCCCTGGGCTGAGACTCTCATTAGGAATGTGATGGAATCCAGTTGGAGCTCTGTGTGGATCCCATGAATAGTTCTTTCTTGGCATCTCTCTACTTCTGCAATGTTTTCTTTTTCATAGGAAATGCTCTGAGATCATATTATACTTGGAAAGCGTGTGGTTGCATTTGAAATGCAAAATCATATATTTCAAAATGATGTGGTTCCACAAGAGTAGAGTTTATACTTGGGAAATTCATATGAAAGTAAAACAATAAAAGTATATTTATTTGAGTAAGTCCTATAAAATCCCCAAATCAATAGCTTGCCAGTAGTAACAACTTGCTTGATGTTTATATTTGCTCAAATGTAGCAGCAGAAGTTAGAAGAGATTCGGGGTGTTATGCACGCTGTGTGCTGAAGGTGTACCCCCCAAGGGGCTTCATGGAGAGAAATGGCATCAAAAGAAGCCACACACAGGCCTCAGGCATGGGCCTTCCAGTTTCCTGGTGTCTTAGTGAGGAGGAGAGATGCCAGGAAGTTTGCTCTGGTTTACAAGGCCATGGTGATTTGGCCGTCTCTAAAAGCTGGCAGAGAACCCTTGCCACATCCTGAATTTGCTGTCGCCTTGGTGATGGCCTGGCCCACAAACTGTGATAAAATAAATGTGTGCCCTTTAAGTCAGCCCATCTGTGCTATTGTTTATGCCAGCCCCAACAGATTAATGCAAAGTTGTTTTTGAAAACTCAAGTATATGAGTCTACAGCCTATATTACATTTACATTAAATAGACTTCTATGTTTTCCAAACACAGGCAGTTCTTGACAGATACAGTAAACTGTCACAGTTACTCTAACAAGTTAGCAACCTCAATAAAAATCTCTAAGTTCATTTTCTGTCTTGATCATGATGGGCCCAAACTTATTAGTATAAAGAAATAGTATGAAGAGTTAGAAGTCTTTTGGTTATGCATGGCCCTTTCTTATTTTTTAATACCTAACTCTAATTGACTTACAAAAAGGTGTATCTATAGAGAGATCCCCAATTGACAAGAAATCTTGCAAATAAAAGTAAAATTAGAGGGAGGAGCAAAGATGGCGGATAGATAACAACTGGCTACAGAGGTGCCCTGAGATAGTCAACTTAGAATTCAACATAATACAGAGCGAGGAGCCCCAAACAGGGAGATGAATTCTCTCATCCCAAGAAAAAATTAAGGTGAGAAGAACCAACCAAACATACAGTCCTAGTGCTATAACTGGAACAGCTAAAGGTTCAGTGTTCCCACTGCAGCGGGTGACTTGCTGACCATCTGAGGTCCTGCTGCTTCAACTCACTGGAGGCACAGTTACATTGAGTTTGGGGGTCGGTGAGCCAAATGGAGGGCTGAGTTGGCAGGGTGCCTACATCGACCTGTGGTGAGTGACAGGAGTGGAGCCATTCCACAGAAAGCGGGGCTCCAACAGACGACATTCTGGGACTGGTCAGGACTGGCAAGTACAAGGGGCAGCAGTGACTTCAGTCTGTTGTTCCCTTTCTGAACAGGATTGGTGGAGTGAGGTAGGTCTGGGTCATGTGACCTGGCTGAGACCCAATAGGTTATCCAAAATCAAGATGCCCTACAGCAGTGGCACACACTAACAACACTAACCCAGTGAAGCCTCAGAAGTTTGACTGACCTAGAGGGGAGGCAGTGAAAAGTAATACAGTGCAGGCCACAGCAGCTTGACTGATCCGGAGGGGAGGGGCCAGCATACACTGTCCCTGTCTGCAACTCACTAGCACAGGGCATTGGGAAGGGTCACCTAGCCAGCATGCTTCAGAAGAATTGTAACCAATAAAGAAAGAAACTTGGACCTCCTGGAAGAGGCAAAAAAAGATGGAAAGAGGAAGCAACAACAAAAAGGTCCCAACCCTGACAACATTGACCCAGGACAGGTAAATACAAAGGAGAATGAGGACAGAAAACATGCAATATCAGAAACGGCGCCAGTGGACATAAAGAAATATATTCGGGACCTCATAGACGAGTTCAAAAGTGAAATATTTAGCCAAGTAAAGGAAGATATAAGAAGATTAATAAATGAGGTTCTAAGCACCCCTCTGACAAGCAGACACAGACAGAAGAAGAGAGGAACTCGAACAAAGGAGAGAACCATTTGATGAAGAATATTAAAAAAATATAGAATACATGAAGCAGATTCAAAGAGACTACCAGGAAAATAAAAACTCTATGGAAAGATGGCAGATCAGCTTGAAAGAAGCTAAGGATAGATTATCCAAAGTGGAGGACAATTTTGCAATGTGGGAGTATGAAAGGGGAAACTTTTTAAAAATAACAAGGAAATAAGCAGTAACAATACAAAGGCTAGAAGTGACAAAAGGATCTATAACTTGAGAATAAAGAATGTAAATGAAGAAGCAGGGGTACAAACAAAGGAACTACAAAGGTTATTCACAGAAATAATTAAGGAAAACTTCCCAAACATAGGAAAAGGAAATGATATTCTGATATATGAGGCATATAGAACTCCAGCCACCTACAACCAAAACAGAGCTACACCCAGGGATATAATAATCAAAATCCCAGAAATTCAATATAAGAACAGAATATTAAAAGCTGTTAGAGACAAGAAACAGATAACCTATAAAGGAAGGCTCATCAGAATAATGGCAGACTTCTCGACACAAACCATCAAGTCACAAAGAGCCTGGAGCAAAATATTTCATGCCCTGAAAGAAAATAACCTCCATCCCAGATTGATGTATTTTGGTAAACTGTCTCTAGAAATTAATGGAGAAACAAGATGCTTCCAAGACAAAGAGGACCTTGGGAAATTTGCAACCACCAATCCAAGTCTACAGAGAATACTGCAGGGCATTCTAGAGAGAGAGAGAAAAGTATTAGGATTCCAGGAACAGTGGAAGAGAGGCCTCAGTGAATGGAGCAGAAAACAGAATGAAGAAGATAAGCA
Organism: Cavia porcellus; assembly: GCF_034190915.1. Classification (NCBI taxonomy): domain Eukaryota; kingdom Metazoa; phylum Chordata; class Mammalia; order Rodentia; family Caviidae; genus Cavia; species Cavia porcellus. The sequence goes on from NW_026947507.1 coordinate 55,484,364, forward strand.
GACAACTGATGGCAAAAAAGAGCATGACAGAAATGAGGCAGAGAAGGTTGGTTATAATCTCTAATATAGATGGCTTTGATACACTAAATTAAAAAAATAAGAAACACATGGAGTAGATCAGGAGGCAGGGTCCACCAAGATACTATTTATAGGAAATATAATTAACATGAAAAAAGAGTACATAGACTGAAAATCAAATATGAGAAAACAATGCTCTATGTGACAGAGAATCAGAGAGTAATAGGGGCAACTAGACCAGTATTTGTGGATAGGTTGGAAAGACAGGCTTTAATAGGTAAAGGAATACAATTAGAGATCAAGTCCAGGAGAGAGAAAGTTCAGAAACACTTAGGTAAATAGCAGGTTGTCCCCTTCCCCCAATTTAAAACTAAGGGTCTTGGTCAGACCCAAAAGTACACGGTGTACCCTGGAGAAGTGAAAGGGGAGGGAAAGTCTTAAAAAAGATGGCAGAAGATATTGTTAACAGTGTATCAGGATTTAAAACCCACGTTACTCCCACCACTCTGCTTAGATAGATTTTATTCTCTTTTTTATGATAGATTTTATTCTGTCCCAGTTTGTCTACTTGCATTAGATTTCAGGGCACAGACAGCTATCCCAAAAACATCAGGATATAGCATAGTGATCATCTTTAATTTCCTATTATCTTAATTTGGAGCCCTGCATGACTTATACTCTTTTATCATGACTGATCTTAGTTAAATCTGCTTTGTTTGATTGCTGTTTGGTATCAACAGATCTTATTCAAAACTGATATGATTGATAGTATCAAGTCTGAGAGTAAAGGCAACTACACTGAAGATGACAAGGTTCTACGATACACATTCTAGTTTGATAACTGCCGGTTTTTGAAGTTCTATACTATATACAAAGTTGTGTTTTTATTAATACTGTTATGTACTGATATATTCAATTATACTATGTCTAATGATATAGCCAATTCTATTAGCGATAACAAGAGACAACACAGGAACCATGGTAGAACTCTTTGTACAACGGTCTTATATATATTTTTTTCGTTTCATGTGTTTATAGGAATATGTTTTGTTTTGTCTTGCTTTGTTTTGTTTCACCCTCTAACATAGAAAGGATAGAAAAACATGTTAAGATTCATGCATGTGTAGAATCTATAAACAGTTTATGAGAACTGATCTTATGACACATGATGAAATGAACAGATACTTTGAAGAAAAAAGGGACCCTAAAGTACCTAGTGCTGATCCTGGAGTGTCATAATGTGAAACTTAGCAGTGGTATTATTCTTTGTTCAGAGTGATATTAGCCTGCTTGGGTTTATTCAGTCTCAACATAATTGAAGATATGGATAACTGCATGTATGTTTAAGTGTATAGGATTGACAACCATATTTCTAAGTTTTTGTTGGATAGTTGAACAGAACTGGTTGCAGTCTCACTGTTTGAATCCGCACTTTATATGCTCCACTTTAGTATTTTGAATAACTATTTGTAAGAGGACAATCTGTAATCATCAACTAGTGATTTCTTACTGTTTATTTGTTCTTTGAAATTATGTATTATTTCTACCTGTTTTCTGTATTGTTTAGTATTTCTTTAAATTAAATTTATAAAAAGACACTACAGTACCCAGTGCTGATCCTGGAGTGTCATGATGTGAAATCCAGCAATACTATTATTCTTTGTTCAGAATGATTTTAACCTGCTTTAGTTTGTTTAATCTAAACATAAATGAAGATATGGGTAGCTGCATATATGTTTAAGTGTATAGGATTGACAACCATGTTACTAAGTTTTTGTTGGACAGTTGCACAGAACTGTTTGTAGTCTCGCTGTTTGAATTATCACTTTACATGTTCCACTTTTGTATCTTGAACAACTATTTGTAAAACAACAATATGTAAACATCAACTAGTGATTTCTTACTGTTTATTTTTTCTATGAACATATGTATTATTTCTACACATTTTTGTTTTATTTAGTGTTTCTTTAAATAAAATTAAAAATAAAAGTAAAATTAGAAAAACTAGAATATGTTGAGTATTTTAATCCTAAGCCAGTAGAGTCAGTAAAATATAAAAGAGGACACTACAGAAGGAAAAGGATTACTAGAGAACTTTGGCCCTGGAGAGGTGGGAGGGAGACCCCACGGGGCTGGCGTGGACCCAGGTCTCCCAGTCAATGAATGTTGCCTCTGTATATTGGGAGAAGAAAGACAACCAGTGTCCAGATCTTACTGAATTTATTTTTCAGTTCCGAGAGCTAGGGATGACATTTGCTAACTTCTTCATTACAAATGATAATTCACATTTATCTCAATCATGTTAATAACACAAACCTTTGGCACTGAAAAATGAATGTAATTACTTTGCAGGGAAAACATAAAATACATAAAACAAAATATCTGATATAAATATGACTTCAGTCTAAAACAAGTCTTGCAGCCTAGTTCCATGCTGTCCTATGCATAAAAGATAATTTCAGGGACATTTAAGACAACTAAAATTATCTTTTTACAGTAAGACACTCCTTCAAACAGCCACATGGTTGTTATCTGCACAATTTTTACAGCTAATACATTGAATATTTGCTCTTTGGGTTCCTCATTGAACATCTCAGTGAGGATTTGCTTATCACTGTTCCACTGTTAAATTTTGGACTAAATGATCTATTGGTTTTTAATAATTCTTGAATTTAAGTCACACTTGAGATAGTTCACACCTGATTTCTTTTCTCCACTACAAACTTGTGCCAAACAAGGATTTCATTAGAAACACTTTACAGTGTTCATAGTAAAGGTGACACGTGCAGGATCTAACCCTTCATTTCTATTTTTGAAAGTTTACTGAACCCCTGCAAACTGTTTACTTCTGAAATAGTGATTAAGACTTTCCCCACAATTATTACTAATGTACAACCAAATATTTACTTCTTTTATTCTTTCTAATAGGAGTCGCAGAATTTAGTTTGAGCTTAATTCCTATCATCTTCCTGGGTGATTTGCTCCTGCAGGTTTTACTATTTAATTTTCTGTTTCCTTGTGTTTGTGTTTTAATGGTGCCTAGGCTGGCACAAATGGTAGATTATCAGTCAAGTAAGTTAAGTGGTAGCCAGTGATTAGCTTATGTTAAACTATCTGAATTCTGACTGGTACAAAGGCATACTAATAACATTTATTGATGAGTAAGCTCATTTTACCAACTTATAATTGGAGCTTTGTTTAAAATATAACCACAAATTCTTAAGACATATTTTAAAGAAAAAACCCAGTGATTTGATTATATCAGCTTAAAACTAACCTGTGTACAGTCTTTTGAGCAAGAGTATCTTGCAATATGTAATAATTTATGTTACCTTGAATTATCCAGAGAGAGGATACTGGAACCTTACACATTTTCAATCTGATGAGCAGAGGTATATTTAATATTTTCTTACAGTATATGCAACAAAGGCTAATATAGCTGGTTTAGCTTCAGGTTGGGACCTCCTTTTGATTCAGTACTATGAAGTTATTTTAACAGAGTTTAGTCCTGCACTTAGCAATGCTGCTTGTCTCTGTACTTAATTCTTTTAATGGCTCCATCTTCCGGTACTTAACCAAGTGCTGGCGCTGGCTGCTTCTCTCTCCAGATGCCTATTGATTAGATGGCTTAGTTTCATGCCTACAAAGATATGCCATGAAGCTAAGGTTTGTTATTTAGATATATTGTAAAGTAAAATCATAAAACTTAAACTATCCCTTATATTTCTAGTTTAGTAAATGCAGGATATACAGTTAATGTAATAATGACTGAAGGTCAAATCCCAGCTATCATAAGTGATAGCAAAATAGTCAAATGTAGATCAAGTAGCTGAATTTCATAATTGTGTTACTAATTAATTCCTTCCGTTATAGTTCCTAATTGAATAATTACAACTTCTATCTTGAAATGTACTGACAGATAAAATATTTTTAATTTATAAGTGCATTAGAAAATTCATGAGGCCTCTACGTAAAGCAGACACAAAAATTCATTTCATGCATTTTTGTCAACATTCTGATGAAATGGTTTTTTATATGTCAGGGAATAAATGGACAGGAATTTGAACTAAGATACATGTTGTACTGTTTTTCTTTTAATCTGTAAAACACTGGTTTATGTTCAGTTAGTTATTCACAAGTTTAACAAATAAGAATCAGATTTTCTGAAGAGAGGGCATCACAAATGTCCCCCATGCCTGCCGCGGCCCCATCATCCCCTGTGCTAGAGGAGCCCCCGTGGTCACTCCCACTTCCTCTCTAGCCAGCGTGTCCAACGCTTCTATGCACAGGAATGCCGCAGGCTCCACATCCCTGGCAGATGGGCAAGTAGGATATAAAGAGGCAAAGTAGCTGCCCAGGGCCCACGAATAACAAAAACTGAAATTGGGATTAGAAGTTAGGTTAACCTGATTCCTCAAGGCATAACCTTTTCTCACTTCTGCCACTTTCCTTTAACTACAAAATAAAAAGCTCCTTTCACATTGACATTGGTGAAAGTTACATCAGCTAGGCTTCTTCATGGTGCCTCCAAACTATGGGCCTGAATGTATTTTAGGAGCTTTTCATGTGCTTTAGCTCACGAGTCACTCATGTCTTTGTAAATCTGAGCACCACAATCACTTTTTCCATTTGGATTCCCATTTCCTCTCTAAACTGAGAACATTTGAACTGATGAACAACAATATACTAGTTAGGACATTTTAGTGTTGTAGTCAGGGGTTGTATGGAGAACAATTAAAAACAGGACATGGAGTTTATAATATTGTTTTATGATGGTCACCCAGAGTTAACACAAGAAAATGCAGGAAATCTATCCACAACACCAAAGACATAGAATATTTAGACAAGGACTTGAATCCCATAGCGATGTCTTCCATGAGTCCAGATGAAAACCCAGAGCTCATGACAATGCCTTCCACGAGTCCAACTGGTGGCCCAGAGCCCACAAGAAGGACTCATGCCAGTCTCTTTTAAGGATCCATGCTGGGAAGGTCCAAAGGTCAGTGGTGGAAGCCAGAAAGTCCATGTCAGCAGGGTGAAGGAGCTGTGCTGATGGCATGAGGGTTCTACCCTGGAGCTGAGAGTCACACTCACAACAAAGACCAGGGCTGTCCTGAAAGGCACCACAGCCATCCTCAGCGACATGGAGGCCCTGAGCTCCTCCTCTGCCAAGCACAGTCGAGTACATGCCAGGAAGCCAGGGTGACAAGTTCATCCTGGAGACCAAGCAGAACTTGTCTTCCCATCCGGAGCCAGGAAGCAATGCTCAATGTGAGGACCAGAGCTTCTCCAGGAAAACCAACAGCTCAAACAGCAACTCACAGGAGAACCCACAATGTCTCAATGCCTCAACACATCATTAACTCCTTGCTTCTCCTTCTCTATTTATGCTGCAACTTTCCTCAGGTGAAACATCTGCACTCAGCAGCATGATGATTTAATCCAGCTGGTGTTAAATTGATCACAGTTCTTAATCCATAACACTTAGCCAGTTTTACAAATTGCTTTTTACTTGTGTTTTTCTTTGTGTGACTGTGTGTGTATGTATATAGGTGTGTGTGTACTATGTAGTAAAACAGTGGAAACAACCCTTATAATGCCATTCAAAAGTCAAATTTTTATTTATCTCAAACCTCTGGTTTAAATGAAGAGTTAACTGCCCCTCTTCTTTTCTCTTTATTTCTTTGTCAGGTCCTAATACAGCAGTTGGCTTCTATGAGTTTAGTGCTCTGTTTGGTGGGAGAGAATGATTTCCCACATATAGCCATCAGACCGAGGGTTATAACAGCAGCACCCTGGGCCCCAGTTCCATTTGGATCAGATCACTGAAATCTAAGGCTTGGGAATTTGTGCCACAGACAAACTGTAAATGGGATTATGTGGACTTCAAGGTCACTCAGAAGTCCTGAAAAGAGTACACAGCTCACAATGCAGGGGACAATCTGTTCCCCATGATTATGCAAGTTTAAACATTTAACAAATACCTAGGGTATCAGGGACCTGGCCTAGGTCCCCAATCTTCCAAATGAGTGTGTGACAAAGGCTTAAATAAATGAGATAAATGGTATAATTTTAGGGTTTCAGGAGGATCAAAACCCTCTGCAGAGTTTGGGGATTCTGGTTGCTAAGACAGGGGATGTCTCTGGGTAACCTGTATTTATGTAGAGCATTAGAGTGGAAAACATAGGAAACTGAACAGGTCTTGGGAGTGGTCCAAGGACTTTACCAAGTAACAAATTATGTCTAATTTAGGAAAAGTACCTTAGGAGAAGATCTCCGTGTTGCCGTTCACTACAGGGGTGCAATGTCTATGGCTACAGTCTTTATCTAGTTAACTGGAGTTGGGGCCAGGTGTGCTCAGCCTTTATCTTATCTTACCCAGGCCCTGCAGCAGCCCTGCACATGCGTTCAATTTCCAGTTTCAACAGCTCCCAACACTAACAGTCTTGTTGAACTGAATTACTTTTACAACCAAGAACAATAGGGGAAGAATTTTAAGGTGACTCAGATCAAGGCCTTATAGTGTCCTTTGAAGACCATCCCATTCTTATATCATGGATTCAATGATTCTTTATACCTCGAACTTTCTCTACCAGATTTGTGCTTTTCTTGTTGAAGATTCAAGATTAAAACACACACACACACACACACACACACACACACACACACACACACACTGAGCCCACCAAGCATTCAGAGGGAAAGGGTGGCTAGTCACATCATTATGTATTTACAGATAAAATATAGTTAATTTTAAAAATGATAATGAACTCCAGGCAATCTACCAAAGACGTGAACAGGGTGGTAATATGTCCACTGAAAATAGCTGCATGCTCATCTCACACGGGAGGGGCTTCCTGCCCCTTCAGAGAGAAAACTCATTAAGGGAAGTGGAGCCCAAGTCACATGGAACCAGCATGGCTCTGGCATCTGACAGTGTGCTGAGAAGTGTAACCAAGACTTTACTTAAGAGAACAAAACCAGGTAAAATCATTCTTTGTTCTGATTTATCACAGTTATTTCTGCTTGCAGTACCCCTCTCTGGGTGTACTGTTTTATGCCCAAGGTTTGTTTGACAGCATGTTTTGGAGCTTCGGGAGGGACCAACTCAGACTCTTTCCAGGGCCGTAAATCAGAGAGCCCAGAGCCATGCCTGAAAGGTCATCTGACCCTGAAGGCTCTGATATGCTTTCTCCTTTACGACTGAAGAGGGACTCAGGTACAGCCGTGGCTTGCAGGCCATCTAATCGATTGAGAGAGAGAACAGTGCAGCCTGTCGGGCTCTTTCCCTGGGATCTGATGTGATCATCCTGCCCATTTGTCTTCTCAATTTTGTTTCTCACACATGCATGACTTGTTTTAATCTGGCTTCTTCCTCTCCAGGATAGATTGATGCTAATGACTTAGGATGGTTCCTTTCTATGAACTTTGCATTCCAAGGAAAACACAGATTTAAAACTTCTAATGACGACATTTCAGATATCTGGCAACCAAGGGACAGGGTTGGCCACTCCATTGTACACCAGATCAGAAACATCTGAGGTCCCCTTGCTACAGTCTATTTATCAAGGGAAATGTTATAAAATTACAGGTATTTCTGTTACGTTTTCACTCTGCAGTGTTTTATGCATTTCCTACATATCTTGATATGTGCATTGAATTTGTCTTATGGACACTTCTTTCTGTTTCTCTGAGCAGTAGACTGTGACTCTGTTGTTTATGATTTTTTCTTCTTTCTTTTGTAGAAGAACGTGCTGTTTGGCTACTGATGTTTGAATTCTACAGCAGAGCGACTGCCACTTTATATGCAAGGGAACGGGCTCGTGCCACCCAAACACACAGAAACGAAAAGGAAGCTTTACAGAACTCTGAAGCTGCCATTACAGGAAGAGCAAGAAAGAAAGGCTCACATCAAATAAACAATACAACAGAATTTCACTAAGCAGTAAAATCTGTAGGTAACCTGTGTTCACGCATCGCATTATTTCACGGTAAGAAAACAGAGAAAGTAAAATACAATATAAAAAGACTAGATCTATTTATTACATCCTCGTTTTATGTCAGACATGGTAAGGGACCTAAAAGGCTTACCTAATACAATTTCATCCAGCGACCCTGGAAGAAGGAGTGATTCTTTGATCCCCTTCCCAGGGCAGAGACTGAGGCTGAACAGCTCTGTTCACGTGGAGAGGTTCGGCTGCAGGGAGGAGGGAGGGCCAGGATTTAAACCCAAGGCTGCTTGACTGGCAGTGTGAGATTATTCACACCAAGCCTGACTCGAAGGAACTTTCATACACACTGAGAGTTTCAGGCCAGCAGCAACCTTGTTCTCCAAGGGCCTACGCATTTTCTTAGCCAGAGAACCCCGAGAATCATGGCCGAAGTCCACTTCCTCCTTCTCACCTGACTCCGAGCCCAAGAAGCAGAACCTGCTTGGGCTCCTGCTCCTGACTGCCATGCTCCGGACACAGGAGTGTCAGTGTCTTAAGTCATTGCGCTACTGATTAACATCCACATGCAACATTGTTTTGGAAAATTTAGAATAAAATTAACACAGCGCATCAATCCCACCCTAGGGCTGAGGCAAGGTACCTGCTGTCTTCTTGTCACATTGGGCTTCTCTGAAATCTCAGCTCCCGCTGTGTCCTCCGCCTCTGGGGAAACCCGGACCCCACACGGCCTGGGGTCACTGTCCCAAGTCTTTTCAGGTACAGGGTCCCCATGTATTTAATGTAGGAGCACGAGTAAAGCTGTCTACCTCTAACAACAGAGGGAAACATCTGGAAACAGAGTGAGAGCGTGGAGGAGGGGCAGAAAGGACCAACTCAGAGATAAGTGTGAATGAAGCAAGAGTCCCCCTAGCATCACAGCAGACAGAATCAGAAAAATGACTCTTCTGCCCCAGAGCAGCTTCTCAGACATTGACCATACCGTTGTCAGTTAGCATTAGTGCTGTGTCTTCTCCTACTTGCCTGTAATGGTTAGGAGAGTTAAAAAAATGCAAAAACGCAGCTCCAGAGCCAGTCACGTGACAAAGCTTCTTTGCTGTGAATCCATTTTCTCACGTAGGTACTTTTGTGCGCTGTTACAGCACGGGAGATGCACCATCAGTATTAGGGCGCGATTAGAAACACGTGGGTAGCAGAGGACCTTCATCTTTTGGCTGCTGTTTGATTTCCACCAACATTTTATAAACAGAGTGGGCCAATGTACTTCTGTGTAATTGAGAAAGAAGGAAACAATGAATTCATAAAAAGAATCCATCAAGATTAGTTTTTACTAGATGTATTAAAGTTACCAACGTTAATAACTTGGTAAGAAACCAAGCAACGAAAGTAATCCATCCAGGAGTTACAGTGCGGCTGGGTCTTGAATCAGATTGAGTAGGGCTTGAGAGGTTATTTTTAATTCATGTCTTCATGTCTTTCCGCCCAGGTGAGTCTGCGAGTCTGCAGTTTGGGCCGGTTGTTCTGGACTAGCTCAGGTCGCCTCTTTCCCTTCCTCTTCTCCCCACTCCATGCTCTTCCCCTCCTCCTCCTCCTCCTCCTCTACCCCACAGGAATAAGTTACTAGCAGACACTACAGGAGAAAGGCCGCCTCCACGGAGGATGAGACAAAGCCAGAGGGTCTGCGCCTTTCACTGCTCCGCCGTCCACCTGACTCTCAGCAGAGGGCAGAGGCCTCACGCCTGTTCTAGGGGTCGCCTCTCACAGCCCGTGCATGCTGACTGGCTGAAGGACACAGGGCTCCCATGCGATCGTCCTCTTGGGTAGTGGGATCTGTACAGTCAGTGTGGGCTGGCTATGCCAGTGCTCATGATCTGTCACTTTCTACCATCCAACGACCCAATGTCTGGTATTAAAATCCTATTCTACACTTAAAGAAACTCTAATGTTACATTGCCCTAGCCTAAGGCGACAATGAAAAAGCCAGCTGGGATTCATACCGAGGTTGGTCTGGCCTGCAGGGGTATATTTCACTCTGCTGTAAAATCCTGGTCCCTCATGTTCAGAAAAATGAGCACTTCCTTGAGAATCTGTTAAATGTTTTTTAAAATCCAAAATTTTCCACAAAGCTAAAGCTGTGGTTTCATTGTCTGCTGTCGTATACAAAGTATATTACTTTTGCTGTAAAATGATTTTCATAAAAGTGGTGCTGATTAAGTATAACCTAAGGGAGGAGTGAACACAGCTGCGAGTCTGCAGTTTGGGCCGGTTGTTCTGGACTAGCTTGAGTGGGTCGGGCGCAGTGCAGTTTCAGTCAGCAGGGAGGCGAACTCTGCTCAGAGAGCATGAAAGGCCGGTGGCGCGGCCCTGGCAGCTTCCCGGGTGAGGACAAAGCCGTGCAGGGAGACCGGCACATTTGCAGGAGGGAGCAGCAGAACCCCATCTTTCCGCCCAGGTGAGTGCAAAGGCGTGGTCGACGCTCGGGCTTCCCGCTGGGGACCTTCTGTGTGGCCGAGCTCTCCAGGGTCCGTGTCCGCCTCTCCAGTTACTCAGGCTGACCTAAGGCACCTTGTGTGATGGCTCTCTCACTGTCTGCACCAGCGCTAGGAGTGATGGGGAAACTTTGCATCCTCAGACGCCCTGGGAAGCAGGACCTCGCCTGTCGATGACACTCCCAAGTCACAATGGTCACTTAGCTCTGTGCAGAGCCGAGGGTGTGCGGCCTGGAACCAGACTGTGGGATCAAAGTGCTGTCATTTAACTTGATTTTTCACTGAATTGTCTTTGGCATAAAGATTGAGAGTTATCTTTCTACATTACCTTTCTAAATTTCATTTGCCCAGCTCTGAGCTAGAGATGGACGTGCGTCTATTTCGAGGTTGCTTCCAGTCAGCTCTGATACTCACTTGTGAGTAAAAATCGATACTGTTATCAAAGAGGGAAAACTGAAAATATCCCTACACAGGGTTGTGGAAAATATATGAACACATTCACATATACATACATGTGTGCTACCTACACGCATGTACATGAGCACAGGTAACATGCACACAAATTCCTAAGCCACACGGCCGCCTTCTAACTCAACAGTGCTTCCAGCTCCACCCTTCGATGCTGCCAGTCTGTGCCCGGAGGCAGCTGCAGAGACATCCCCATTGGCTGCCCTGCCCTGTGGGATCCCCTGCCCTTGAGCGGGGCCTGGTCTGTGATTTAATGCAGACGCAGAACCTGGCAATGGTGTTGGACGAATTCCAAGGGCAGCTTGTAAGTGCTGTGGTTTCGTCCTGACTGCAGGGCCCTGAGGTCTTCTGTCCCCTTAGCTCTGATGAGGCCCAGCTGCTTGGGAACTCTCCACGAAGAGCCCGTGTGACCAAGCCTGCCGCCTGAGCCAGTGAGAAGCCGTTGTTCTCAGTCTAAAAGCCTGTGTGGTTCCGGATTCTGTGGGGACCGTGAGGGCCCGGGAGGGTGGACACACCTAGGTCCAGGTGCTGCCCCATGACTCCTTGGTGAGAGACCTTCAAGCCAGGATCATCTGGCTTCCTGACACCAGAAATGATGAGTCAGTGAGCGCCTCTACTCTGCCACTAAATTGTGATGTAATTTGTTATGCAGCATAGATAACTAATACAGACAGCACTCTCCTTGTTTTAGATAAAGTTGTGAGGATCCGAACAACTTCTCTAAGGGTCAGCTTTCAATCCCAGTGCAGCCCAGTGCTGAATGATAATGTGTCTGTGTAAGGCAGCTATTTATATTTTACACCAGAGTGCTCCGGAGAATAAAAGTGTGTGATCACAGTGCAGGAGCCGGAAGCTTAGTTAGGGCTCCTCTGGAGGCGGGGGGGAAGAGGGGCCCGATTTATAGAGTTATCACTTCTGGGGCTACAGAGAGGGCTGGAAGAGCTGGGAGAGAGTGCTGAGTTTGACAAGCAAGTTGAGTCACCTATTTGATTAAGAGGCTTTATTTTTCTATCCCATAACTGAAAAACCAAGGCTCAGGCAGGTTGTCTTTTTAAGAATCAAGAGATCTCCCTGTGACGAGGGGAGCTGGGACTCCAAATCAGATCCATGTTCTGTAGAGCTTGTGGGTACCTGGACCCTGCTTCCCTGTAGGGCCAGAGCTGCCCCAGTGTGGTCAGGAATCAGCGTGGAATTCTCACCACCCTTAATCTAGAGCACTCTAGAATCACAATCATTCAGTGGCTCCCAACTTTGGGTGCCCATTACGATCACGTGAGGCTCTCTGAGAATGCCAGGTGATGCAGCCCTTCTCAGTGCTGTGAGCTCAGACTGGCCAGAGTGGGAGGAGGCATCTGTGTCTCTAAATCTGGCCCAGTGACTGTAGTTTGTAGCCAGCCTTGAGATGAACATGCACGGGAGCCAGCTGGCAGATGGAGAATTGACACAAGGACTTTGGGTTGGGAAGAGCATGGAGAGTTTCTAAAGCCAAGTTTTCTTACATAGAACCAAGAGAGGCCAGGAAATCTGCATTTTCAGCAAATGCCTCCAGTAATTTTTATTGGGAAGTTTGAGAACTACCAGCCTGACCCATTTTCCAAAAAGACCTGTCTTCTAGTTATCAGGATAATACCTCGTTTTTTTAATTAAAGCATCTTATAGTCACTTTCGCTTGACATTTAAATTTTAGCATTACCTTCTGATGGCTAGAAAAGTGGCTTATTGAGAGCAATTTATTAAAACCTGTGAGTAGATATGGTTGGCCAACATTCCTACCAGTTTCTCATTGGAGATTTAAAATTTTCTTGGGTACTGCATGAAATGTCAGATACTTACAAGTCACTGTCTTGCTGCAATTTTGCATACCAGGGAGGCTCAAGGATATCAAATATTTATACATAGTCTGTTCAATCATCTGTCTTTCCCTTCAAGAGAGAGGGTGAGTGAGAGAGCTTCTTCCGGTAACCTTACTTCCTCTTTTAACAGAGGGAGAATACAGTGCTTTTTAGAAAGTGCCCTCCCTGCTTCTTCTATGAAAATGGCTATGTCCACAGGCTCTTGAACACTTCTAAGTAGTTATATATTTTTTAGCTGTTGAAATAAGTGTAGGCGTGTGATTTAAGAGAAAGTAAAAAATAAATTGTTCAATTAAAAGTACAGGGGAAATTTGGGGAGAAAGTAATTCCCTGGGCTGGCACCCGCCAGGATGGCAGTTAGTGCTGCAGCCACATTACAGCAGGGACATGGGAAGTAAGTAATTTTCCAGTCTGTCCCACCCCGTCCCCCGAGTCGGAATGCACTGCGTTTATGTTCTTGTTGCCATGTAGAACTCAGATGGGAGAGAAATTTATTGCCAAATTTATAGAAAAAGGCATGTGGGTAGTTTGTACCTTATAATTCAAAAGCCACAGAAGCTAGAAAATGTCACCAAACAGAAATCATTTCCCTGTCCCACGATACGGGAACCCGTCAGGCTTCGTGTTCTACACTATCTACTAGACACGAAAAATGCTCCATCGGTATTCACAGGAAATAATGCATGGTTTTATATCGTTATCACGGCAGGCATAATAGCCATTATGCCATCACTTCAGTGCGTGTTATTTCTGTCATCCCCACATTGCTGGTCATTGATCTCACATTTACTCATCTTAATTTTGTCATTATATGGCAAAACTAGCTACTTTTTGGTTCTAAGAACTGTAACAGCAGCGCAGCTCTGTGTGGTCACCCTTCCACCTTCAGGAGGGGAGGGTTTATTGAGCCCCTTCAGACACCCCTGAACCCCGCCATGTGTGTTTTCATAACTATGCTCTGAAAGCCCCAAATCCCTAGCAACCATGCACGTGTTTTCCAACACTGTGATTCTGTCTTCTGGACAATGTTGTGAAGTGGAATCACTGGATGTGTAGCCTCTGACGCTGGCTTGGTGCACCAGCTCAGGGAGCAAGAGGCCGGTCTGTGCCGTGTGCATCAGTAGGCTGTGTTTCAGGTTATCAAGCAGTGTTCCTTCCTACGAACGTAGCCCGTTTCGAGCATTCATTTATTCAAGGGCCTTCGGATGGTTTCACAGCTCGGTCAGGAACCCAAAGCCGCACTATGTGTTTCTTTTTTTTTTAGCCATTTTATTTTTTTTAAAGCTTTTTTATTTATAAAAAAGATTAAAATAAAAGAGGACATAACAAAACAGGTCAGAACAGAACAATTTAAGCAACATAGTGTTTCTGATGTAACAACCTGATGTAACAGTAGCTGCCACAGTGTCTCTTTCCTTGAAATATTTGAGTACACCTTCATACACTATAGTATCAAACATAACAAGACAGTGTAGAACCATTCAAGAGAATGAAAGTATTATAGGCTATTCAGAACCAACTAACAGAAAATGAACAGTGGTTACTATATTTTATCTCCTTGTCCATAAAAAACTTTGTTTATACTATCACATATAATAAAATCCAGTAAGATACAACGTGATAAAACCGATGGAGACAGAAGAACAAAAGTTTGGTGGGACTTCAAAAAAAGATGATATTAAATCAGCACTAGCTATTACAATGGCTTATTTTCTTCAAAATAGCTGTTCATACCATCATAGACAATAGAATCAAACAACTCAGAATAAAACCATTTTAACTAATGAATGATAACATTGTAAGACATTAAAGCAATATAATGGGGAATCATGATCACCACATAATTTTATGTATTCTTACCATTTCATACATTAGGGAAACTATTCAGTATTTATACATGTGAGTTTGATTTATTTTGCTTATGAGTATGGTCTCAAGCAGTGTCCACTTATTTACAAATATATCAATGTGATCATTCTTTATAGGTGAGTAGTATTCCATTGTATGAAAATACCACATCTTTTTTATCCATTCCTCAGTTGATGGACACTTAGGTTGTTTCCAAGATCTGGCTGTTACAAATTGTGCTGCTATAAACATGGGTGTACATATATCACTGTGGCATGATGTTTTCAGTTTTTCTGGGAATATGCCTAGAAGTGGAATAGCTGGAACAAATGGGACTTCCAATCCCAGCTTTTTGAGAAATCTCCAGACTGACCTCCACAATAGTTGCACCAGTCTACACTCCCACCAACAGTGCAGGAGAGTTCCCTTTTCCCCACAGCCTCTCCAGAATTTGTTGTTGGTAGTTTCTTGATCCTGGCAATTCTTTCAGGAGTGAGATAGAATCTCAGTTTGGTTTTAATTTGCATTTCTCTAATGAGTAATGATGGTGAACATTTTTTCATGTATTTATTTGCCATTTGTATTTCTTCATCTGAGAATTGTGTATTCATCTCAGATGCCCATTCTTGGATTGGATCTTTGAATTTTGGGGGTCTGATTTTTTAAAATTCTTTATGTTTTAGACATAAGTCCTTTGTCTGAGGGACAGTTCACGAAGATTTTTTCCCAGTTTGTGGGTTTAATTTTCACTATGCTGAGATTTCTTTTGACGTGAAGAAACTTTTTAATAAGACGTGATCCCAGTTACTGATTCTGGGAAGTATATCCTGTGCGGTTTGATTCCTGTTCATGAATTCTCTACCTATCCCTATGTCTTCAAGGTTTTTACTCAAATTGTCTTTCAATAGACTTAGTGTTTCTGTTTTAATATTCAGATCTTTGACCCATTTAGATTTTAATTTAGTACATGGTGATAGACATGGGTCTAGCTTTAGTTTTCGGCAAATGGAGAGCCAGTTTTTCCAGCACCATTTATTAAAGAGACTGTTGCCCTTCCAGTGAACCTGCTTGGCTCCTTTATCAAAGATAAGGTGGTTGAGTGTGTTTGTAGTTGTGGTTGTGTCTTCTAATCTATTCCATTGATCTTTGGCTCTGTTTTGATACCAGTACCATGTTGATTTTACTACTGTTGCTTTGTAGTATAACTTCAAGTCAGGGATTGTGATGCCTCCTGCTTTGCCTTTGCTGCTTAGAATTGCCTTTGCTATTCTAGGTCTCTTCTGGATCCAGATGAACTTTAGGAGTGATTTCTCTAGATCTATAAGGTATGTTGATGGTATTTTTATTGGGATTGCATTGAATCTGTATAGCAGTTTTGGGAGAATGGCCATTTTCACAATGTTTGTTCTTCCTACCCATGAACAAAGAATGTCTTTCCATTTTCTGAGATCCTCTTCGATTTCTTTTTCAGGCTATTATAATTTTCCCTAGGTAGATCTTTTGCTTCTTTTGTGAGATTAATTCTTAAGTATTTTTTTTTTATTCTAGTGTGAAGATTGTGGCTTCTCTTATTTCTCTCTCAGTGATTTTGTTGTTAGTGTATAGGAATGCTATTGATTTTTGAGTATTGGTTTAGTATCTAGCTACATTGCTGAAATTATTTATTATATCTAGGAGATTTTCCATGGAGTTTTGGGAGTCTTCTATGTAGAGTATTATGTCATCTGCAAATAATGATAGTTTAACTTCCTCTTTTCCTATCTTTACCCCTTTTATTCTCTCTCTTGTCTAATTCCTCTGGCTAGTATTCCCAGTACTATATTGAATAGGAGTGGTGATAAGGCACATCCTTATCTTGCGCCTGATTTCAAGGTAAAGGCATTCAGTTTTTGGCCATTTAGTATGATAATGGCTGTTGGTTTGTCATAGATTGCCTTTATTATATTGAGGTAAAGACCACCTATTCCAATTTTCTGTAAGATTCTTATCATGAATAAATGTTGGACCTTATCTAAAGCTTTTTCTGCATCTATAGAAATGATCATGTGATTCTTGTTTTTGGCTTTATTGATATGGTGGATTGCATTTATTGACTTATGTATGTTGAACCATCCCTGCATGCCCGGGATGGATCCCACTTGGTCATGGTGTATAATCTTCTTGATGATTTGCTGCATCCTATTTGCCAATATTTTATTGAGGATTTTTGCATCTGTGTTCATTAGGGAGACTGGCCTTTAGTTCTCTTTTGTAGTTGGGTCTTTCTCAGGTTTTGGTACTAGAGTAATAGTTGCTTCCAGGAATGACTTAGGAAGGATTACTTCCTTTTGATTTCATTGAAGAGTTTGAGGAGTGTCAGCATTAAGTCTTCTTTGTATTTCTTGTAGAATTCTGTGGTGAATCTGTCTGGGCCTGGGCTCTTTTTTGTAGGTAAGGCCTTGATTACATTTTCAATTTCACTAATAGAAATTGGTTTATTCAGCAGTTTTACATCTTTTTGACCTAGCTTTGGTACTTCATATGTTACTAGGAGTCTGTCCATTTCTTCTGTGTTATCGAACCTATGAGAGTAGAGGTTTTCAAAATAGGTGTTGATAATCTTCTGAATTTTTACGGAGTCTGCAATGATTTTGCCCTTTTCATTCCTTATTGCATGAATTTTAGCTTTTTCTTCCCTATTTCAAATAAGGTTGGCTAGGGGCTTATCAATTTTATTTATTCTTTCAAAGAACCAACTCTTCGATTCGTTGATTCTTTGGATTGTTTTCTTAGTCTCTATTGCATTAATTTCTGTTCTGATTTTTATAATTTCCTCCCTTCCTTTGGCTTTAGGCTTGACTTGCTTTTCTTTTTCTAGAAGTTTGAGATATAGCATCAGGTTATTTATTTGTATTCGTTCTGTTTTCCTGATGTGGGAACTCAGTGCAATAAATTTTCCTCTGAGGACCACTTTCATTGCATCCCACAGATTCCAGTAAGTTGTATTTGTATTTTCGTCTGCTTGTACGTGTTGTTTAATTTCTTCTTTAGTTTCTCCTGTGGTACACTGATTGCTCAAGAGTGTGTTATTCAATTTTGATGTGTTTGTGAGACTTTTGCAGTTTATTTTATCATTAATTTCTAGTTTCTTTTTTTTTTTTTTTTGTCTTTTTCCTTTTTATCGATACCAGGGATCGAACTCATGACTGCCTGCTTGCAAGGCAGGCGCTTATGCCGCTGAGCTAAATCCCCAGCCCCCCACGGTGCTACGATCCAATAACATGCATGGGATAATTTCAACTCTTTTGCATTTATTTAAATATGTTCTCTGGGCTAGTATATGGTCTATTTTAGAGAATGTCCCATGTATTGCTGAGAAGAATGTGTATTCTGATGTTGTTGGATGGAACACTCTGTATATGTCTATCAAGTCTATTTGTTCACAGGTGTTCAGTTATTTAGTTCTGTTATTTCTTTGCTGATTTCTGTCTGATTGATCTGTCCCTTGGTGTCAATTGTGTGTTAAGGTTTCCTGCTATAATTGTATTATTGCTTATTTGATTTTTCTTTTCTATCAATGCTTGCTTTGTATAATTGGGTGCTCTGGAATTTGGTGCATATACATTTAAGATTGTTATCTCTTCCTCTTGAAGTTTTCCCCTAACCAGTATGTAATGACTTATTTTATCTCTTCTGATCATTCATGGTTTGAAGTTCACGTTGTCTGCAAATAGAATAGCTACCCCCACTTTTTAAAAGGTTCCTATTGCATAAAGTATTGTTTTCCATACTTTGACTTTCAGTCTATGAGTATCCTTTTGGGTTAGATGGGTTTCTTGTAGACAGAATATGGTTGGATGTTGTTTCTTGATCATTCTGCCAGTCTGTTTCTTTTAATAGGCGAATTGACACCATTTACATTAATGGTTATAACTGTTATATGTTGGTTTATTATTGATATGTTATCTTTCTGCTGTTGCATGTTTCTCTTTCCTTTCTGTTTAATTGTCTGCTTTGCTTAGTGGTTTTTTCCTAAGTGTACCTAAAATGTGTTTCAGTATTCTTTGCAGGGTTGACTTGGTGATCATGAAGTTCTTCAGCTGTCTTTGTCATGGAAGTATCTTATTTCTCCATCCATTTTGAAGGACAGTTTTTCAGGGTACATCAGTCTAGGTTGGAAATCATTTTCCTTTAGGATCTGAAATACTTCACTCCCTGCTCTTCTTGACTTCATTGTTTGTGCTGAGAAGTTTGCTGTGATTCTGATAGGTTGTGATCTGTCTTTTCTCTCTAACAGCTTTTAATATTCTATTCTTATGTAGGATTTCTGGGATGGTGATTATTATATATCTGGGTGTAATTTTATTTTGGTTATGGCTATTTGGAGTTCTATATTCTTCACTGATCCTAATGTCAGTTTCCATTCTCATGTTTGGGAAATTTTCAGCTATTACTTCTCTAAATATCCTCTTGATATCATTTGTGTTGTTCCCTTCTTTTTCATTTATCCCCATCAGTCTTATGTTGTTTTTCTTTGCATCATGTTGCGGCTGTTGAATTGTTATTTCCTGATTCGTTGTTATTTTTAAAAGATCTTTCCTTTCCTGTTCACTAGCTGCAATCTTGTTTTCGAGGTCTGAAATTCTATCTTCACTTTCATTGAGGCAGTTTTGACAACTTTAAATGGAAGTTTTGATTTCCTGTATATCTCTTTGAATCTGCTTCATGTATTCTGTTAGTTTCTTATATTATTTATCCAGGGATTCCATCTTTTTGTTTTGTTCCTATAAATTTTTAACTGTGTCTTCTTTAGATGTGTTCAGCATCTCTTTCATTACTTTTATCATTTCTTCTTTTACCTGGGAGATTATTTCTAGTTTGAATTCCTTTAAAGCTTCCCGGAGTTGCTTCTTTATTTCAGTTGCTATTATTTCAGGTATTTCAGGTGTATGGCATATATTTTCTTCTATGTACATAGCTCCTAAGCTTTCTTTGGATGGGCTGGAGGTTTGAGATTGCATTTTGGTCTTTCACTTTGTCATTTTCCTGTATTTCCATGTTTCAAGTGTTGTTCCAAGGCTTCCTGTGTGCCTCCAGCTGCCCAGTTCCCAAGATTGAGAGAGGGTCTCTCTCTCACTGCCACTGGGGGAGGCACAGGCAGGCTGAAATCCTATGGAACTGGAGCCAGTTGAATGTGGCTGGAAGCTGGGAGGTTCCTTGATCCCTGGGAGTGATGATCTTAAATTCCCAGGGCTTGGGATGGTGCATAGACCCTCATCTCTGGCCACCCAAGTCCCCTGCTGATTATGTACTTTTGATTTCTGCTTTTGTAGGAAAAGGCTGATTTGTTTATGATTTTCCTTTTAAATAAGTACAGTTAAAATATAGTTAGAAAATTAAATCATATATATGATATGTTATATATTATAATATGCATTGTATAATGTATAGCAACTTGCAGCCAGATACATGCATGTGTCAGTTTTTTAATCAGTGTGTTTGGGCACTTTAGTTTATTGTCATCATAATCATTGGTGCCAGGATTTCAATTCAGGGCCTCACCCTTGCTAAGCACACACTACTTCTCAGCCACACACTTACCCAGTTGTATGTTATTATTGGCATGTTGGTTTTAGATCTACCATTTTATTATTTTTTCTTATTTTTGCTACTTTGAGGATTTGTTTTTTTGTTTGTTTGCATTGCCTTTCCCTTCTTGCTTTCCTGTGGGTTATTTGAATGTTCTGAAAACAGTGGTATTTTCCAATTTTGATCATGTTTAATATATATAATATATACATGGGTTTTTTTTTTTTTTTTGGTCTGAGACAGGGTTTCACTATGCAGTAGTATAGACTGACCTTGAACTCACAGCAGTCTTTCTGCCTCAGTCTCCTGAGTGCTGGGATTACAGATATGTGCACCACATCCAGCCTTGACTTTATATTTTCGGTCAATGCCATTTCTGTCATTGAGCTTGGCTCCTGAAGGTGGACTGAAACTTATGGTCCTGTGGGCCAGAGCAAACCTCTCCTCTGCCAAGCCGAGGTGTCACATGTTTTGTCCTGGCAAGGGGAAATTAACTAAGAAAATCATGTAATTGCCCCATTCATATATTGTCCAGTTTTCCATCATAGTAAGTATTCCATTAATTGTTATGCGGTGAAGAGAATGAGTATAGATTAATTTCAACAAAAATATCCAAAATGTGCTTGAAAATGTGCAGTAAGTTGACAAAGAAATAATCCTATATTTATAAATGTATTTTATATTCAACACCTGATCCCACTGAACAAAATGCTTAAACAAGGAAGTAGCAGAAATCCGTAAATCCATAGGAGTCTGCTCTGCAGGACCGTGTCACATGCGGGCTGGCATCTGTTCCCATGTGTCTGAGAGGAGGGAGACAGACGGGTGCCTGAGCTCTGCCTGAGACCATCGTGGCGTGGAGAGGCCCCCAGCAGAGTGGCCGGCAGACCCTGTGGCAGGGGATGCGGCTGGGAGGGAGGAAGGACCACTCTTCACCAACATGGATGGCGGGAGATCCCGCAGCCTCCCGGTCAGCGTGTCCATGCCTTTGCCTTGGGCCTCTCTGTTGGTTTGGGCGCCTACATCAACTATGGACCAATGCGACCTTCATTTTATTATTCTGCATATTAAAATGCTAAATTTCCAACACGCGGCAGGTGTTTCTCCTTCTATTTGCAAAATCAATAAAAGCAAGCATTTGCATCACTTGTAATGTTCTCATATGTTATTAGGCTCAGTGAGTTTCTGAAAGGTATCAGTGAGTTTTTCTAGCTCTAATGAAAAAGATCTCATGTGCAATTGGTGACGTTAACCCTATATTTGTAGAACAGAGCAAATTATAGAGCAGGAAGATTAACAGTCATTAAATTTAATTACATTCTGTGTCATATTTCTGCACTCATTAGAAATAGTAACAAACACACCATAGCTATCTAGAGTATTCTGTAAAGACTGAGTAATGTGCCTTGTTTCTTTAAATATATAATGCTAAATGTTTTAATAATTCTAAAAGAAATGAAAGCAATATTGATTCTTCCAAGTTATACTCTGTGTCTCTTTTTCGTCCCTGAACTCACGACCACACAATTGCAAGGCCGGTGCTTATGCCGCTGAGCTAAATCTCCAGCCCCTCCGTGTCTCTTTTTACTAGATATCTTTGGTTCACTGCTGAGTTCAAAGAATGGGCGACACTTCAGTGTTAAACGTGTTCACGGATTACATAATTCTTACTTTTTAGGTATGAATTAGTCTGACTTGGCCACGGCTTGTGGCAGACTCCTAGTAGGAGTATATTTTGGACAAGACAGTTATTTTTTTCCTTTCCCTTAGATCACCCTCACCAGTGTGGTATGTGCGCTGCTTCATAGGGTATCGCACAGTAGCTCCCTTCTACCTGGTAGCCCCCATGCACCAGGCCAGCTGCACTCTCTGTGTGGCCCTCCTGGTCTTCTGGGGTTGCAGATGACTGGAAGTCTCCACATTGCACGGTTTCACGCTGAGAATTTGTGTCAAAGGGAGAAATCTGCTGCCTAACTCAAGCCTTAGAGAGAATTTCAGTTACCTTGTGTCCATGCGTCTCTGCACCCTTATTTTGAGTGGAAGATGAGGTGGGTGACCCAAGTAGACCCACAGGGACTGTGAAGATGGTCAGCCCCAATTAAACCACACTGGTGGGCCACTAGGAAGAGGGAGTTGTTTGGTAAAGCATCGCTGCTGGATGAAAAGAGAGGAAAACAACCAGGAGGAAAACAATACATTTACATTAAGAAGTGTTACAAGGATGAGTTTCCATGCCAAAACTTCTGTAAATGAAATTTCTAATAACTCTCATCAGAGGTTAAATATTTTACTCTTTTGTTTTTTAGCAAAGGAAATGTCAGATGAACAAATCACCTGAAATCACAGAGACATTGTAAAGAGAGAAGAGCAATGTAATAATCTTGTAAAGGTAGAGATTACATCTTGGGGTCATTTGGGGAAAGTCCTTCCAGGGCTGGTAATAAGAGGTCAGTCTTGATTCGGTTTCCTGAGGAAATGTCTTCTCTGGGGAGTCAGGAGAGCCTGGGGGCCAAGGCTGCGAGGTGGACTCTTGGATGACACGTGACAATGTTTTCACTGACACTAGCACTGCGGGAAAGGTGTGATCAGCTCTGAGGGAGTTCCAGAAATCTGAGCATGAGCCACAAAGGTTTGAATCACAAAACAGAGGTGCTCATCTGCCTAAGAACATCCAGTCCTTGACAGCGACAGTGCACAGTGGCAAAAGCCACTGAATGCAGTTCCTTCTCCTGGTGCACAGGAATTGTTCCCAAAGGCCCTGGGTGTGAGGGGCAGGGCACTGTCGTCCTGCTGCTCCTCTACCCTGAGGCACTCTGGGCTGTTCACCTGTCTTGCAGGAGCTGTCATGGGAAGTGCTATCGTTTGAAAACTGGTGGTCAACTCAACACCAGCTGGATTACATCAGCATGCATTGAGAGAAGATGCTCCACCTGAGGAGGGTTGTCAGGGATAAATAGGTGGGGAAGAAGAGAGGTGTTGGGAGGGATTGAGGTGTTAAGGAGGCATTATGGGTTCTCCTACGAGTTGCTGTCTGAGCTGTTGGTTCTGGAGAACCTCTGGTCTTCACATCGAGCACTGCTTCCTGGCTCCGGAGGGGAAGACGTGCTGCCTGGGCTCCTGGATGAACTCGTCATGCTGCTTCATGGCACTTACCCGACTGTGCTTGTCGTCGGAGGAGCTTGAGGCCTCCGTGTCACTGAGGACAGCTGTGGTGCCCTTCAGGGTAGCCCTGGTCTTTGTTGTGAGTGTGACTTCTTGGCTCCAGCGTAGAACCCTCATCCCACTAGCACAGCTCCTTCATCCTGCTGGCATAGACTTTCTGGCTTCCACCGCTGACCCTTGGGTCTTCCCGGCACGAATCTGTAAAAGAGACTGGCGTGAGTCCTTCTTGTGGGCTCTGGACTTCCAGTTGGACTCATGGAGGCATTGTCCTGAGCTCTGGGTTTTTATCTGGACTCATGTGGGACATTGCCTTGGGGTTTAGACTCTTGACTAATTAATCTATGTCGTTGGTGTTGCGGATAGATTTCCTGCATTCTCCTGTGTTAACTTCCGGTGACCATTATAAAAATATTATAAACTCCATGTCCTGATCTGAATTGTTCTCTGTGTACAACCTCTGACTACAACAGGAAGGAAGCAGGGATGGAGGGAGGAGCAGTCTCTGGAGCCTGGTTGGCTAAGGACGAACGCAGTCTTCCCTGTGCTGAAACTCGGCCATCATGGTGAGGGACGCTGCTGTCAGCACCGACTGTCCATCGATGGGGGAAGCCCTAGACACAGCCTGGCACCATCAGGAGGTGAGACTCACCGCTCCAGTCGGCTTTTCAGCATCTTCACTCTGGGGTTCACAGGTCCAGGGGTATGCACCTGTCCCCACATACCCTCGTTTAGCTGCGAAATTCTCCTCCTCTTCTCCCCCCTGCTTTCTGGTTCGTTTTTCTTGGGAAAAAACCCTCTAAAATATTTACTTTCTCTGTCTCTGTCTCTGTCTCTTTCTGTCTGTCTTTCTCTCTCAGGCTGGGGATGTAGCACAGAGCCTCACTACCATGAGGAAAGTGCTTTCGCATGGAGCTGTGTCTCCCAGCCCTGAAACACTTCTGCTGTGTGTTTAACTCTCAGTTGTTGGAAGCTGACCAGGGCAAAGGCAACAGAGAGCTCTGGGAAACACCTGCTTCACTGGACTCCCCTCATTCCACCACTCTCCCAGTCCTGTTTCTGCTCCCACACAGTAATCAAGAAAGTCAGCGAATCCCGTGGTCATTAAGATGTAGGCAAGGAGACTGGGAAATTGTATGCTGGCTCCTAAGGTTCTGCCTGGTTTGTACGGATGTTACTGCTTTTCCAAAATTCATTACTGGGCACAGAAAATTACATGGTAGTGTGCACAGCAGGAAAGTGTCAGCTACAGAATGTTCAAGGGGACAGAAACACTGGAGTATTTGTGAGCTGTTATGAGTCCTTCCGCAGAACTCAGAGGGACTTATGAATAAGTAATATGATTTAAAAAATGAACTGACAGATTGTGAAACTCATTTGATCATTAGAAAACCCCAACAGAAGTAGTCGCTTGAGAGAGTGTAAAGCAGTTCATGGGAACAGCAGACACTGGAAGGCAGGTCCAGGTGGGCTGTTTTTAAATAAAAGGTTTCACAAGATAGGAAGGAAGGAAGGGACCTTTTCCAGGGAACAGGGAACGTGAGATGGGGGAGCGGGAAGGGAAGGGAGGGCAAAGTGATAGAACAAAAAGAGTAAAAGGAAAAGTGATGAAAATAAGGTTCGCAAATGGGGAGGAAACCAAGCCCCGGAGGAAGAGAGTGGGGTTGGAGGGAAAAGGAGAATCAAGATGCGTTACATGCACGTGCCAGTTCTCCGCAGTAAATGTGATCAGTATATAAAATGGGGCCTAACAAAAAATATACAAAACCAAGTTTATGGTAACACAAGCAAAAGGAGCTGGTGTCTTGATTCAGAAAAGTTTAAGTTCCATGTTGAAAAGGTCCAGTTAATTTTGATGATGAACAGTTGTCAAAATACCGAACTTGAAATGTCCCTCAAATTGCTTTGAAATTTCTGAATTTTAAAGAAAGCTAAATAAGATGAGTGTGTATGAAAGAGAATAAATTTGGGGGAGTCTGATTTTTTAAATTCTTTATATGTTTTAGACAGAAGTCCTTTGTCTGAGGGACAGTTCACTAAGATTTTTTCCCAGTTTGTTGGTTTTCTTTTCACTGTGCTGGAGATTTCTTTTGACGTGCAGAAACTTTTTAATAAGACGTGATCCCAGTTACTGATTCTGGAAAGTATTTCCCGTGCGATTTGAGTCCTGTTCATGAATTCTCTGCCTACCCCTATGTCATCAAGGTTTCTACCCAATTTTGAAGGTTTTATCTTCCAATAGATTTAGTGTTTCTGTTTTAATATTCAGATCTTTGATCCATTTAGATTTTAATTTAGTATATGGTGATAGGCAATGGGTCTATTTTAAGTTTTCGGCATGTGGAGAGCCAGGTTTTTCAACACCGTTTATTAAAGATGCTGTCATTCTTCCAGTGAACATGTTTGGCGCCTTTATCAAAAATAAGGTGGTTGAGTGTGTTTATACTTGTGGTTGTATCTTCTAATGTATTCCATTGATCTTTGGCTCTGTTTTTATTCCAGTACTATGCTGATTTTACTACAGTTGCTTTTTAGTATAATTTCAAGTCAGGGATTGTGATGCTTCCTGCCTTGCCTTTGCTGCTATTCCACTTCTAGGCATATTCCCAGAAAAACTGAAGACATCATACCACAGTGATATATGTGCACCCATGTTTATAGCAGCACAATTTGTAATAGCCAGATCTTGGAAGCAACCTAAGTGTCCATCAACTGAGGAATAGATAAAAAAGATGTGGTATTTTTATACAATAGAGTACTACTCAGCTATAAAGGATGATCACATTGAGATATTGATAAATAAATGGGCACAGCTTGAAACCATACTCATAAGCGAAATAAATCAAACTCACCTGTATAAATGCTGAATAGTTTCCCTAATGTAAGAAATGGTAAGAATACATAAAAGTATGTGATAAACATGATTCCCCATTATACTGCTTTGAAGCCTTATGTTTTCATTAATTGGAATGGTTCTATTCTTGGTTGTTTGATTTTATTGTCTGTGATGGTATGAACAGTTTGAAGAACAAAACCCAATATAATAGCTAGTGCTAATATAATATCTTATTTTGAAGTCCCATGAAGCTTTTGTTCTTCTGTCTCCATCAGTTTATCATGTTGTATCTTACTGGATTTTATTATATGTGATAGAATAAACAAATTTTTTATAGATAAGGAGATAATATAGAAACCATTCATTTTCTGTTAGTTGGATCTAAATACCCTGTAATGCTTTCACTCTCTTAAATGGTTTTACACTGTCATGTTGTGTTTGATGCTATAATATATGAAGTTATACTCAAATATTTCAAGGAAAGAGACACTATGGTAGCTACTGTTATGTCGGGTTATCTTGTGGTGAAACAGTATGTTGCTTAAATTGTTATGTTCTGACCTGTGTTATTATGTTGTTATGTCCTCTTTTATCTTAATCTCCTTCTTTCTTTTAATTTTTTAATAAAAAATTAAAAAAAATAAAGAATAAATTATATTGTGAACTTTTTGAGGGGAAAACATGAAAATAATATAGAAGGTAATACATACAGACATAAAAAGGATGAAAGTCACACACAATACAGTACTGTGCTAATTTTTAAAAATTTATTTATTTATTTTTTTGGTGCCAGGGATTGAACTCACGACCTTGCAATTGCAAGGCAGGTGCTTATGCCACTGAGCTGATTCCCTGGCTCCCAATACTGTGTTTAGATCCATGAACATTTTCATTAAATAGGCCTATTGTTCAAACTGGATGTGTTAGAGAACAAATTGATTTCTCACTTATCAGAAGAAGCTACATTAAAATTAGCAACTATGCTACACATAATTTTAATTCAAATGTAGTTGGTTTCAATTTGGAATAATTAACAAATTACCCAGAAGAATTACAAAAAGTTAATGGAAGGGTGCAGAGGAACCAGCACCACTGAAGGCGAATCATGTGCTGCAAAACTGCCGAAAACAAGGAGAACGATGTTGTCATAGCAATAGAGCCAAGTCAGTGATTAAAAACAAATTCCAGGGGTGAACAAGAAAGTTTACATATAAAGCTGCATATAAAGACTTCATGGCATTTGGTTATAAGGAAAAGCACAATTGTGGAAGCCAGTAGTAGCACACCTTTTCTTAATTTTTCCTGTGAATAAGCTCTCCCTGGGGGAGGTGCAGAGCCCCCCCAGTTAAAGATTAGACTTTGCAGGTCACAGGCGTGGCCATGTGAATAGGGAGCAGGTCCAGCAAGGGAGGAGGAGAGAGCACAGAGCTGCGGTGCTGGGATGGACCCCTGTGAATCTGGCCCTCGGGAGGCTGGGGTGAGGCCTCTCCTGGTCCCTGTCTCTCTGTGGCTAGGAGCTGATGAATCAGAAGTGGCAGGGATTTGATGGAAGTGGCTGGGCTGTTGCCTCTTATCTGAATTAGGCTGAGTGTTTGCATCTCTTTATTTCTATAGCTCAGTTTGCCCTTGAACTAGTATAATATTCAATTGAATAAGTGCTGTAGGCTTTTTACTTGGAACAAGATGGAGGTACATATTTCACCACAAATAAAAATGCATTTCTATTATTCAAAATAAACATCTAATTTAAACAGAAAGCTTAGAAAATATTTGAGTAACCTTCAGAAGGTGAGGTGAAGTAAAGAATCTCTGCTGAGCAAATTTTAAAATCCCAGCAGTCAAAAAATGTTGGAGTGTTTGATGACACACACATTGAGGAGTCTGAGCCAAAGGAAAACAAAAGATGCTCAAACAAAATTCAAAAGCTACTTGTAAAAATAGTGAAAAATATTTGGAGAAAATTAATGTGTTTAAAATGCAGAAGTGTTTTTTTTTTTTTAAAGATGAAGGAAGTCTATGAATCGTTAGCCAGGGAACAAAGAAGAGAGAGACAGAAATTAATATCAGAAATGAAAGAGCCCATCACTGTGAATCCTACAGTTATTAACAGGATGATAAAGGGATTTCACGAACAAGTTCATGACCACACATTCATAGGTTAGGAGAAATGAACCAATTTTTGAGAAACATTAAGTGTCACCTTTTGGAGTAATAATAACGATGAAGTCTAGGCTGATTAAAGAAATACTGAAACCAGCATCTGTGTTTGCTGGCCTTTCCGTAGATACAGAACCAACAAGCTGTCTACACTGAGAGAAAGACTTTTGTACAGAGTTGGTTCACATTCCGAGATGCGTATTCATCCCAGCTCGCTTCCAGCCTGAAGGCTGCAGACTGGGGACCTGGAGAAGCTTTCAGTTCCACTTCTGCTTGAGGAAGGGTGGTGGCCTGGCTCCGTGCTCAGGCCCTCTCATTCGTGGGAAGGCCAGCCATTCTGTGCCAGTCGGACTGGGCCGTCCAGTGTCTGGACAGGGACCACTCAGTTTTAGGGACAGTTTTAGGGACGGTCACCCATTTTCCTTAGCCTACTAAGCCAAGTGTTAGTCTCAGTGTGAAGCACCATCACAGACATGTGAGCAAGAACGCCTCTGCGGTGCCTCGGCCTCTGAGAGCTGCCAGGGAACCATCGCAGCCTCTGCTAAGGAAAGTGCCGGGTGGACAGGTTCGGCGGGGAAGTCTGTCACACCATTAGGGAAGACACAATTCCAGCTCTACACGCTGCGCCACCAAAGTTTGATTCATGAATGGAAAACAATGACAATTTATACTTTTTTACATGCAAAACATACTTAACTAGGAATTCAAAATGTACAATTTCTTGCAGCTCTCAACAAAGAAAACCACATAACTAAGACAAGAGCCAAATTCCAAACACACAATTTCCAATGTAGGTCACACAGGTGGTAAACAAGAGTACAAAAGATGTTCAACCCTGTGTAGCACTAGGAAACTGCTGTTAAAACAACAGCTAGCAGATGAACAGAATCCACTGAAACAGAAAATACCAAATGCCGGTGAGTCAAGGAGCCATGGGAACGTGCCTCCTGCCCTGTGGCTGCAGGACAGAGCGCTGCTTTGGGAGGCAGTTGGAAGTTTCTCATAGGCTAAACGTAATTTTACAATGCGATTCAACCATTACACTCTCAGTATTTACCCAAAGGATCTGAAAACTTACATCAACACACACTTTTCAGTGGTTCCATTGGTAACCTCAGAAGACTGGAAGTACGCAGGATGTAATCTAACAGATGCGGATGTAAATAATATGTGACATACTCCAACAATGAAATGTTACTCACCGACAAGAAATGAGTTTCTAGCCGTCTAGAAAGGTGAAGACAGCTGAGTGCTTGCCTTTAGTGAAAGAGGCCAGTCTAAGAGCTAAACTGTGGGATTCCAACTGCACAAAACTCTGGCAAAACAAACCAGTAGAGAAAATGAAAGGATCCGTGGTCAGGGATGCCAAGGGAGGACACATGGGTGAAAAGGTGAAGCCCAGGAAAGCTTTAGGACAGTGAAATTGTTCTCTATGACACTGTCTCATAAGACAGTGTCTCTGT
The DNA here is from genome assembly GCF_034190915.1 of Cavia porcellus. Classification (NCBI taxonomy): domain Eukaryota; kingdom Metazoa; phylum Chordata; class Mammalia; order Rodentia; family Caviidae; genus Cavia; species Cavia porcellus. The sequence goes on from NW_026947507.1 coordinate 55,514,172, forward strand.
AACACTTCATCACAGATTGTAGCTAAGCCATTCTGTAAAGGTGGATACATGGCATTATGTATAATTCATACAACTATCAAAATTCATACAACTGTCAACACTGAGCATTGCATTGAAGTGAAACAATGTGAATTACAGGCCTTGTTTTACAAAAATGGGTCTGTATTGGTTCATTAATTGTAACAAGTGTACCACAGAAGGCAGGAGGAGCTAGGTGGCTGGGGCACATGACAGGCCTGTGTAGGACCCTTCCAGTTCTGTACAAATCTTAAATCTTTACATTGCCTATAACAACATCACCAGGATGCCAGCAAAGACTTAAAACATTTTATCATCCTAGAAGGTTCCCATCTGTCTACTACCATTTAATAGTAGCAATTCTTTGGCTGTTTTTGAACTTAATATAGTCTCTTTCTCTCTCTCTCTCTCTCTCTCTCTCTCTCTCTCTCTCTCTCTTGCTCGCTCTGTCTCTGTCTCTCTCACTCTCTCATTTTTGCACTGCAGATTTTAATTGGCTCCTCTGTCTCTGTCTCTGTGTATGTGTGTGTGTGTGTAAAATAGTGCCACCTCTTGTTTTCAGAGTTACTGTGATTCTAACTTCTAATGTATTATTCTGAATTATAACCTATTTGTCTAGTTCTCGGAAAAAAGAAGCTGATAGTAATTTCATTAGAATTGCATTAAATTTTTAAATAAACCCAGAGTTAGTTGATAATTATGATGTTGCTTATTTTTATGCCATAGTGAACTTTTACTTGACAAAGTCTATTTTGTGTACTGTCTATAGCTTTATTTTCATTTTTCATATCTTTCTTTTTCTATATATTTATATTCTATGACACATAGTTTCTCCTACTGACTTCCAGTAATCATTTTCAGATAGAAATTCTGCCTACTTACATGTGTGAAGTGTGTATTCTTACACTTACTTAATTTTCTAGCTTTCACAACTGTATTTTGTTAACATTTTTAATAGAACACTTACACAATTACAGTGACTTCTCCATGAATCTCCTAGATTTACCTTGAACTTTAAAATTTTTGTATTTATTTAATGGTGGTTGGTTATTTCAACTTAATGTTCAAAGGAGATAATGAAACTCTGCTTCCTGTTGCCTGCTGAACAACAGCACCTCTGTGGTTTCACACCGCATGCACCGATACAATGACTGTGCTAAAGAAGTTAGATAGCTCCCTATTTTATTGAAGACCTTCACACAAAAGAATTTGCAGTGTTACCAAGTGTCTTATAAGATTTGAGAAGACGTTCCTAATGCTTTTTGTCTTTGTATCTCTTATAATGATGGACTATATTAATGGTTTCCTTATTGATCTATTCTTGCATTCCTGGAAGAAACCCCTCCTGATCTTTATATATCAATTTTAATATGATGCTGGATTTACTTGGCATTGTTTTAGGTGTCTGCTTTAATATCCACAAGAACAATTGATTAGTAATGTCCTCTCTGAGTGCTCTTGTCATGGTCTTGTATCACTGTCATTTCAAATTTGTTCCATAAAGATAATTTGCAAGTTTTTCTTTTTCTCTCTTGGAACAGCTTACATGGTGATAGAATCACTTGCCTTTCAAATCCTGGTGAAACCAATTTCACCTTTCACTTTCTCATGTTTTTGGCCTGAGAAGTAGGGAAGCCTTTTACAACTTTTACTATTGTCTACTAAAGTCGACGTTATAAATTATTTTAAAACTTTCATATATTTGTGAGGTGACCTGATGTGACCCCGTGAGATCTACCTCACTAATGCTGTGATTAGATCTTCTCTATTCTGAGTCTATAGTTCCCTCACTTCTCTTGTCTTTGAGCAAAAGAAGGTGCATTAGCTACTTTCCTTGCCGCTGACACATGATACCAGACACCTGTAATTTAAAGGAGGGGTTTTTTTTTTTTTTGGCTTCTGTTTGAGTCCCTGGGTGGGCAGCCCAAAAAAGCTCCAAAGAAGGAATAACACTGCAGGGGAGCATGGTGGAGGAAAATTTTCTTATCTCATGGTGCCCAGGAAGTAGTCAAGGGAGAAAGCAGCTAGAGAGATTCACCCTTCCAGCCAGGTTCCAGGGCCTGTTCCTTCCAACCACCCCCTCCTAACACAAAGTCAGCCCTCAGCCCCACAGTGCAGTAACCGTCTGAAGTCTCATGTATGAGTGCACAAAACTCTTACAGGACATCTAGCTGTAAGTCATAGAATTCTGCCCCTCACCCCCCCAAAAGACACATATCTGTTTATACAAAATTCACTTACTTCGTGTCTAAGCATCTCCAAAGTCTTATTAACAGTTTTGGCATTGCTGAAAAGTGAAGTCCATAGTTTTCTCTGAGGTTTAAGGCAAACTCGTATCTGTGAACTCCTATAAAAATAAAAAAGAAGTTAAACCCAGCTAACATACAGTGTCACAGGGAAATCATTTCCATTCCAAAAGGGACAAATACAGAACAGAAACCAATGGGGACCAAAGCAGGACTGAAGCCCAGCAAAGCAGACCTTAAATTTGACAGTCAAAGGTAAGTTGTGTTGGTGAGAGGTAAACCCAAAGGCTTGGGTGGCTCCAACCCTACAAATTTGCAGCTTTCACTCCACATGTCCTCTCTCTCGAGGGCGGCTCCACTCACAGGGCTCTGCAGTTGATGTTCCATGTTTCTGGCAGATTTGCCTTCCTGGGCACATCTGCACATCTGGCTTTACTCTCACAGCTTCATCTACTGCTCTCGGGACATTGCCTATCTTTCCAGCCTTCCTCTGAATTCCAGGTGGAAGCCTCCATGGCCCCACCACTATTGTGTTCTGTATTTCTGTAATACCTACCAACACCATATGGATTATATCAATGTTTTCTGATAGTTTGAACAATAGCTGGGTCCCTTGACTCATGGTGGCAACAGCTTTGTAGTGCCTGCAGAGCTGAGCACTGTGAAATGGATCTCTGGGAACCAAGTTACTCAGGTAGACCTTTCTTAGTACAGTGCCCAAGTGCTGTCTTGTCAAATGAAAGCTTCATAGCCTTGCACCATTGAGCCTTACAATGGGTGGGGTCTTGCTGATTCCTGAGATATCCTCAAGGCATTGCTTCTATTTCTTGCCATGACATACTCAGCTTCTTTTTAATGTTAATCTTTTCAGTAACCAAGCTCTCCTTGATCTAAACTTTACAGGATGGCTATATTACAGGAGCCTCCTTTCTGATGAATCTCAAAACTTTTAAAATCACTCAGCTGCAACATTTGCACTTGGTTTTCAATGCAGAGATGTCTAAAAGTCACCAACTGTACCCACACCATGGCCTGAATGTTCCGTTGAAATTTTCTCTGCTAGTTTTAATCTGTCCGCTATCCTTAATCTCAGACTATCACAAAGCCTCAGAGCATAAAGAAAATGTAGTTAAATTTTCTGCTAGAGTATAACACACATAGTCTGGAATCCTTGTTCCAATCTAAAACTTCCTGAGCCTTCCATTTACTGTTTGAATTCTGCCAGAATTTTGATCTGAATTCTGAATGGAATTTCCCAACAAGCTCAGCTCACAGAAGTCTAGGGATTTTTCTAATTAGAATCTCCAAACCTTTCCAAACTCCCATGAACCACTTCCAACAGTTTCTGAACCACATTTTCAGGCAAAGTCACCACAGCATTCTCATTCCGTACAAAAGCCTGTTACAGGTTTTCTTTATTTCTTTCATGCCCACAGTTTCTGTTACATGAAAGCTGATACTCTTTCACCCCACTGATAAGTAGCAATAATTGCTATTTTTCATAGTAAATTTAAATCTTAGCATTTAATGTGTTTATTTTCATTTTTAATATTTTGTTTTTATTCTAAATTTTATTTTGTTGAGCAGCCAGGCTTTGACTCCTGATTATTATTATTTTTTGCACTATATATCTTTATCCATTTAGCTAGTACTACTACATATGGCTTACAATTAGATTTTGTTTTGTTTGCATATAGAAAAACTTATTTATTCTTTTAATTAGATATATTATGTCAAGTTATATTTGCAGAAATGTTAAATATAATACAATTTCACTCAACTATGCAATATTGTTTTCATTTATTGTGAACTTAAGGCACACACATATGTGTGTATGTGTGTGCACATATCTATGTGTTCCTACTGTCATGGAATTCTGGACCCTCCCCTACCACATTGTAACCACCTTCATATGACCTGTTTTGCCTGCCCCTACCTTGAATCTGATCAACTATTTTGAAAATAACAACATGCATTGCTAATCTCCTATTAGCTTGTTTTGAAATCCTATATCATTTCTATTGTTTGGTTTGGTTTTCTTTTAATCTTTTTAAAATAAAAAAATTTAAAAGGAAGCAAACTTCAGTTCTGTTTTCAATCAGTTTTCTCTGTTTTGGGAATCCTAATTAAAAATAGATTGCTGTCTTTTTAATTTTTCTTATTATTTTAGTTTCCCTATTATTTTCTTTTGAATTTTTATTATTTATATTTTACTTACCAATTTTTGATTATTCAACATTCTGCTTATTATCACTAATAGTTTTTAAATGAGTTCATTGTATTCATACTATCTTTACTGTTCTTGATTTATTTTTCTTCATAATCACTTCTCTAATTTCACAGATGCAATGGTGCTTGCCTCCTGTTGAAAAAGTTAGTTATTTCCTAATTATATTTCTTCCTTGTCCTCTTTTTCACCATTTATCTATTTCACAGGGTTAGACTCCTCTTAAGTACTTTTCCTTGAAATCACAATATTTGTTTGCCTTCTACAAGCACAGAAACTAGCTTGTATTTCTGTATTCTTAAAGGATATCTGAAGATCTGCTCATCCTCAGATCTAGCTGGAAGGAAAGTTTGAATTGAAAACTTCCCCTCAGATTTATGAGGCTCTCATTGTAAATCTAGCACACCAGAAGCCAGAGAGTGTAAAATATGGATTATGTCTCTTTCATGAAATTGCTTTATAAACTTAGTTCCGTGGTGAATTGGAGAGGTCATGTGGTCCAGAATTGAAGCTGGTGTCCATTGAATTTGAAACTTCAATATATTTTTGTTGATTTTTTGCATGTTTGTCGAAGTTTGAAATGGTAGTATTTCTTGATGAATGAGAAAAAAAATTGCTGACTGATGTGTTTTCCTGACAGGTTGACTGTCCACCTTCACCTCTGGTGCAATCTAGGTTTCATATAATGCGTACTGTAATAATGTATTCCACATATTTCTGGGCAGGATATTCCTGCTCAAAATAGGAATTTTGATTCAATCTTTGCTTTTTTCACTGGGCCACTTGACAATTTTGCTAGTGACATACCTCTTTTTTATTTTTATTTTTTTTTAAAATTCTATATGTTTTCTTTGGTTTCTGGTAGGAAAAAACTAGATTTCAACTACCACTCACAAGTTCTAACCAATGAGTTAAGAAAAGTCTCTGAAGTTAGTGATGGAAATATGTGTGATAATACATCCCAGGTAGAAGTATGTGCACTTTTTCAAATTTATTTTTAAGATATCATAGTTTAATTGGAATATCCCATGTATAGACTATAGGAGGTGAAGATTGTAGAAACTGAAATTACAAGTAGTATTACCAAGGATCTAGGTAAATTAGCAAGTCACAGACACACAAGCAATAACTGACATTTTTCAGAAGAATGAATGCGTGTGCTGTAGGTCACCTTTGTGAAATACTATAGGAAAATTGCCACCTCCTTTGAATAGTGCTGAGCCCAGACCATGGCCACTGGGCCTTGGAGGTAGATGCCCATCACCTCATTTGGGTCTTTTCCTTATAAAATTTTATTAGTGCATGTTTGTGACACATAATGAATACGCTCGTGTGTGGTGCGGAAATGCATGCGTGATCCTTCCTGCTTCTCTTTCCTCTTCCCTGCGGCCCACCTTGGCCATGTCCAAGCTGACCAAAGGCCCCTGGATTTGCGGATCATACTGTGTGTTTTTCCTCATCTAGTGTAGAGTTGCATTAACATCATTGGTCAATGGCAGCCAATTTCTTCCAGGTATTTAAGAAAAATCAGCCAATTAATTTATTTTTAGGGTTGGTAGGCCACTCTTCAATAAGAAACATAAAATATTCAAAGCAGAATTCATATGCCTATATGGAAATATGGAGTTTATGAACCAGTATGCTCTGACTTTTTCCCAAATCATGGGACTTCAAAAAGCTATAAACTCATGCTTATTAACCAAATGTGGATCATACTTGCACTTCTTTTCAAGGTTACTGTTTTAACAAACTATAAAAATTACAAAACATAATTCCTATTCTACAATTAATTTTCATTTTCTATTCTTATTTTTAAAATTGTTTATTGGTATATTTTAGGTATACCGAATGATCACGCTCATCATAGTGGATTTGTACCTGTACATGACACAAGCTCTGTTTCCATTCCCCTGCCCTCCCTTATCCTCTCTTCTCCTGTTTACAAAGGCTTTGTTTACATTTTTCCTTTTTTTTCTGGAACCAGGGATTGAACTCTGACCTCACACTTGCCAGGGAAGGGGCACTTATGCCACTGAGCTAAAGGCCTGGCCCTAGTTTTTCCTTCTTTTCTCATTTTTTTCTTTTCCCTTCCTTCCTTTCCCCATCCTTCTTCCCTACTTCCCCTTCCTATTTGAACAATTTCTTTTTATTTCTATTATCTATTATACATTATACATTTATTTCAATATCTATTATACATTTGGGTCCTTGGTTATACTTCCAATTTTCTCACTCCAGAGAACCAGTGCGGTATTTATATATGTTTGTCCAATTTATTTCACTTAACAGTATGATCTCAAGGTGCATCTATTTCCTAGAAGTATCTCAAGTTTATCCTTCTTAATTTTGCTATTCTTAACCATAGATTTCTGTCTTAATCTTTTATGGGAAAATAAAACAAAATTTCATCACAAAATAATAGGAGAATAACAACAATTAGTACATTACATATTGTTATCTTCAAAGTAGTTACTTAGAGTATAAGATATATGCATAAAAATTCCCCAAATGATGTTGACACAAACCTTTCTTTTCAGTGAACTAAGAGAAATTAATAATATAGCTGTCTTGTATTTTTCTTCCTTTTCCCTTCCATCCTTTTCTCTTTCCCCCATCCTAGTTTTTCTTTCCTTTTGAATAATTTCTTTCCATGTCACAATATCTATTGTGCATTTTGGTCCTTATTTACTCTTTCAGTTTTTATGCCAGGAAGACAATATGATGTTTATACAGGTGAGTCTGATTTATTTCACTTACGATTATGGCCTCGAGTTGCATCCATTTGCCTATAAATGTCTTAAAGTTATTCTTATTTGTGGCTGGGTAGTACTCCATTGTATAAAAAGACCACATCTTCTTTATTTATTCTTTGGTGAAGGCATTTGTGTTGTTTCCAAGATTTGCTATTACAAATTGTACAACTGTATGCATGGGCGCACATATGTCACTGTGTTCTGATGTTTTTAATTCTTCTAGGAAGAAGGGAAATAGCCGGGAATGCTACCCATAATCCTACTTTTTGAGGAATCTCCACATTTATGTCTACAGTAGTTGCATCAGTCCACACTCCTACCAATCCAGGAGAAGGGTTCGTTTTTCTCCACAGCCCTGCCAGCATTTGTTATTGATTCTTGATGATATCCATTTGTTTCTGGGTCAGTGTTGTTTTAATTTGCATCTCTCGAATTACCAATGATATTGAACATTTTTTCATATATTTATTTGCCATTTGCATTTCTTCATCTGAGAAGTACATATTCATCTTTGATGCCTATTTTTGGGTTGGATTTTGTATTTGTGGACTCTGATTTTTTCTTAAAGGAAGCAGTTTTTTCTCAGACCTAGAGAATTTTAGGTGAGAAGACACTTTAGAGACCATCAATTTTATTACAAATGAGATATTGTGTTTAATTGAGGAATGAATTTTGGTTAGAAACTTGTGTCTTTTTGTTTAAAAAAATTCCTTAATAAAAAGAAGTGGAAACACAAAATATACTCAGAACTACGTGTGTTAATTGATGTGGGAAACACTCTACTAAGCAATGTATTAATTCCCATTCTTTCCTTTGCAATTTTCATAATTTTTTTAGTGCCAGCTAAATTTATTTAAAGTTCTAGATAGATTTGACTTTATCTTTTATTAACACATAATGATTTGCAGTACATATGTTTACATCTATTTTAGTTCAGAAGTGTATGGATATACTTTGATATAAAATGTCATGCCTTAATCTGCAGACATCTTCTTGTGGTTCTGGAAGATGGAGAATGCATGACCCAGCTGTGACCAAACCTCGTGTGTAGTGATGGCGGCTCCTAGCGTGCAGGAAGGTACATTGCTGGTTGTGTCCCCACATGCAGAACACAGTGCAAACAAGCTTTGCAACTCCTTCCGTGTGAAGGCCTTAATCCTGCAGAGGGCAGAGCCAGCTCCTTCCCAATGGCACCATCTCCAGAGACCCTCATTCTGGAAGGAGGCTTCACGCCCTGGATCCAGCAGAGCAGAAGGTGAGCAGTGCAGTCTGTAAATGTGAATTTAACACTACCACGAGACTAACCACTCTGTGGAGATTACATTGCAAATAGCAATTCCTAGAAACTCTCATTCAGTGTTACCCTGTGGGGCCAGAGCCATCATGTTTATTTGACAGATTGCAAACCTGCGGCAAAGCATCAGGTACGCTACTGGTCTCCACTGGAAAGAAGAGCAGCAGAAGAAGCGGGACACAGCTCCACAGGGGAGATGAGCAGGCTGCCCGAGGGCGAACTGCAGACCTGGCCTTAGCGCACTGACGTTAGGGGAGATGTGCTGATCAGTAATTAACTTACTGAACTGAGGCCATTGGTAAAACTGGGTTCACAATATGTGAACAATTCCGAGAACAGGGAAGCATTTTGCCTTGTGCCAACTCTCTTTCTGTCTCTCTCTGTCTCCGTCTCTTTCTTTCTGTACTTGGGATTGACTACTTTATTGGTGACTTCTGCTAAAAAGGTAACGGAGTTACTAGAATGTTGCGTTTGTACAGTGTTGTACAGTGTGGATATTACACACCCCATATACTTTTACACACCCCATGTACCCCATGTACATGTGTTTGCAAAGTACTTCTAGTTTCCTGTTAGCTGGATCGGCTGACCAGCTAACATGTGCAGGATTGCCCGGGGTAGACAGCACACTTGCAGTCTTTTGGATAGCTTGCAGTGCTGCTTATAATATTAGAGACTCAACAGGACAGCTTGACTTGATCACTTTTTTGGGAAAAAGTCTCACACTTGATAATAATAACTGAAAAACACAGGAGTTTCAAATTTGACAATGTATGGGCTTTTATTTTGCTTTTTAGTAATAAATAGGACTATGCTATTTTCTATTCACAATTGCGAAGGTAAGATATTTTTAAGAATTGTTGCACGTATTGCACATATTAGTTAAGCTACTGGTTAGTATTTCAGGTAAACACTGGCTTGTTCTAAAGGCCTTTGAACATGTTTCTACATCCCCTTTTCTCTGCTTTCTGGGCAAAGAAGACAAAATTCAGTAGCTATATTTTTATTTGTGAAACTAATTAGTATATAGCTGAAGAATTGTATTGTGCTGCTTGCAACACATGTTAGTGCCTTTGCCGCTTTTTCAAACATTAATAAACATTTTAATATTTTATAAGGCAAGCTTTAAATTATGGAAAATAAATCTGAACTCTATTAATACCCAGTGGGGCACATTTGAAAAGGTGGACAGCGTGAACTACAGTGTAGCTGCATGAACTACAGTGTAGCTGAGTATTTAACTCAGGAAATTATAATTTCTGATACTGGAGACCTCAGTGAGGCTCATGAGAGTGCTCGGGCCTTGTAGAAAGCTGGTTTGTCACGGCGCCTGTGAGCACTGTGGAAAGGATCAACAATCATGCTCCATCCAGCTCCCTGGTGCGTCGGTGATAAGCAGTCACAGAGTCTGTCCGAGAGTCACAGGGTCTGACTAATTCTGTCTTGTAATCCGTCACTTGCCAGGATTTTCCCTGAGGCTTAATACAGCATCCCTATTCTCAGTCATATCTTGACAAGTGCTGGGAAGGAGGGCAGCTCATGGACTGAAGATGCTTCAACATACATCTGTTTCCAAAAGGCAGATAGAGAGCTGATGAGAGTGACCACCCTTTGCGCATCCATCAGCCCTCATTCCCATCGGAGGACTTTGTGCGAGGTGAACTTGAATCCGTGTGAGGATGATGTGTAATCAGTGGGCTGAGAGTGAATATTTATGTGTGTGGGAACCAACGAGGCTCAGCTCTGTGTGAGAAATGCATAGAAAATGGTGAGGTGATTCTTCTGTCTCCTTATAATAAAATAAAAGCAGGGAACAATCAGTGTTATTGATTTCATCCGCATCTACTGGATCCAAAAGAAAAGAAGGCCATCCTGCCCTTCTGGTATAAAAACAGAATAATATTCTAGCAAACAATGTTAGACACAAAAATTATGGAGTGGATTTTGCAAATTTTTTCTATGTTTATCATTAGCCAGATCATTTTTATAATGTACTACATTTCTTTTCCATGTTCTTCTGATAATGGCATTTTATAAAAGGTGTATTCGAGTTTTTATTATTTTGTAACTCAAAGCATGCCCTAAATAATATTAGCCAGGTGTGTAAGTAATCCAACCAGATGCTCAGCTGCAACACTCTGGCTTGCCCATAGTCCAAGATGCACATGTGGTTTCTCGTGGAGGCCTTCGTGCTGCTCTGACTCCTGCTCCATTTTTAGAGGCAAACTCTGAGATCTGCTCTGCACTTGCCACAGGGCAAGGAGGCTCTGTGTTCACCTTCCCAAGACTGCTCATGCTCACGGCTGTCACACGGGCATAGAGCGCTGGCAGTCTGTGCGTGCAAGGCTGCTGCTTCTTCTCCGCTTTGCTGTCTCCCTCAGCAACGAAGGCTCCAGCAGAAAGCAGGTCAAGCTTCCAGGTTTTAGCGTCACAGTGTCACCTCTACTGAGTTCACCTAAGATGTTTTGTATCACCATGAGTCTTTCCTTCACAACCCTTGAGCAGCTTAGCAGTCAAAACACACACATATATATGATAATTTTATTTCTCCTCATTAGATTGCATCATAAGGGCAGGACTGTTTCTTGATTTTTCTCCGTCTTGTGCTTCTAAAATTTAAATTAATGAATAGCATTTAGAGATGATGAATAATTTTATTTTATCAGTCAGTTAAACGTATTCAGTGTGCTGAAATTTACTCAAGATAAAAGCCACATTTGTGTGACATTTAATTAGTGTGAACTTCTGATTTTGAGCTGAGTAGAGAAATTCACTTTCTAGATTAGAAAAAAATTTAATTTTTTAAAATTAACTAGGCCATTTTAATTAGAAATTCTATATGTCACTAAATTTTTTCTTTATAAAACGATTCATAGTCCTTAGTCTTTAGGAAAATGAAAGAAGAACTTACAGATGAATTATATATTAATTTAGACTGAATTGTTAATGAGACTGTAAGTGTATTTAATTATATAGAAATTTTAATTTTCCAAAGTATATTCCCTATATTATAGCAATTTATGCTATCAGTCAGATATTTTATACTAGTGATTTTCAACTACAGGTATACAGTGGAAAAAATGAGGAGGTTAAGAAGGTCTTCATGCCTGGATCTTACTCCCAGGAATTCTGGTTGGCCTGGTCTGGGATGTAGCATGGACATTTGTATTTTACATTTCAGTAAGTGATTATAACATTTAACTGAGGTTAAAACTCCAGCTGTGGTCAGTTTTTTTCATCTCAACCCTCCCTCTTTGGCCTTGATTGTTTATATTTTAAAAAATCCCTACCTGGCTCTATTTGTAGTGTGGCTGAGAATTACTTCTTCAAAGGATGTTATTTGCCTGTGAAAATTGCCTCATAACAAGTGATCCTTCATTTTACATCTTTTGGAAGTCATGTTTTCCAAATAATACATTACATGCTTTAACAAACCTACTTACTTGGTAATATGTATTTTATATGATCACAGTACCTCTACTAGACGTTCAATATATGTTTTCCCCCATTGGTAAAATTAAATATAAATCAAATCAATAATCACATTCTTAAAATTACTTGTTTTCACTGCAAATGCGATGAATATACACTTGTACACTGATGGATCACACAGAACACATAGAATAACTGTGGAGACTCACATTGAATTACCTGATTCAGTAACTGAGCATTGTGTCAACTATATTTTAGTTATACAAAGTAGAGAGTCACACATGTAATGTAACCAGAAAGGACAGACATTCCCAGAGATGACAAACAGATGCGGCCATTTTTTCAGAGTCTGAACTGGAAGTTAGTACTTGTCATGGATTCCTTTGTTCAAACAGTCACAGAACTCAGAGTAAGGTGTGTCTTGGGAGATATTTTACCTCTTAATGGAAAGACTGTCAAAGTTTCATATCCATTTTAGAAATTGTCGCCGGCTCGTCCTGAAAGGGTGCATGGAAACTATTGCTTTCCATGCTATATGGCAAACCACTTACCAAGACTGAGCTCTTACAAAGTCAACTGCAGATCTGGACGACATAAAAGAACATCTTATAAACTTGAGATTGCTGCTGAGAAATAATCAGGATGAAACGTCAGTGAAAATGGAGAGCTTGAAAAAGAAATGATTGCAACACTGAAGGTGGGTTTTGAAGTATTTTTGCAAACCTCAGTGTATCTGGGTTTCATGAGTCTAGAAGAAAGGACATAAACCCAAGATAGGAAAACGCACAGGCTACTGAACTACTCAAGAGATGCCTGACAAAATCACCCATCACCAATGTAGATGCTAACTGGAGATTTAAAACAATTAATCCTGATGGTCTGAACTCCCAGAATTATAATTACCTGAAAATGCTGAAACTTTCGTGGGTAAGCAAGTCATAGAATGATCGTAGATTTTTATACAAGTATGATAACAATGATAACAAAAAGCTACAGCTATACTGAACATGAACAAGTAAATTTAGAGAAAGAAACTCTATAGCAGTTATGTGAATTCTGAAAAAAGTTACTCTGTACTGTGTTGTTAAGGATGTGTGATCAACTGGAGCAACCAGAGAAAATCAACTGTGAGCCCATAAAAATACAGAAGGCTAAAAGCCATCGAGGCAAATTCAAAACCTTTACTATTGACTTTAATTCCCCTTTGTTAGTCATTGGCAAATCAAAAGATGAGAGAAACACAGTGAGGCAGCTTGACTCGAGCTCTTTTCACAGGGCAAAAACCCCTCATTGATGCTCTTCCTCCTTATACCTGTGGCTAAAGGGAACTCAACAACTTTTTAATCTGTGACACTGAGATGCTTTTGGTATATTGTTCTGGTTTTTAAAACATAAAAGAACAGAAATTTTTAGAGTAAAGATGAGCAAATATTTTTAAAGATGAGCAAAAAATTTTCTCATAGATTTAAATTCCTCATTATATCACAATAAAAGGTAAAATCTTATATTTTACTTGGAAAAGTGATGGCTGTGGGAAGAAATAAATCTCTATAACCACATATTTCTTGGCTCTGCAGCCACCCCAACATCCCTTCCAGAGAGTAATGAGGACTGAAAGTCCTGACATTTGTAGGGGAGCCCCAGATTGGTGAGATGCAGACCGGATGAGCCCTTGGCAGGGGCTCAGCAGTGGATTGTAGCACATAGCCCTTGCCAGTAAGGCAAAGGCTTGCAGTGTTTCAGAGCAAGCAATACCCTTGGTTGTGTGGATTTTGCTCTTTAAAAATGTGCAAGAATTTCCGTGATAAAATAGAAGGTTGTTCCCTTGGAAGAAGTGCCTTTGTTTTCAGGTGTTCTGCCTTTTCCCCCACAATGGACTTTGAGCCTGCAGATAAATGTGCAGGGAATGCAGGTCTGTCCTTAAGCTACAGTTTGGAAGAAGCTTGGTGGTGTCTGGGAGACGCCCTCACAACTTCAGGGAAAATCAACATTCATACAGGAAGTTTTCCAGAAATGACAGGCAACTAAACAAGCACATGAGAACAAAACAGTGGAAAAAAGTAATGTAGATGAAAATATATTGTCCCAAGAAGGGAAGAAAATTTTCCAAGTATGTTTTGAGCTATAAAGGACTTAATAAAAACACAAAATCAATAAAACACCAGGTCACAGACAAAGCACTAAACAACAATAAAATGAAAGGAGAAATTTCAGAGCTAGTAAAACAAATCAAGTTCAGAACATCAACATTTATGGCTCCAATAAATAAATTAGAAACAAGGAAAGAGAGAGAGACTACGATATTGAATTTCTGTCCTAGGGGAAAGACTTGAGATAATAAATTCAATGAAGAAAAATAAATAAAGAGATTTAAAAATCACTGAAGATGAGCAATTTGGTGGCCAAAGATGATCTAATATGAGAACAACTGTTATCCTTGCAAGAGAGAATCTTCAGTGGGAGCAAAAAGTTATTGAGGTACAAAATGAAGAGATAGCTCTCAAATTTGGACAGATATTAAGACAGATATGTCTTAGTTACTTTTTCTTGTTGCTGAGACAAAATTCCTGACATCCAAGGTTAAAGGAAGAAAGGTTTATTTCACTTCACAGTTTGTAGAGGTTTCAGTCTATACCTGGATGACTCCAGGGCAGGGTAACATGGCAGGGGGGCATTACAGAGGAGGAACAGTCCATGGCAGGCAGAAGAAACAAAAGCAAGCAAGTGACAACACAAGCCTTTATCTGTCTCTTACATCTTGTCTGTTACTGGGGGGGCAGCATCCATGCCCTGAGTCCTAGCATTGCAACATGAATCAATTCCGGTGTCACACACCCTAGATTCAGCCACCTCTGAAAAGCCCAATCTATGACTTCATGAAGCTTTGGGGGGACATTTAGACACAAGCCATAGCATTATCCTAGGTAAATCATTAGCTTATTAAAAAGAGAGACTTATTTAGACATCCAAGCAAGAAAAATTCCTGTCTGCTGCAATGAATGGGAAGCAGGAAACCATAAATATCACAGAGTTTTCCATAACAGCTTTCAATACCATCTGGAAGGTTTTTAAAATTCTGAGGGAAACAAGATGATCCAAGGGTGTTTATCCAGCCAAGTTATCATTTATAGTGACGGCAGGTCTTGGCAGTGACTCTGGGACAAGAAAGAACCCCAAGACTGCGGCCCCAGTGATGCTTCCTTCAGTTGCTCAGTGATGAGGTTGCAGTTTTCAGTAAATGAGTCACATAAAGAAGGAGCCAGGAATAGACACAGTGAGCAGCGAGCATAGAAGGCAAAATCCAGCACCACCCGGCGTCTCGTTGCCCATCTGATGAGCTTGCCATGTCCGCTTCCCTTTGCGCGTGGGCCGCAGGCTGAACGTGATCAGCTCCTCCTGCCCCTGCAGCTCCCTGTGCCCATCCGCTTTCTGTTACTGGAGCAAACACCCAGGATAAAAATGTCTATTCCGCTCAGGGCTGTGAAGGTTTTCTCCCACAGCCAGGTGCTCTTCTGCTTAGGTTCTGTTCTGGGGCTGGGACTGAGCGGTGGCGGAAGCTGCTCATCTCAATGGCCCAGAAGCATCAGGTGGAGAGGAGGAGCCAATGACCTCTTCAAGGGCGCGCACCCCCGGGGCCTCACACCTCCCTGTCCCCGCTACTTCAAAGCTCCACCGCAGGCTGGAGAGCAAGCCGTTAGCAGGGGGTCCTGGGGAGCAGGTAGTTAAACGTGTAAGACACTCATCACTTTGACTTTGCGTTACTCCAAAGGGCACCTAACTGGCGGGGCCTGCCCTAGAGGGTGCTTTAGAGACTGTGAGGTTTCAGAGAGGCCTTCTGCGAGGAGCCCAGAGGAGTCAACAGACTGCGATGGACGATTCGCTCCGGAGAGGAGAGCCAAGGACTGGCCATCAGCTGGAGAGAACGAGGGGACCGGAGTGCCCAGGCACTGTGGCCGGTGAGTCCTGTGGGGCATCGCATGTGCTGAGGGGAGGCCACGCCGCACGCGAGGCGGGAACTGGGCAGCTGCCCTGGACCCGGCTTGGGAGAGCCGGGTGGAGGCCAGGAAGCCGCGCCTGGACGCTGACCCGCGGTGCGCGGGAGGAGAGGTGCTCGGGCTGCTTTGCGCTGCTGCAAAGCGTTAATTCATTATAGCAGTAAAGACAATAATAAAACAGGCTCTTAGGGAGAGCATGAAGGCGAAACATCACCTGGAAAACTGTGTTTAAAAATATAACAGCAGTACGGTAAAAGGTGAGAGAGAAAAAGCACGGAACTTACTGGAATGTAGTTGGAGCTCACAGGAGGAAAATAACAAAAATCTTTCTTTGGAAGCCAGGAATATTCAAAGCTGTCTGTAATCAGAAATCTTGACTAAACATGGTAACTCTATATTTTTAAAATTTCTGTAACGTAATCCCTAAAGTAAGCAGATTTTTTTGGAAGTGTGTCCTTCTATGGTTCCCAGGACATAAAGGATCATGTATATTGGTTTTTAAATCACATTAATCTACATAGATAGATCTGGAATGAGTGAATACAGTAGTTTCTGAAGGTGCTTTCAACAGTGGACAGCATGTAAGTTTTAGTTCTGTTTTTCTTGATATTTTTGAATAAGTATATATTAGTTTCTATAATATAAACATTATAAAATTAAATGCATTAAATATAATGAAAATGAAGTTAGAGGAAGAAAATAGCCCAGGAAATGTTCTTATTAATCCCATGTTACAGATGGAAACAGGATTATTAAGATTAAGTTATATTGCTAATAAGTGGACAAGAGATCTGACCAAAAAATTAACCTTATGTTATCTGTAGACACAAAATATGAAATAAATAAGAGAAATGGACTGATGCTCTTCACATGAGAGAGTGGACCCAGAAAGCTGCTGTGTCCGCTCACAGAGGAACCTGTATGAACATCCAAAATGCTTCTGTGTGTTTTAGAAGCTTCTAAAGGCAGCACTTCTGACTAGGATATTGGCCAAGTTTAAGTCCAAACCTTTTTACCAAACTTTTCATTATTATTCCAATGGATTGTTTTTCCATGAGAGTTGTACAAAATACTACACCAAACAAATATTTGAAGAATTTGGAAACAAATAGATGAAGAATTTGTTTAACTTTTAGCTGGACATATTTTTGCTCTGTTTGTTTTTGATGCTACAACACCAAATCAGATTCGTGTCTGCCCTCCCTGTTGCATCCACTAATTCATCCAGTTCCTAAGAATGTTGCCATGTTGTGCTAAAGACTGCAAATACTGTGGTGCGTAAATCCAACAACCCTGCTCTCCTAGGGTTTTTTTTTTTATTTAAAGAGAAAAAAAAACAGAAAAAAGGGTAGAAATAATACATAATTTCAGAAAAATAAACAGTAAGAACAGTAGTTGATAAGTTACATATTGTCATCTTAGAAATAGCTGTTCAAGTTATGAAAGTAAAGCATACAAAGTGATACTCAAATAGTGGCACTGCCAACAGTTCTGCTCAATGATCCAACAAAAACTTAGTAATATGGTTACCAGTCCTACACACTTTTTTTTTTTATCTTAAAGAGGGTAAGATTAACCATGTCAAAACAGAACAAAAAATTTCATAAAGAAACAATTTAAAGAAACACAGATTTCAAAGCAAGTCCACTGGAGATCTTCACGGTCTATCTTATTGTCTCTAGCTTTCTTCCAAATAGTTGTCCCCATCTTCACACACATTGAATATATACAGAACATTATAGAACTAATCAAATCATTACAGGATGATGAAGGTTTTTTAGGTCTTCAAGACCTGACTTTGGGGAAGTCAATAATGACTATTATAATGTTTCTTATTCTCTTCAAAGTAGCTGTCTTATCTTTATGTATGCTGAAATTGAACAAAAGAGACTAGAATAATATCACTCTGAACAGTGAATAACAGTATTGCTAGATTTTATATCATAATGCTACAGAATTAGCATTGGGTTCTATTGTCACTTCTTCAGGGTATCTATTCATTACATCGTGTATTATATAATCTGTTCCTGTGAATAGTTTAGAAATCCTTCGCGTGTGTGAATCTCTACATGCATATCTATCCTTTCTGTATTTTAGGGAAAAACAGATCAAAACAAGGCAACAAAACAAATTCCTAGAAAAACATGAAATGAAAAACACATATAAGACCACAATATTAGGTAATCTACAGTAGTTACTATGCTTTCTCTTGTTATTTTCAATAGAATTGTCCACATTATGAGGCATTATATAGTTAAGCATAGCATTACATAGCTAGTTTTATAAAAACACAACTTTGAAGACATTGTAGGACTTGAAAACAGTTAATAATCAAAACTGGAATGGATATCTTTTACATCTTGTCATCTTCAGAGTAGTTGCCTCTACTCTTAGACTTGATACTATAAAGCATACCAAATTTGAATAAAATCATTCAAGGCAAAATAGTGGTCTAACAAAACAGCTTCAAATAAGATCAGTCATAGTAAGACAATGTAAGTAATACAGGGTTTCAGTTTAAGTTAATGGGAAATTAAGGATAGTTACTGTGGTATAACCTGTTATTTTTGGGTTAGCTCTCTGAGCCCTCAAATCTCATATGAGTAGACAGACCAGAACAAAATATAATCAAACCAAACAGAGTGATAAGACTACTGTGGCTTTTAAATTCTGATACACTTTTGACAATGTCCACTGCCTTCCTTTTTTAGGCAGTTTCTCATCTTTCCCCTTCTTAGGATGCTTTGTATATTTTGGGTCCCACTAGCTCCTATAGTTTTTAGATTAGGGGGTCAACCTGTTATCTATCTGAGTGTTGCTGAACCTTTTTACCCCTGAGCTTAATCTTGAGCTGTAATCCTTTACTTACTAAAGCCACAAAGGTTTTCCTTAATTCTACACTGCACAAAAATGTCATAACTTTCCAGCCTATCTGTGGCTGCTGGACGAGTTGTCCCTATTTCTTTCTGGTTTCCTGCCACATATAGCATTGTTTTTTCATCTTTTACTCTCAGTTTATTAACCCTCTTTCAAGTTGAGTGTATTTCCTATTCAGAGCATCTCGATGGATCCTCCTAATCTACTCTGCCTGTGTTTCTTTTTTGTTAGTGTATCAAGGCTATCTATATTAAATATTATAGCTTACCGTCCCTGCCTCATCTCTGCTATTGTATTCTTCTGCTATTATTTGTCCACTTTACTCCTTTATTCCACTGTCTACCCCATTCATTGAGGCCTCTTTGCCACTGTTGCTGGAATCCTGGTATTTTTTTCCCTCTTTCTCTCTGGAAAGTCTGTCAGTATTTTTTATAGGGTTGGGTTGGTGGCCATGAACTCCCGCAGTTCCTCCTTGTCTAGGAAATATCTTGTTTCTCCATTAATTTTGAGAGAGAGAGTTTTTCAGGGTACATCAGTTTTGGTTGGAAGTTATTTTCTTTCAGGACTTGGACTATTTCCCCTCACGCTCTTCTCAATTTGAGAGTTGGTATTGATAATCTGTTGTTATTTTTGTGATTTGTCCTTTGTAGGTGATCTGCTTCTTTTCTCTGGCTACTTTTAATATTCTGTTCTCATGTTGGATTTCTGGGATCTTGATTATTATATGTCTGGGTGTTAATCTGTTGTGGTTGTAGGTGGCTGGAGTTCTGTATGCCTCATTTATCTGGATATCAGTTCTTTTTCCTATGCTTGGGAAGTTTTCCTTAATTATATCTATGAATAGTCTCTGTAGTTCATTTGTGGTTACTCCTGCTTCTTTGTTCACATTTTTTATTTTTAAGTTATAAATCCTCTTGTCGTTTTCTAGCCTTTGAATTGTTTCTTCCTGGTTCCTTGTTATTTTTAAGAGATCTTTTCTTTTTTAAAATTTTATTTAAAAGGAAAAAGAGAAAAAACAAAACAAAACAAAGCACTGTAAGGGTACAAGTAATACAGAACTACAAAAAAAAAAACAGTAAGAAATCACTAGTTAATAGATTACACATTATCATCTTAGAAATAGTTGCTCAACTCACAGTATCAAAGCCTAAAAGTGGATATTCAAACAGTGAGACTGCAAACAGTTGTGTTCAATGATCCAACCAAAAATATTAGTATGGTCAGCTATTTAACACCCCTAAACACACTTGCAGTTGTATCCTTTAGAGCACTTTTTTCCTTCTCTTTTTTATAACAAAATTTACATATTTTGGGTTTTATTACTCCTTAGTTCTTATTACTTTTTTTTTGGAAGAGAACAAAGTCAAATATGGCAAAACAAAGCTGTCAGTCAAAACCAAAGATAGACATAGTACATGATGTAAAAATAGAGTACAAGGTTATCAACAATGGTTACCATAATGCCTCTTGCTTCCTTAAAAAGGAATTGTCTATCTCATTAGGAATTATAAAGTTGAACAAAACAGTAGAGAACAAGACCAATAACACTTAAACATTGTAAACATTACAGGACTTCCAAAGGAGGTAATAGTCAAACCAGATTGGGCATCTTAGTGAATCTTATTGCCTTCAAAGTAGTTGCCTATACCCTCAAACTTGATACTATCATACATAATGGAACATAGTCTAATCAGTCAAAACAAGATAGTGGGAGTATTACAGGACTTCAAATCAAGTTAATAGGAAATAAAAAAAAGTTACTATTATATATCCTGCTAATTTTTAAAATTTTCCCCATTAATTAAAAAACCATAAAAAATAACTAAATAATTCTTTTAATGAATAAGGGCGAGATTGAGATAAAAGAGGACATAACAACATAACAATACACGTCAAAGCATGACAGTTTCAGCAACCTAGTGCTTCACCACCAAATAACCCAACTTAATAGCAGTTAAAGTGTCTGTCTTTTTCCTTGAAATATTTGAATATAACTTCATATACTATAGCTTCAAATATTTCCATATCAAGAAGCCCAGAATAAAGCCATTCCAATTAATAAGTGAAAACTTTATAAGGCTTCAAGGCCACATAATGGGGAATCATGATTACCACATACTTTTATATATTTGAATCATTACTTACATTAGGGAAACTATTTGGTATTCACACATGCGAGATTGATTTACTTCACTTATGAGTATAGTCTCAAGCTGTGCCCATTTATTTATCAATATCTCAATGTGACCCTTCTTTATAGCTGAGTAATACTCCATTGTATAGAAATACCACAACTTTTTTATCCATTCCTCAGTTGATGGACACCTGGGTTGTTTCCAAGCTCTGGCGATTATAAATTGTGCTGCTATAAACATAGGTGCACATAAATCACTGTGGTATGATGCTTTCAGTTCTTCTGGGAATATGCCTAGAAGTGGAATAGCTGGAACAAATGGGACTTCCAATCCCAGCTATTTGAGAAATCTCCAGACTGACCTCCACAATGGTTGTACCAGTCTACACTCCCACCAACAGTGTAGGAGAGTTCCTTTTTCCCCACAGCCTCTCCAGCATTTGTTGTTGTTGGTTTTCTTGATCCTAGCCATTCTTTCAGGAGTGAGATGGTATCTCAGTGTGGTTTTAATTTGCATTTCTCTAATGACCAATGATGATGAACATTTTTTCATGTATTTATTTGTATTTCTTCATCTGAGAAGTGCGTATTCATCTCAGATGCCCATTTTTGCATTGGATCTTTGAATTTTGGGGGTCTGAGTTTTTTTAATTGTTTATATGTTTTAGACAAGAGTCCCTTGTCTGAGAGGGAGTTCACTAAAATCTTTTCCCAGTTTTTGGGTTTTCTTTTCACAATGCTGGAGATTTCTTTTGACATGCAGAAACTTTTTAATAAGAAGTGGTCCCAGTTATTGATTCTTGGAAGTATTTCCTGTGTGGTTTGAGTCCTGTTCATGAATTCTCTACCTACCCCTATGTCTTCAAGGTTTCTACCCAATTTGTCTTCCAATAGATTTAGTGTTTCTGTTTTAATATTCAAATCTTTGACCCATTTAGATTTTAATTTAGTACATGTTGATAGGTATGGGTCTAGTTTTAGTTTTCGGCAAATGGAGAGCCAGTTTTTCCAGCACCATTTATTAAAGAGACTGTCGTTGTTCCAGTGAACCTGCTTGGCTCCTTTATCAAAGATAAGGTGGTTGAGTGTGTTTGTAGTTCTGGTTGTATCTTCTAATCTATTCCATTTATCTTTGTCTCTGTTTTGATTCCAGTATCATGTTGATTTTACTACTGTTGCTTTGTAGTATAACTTCAAGTCAGGGAATGTGATGCCTCCTGCCTTGCCTTTGCTGCTTAGAATTGCCTTTGCTATTCTAGATCTCTTCTGGTTCCAGATGAATTTTATGAGTGATTTCTCTAGATTTATAAGGTATGTTGATGTATTTTTATTGGGATTGCATTGAATCTGTATAGCAGTTTTGGGAGAATGGCCATTTTCACAATGTTTGTTCTTCCTACCCATGAGCAAGGGATGTCTTTCAATTTCTTTTTTCAGGGTATTATAATTTTCCCTGTATAGGTCTTTCACTTCTTTCATAAGAGTAATTCCTAAATATTTCATTTTTTTGCTTGCTAGTGTGAAGAGTGTGGTTTCTCTTATTTCCCTCTCTATGATTTTGTTGTTTGTGTATAGGAATGCTATTGATTTCTGAGTATTGATTTTGTATCCAGCTACATTACTGAATTGATTTATTATATCTAGGAGTCTTTCAATGGAGTTTAGGGGGTCTTCTATGTAGAGTATCATGTCATCTGCAAACAATGATAATTTAACTTCTTCTTTTCCTATCTTTATCCCTTTTATATGTCTCTCTTGTCTAATTGGTCTGGCTAGTACTTCCAGTACTATATTAAATAGGAGTGGTGATAAAGGACATCCTTGTCTTGTGCCTGATTTTAAAGTAAAGGCTTTCAATTTTTGGCCATTTAGTATGATGCTGGCTGTTGGTTTGTCATAAATGGCCTTTATTATATTGAGGTAAAGACCACCTATTCCAATTTTCTGTAAGGTTCTTATCATGAATGAATGTTGGATCTTATCGAAGGCTTTTTCTGCATCTATAGAAATGATCATGTGATTCTTACTTTTGGCTTTATTGATATGGTGGATTGCATTTATTGACTTATGTATATTGAACTATCCTTGCATGCCCGGAATGGATCTCACTTGGTCATGGTGTATAATCTTCTTGATGATTTGCTGCATCCTATTTGCCAATATTTTATGGAGGATTTTTGCATCTGTGTTCATTAGGGAGATCGGTCTATAGTTCTCTTTTTTAGTTGGTTCTTTCTCAGGTTTGGGTACTAGGGTAATATTTGCTTCCAGGAATGACTTAGGAAGGATTGCTTCCCTTTCAATTTCATTGAATAGTTTGAGGAGTGTCGGCATTAGGTCTTCTTTGTATTTCTTGTAGAATTCTGCAGTGAATCCATCTGGGCCTGGGCTCTTCTTTGTAGGTAAGGACTTAATTACATTTTCAATTTCATTAACAGAGATTGGGTTATTCAGCAGTTTTACATCCTCTTGATCTAGCTTTGGTACTTCATATGTTTCTAAGAATCTGTCTATTTCTTCTGTGTTATCAAACCTTTGAGAATAGAGGTTTTTGAAATCAGTGTTGATGATCTTCTGTATTTCTGTAGAGTCTGTAGTGATTTCACCTTTTTCATTTCTTATTGCATGAATTTGAGCTTTTTCTTCCCTTTTTTTAAATGAGGTTGGCTAGGGGCTTATCAATTTTATTTATTCTTTCAAAGAACCTACTCTTTGATTCGTTGGTTCTTTGGTTTTCTCAGTCTCTATTGCATTGATTTCTGATCTGATCTTTATAATTTCTTGTCTTCTTTTGGCTTTGGCCTTGACTTGCTCTTCTTTTTCTAGCTGTTTGAGGTGTAGCATCAGGTTATTTATTTGTATCCGTTCTGTTTTCCTGATGTGGGAACTCAGTGCAATAAATTTTCCTCTGAGGACAGCTTTCATTGCATCCCACAGATTCCGGTAAGTTGTATCTGCATTTTCATTTTCTTTTAGGTATTTTTTAACATCTTCTTTAATTTCTTCTGTGACCCACTGATTACTCAAGAGTGTTTTATTCAGTTTCCATGTATTTGTGGGATTTTTGCAGTGTCTTTTATCATTAATTTCTAATTTCAGAGCGCTATGATCCAATAACATGCAGGGATGATTTCAACTCTTTTGCATTTGTTTAAATATGTTCTGTGAGCTAATATATGGTCTATTTTTGAGAATAATTCATGTACTGCTGAGAAGAATGTGTATTCTGATGTTGTTGGGTGGAACATTCTGTATATGTCTATCAAATCCATTTGTTCGCAGGTGTGACTCAGTTCTGTTATTTCTTTGCTCATTTTCTGTCTGGTTGATGTGTCCCTTGGTGTCAATGGCATATTAAGGTCTCATGTTACAATTGTGTTACTGATAATTTGAGTTTTCATTTCTGTTAATAGTTGTTTTATATACCTGGGTTCTCTGGAGTTTGGTGTATATATATTTATCTCTTCCTCTTGGAGTTTTCCCCTAACGAGTATGTAGTGACCTTCTTTGTCCTTTGTGATCATTGTTGGTTCAAATTTCACGTTGTCTGCAAACAGAATGGCTACTCCTGCTTTTTTTGGATTCCTGCTGCATGAAGTATTGTTTTCCTTCCTTTGACTTTCAGTTTGTGAGTATCCTTCTGGGTTAGATGGGTTTCCTGTAAACAGCATATGGTTGGATTTTGTTTCTTGATCCATTCTGCTAGTCTGTTTCTTTTGATTGGTGCATTGAGACCATTTACATTAACAGTTGTAACTGTTAATTGCTGGTTTATTGTTGACATGTTATCTCTCTGCTGTTGCCTCTTTTTTTTTTTTTTTTTGGTCTTTTTCATTTTTACCGGTACCAGGGATCGAACTCACGACTGCCTGCTTGCAAGGCAGGTGCTTATACCGCTGAGCTAAATCCCCAACCCCCTGCTGTTGCCTCTTTATCTTTCTCTTCTGTTTAATTATTTGCTTTGCTTAGTGTTTTTTTTCCTTTGTGTATCTAAAGTGTCTTTCAATATTTTTTGCAGGGTTGGCTTGGTGTTCATGAAGTTCTTCAGCTGTTCTTTGTCATGGAAGTATCATATTTCACCATCAATTTTGAATGATAGTTTTGCAGGGTACATCAGTCTAGGTTGGAAATCATTTTGCTTTAGGATCTAGAATAATTCACTCCATACACTTCTTGACTTTATTGTTTCTGCTGAGAAGTCAGCTGTGATTCTGATAGGTTTTCCTTTATAAGTGATCTGTCTTTTCTCTCTGACAGCTTTTAATAATCTATTCTTGTGTTGGATTTTTGGGATGGCGATTATTATATGTTTGGGTGTAGTTTTATTTTGGTTATGACTATTTGGAGTTCTATATTCTTCACTGATCCAGAGGTCAGTTTCTGACCTCATGCTTGGGAAATTTTCAGCTATTACTTTTTAAAATATCTTCTTGACATCCTTTATGTTGTCCCCTTCTTTTTCATTAATCCCTATCAACCTTATGTTATTTTTCTTTGCATCATCTTGCAGTTGTTGAATTGTTATTTCCTGATTCCTTGTTATTTTTAAAAGATCTTTCCTTTCCTGTTCACTAGCTGCAAGCCTGTCTTCAAGGTCTGAAATTCTATCTTCACTTTCATTGAGGCAGTTTTTACAACTTTCAGTGGAGTTTTTTATTTCCTGTATATATCTGTGCATCTGCATTATGTATTCTGTTTGTTTCTTATATTGCTCATCTAGGGATTCTATCTTTTTGTTTAGTTCCTCCAATTTTTTAAACTGTGTTTTCTTTAGATATATTCAGAATCTCTTTCATTTCTTTTATCATTTCTTCTTTTACCTGGGAGATTATTTCAAGTTTGAACTTCTTTAAAGCTTCTTGGAGTTGCTTGTTAATTTCAGTAGCTATTATGTCCAATATTTGAGGTGAATGGCATATATTTTCTTCTATATACATCACTCCTAGGGTTTCTTGAAATGGGCTGGAGGTTTAGGGTTGTCATTTGTTCTTTTGTTTTGTCATTTTCCTATATTTCTGTGTTTCAAGTGTAATTTGAAAGCTTCCTCAGGGTCTGTTGGAAATCCACTTCTATGTTCTCAGGTCCTGGGACTCTGGCACCCAGTTCCTCCAAGCCACTGAGCCTCTAGATCCAATGGCCCTCTTCTGCCTGTTCAGAACTCTGTAGTTCCAGTTAAGCTGGGCTCCAGGGACACTGTGCACCCACCTGCTTGCTGGAAGCTCCACAGTTCTCCAAGCACAGCCAGAATGGGGAGGTGGATGTAGATGCCTCAAACCCACTTGTGCACTTCACTGCACCCAGAAGTCTGGAGGGTCCTGAACAGTCTAGGCTTGGGGCAGAATGCACTGAGCACTTACCACAGGCTGTGGGGCCTCTGGAACTGGTGATGATTGCCTGCTTGCTGAGATATCCACAGTCCTCCAGACACACGGGGAGGTGGATGCAGGTGCCCCAGATCCGCCCAGCCCTTCCTCTGCACCCAGACAGTGCAGGAGTCCCAAATACGCTGCGCTCCCAGGATAGTGTGTGCCCACATGCTTGCTGGAAACTCCACAGTTCTCCAAGCGCAGCCGGAATCATTAAGAGATATTTTCTTTCACGATCACACATCATAAATCTTTCTTCAAGTTTTGAAAGGCTAGCTTTAGTTTCTGTCAAGGAATTTTGCCAGCTTTCAGTGGAGTTTTTAGTTTCCTGGTAATCTCTTTGGATCTATTTTATGTCTTCTGGGTTTTGTTTATATTCTTCATCAAAGGTTTCTCTTCCTTTTCTGAGTTCCTCCATTCTTCCATCTGTGTTCTCTTGGGAGGGGCTTATCATTTCTTTAATCTTTTTATATCTTGCCTCACTTGGATCAGAAGTACAGTTTTAAATTTATCTATGAGGTCATGAAGGCATTTCTTTATGTCCATGGATGCTGTGTCCGGTGTTGTGTGATTACTGCACTGATTTTCTTCTGTATTTACCTCTCCTGGGCTTATTTTCCCAGGATCAGAGGCTGGAGGGTTTTTTTTTTTTAATTTCTATCTCTTGTCACATTTCTGGTTTCTTTCACACAGGGATGTCCTGGGTGTCTCTGGCCCTCTCCATATTGCTTAGGGTTTCTCTGAAGCATGCTGACTGGGGTTTTGCTGCCCTCCCCAATTTGCTATTATCTGAGGTACAGGCAAGGACACAGGATGGTGTATGCTAGCCTCAAGTCTCCGAGCCAGTTGACCCACAATTTCCTTCAGCGACTTAGGTTGTACCTTGTGGACGTCACAGAGTCATGACCTTTTTGTCCTTGGCTACTGGGTCCTAACCAGAGGTGTAGCTCAGCCCCAGCAGAGCCCACCAGTCTTCTCTACACCAGGGGTGGCAGACTGATGCCTCCGCAGTGCCAGGCTTTGCTCAACTCCAAGATGTTCTCCAGCCAGCAACAGCAGCCACAGGACCCAATGCCCAACACTCACTGGGAATCAATCCAGTTTTTCCTCTTACCTTCACTATACCCTGCACCATGTCCTCCTGCCAAGGGCTCTGGACCCAACAATCCCCATTATCGGCGGCCATGGCTTCAGCTCGACCTTGAATGGCCTGACTCCATGGCGCTCCCAGTACAGTGTGGACTGGTCTGAGTGAGGGCGCAAGGCTCCAGCCCTCTACTTGCCTTTTTCCTTCCTCTGCAGAGGTAGATTCTAGCTTGATGTGGTTTTTCCTCATCTAGATCAGCATCCTGCTTCTTCAGAAAACTGCGCAGTGCCTGGCTTTGGCACCCAGGCACATGGTCCTCTCCATGGTCTTCTCCGGTGTGGGGCCCTGGGACCAATTTCCAGTACTCACGAGAGCCAATAAAGCTCTCCCCATGGCTCCATTCTGGACTGCGCTGCATCTTCCCATCAAAGGCCAGGGACTGATGGACTCCCGTTATTGGCCACGGTGGCTTCAGTGCAACTTTGGATTGTCTGACTCGAGGGCACGCGCAGCACAGTGTAGAACGGGTCTCAATGAGCATGTTGGGCTATAGCCCTCCACCCACGCTTTTCCTTCCTCTTCCTAATTTTATTTTTCTCTTCAGTTTCCTCCTGGCTTAATAAAAACATCCTCCAATTGTCTGCCCCACTCCATGCTATCAAATTCTAGCATCTCTGAGCTGCTTTCTCCATCCAGCCCCCTATCAAGCCGCCATTTTTTCCCCTCCTCTCTCCTAGAGTTTTAATTGTGCTTGAACAGATAAACAACATGAAGGAGCAAACAAACTACATGTAGTTTGGGATTCCTTTTCGTAAGTTTAATAATGGGTGTAAGAAATGGTTATCAAGGGATCTGTATTAGGAAGTTCCACTTAAGCTGAAACCTAAAGCAGGAGAAGTTAGTTGCAAGGAGAAGGAGTGACCTGATTTAGAGTTAAATATATTGGTACAAAGAAATCCCAATGCGCAGAGGTCTTGAGTTTGGAAATGTAGAGAAGTCCATTGTGACCTAAGGCAGATTCCAATGAAAAATAAGAGGTGGAGGAGAATAGGTAGCAATTAAACAGTGCAGAATATTACAGATCACAAACAAGGTAGTGAATCTGGCTGGGAACTCAGTGAAAAGCACCATTGTTGTTTTAATTCACAAGGATGACAAGGTGTGCTCTTGTTTAATGACAAGTCCTGTGCTGTCCACTGAGGAGAAAGCAAAGGGAGTGACGATGGCTGACCTGTGAGGCAGGCAAAGACAGGCACAGACAGTGGACTGAAGATGTGTAAGAGACGTAAAGGTCACAGGACTGGCTTTGGGTTTGATATAAAAGTAGTATCCGGGAGGGTCAAGCATGGCTGCTAGGTTTCTAGACTAGGCATTAGGTGCTGCAAGTTCCGGCAGAGGAAAAAGAATGAATCCAGGGTGAAATATTTTAGAAAGTGTGGTTTGGACATTAAATTTGAGATGTCTTTGAGTCATTAAAGAAGATATTTAACACAGCAACTAGATAAGTGTATCTGCCCTCAGAGGAAATGCCTTGCATGGAGATGTGAGTTTGGGCTTCGGGATGATACTGACATGTATTTTGACTTTGTTTTTGGAAGAGGTCACGAAGAATTGTTATCAACTTTTTAGACAGTAGAATTCAACACTAAAACCCTTTGGCCCAGTGCTTTATTTTTTCAGAGTTGTTAAGTTACTGTTGCAATTTACTGAGGAGACTTGGACTGTCGGATGGTCCTTATGCTTTCTTAGGAATCAGCCCGTTTCTTCTGTGTTATTGAACTCATGGGGATAATTGTTCAAAATTTTCCCTTTTTATCTTTTTAGTGTCCATGGGATCAGTTCCTGACTTCTCTTTTATTCCTGGTATTAGCAATTTGTATCTTTTCCTTCTTTGTTGATTGACTGGAGATTGTTTTTAAAAAAGTCTTTTGGAAAACATGGCTTTTGGCTTCATCAAGTTCCTCTAAGGTTTTCTCTTTTCAGTTTATTGGTCTCTGCTGTAGTTTTTATTATTTATTTTCTTCTGCTCGTTTTAGGTTTATACCACTCTTCCTTTTCCAAATCTAAATATAGAAGTTCGGATAATTAATGGTAGCACTTTCCTTTCTGTCATATATGAATTCACTGTCATGTGTTTCCCTTTACTTACTGTTTTTGGTGCATTCTAAGAGTTTTGATACATTCTGTTTTCATTTAGTCTCAAATGCTTACAAGTTGTTTGAGACTGTACATTAAGCAGTATGTTGTTTCATTTCCAAGTGTCTGGAGATTTTTCAAGTTGTTATTAATTTTCAATTCAATTCCATTTGAGTTAGAATATGCACTATTGTGTTATATGGTTTTAGTTCTTTTAAACTTGTTAAGGAGAGTTTTTCTTGTTTTTATACTTCTTTTTTCCCTGTCTTCTCTGCATTGAATGTTATATATGGTTACATGGTGATTTCTCTTTTATCCTAATAATTGTACTTATTTCTAAATGTTAACCCTCTTTTTCCAATATTCTCAACATATAATTGAAATAATCTGAATCAGTTTTGAAATGCCAACCTGTCAGTTGTGTGCAGTAAAGAGATGCTATAACAAAATATTCCCCAGTAAGAGCACAGAGGACTCCTAACTTTAGAACCTTGTGGATTTCCTCCTGGTGGTGGGATGCAGGAATTGTTTGATTGTCATTTATTACCATTTATTACCCATTTATTATTGCTGCCATTTTGTATCCTTTTTGGTTTTTGTTTTGGATACGCAGATTTTGGTTGGATATTTCTGTCTTCAGAATTTAGGGTGACAGGTCGCTGTGCAATTTGTTTTCTAGTAAGTTCAAGCAAAATAATTTCTATTCAGCTTGTTCATCTTTTTCTGTTTGTAAGAAGCATTTTACTAATAACATTCACAACCAGACTGTCTGCTGCTCAGTGGTCAATATGTAGGGAGCAAGAGGCAGTGGGAAGGATGGGAGGGCCAGGGTCTTGGAAGATGGTGAGGGCATTGATCCCCAAGCTCCATCTTGGGGGTTTAGGGATGCAAGAGGCTTCTCTCTATAGGGTGAGAGAGGTAAAGCAGGACAGATGGGCAAAGCCTTTTGTCTCCTTCTGTGCATAAGACAGTGGAGCTCCAGCTCCTGGGCTGGTCTCTGTAACTCCATGTAGACTACTTTTGTGCAATTAAACCATACAGTGGTTCACCTGCATTGTGCTTGTTAATGTGCAGAACTAAAGACAGAGGTGGAGCATTGCACAGGCTACCTGATGTCCTGGGTTCTGTAAATCTGAAGAAATACACAGCAGTGAAGATCTGGATCTCTTCAGGGGGTTCTCTTTAGCACTTAGTTGGTAGGGTTAAAGGGGAAGACAGAGAAGTCATCAACCCCACAAAGGATCAAGAAGGCAAGATGAGTTACACTTGCCTGGGACAATTTCTGAAGGAGTTGCCTAGCTATGGAACGAAGACGTCCACTTTTTTTTATTTAAAGAAAGATTAAAAAAAAAACAAAAAAGAGGTAGAAATAGTACATACATTCAGAGAAAAAAAAGAGTAAGAAATCACTAGTTGATGTTGTCGTTTTACAAATAGTTGTTCAAGGTACAAAAATGGAACACGTAAAGTGGAAATTCAAACAGAGAGACTGCAAAAAAGTTCTAATCAACTGTCCAACAAAAGCTTAGTAACATGGTTGTCAATCCTATACATTGAAACATACATGCAGTTATCCATATCTTCATTTATGTTTAGATTAAACAAACTAAAGCAGGTTAAAATCATTTTGAACAAAGAATAATAGTATTGCTGGATTTCACTTCATGACACTCCGTGATCAGCGTGGGTACTGTAGTGTCTTCTTTTTAAAACTGAATTTAAAGAAAGACAAAAAAAAAAAAAAAACCAGAAAACGGGTAGTAATAATACATACTTTCAAAGAAAAATAAACAGTAAGAAATCACTAGTTGATGATTACAGATTATCTTCTTACAAATAGTTATTCAAGACACTAAATTGGAGCATATAAAGTGGGGATTTAAACAGTGAGACTGCAACCAGTTCTGTTCAACTATCTAACAAAAACTTAGAAATATGGTTCTCAATCCTTTACACTTAAACATATATGCAGTTACCCATATCTTCAACTATGTTGACTTTCAATAAACCCAAGCAGGCTAATCTCACTCTGAACAAAGAATAACACTGTTGCTGGGTTTCGCATTATGACACACCAGGATCAGCACTGGATATTTTAGTGTCTCCTTTTCTTCAAAGTATCTGCTCATTTCATCAATTGTCATAAGATCAGTTCTCATAAACTGTTCATAGATTCTACACATGCATGGGTCTTAACATCTATTTTTTTTTAATGTTGAAAGTAGCAATTATGCAACAGCGTAAGACAGAACAAAGCCAATCGAGACAATGCTGTGAAATTGGTACAGGATTTCTCAGTAGGATACTGGGATGGTAGTACTAAGTACTATGGTATATCTCTTTAATTTAACAATAGCTATCCAGCCAATTACGTGTTGTTAAATCAAACCAAAAATAGAACATTGTAAAACGAATTGAGAATACTGAATAGAGCGAAAGAAATATAACAAAAAGTGAAAACAACCTATGCCTTCAAACAGAAGATAGAAGAGAATCCCCCAACTTTGCTATACTGCATGTGGTCATCCTCCCAAGAGATGTTGAAATATCTATCCCTAGTAGGTAAGGGGCGAGGGGGCAGGTGGGAGAAGGGTGCTTGATTTTCAGCTCCCGTGGAAGTTGGCTCACAGGTAATGGTTCTCCTCCAGGCCCACACTGCAGGTGCTTATCAAGAGGGCAGGTGAATAAGCTGCCCAAATCCCTCCATAGCCGGAACTCTGGAGCTCTGTTCTCCTCCTGGCCCACGTTGCATACGCTTACTGAGAGGGCGGGTGAATAAGTTGCCTGAATCCCTCCATGGCTGGAACTCTCAGACGTCCACTCTTACCTCTCATGGCTGAAAGCAGAAGTCTTCTTTATCTATAAAATGTGAAGACACAAACATCAGCCAAAGAAGAAAGAAGCCATAAAATTCTAGCAGCCTCACTACTCAGGTGTCAGTGCACGAGGAAAAGCTGGTAGTGGATAATAAGGAGTAGATTGTTCAGAGGTGAAAAAAGCACTCAGAAGACAAGAAATCAAGAAGTGAGAAGAGTAGGAATTTAAAGACCAGGATGAGATAAACTGGCCAGGTGCTGCTGACCAGGTATAAAAGGCCAAGAGAGACTGGTGTGTGGTTGGTTTAGCAAAAGAGAAGTCATAGTTGAGTTCAATAAGGGCAGGCATGGTAGAAAGAAATAGATGGAGTTTGGTATGTGCATGTTAATGGACAGCGGAAGTGGGACGGGAATGAGTGGAGGAATCTGCTGTAAGCGACAAAAGCATCATGGTTGAATTCTGTTTTCAAAGATAAATTTTCAGCAAAGGACACTACCTGTAGCCTTGAAACATACAGAAAATTTGAAAGTGTGTTAAAATCTGTTATTTGTCTCTAACCTAGATGTGAGAAACAGGAATCATAGGATCAGCAAATCAGATAACTTATACTATTAATGTGCTAGTAATAACAGTAAATCATGCCTAGAACTGGAGTAGCTGAATTCTAGGTCTGTGAGAAAAAATTGGGTTGTAAATTTAGAAAGTCTTCTGCAGATAATTAAGAATTTTTCAAAATACAATTGCCCCTTGGTTAGAGGGAAGAGCTTAATTTTGGGAATCATTTTAAAATGACCCCTATACACACCAGGATACTGAAAAGAACTAGTAACCAGGTGTTATTAACTTTAGGATCCACCAGGGAGAAAGCACTGCTCCTTTTGTGGACTCTGTGATTCTTCCCATCCCACTATTCCTGTTTGCATTGGGGAGAATGAGTTCCACATCAGGGTTAGAACCTGCTCTTGAGACTGGAATTTCCTCAGGCGTTCTGAGGATGCAGACTGCATTCAGACGAAGGTGCA
Source organism: Cavia porcellus (assembly GCF_034190915.1). Lineage (NCBI taxonomy): Eukaryota > Metazoa > Chordata > Mammalia > Rodentia > Caviidae > Cavia > Cavia porcellus. The sequence goes on from NW_026947507.1 coordinate 55,547,576, forward strand.
GGTCTAATTGCTTTCATGTATGCTTTGTGTAGTGTGCCTGTTGCCCCAGTGTGAGGTTTCTCAATTAAAGTGAAACGGCTTAGTCTGGCAAGTTGAGTTTCCTAAGGATCCTTTGAGGCTTCCCTTCTCAGCATGAGTCTAATGATACATTATGGAACAAAGTCATCATTCATTAACTCCACATCAAATCATTTTGGTTGTTTTTTTAAGCCCAGGAGCTCTGTATGTCCAAACAGAGCCATGTGTGTTTTCCTGAGCTACAGCAGCTTTGTGATACAGGAGGCAGATTTCCAAAAGTCCATACTGCACACATTCCTACTGATACCCAAGGTCAGTGACCGATGTCTGCTGAGAGAGTAGAACACGGCAGAGTGTGCCAGGGCCACGGACGATGTGATCAGCTGCCCTGAGCTGCAGCAGGGCTCCTGAGCCACAGCGTGAGAGCAGAGATGGCAGATAAAGAAGTGAGCAACTGCGGTGAAGATATTCATAATGCTTTCCACTTTTATGCTGAATTTTCCCTTCTTTCTTAACACAGAGCCTTGAGTTTTCTTTATGTCAACACTCAGCCTTGAATTTGAATGGCTCCTTCTTTCTATTTTAACACATATCAGGATAGTTTCTCTGTCTCTGTTATCCCTTAATGACTTTTCCAAAGAGAATTTTTCACAGATAGCTTCTGGTCCTTTCTTGTCTTCCTTTTCTTCCATTCCCTTTACTTTCTTCTTTGCAAGGGCTTTTACTTTTTATTAATGATTATGTAATAGCTTTCCTTTCACTTTCTGCATATGGGAAGGAACTAACACAAGTACTTAGTTCTGAAGAAGTACTAAGAAATAGTTCCTCTTAAAAAATTCCACCTGAAACATAACTCTGAAACAAGCCATGATTAATCAATCCACTGTGGATATCTAGGAGATGGAAGCTCCCACACAGTTCTGAAGAGAGGAGATCCAGGCTTCATCCCCCAGGGAGGCAGAGGCCCCTGGAGGAGGGGGGCTTTGCTGAGTCCAGGATGACTCACCGGATGAAAAGGCAATTTTATTTCAAGGAAGTTGGCCAGGTAGAATATTTTATTTCACTTACCATTTTCCACCTGTGGATTGTCACTGCCAACCTAGATTCTGTGGGATGGGAAAGGTGGTCCCTCCCCATTTGAACCCTTCTCCACTTTTTGTTCACATCTAAGCAGCCATCATGTCTGCACTTACACAAATCTACACCATTGGCAGTTTCAAAACCAAAGAGCAAACAGCTACAATTCAAAGACCAGGTTTGCCTTAAGGGGGAAAATCAGGGGAGTACAAACAAAGACATTCTGGTTTTAGCTGTTTGGCAAGCATTCCCCTCTCATTTGCAGAAAATAAAGAATTAATATTTCATCAATGTCACTTTTGTAATGATAAATTTTAAAGGCTATTAAGCAACCTAGTGATGATTTTTAAATCTAGCTGTAAGTGTGCCTGCCAAAAATAGTTATTTTAATTATGAAAGGAAATAGTTGAAGTAAATGACAAATACCAGCAATGATACAATAGTAGTAATTTCACAATGCAGACAAGTTGTGTGAAAAATAAAAGTAAAATTACTGCTTGTTTTTCCTTTACCATTCCCACCATTTATTTTCTTTTTTACAGAAACAGGTGAGCCAATTTCTCTCCAAATTTTCTTTGGTCTGAATGCCCTTTGGCATTTAGTGACATCACCTCAATATTAAGACATCTATCTGAGTATCCAGAGTGCACTTTTCATCCCGCAAACCTTCACAACTACATTCATAGTTTATTTGTTAAATCATCCAAGATAACTAAAGGATAGAAAACAACTTGTCTCTCCAACTTTATTTTTGTTTATTTGTTTTTATAATTTGCAATGTACAGTGAGGTAGTTGTGAGTTATAATTTTCTATATACAATGTTATAGTTGTGAGTTTGGAAGTTATTTGGTGGAACAATATTGAAATTCATGGAGGTTCTAATGTCCAATCAGAGCCTGGATTAAGACCAGAAATCCTAGCTTCCAGCCAAGAGAGCTGTTTATTATTTCTCTCAAGAAGCATAAATAGACCACATTTACTAAGTAACAGAAAGTAATTACAAAGGAGTAAAGTTATGTGCTTTCCTGAATTGACTCACACTTCCATGATGCTTCCTTGGTACCAGATGCATTTTATATTGTAGTATATCTTTTCCAGTGTCCCACTAACCATAAATATTTCAAACAGAAATGTTAATATAATACTCTTTATATGCCTAAAAACTGTCACAATAAAGGGAGTGCCTGCATGGACAAATATGCAAACCAATAAGAACCGTGGAACAGACCATAGTATTTACATGTGCTATCTTACTTGCAATATTTTTGAGTTTCTCATAACAAATTGCTGAAACTGGCATTTCTTTGTGTCTTTTGACAGATGAAGGTCATAAGAGTTAATGACGAAAATGGTGGAATGACCCTGAAAGCCCCACGACCAGTGAGCCAGTATCCAGCCCTGCATCTGACCGAGTCAAGCTTCATGCATTCTTTTCTGACATCATCCGTTGGGATAATCATGAGTGCTTATGCTCCACAGCTACCGACTTAATAATTGTCCAGGAAACACATATGCCTTTTCTTTTTTACAATTCTAAAAAAGGTGGTGCCATTGGTAGCATCATTTTACAGATTAGGACTAGGATTTAGAAGATTAAGTTTATCTTCAGTCATGTGGGTTGTAAATGCCAAGCAGATTAAAATACAGATCTGGCAACCTTAAAATGAATATACTTAGAAACTAAGTGAGATACCAAATGAATCTCTTTTGAAAATAAACGAACAGTAACAAGGACACCTAATGTGGGTGGTGCTTGTGCTGCATTGTGGTCCCTCATTTCAGCAAGGCGTGCTGGACAGCTCCCGGACCTCTGATTTCGATATGCTAGTGCTGGACAGTTCCAGCCCCTGATTTCAGCACTCAGGTTCTGGACAGCTCTCAGGCCTTGGTTTCAGCACGCCTGAGAGCTGGACAGCTCCCGGACCCCGTGATTTCGACATGCTAGTGCTGGACAGTGCCAGGCCCTGATTTCAACACGCGGGGGCTGGACAACTCCCAGCCCCTGATTTTCAGCGCAGATGTGCTGAACAGCTTCTGGAACTCCGGTTTCAACATAGAAGAGCAGGGCAGTTCCAGGACCCATGATTTCTGCGCTTGCAGGAAGGCCGCCCAGTCCTGTCAAGGGAGTCGCTCTGGCACAAACCAGTGTCTGCTCAGGGGTGCCCGTGTGATCTGTAAGGGGTGGAGGATTAACCCTCTCCCCAGTAAAGAGGGTCAGAAGTAGTGGCTAACAGGTCCTGCTACTTAGTGGGGATAATTCTCATAGTCACTCTCCATGGTTTCTCATGGAGCTCCTGGGGGTGGAGCTAAGGTGTCCAGAACAGGAAACAATTCATGGAACAATCCCTGACGGGTTTTTCTTTCTTTACTCAATCGATTTTTTACTTCCTCACTTCTACTTCCTCCATCACCTCTTACATAACTAATTGTACTTAAGTTCTTAGTGTTTGCTAAATTGGAAGGTCAGACTAAGACTGTGATCTAACAGGAGAGGAAAAATACTTTTACATTTGATGAAATGTTTCATAGAGTTCACTTGAAAGTAGAGACATGATGGGCATTAAAAACAGCTGAAATCAGATGATATGCATCTGTATGTAGATATACACCTAGATGTAAGCATAGATACATAGATAAAGACAGGATGGTACAGATTCACGTGGTCTATTTTTCCTCATTACGAATTCCTATGCTATCTTTATGTTATCATTTGAATCTTAAGTGACCCCAAACACTCATGTGTTAAAGGCTCAGTCCCCAGGGTGACACTATGAGCAAGTGGTAGAAGTTTTAAGCCGCCAGGGGTGGTCCTTAGTTCCCTGGCTGTGCTATTAAAAGAGAGCATGCTACCATCCCTCCTGCTCTGTCCTCACCCTCTTTCCCTTCCTGCCAGGTGGTGAACGCTATTCTTTGTCAGTCTGCACTGCTGCATGCTGCTGCCTCATCACAGCTCTGCGCAAATGGACTGACCAAGCATGGACCACATCCTCCAAAATATGGGGCATACAAATAACTCTTCTTTGTAAGTCAACCATCTCAAGTATTTGTTATAGGCTGGAAAACTGACAAATTACTTTTTAAAGTCCTCTTGATTAAGCTTAAGAATAACATTGTAAGCCAATGTTTCATCAGCCACCACGTAGGTGAAATTAACAATTTTGTGTAAAAATAAATCAGAATAAGCAAGTAAATGCATAATATTTGTTTTTGAATAAAATAAGATGTAGGTCAACTCTGGAGATGAAAGAAATTCTGTGCAACTCCTAGCCACAACTCATCCCCAGATGCATGTGTGCATGCACACTCACACACACTCATACACACACACCACTCATGTTTATAATTTGTGAATGAGGGAAATGGAATAATAGGTTCCTGATGGCAGAGAGTTGGTCTGTCTGCTGCAGTAGGCAGCAAGCATTGCAATGTACCAGTCACAGCAAAGGCATCAGCATGAACACTGACCTTTGTCATTCATTGCAGTTTTCTCACTGCTAAATACTCCTGACCCAGGTGCTCCCAGACACACAAGCACCAGGCTCATTTTCCAGTACCAAAGGGAACTGGGTGAAAAGGGTGCTCTTAATGACAGTTGTCTTCATGCTCTTCTTGGGTGATTTCAAAATTCAAGGTCATGTGTAAGCATGGTTTCACAGATGTAAAAATGTTGAAACTCACTGAAGAACTCACTCACTTTGGATTTCAAAGCTATTTCTTAACAATTTGGGGAAGTTACATGAGACAGGGTTAGTTAGGGAGGCTCATCCAAGTTATTTCCTGCCAAAAACAAACTTGTTCCCAACTGTTTTAAAGAAAAAAAATAATAAATTGAGTCACATTTACCTCCTTGTTGTTCTTACAGAAAAATATTAGAAACAATGTTACAGAAATATATATGGGCTGCATAAGACCCCAGAGGCAATGAACCTGTGGGTTTGTGAGGTCATTTCCTCAGCATGGCTTATGACATAAAGATACTAAAAAGTCTTCCTTATGGGTAAGTATCTGTGTCCTTCAGGAAATTACCTCTTAAAAATTAGTACAAAACAGAAAATGTTGTCCAAACTTTCTTAAAATGAGACCTCAGAAAATTTACATGCTTCATTCTACAAATGATGTAAAAAAACTTCAGCAATGAAAGCAGAGATGGAGGGAGAGTTAGTTTCAATAGTGTTTTGTTTACTGATAGCCTAAGCACATCATTCTGGTCTCATGGGTTTCCACATAAAATATTACGCATTCTACATAAAAACACACTGAGGGCCTCAGCCACAAAACCGGCGCTTCAGGATCCCTCTCACCAGGTCCTTCTTCTCCAAAATAAGGATTCCCAATGTGCTGTTAGAGTTTTCTTTATGCTCTTAGATTAGCAACTGACTGCAGTTAGCACAACCACCTTCTGATTAACCCCTGTGCAGTCAGTGGTCTCTGTGGCATTTCTGTACATGAGTGATTTGTGGCCTGATTATGCCTGTCCTAGTGCCAGAGGGACTTTGTATCCTTTCTCCCCTTTCTCCTGCTTCCTCCCAATCTCTTTCATATTCCCTAATGTCTGACCTTCCATTCATTATTTTTCAGTTTCTCTTATGAGGCAGAACTTGTGGTGCCCACTGCTCTGGTTGATGTCGGGCTGATGACACTTAGCACGATGACTTCCAGCTCCGTCTACTTTCCTGCAGAACACGTGACTATTGTGACTAATAGTCCACTGTGTACATCTATGTCTTATCCTGCCTACTTTACATATTTATATTCATTTTGAACATAAGGAGAACAGGGATGTCCCAGTATGCATTTGTTAAAAACTCTTAGAGATATTGAAAGAAACATGATCACAATGAAGAAAATTAGTCAACATTAATGAAATGTGAGCATATGCTGAGTATTTAGTATGCATTATTATTTAATTTATTTTCTCATTATAAAAGCTGAGTTTGGAGAACCCACATGTGGTTAGCAGATTGCTGATGATTGAGGGTTGGATTCTAATCCTGAGCTTTTAAACTTCAAAACACACCCTTATGGCAAATGTGAAGGTGAGAGGGGAAAGTTCTTAGCAATAAAATGAATGGTTTTGTAGATGACATTTTCTGTGGATTGAAAGTAGCTGGGCACACGACCATAGCTCTAAGCTCTGGTACATTGGCAAAACCTGACAAATGACCCAACTGTGATTGCATACAACAGCAGATGGGGTGTAAACCTAGCAGTTGGCCCAAACCCTGTGTCTCCATCAACATTATCTTTTCTGCTTACATAAAGCTGCCCAATAGAGCAATTTGCTTTCCATTTGCATAGCCATAACCATTCAATTAACACCTGAGCAGGCAGTGGATACAAATAAGGTGAGTGGCCAGATAGACACCCCCAAACAAGTAATCAGGCAGTCGAAAAATGAGAAACGTGGAGTTAGATTTAATCAAGACTGAAGGTCAGCATGCTGGGCCCCAAAGAGAGTCTTTATTTTCTGAGCTAGAACAATTCCTTCTGTTTCTCTATTTCTCCTTCTAGATTTAATATTTAAAATCTTATTATGTGTGCATATGTGTATTTGCTTGCCAGCATTTTAAAAGTATTATTGACAGATAAAAACTGAATGTCTTTACAGAGGAAATCCCCTTAATTACTGTGAATGCCTTTCTGTGAACATGAGCTCAGCTTCGTAGGTTTTCTGTGAGGATGACCGCACCTATGTTTATCAAGAATATTGCCCAGCAATTTCCTTATGGGTCCTTCTCTGGCTTGGATGTCAAGGTCATGCTGGGCTCCTGAAATGAGTTCAGAAGTGTTCCCTCCCTTTGTGAAGAGTGTGGCATCAGTCGGCCTGGAAGCCATTTGGCCCTGGTCATTTTCTTGTTGGAAGGATTTGGATTAATGACACCATGTCCACCCTCCTTATTGTTCTGCGCAAGATTTTTGTGTCTTTGTAGTTCAGTCTCAGCATGTTGTGTGTTTGTAGGAACTGATCCATTTCTTCTGGTTTCTCAACATCTGTCGTGTAAGTGTTCACTGCAGTACTGAAGACTCCTTCGCTTCACAGAGGCATCAATTCTGCTATCTTCTCTTTCACTTGCAACTTTATTTACTTGAGTCTTCTGTCTTTTCCTTTCAGTTTAGTGAAATGCTTGTCAATTTTGTTTATCTTACCCAAAGACAAGCTGTTAGTGTCACTGTTGTTTTCCTATTTTCTGTTTCTTTTAATCTGCTCTTAATATTCCCTTGGTTCTGCTGAATACAAGCCTCTTTGTTTCCCCCCAGTTCCTGATGTGTATTGTTAAATTGTTCTAAAATATTTCTTTTTCAGTGTAGGGATTTATTAGTATAAGCCTCATGTTTTTTCTGCATCACATAGGCTTTTGTATGTGATCCTTCCCAATTTATTTAATTTTAAGATTTTTAAAAAAATTCTTATTTCTCCTTTGATCTACCAGTTATCCAGGAGTATGTTAATTTCCACATTTTTATGGATTTTGTATGTTTTCCCTATTACTGATCACTATCATAATGTGATCAGAGTAGATACCTGACAGGAATGTCAACATTTTGAAATTTGTTAATGGGTTTTAGTGGCCTCACCTCTTCACCGTAATGGAAGATCTCCCATGTGCTTGCAGGGATGTGTAGTGTGCTGCTCTGGGGGTCAGCAGATGTCTCCTGGCCAGCAGTGCTGTTCAAATCTGTTGTTTCTCTACCAGCATTATCATGAGTGCTGTATTCATCACTGAAAGTGGACTACTGAAGTCCTCTATATGAACAGGAGTTTCTCAAAGGAAAGCATTTGGTGGCCAAACAGCTCTGTGGAAAGATCCTCGGCACCACTCCAGAAAGACACCAGTGAAAACCAAACGAGACTGTGGGAATGCCCTGACCACAACTGGACAGGCTCTGCTATCAAAAACATGTAAGACTGTCCATGGGAGGTTTACATTTTGAAGATGCAGTCCTCATACACTATTGGTGGCATTGTAAATTAGGTGTAGCTATTGTGAAAAACAGGATGGATTACTCAAAACATTAGTAACAGGGCTGCCATGTGACTTAGTAATCCAGTGCTAAACATGTAGGCAGTGAGATCAGCCTTCAAAGAAACACACTGCTGTGCTTATTGCATTCACAATAGCAAATCTGTGGACTCACTGAAGCACTCATCAATGAATTGATGAATTTTTAAAATGTGCTATCTATACACACTGAAGTGCTATTCAGCCATAAAAAGAAAGTCTTACCTTGTAGCACTATGGGTAAGTCTGGAGCACGTGATGCTGGATGAAATAAGCCACAATCAGAAAGTAGACCCTGTCTTATCTCCCCGGTATATGGAATCTGAAAAAAGTTGGCCCCATAATACAGCAGACGCTGGCCATCAGGGGCTGGGCATCTAGGGAGGAAGGGTGAGGGGCATTGTTTATAGAACCCAAGTGTGAATTAGTTAGGAGCAACGTGTGCTCGAGTTCTGTGGTCATGTGGTGACCACAGTTGACATGTCAAGTTGAAACTGCTAAGGGAGCGGAGGTGAAGTATTCCTGGCACAAAACCATAACTGAATATGTTAATTTATTGTATTAGTCACTCCACAATGTATGAATACTTCAAATTAGGGTGTCACACATGATAAATACACACTATTACTGATGGAGTTTTTTTTGGCTCAATTGAGAGACAAAGGGGGGAAAAGATACCTTTCCTGGGGGCACAGGGGGGCTGCAGAAGATACCTTTCCTGGGGGCACAAGGGGGGCTGCAGAAGCAACGTGGGCACCTCTGTGAGAGCAAAGCGCTGACAGGCATCCATTAGCTTGCATTTGGGAAGGGTGGGGGCTGGATGAGGGCGCATGTTAGTGCTGGATTGGAGGTTTTTTGGGGTACATGGGACCAGAAACAGAAAGTTTATTTTGGGCAGAAGGGAGAAGGGGGAAGTCAGATAAGTTGTCCCTTTTGGTTCTTTTGCCATCTTGGGCTGTCTCCATGACGACTCAGCAAATTTCACTTGGGCTGCAACCTGTCAATTATGTCTAGGAATTTAAAAATTCTCGTGTGATTTATCGGACACTGGTACAGCGTTAGTGCATTTTAATTTGTATTCTTTCCTTTATAATGCATTTCATAATGTCACACACGCTCAAGTCACCAATGAGAGTGCTTCCCTTCTGCCTTCAGTGGCTCTCACTATGGCCCTGTGTAGTTCAGGGGAAGAGTGTGTATGCAAGCTCCTGGGTTTGGCTCCTGGCACCGAACTCCTTGGCCTTTTGGATGAGCTTCTGCTGCTCTGGTTGGTCTGGGGAAGGCGGGGCACACCTTCGTCTCTGTGTGACAGCTGTGCTTGCTGTAGGACTCTTGGTCCTTTTAACATAAATCATTGTACCCTCTTGGTTGACGAGCTTTCTGCTTAGACTTGTAGTGATGTGACAGGTGGGCTTCCTGGTATGCAATGAAGTTTTCGTCTTGCTGCCTTCAAAGTCCTTCCGCTCTCCTGATGGTTTGTTCTAATGTGTCTTGGTAAAGGTCACTGTATTTAATCTACTGGAGGTTTTAGGCTTCATGACTCTTGATGTTTACAACTTCTGCAGGTTTGGAAAGTTCCTTGTTATTGCTTATTTAAACTTACCACATCTTCTCTCTTACTTCTGGTGTTCTATATATATATATATTTTTTTCTCATTTGATGATGGTTTCCCATAATTCTCATAACTTCTCTTCAATTTTCACTCATTGCTTTTTATTCTTCTATCTCGGTATCTTAGGGGCTTCTGTCCACCTATCGTTCCCTCCCTCTCTCCACCACCCCCTATCTGTGCTGGGACTGACTCCAGGGCCTTGGCACGGAGCTGCATGCCCAGCCCCTTGCTTTTTATTTTGAGGCAGGGGTGCACTTAGTCCCTGAGCTGCCTGGACTGGGCTTGAACCTGCGATTCTCACATATCAGCCTCCCAAGGTGTGCACTCCCAGCTCGGGCTATTACTTCTTTCTTCGGTATGATCAAGAATGCTGTTCACATATTTTCAGTTCAATCTTTAGCTCCAGAATTTCTTTCCTTTTTTTAATCTGTTGAACTTTCTGTGTTTCTGCCTATGGAACTTCTTACTTTTGGATATTGCTCTCCTAATTTAGTTTAATTATTTTTCTATTTTTTCTTAGTGCTTACTGAGTTTTTAAAAATCATTAATCTGAATTCTGAGTGAGGTGTGGCCTGGGTCTTTATTTCTTTGAGGTCAGGCACTGATCATATGTTTTGTTGTCTTGGGATTCATTCTTTCCTGTTACCCATGATCCTGTGTGCTGTCTTTTACATGCAACTCCACTCTTCCCCTTGTTCAGCTGTGTCCTGTCTGCTCATAGATTGGGCCCAGAGCCTGTGCCTGTGGTTATCTGTACTGTCATCACACTCCTAAAGAGAACCTGCACCCCATTCCTGGAGAGAGCCTGTACCCATGCATGGTGAGGAGCCTGGAGCTGGGAACCTTGTGTGCCACAGTTCTAGGAAGGTGTACAGTCTGAGGAGAGCACTGAGCTCTGGATCTGCAGGGGCCAGCTCAGGACCTCCAACCTGGGGCTGAGCTGGAAGCTGTGTCTTTGGGGCCTGCTCTGCAGGGGAGGGTGGTGAGGCTGCTGATGCTCATTTGGCTCTGGGGCTGTAAACAGGACAGAATGAGTGAACCCAGGTTCACTTGTGTATGATAGCAGAGGTAACATAGTGTAGTTCTGGTGGGCTGGTCATTTAATAGAAGGCATAAAAGTTCTTTGTGTACTATGTTACTTTAAATAATTAAAATGCGAATGACAATTTTTAAATCTATAGAACTAATTTCTGTAGAAAGGTTGAGCTGTTCTCTTAAATTGCTTTTAAAATGTATCTTTATATTGTATATATTCACATGTAAAATTTTATAATAAAACTTTTCTCATAAGTTGATAATTGTACAGCAAACTTTGAATTTTATAAGCATATTACTTATATTTTAAGTGCAATAATTCATAAATGTAATGATTAAAAATCATGCTGGCCAAATAATTATTTTTCTTTTTAACTGATGGTTTGAAATAGTAAAGCCAGATGTTTGTCTAACAACAGGCAAGGCTGCGATGTAAACAGTTTTTGAAGTCTGCCCTTTCACAAGAGCCTCTGGCCTTCCAGTGCCCCTACACAGATTTGGGTTCACTCTCCCTTCTTTCTAAGTAAATGAAGGAAATGGAGATTTAGCCGTGAATGTTTGCATGTGCTGAGGTACAGTGGACCAGAGATCACGAACAGTTTCACTCCACTGTGCTGCCTCACTGTGTGAGGTACATCACATCACACAGGCACAGGGAGCAACGTGGGTTTCCACTCTCCTCCGTGGGTGCCCGCTGTGCCACCCCAAGACCTCTGACCTGACCAAAGGCTGGTCTTTTAGCAACTGACTTTATATGCCTCCTTGGAAAACAAATACCTGCTCTCTTGTCTTATGCTGAAAGGAATTTTTTTTACCGTTTACTTTTACTTTTTCTTTTTCTTCATCACCAGCTAAGTACACATGAGTTGATCATTCATTATAAAGGATTTCCAAACACTTCATTTTCTCTGTAGACACTTACCTGTCAAAATTCCTTCCAGTACTTGGTATTCAGAGCGAATGTGACCAGCCATCTTAGTTTATCTCTGTTTCACCTTTGTTTAAGACACTGACACTGTATTTCACGTATTTTGAATTCATGTCTGTTGCTGATACCGCTATGCTAGGAACCATGTAATCATCTGCTGCTGAATTTCAGGTCAAGTAAGACGTCTGCAGTCTTCACACAGTGTCAGGTGCATGGTTCTTATCCAGACTGCATTGGCCCTGCAGATATTTTTCCCCCGGCTTTTACTTTTATTTCCATTCACTTTTCTTTTGTGATATGTTATCAAGATTTGTATCAGCAGGAGTATGTGATAGCAGGAAAAATGATACTCTGGAAACTGACTAGAGCACAAATTTAAGATTTTTCTTATGTATTCTGTATAATCCATCAAAATAATTTAAATCAAATGGTGTTTGCAATGTCTGCTGAAGTTCTGTTCAAGAGCAAAGAGAACCGCTCCCCTTCTAGGAGAAGGATACCCAACTACTCTCCTGCCCTTCGAGGTCCAGGTCTAGAGTGACTTTTCTGACCACTGTGAGACACAGTTCCACAAAGACCACCCTGGACATCCCATAGCCAATACAAAATGGAAGACTAACCTTTTATAGAATAGCTTTTGGTGGAATAATCTATGTGTGACATCAAAGCATAATCTCTACCAAAATTTAAGTATGAAGAGCTGTTCCCCAAAAAGCAATGGTTGCTCTCCAACTGGATTTGAGGCTATGTAATTACTGCTGACTTTCTGAACAGAAGGAGGAGGAAGAGGAGGAAATGGGGGGGGCAGGAGGAAGAGGAGGAGGTGGAAGAAGAGGAGGAGGAGAAAGAGAAGAAAGAGACACTAGAAAGGTAACCTCTTCTACTTCCATCACTTCATGAGAAAGAAAAATGGCTTTGATTTTCTTTCTGCACTATTCTGAGACACAGTCACAAAGGATAAAGCTGCTCTGTGTGTGGACATTGCCAGTGCTCATGGCATGGAACCAGGGCTATGCTCACCACCACGATTCCAACATAGTTTATTCTAATCAACTCTGTGTCACCACACAAGGAAACTTCATATTTCAGAGAAGCGATTTTAAGCTCAGAAGGCCAAACATATGTGTTGTTATATAGAAGACAATGATGATTATTATAGGAAAAATACAAAATAATCTTCATTTATTTAGGATAGTAGGTTGGAATCACAGGGCAGCTTCATAACCATAGTTCTTATTTTTTTTCTATATTTAGAGTTCAAAATTTAATGCTTAAGTTTATTTGAATTTGTGAAACCATTCTCTACAGAAATAGAATATATAAAAGTTAAGACAATTATAAATGAGGTAGGATTCATTTCAAGAAACTGCTTTACGTTTAAAAATAACTGCTATTGTGTATTTCAACCTTAGGGCCCACAAAAATGTATGTCTAACTGCTAACAGATGCCAAACTGCATTTTTGATAAACTAAAACAACTGCTAACTGCCACTTCTTTCCCTAAGCTGCTCTTCAATATTCTATCTGAACAAAACTGCTTTTGCCCTGAGTTGATTAATTGCCAAACTTTTTTTGATCCTGGGAATTGAGCTCAGGACCTTTAGCATTCCAGGCAGGCACTGTGGCCACAGAGCCACTGCCTAGAAAATGTCTCTGCAAACGCCAAAATGTTAGGAAGAAAATCCTCCACTCCACTGGACCAGCATTTGCAGGTGCAGAGGGAGTGGACTCGCCTTCCCCACTCAGTGGCTGCTCCTTCCCCCTCCAGGCAGTCAGGCAGTGCTTCGTCCACACTTTGACCGCCCAAGCCCACGTCCCTCTCCTGGGGAAGTCTCCCCTCCTGGGAACCAAGGTCATTCCCAGCCACACCCATCGCAGCTTCAAGTCCTCACCAGAGATGTTCCCCTTTACCAACCCAGACATCGCCTCCGGACTGACTCTTCAATCATAATCCTGCAAATGACTTTCATAAAATTGCTTTTTAGCAAAACATATTTCTTCTGGGCTGTGTCACTCATGATATGACGTGGCATCCAATTTAAATATTGGCTGCGTGATAAATTCTACTTGGTTTCTTCCCTTTCACACCAACCACACAGTCACACGGACCGACGGCAACTTCTCTAGTGATTCTGGTAACTGGTCAGACCTGTGTTGGGGAATTTCTTTAGATTAAGGTGGAGAAATGTGGTGACCTTCACTTCAGCTTCTCAGTCTGCGCAGCCTCACTTCCTGTGCCCCAGACTCTCCGCCACTGGGGGCTTGCATTTGCCTCTTGCTTACTCAGTGTGAAGTTTTCACCCTGAGAATGCTTTGACTACAGGGAATACAAAGATAGTCTGCTTAAATGTAGCACTTTCTTCTTTCCTTTTCATTGTTCCCTAATTTCTTAAATTCATGACATCATGTGTTAAGTTTGGAAGTATTTTTCAGTTAAATGGTTAACAAAATAATTTTGACTGGGCTACTAATTTTGTAATAAATTCTATTTTTATTCATAGATATTAGTGGCTATTAGAGACATTGGGAAGAAAGGGCCATTTCCCCAACATGTTAGTTCCCATTAATTGATTTCCCTTAGTACATACTTAATCTGTCTCTTATTCTTATTAGACCAAATCTTAGCACTTTGTAAATCCTACTTTATTTATCTGTGCAGCAGCTTCTAAGTAGATGTTCCTCTAATACCTACTTTGCAGATGAGAGCACTGAGAAAGGCTGATGTCACTTGTCTGAGGCTTGCACGTAACACTGGAACTTAGCTTCAGGGACTTTCCCATTCACAACAGGGCCTCCGCTTCGCCCTCTAAATCGTTTTATGATCAGTAATCCTACAGTAATAAGGAACTTTAAATCTGAATTAAATATCGAATGTACAGTAAGAACATATAATTCTTTACATTTTTATCACATAAAAGGCAGCACGTTTACTAAAATGGTATAAAATTTCCTAAAGCCTTTAAACCAAAGTTATTTTCTGTTAAGTGTAATCTGTCTTACATACTCTCCACCTATATAAAGGTAGGTAGGGGTGTTAGATGTCTTCTTTATCACTTTACAATTTTTTCAGCATTTTCCTTTGGGAGAAATTATAATTTCAGCTAGGTGAATGTGAACATACTGTCTTGGTGTTCTTGGAAATGATTCTTATTAAAATTGTTAATACAAGGGAAGACATTATTTTTGAAATTTTTTTGTTGGTATATCATATTTCTCTTTGCTTTTAAAACAACTTTCATGAGTTTCTAGTGCCATACTAAAACAATTTTGTGTCTGATTCATTGCACTACAATAAAACTCAACCTGACCAATAGAAAAGCCTGCTATACATAATCCATGGCCACATTATCATTTCATTATGCATCTGATGAAATATTACCTTAAGGAGAGACATAATACTGACAGTAATGAAAAACAAGACATCAGAAATCCCATCTAAGCGCAGGTGGCAGAGCTATTCACAGCCACCTGTCCTGTTCCAGCTAGGCCCCGGAACCCACATGCACGGAATAAATTCTCCTGGGCGTGACAGTGGGGGTGGTGTCACACTACTGGAAAGTTTCTCAGAACAGCCAGGGAAGGCTGCTTCCCTACTTTGGCCCAAATTGTATGCAATTTAAAAGGCAGAAGACATCATTATAGCAAAATAAGAACTCAGGAAATTCAAGCAACCTTCTTGTGCAATTCTTGCTAAGTGAGGTTTCCTTCTCACCTTCCCTTTCCGAAAGCTAGAACGTCACAATGATTAGCATCGTGAGGATGGAGCTGATAGAGTCTTATGTTTTTCTTTGTTTCTCAGTTCTATGTTGAGAGTTGGTGTCCTTCTCTGAAGCGTGGCCCTGACCCCTCTTGCTTGCCAACCATATTAGTAATCTTAGGATGCCAGACATCTTGCTAAGCAACTCCGAAGGATGAGATCACCCTCAGAGGAGACAGATGGGGCCCTGGAACGGTTCATGAGACAAGGGATAGGGAAAGCCTGGGCACAGCAGAGCTAGAGTGTGCTCTGCTACTCATCAGAGGCAGCAGGAAGAAGTGCGGTGTCAGGTGAGCTGTGAACACTGCACACACCAGAGCCTCAGGGCCCAGGAGCAGGCAGTGGACAAGAAACCCCCTGTGTTGAGATGCTGGGCCTGGGTGCGATCCAGGAGCCACAGGAAGCTGGGGACCCACTGCCTGCAGATAATTTGAAACTTGAGGGACCTGAGAAGCTGACCATGTCTAAGGGGGAATCCAGGGTGCTTGAGGCTGTCTGGACTGAGGCTTCTGCCTGTGTACCCAGCCGGCTCAGAGAAGTTTTCTGTGGGGCTCCAGGAAGGCTGGGGATAGTAGGCAAGTTGCTGACTCTGTGGGTCTTCGCAGAGACCAGGGGTTCTCTGTCGGCCCAGGGCCATATCTCGAACAGCCTTGGGGCAGCCCTGATGGAGTCTTCATCCTGTAGTGCCTCTCGCTAGACCTGCTTGTGCTGGCCCTCCGAGAAAACAAACAGAAGCAAAGCATCCAAACGAATCCTGTGTGGCTGTAAAACCAATTACTTCAGAACAAAATGACTCATTTTTGTGTAATTTATCGGATTAATTCACATGCTAATATAATTGTAGTTTTTTTAAACTTTAAAATGGAATTATAATACGTAGTGTTTTTCAAATCCTTTGGACTAACACTTTTTTTCCTGAGAGGCCTTATTAGTCCCCAGATCTATCGTTCATTGCGACATCCTTGAAGAGATTAGGGTAGATTTTACTCAGAATTCCTGCCTGTTCTCAGAGGATGATGGGTAAAGGTAACACAAAGCCACATGGGAAACCACAAATTTCCCAAGGGAGCGCCTGCCTGGGTCACCGGGGTTAGGGCTCAAGGGTGGCTAACTGACAGGGCAATATTTTCCTGGAATAACTGTAGTGTCAAGGCAAAAGTCAAATTTCCTTGCTCTTGACTGATTCCCACACCTCAATTGCTGTCTCCTGGAAACCTCTGCCTACTGCTCCAGCCAAATTCACAGCAGTGTTCCAGGGCTTTCCACACACACACATTTCACCTGCTTTGCATACGATTCTGCCTTTCCTGCTGCAGGGGACTCTTGTTTAACTTCAGGCCTCTTCCCTTTTAAGAGCCGGTTGTTGTCAGAGGCTTTCCCTGGCCGGTCTACTTGCTGGTTGGGATTTGCCTGCCTGTCTCCTGAGTTTTTAAGGACAGTAAGAGCACTGTGTCATCCTGAGTCCTTCTCTAATGAAATGTCTCATTTAGGGACAGACGAATGGCACTTGCATTTTTAGTGATGTAGCTCATTTCAATATACTACTACAGACATGGAAATTTTGAGAATGGATTCAAACTAGCATGTATTTACCTGCCAGTTGTAGCAGGCTGAGTAACAGCTTCATAATGATGTCAATGTTCAAATTGCCAGAAATGTTCACTATGTCACCTTGAACAGCAGAAGGAGGTCAAGGATGTTGAGATGAGAGGATTCTCATGGTCTGACCAGATGTTCCCAGTGTAACCATGGAGTCCCTTATAGGAGAAACATGGTAGCCTTCCTGTAGAGGGGAAACTGTCCTTGTGGTGCAGTGAAGGAGACGGGGCAGACACGGCTGGGCTGGGAATGCGGGGAGTGTCAGCTTCAGAACAGAGACAATGAACCAGCATCCAAACCATTCCTGGGGGCAAGGGCTACAGTTCCATGTCATGCTCAGGAGAAGAGCACGACAATATATACAGCAGGAGGTTTCTTTATTATGGTCTCATTGGAAAACTAACCATCTTCCCTGGCAGTCTTCTGAAAATGCAGTGTGCATCCTACCCATGTGCCCTGTACCTCGGTACAGTTTGGTAGGGTCATTCCATACCACAACGTTGGTAAGTTAGTGAGCCTGCGTTCCCACAACATGGACTTGTTTGGAATATGATCTTGCCAACTTCTTTGGGTGACATGAATAAACAAGCTTAAACTTTTAAAGGCACAAATTCTGTGATAAGTTAGTGGATGCGTATGACAAGAAAAATGTATGTGTTAAAACAAAGGAAACATTTTCAAATGCCAAAGAAGTACAATTTCGGAACACATTACAATGAAGTTCTTACATGGTCTAGTGCCTACGATATAACAGGCATTCCAATCGGTTATTAATTAACCAATCCACCTGAAATAAGGAGGAAATGAGAAAGGCTCCTCTCCACTGCATACTGGTCTCTGAGCGCCTGTGGCGTGCTTTGCTCCTAGACTGGGGTGTTCTGGGCCTTCTGTCCCACAGATTAGTTTTGGGTGCTTTTGCTTGACTGTTGCTTATCTGTGTTTTGAGAGAGTAAATCTTCCGCTCCTTAGCACACTTAGATATGCACACTCCATTGTCTGGGTGTGGATATACCATCACTTCACTCCTCTCAGAAGAGGGGTCAGACCAACTACTGTTTCCTTGATAAGAGTAATGTTATCACAAGATGTTTATCACAGGAGCATCTTTGTATGCTTGCAGGATGATATTCATGGATTGGACTCTTGAACCTGGGGTCCTAATTGGATACATCCACACCTCAGAGCTTTTGATAGCTGCCATCAGAATGCCTTCATGAGAGGCTGCAGTTTCTTATATCCACAGTGAGTTTATAAGAGTTTCTTTTTTTCCTTATCTTGTTGTGGTCCTGGTTATGCAAAAATCTTTAAGGTTTTCCAATGAGATAAAATTCATATAAACCAATGCAAGTTTTCTGTATTTTGAGGCCAACACAGCCCTCCCATTTTGGTTTTGGTATGCTACTTAGTTTCACATTCCAGTGGTTACTGGGGAAAATAATTCATACACACAGCAGATATGTAACATATGTTCATATATACAGCATACCCAGCACATGTAATATATATAACATATGTAGCAAATGTGTAATTTATGCGCACACAAATAGCTTATCTATAGTACCATGTAAGGAGGAGATACTGCATGTAAAACACTACAGACCAATGCCAGTCGGTGAGACTACAGTACCAAGTCCCTTCAGAATCCAGGAGGCAAAGCAAGGTAGTCCTGGCCAGGCTGGAGAGAGTTCGCTGGCGTCCTTGTGCATGATGAGCTGGGTGCAGGGTGGGTACAGGAGGAGACGGATGTGCCTGGCAGCAGGGATGAGCAGGCTCACGTGGCTGACACCCTGCAGGTGCACAGGGTTTCTCTCCCGTTGCCACGGGGATGCTGCCACTTGCTAATGAATTTTTATGAGGATGATAAAGAAGAACTTTCCCTGGCGGCTTAAATCTGGAGTTCAAGCCTTCAGTGTTTAATGTGGCTGCCAAGCTTCCATTAATTTGTAGGAGTACAGGAAGGAGGTCAGAGGCACTGGAGCTGCCGCCGTCTGTCAATGAGAGCTCAGGTGACAGCAGCCACACACATTCTCACGACGTAGCCCCAAGCCATGACTGCCACTCCCCAGGAGCAGCTGTAACTCTTCTGTTCCAATTCCGGCCTTCTGTTCTGTTTGTGCCTGAAAGCAAAAACAACAACAAAGCCTGAAAAGGATGACACACAGAGAAACACAGCCACATGCAGCTCCCGGCACTCACAGCATATTTGGAATGAGAATGTGGGAATAAATCACACCCAAAGTTGCTAGTTCTGAGGATCAACTTGAAGCAGATGCACTAAAACCCAGTGGAAACTTGGTGCGCAACTCCCAGAGGGAAAAAGCAGGCAGACATCTCTGTCTTCCGGCACCAAGCTAAGCAGCATGGGGACATCCTGTGTCACAAAGGGAACAGGGGCCCTGGACTTGAGGAAAACCACACATGAATAAGAATCTCAGCTTCCATAACCAAGTTTCCATCTTGCAAACAGTGGTTACATCTGGGAAAGAGATGCATGAGACCTGGCTGTTGGATAGGATATTTCCAGTGGATTTGTCCACAAGCAGCCGCGTATCCTTGGTGCACACACACAGATGGTACGCATGTGTGTGTGCTGGGCTGTGATTTATCTTTGAGAGCAGATATCCAGCACCGGAGCTCTTCTTGCATCCTTTGAGCATACGCATCTACCTTCCTTCAAGGGGGCACTGACATTTCTGTGTGTGGTGGCATTTGTGATGCCCCAAAAGAGAGCTCCTGAAAACTTTTTGAACCCTGGAGAAACCCTGACTCCCATGTTTTTTGTTTACTCTTGAGTTTCTGCTGACGTTGTTGAATGGTGGCCCTGTTCACTGTGTCTTCACTGTGGGGCGAGTGTGTTGGGATGAATCTTAGTGCAGAGGACAGGAAGGTGACACGAGATCCATCAGCGAGAGCTAAGCAGGACCCTGCTGTAAGGGAAGACAGCTTCACAAGTGCTGCAGTTCAGGGTGTGAACCTTCGCCACTGAGGGATTGCTTGAATACGTCAGGAAAAGGTGGAAAAACATGAAAGAGTTGTGTGCTCAGGGTCACATTCTGAAAACTGAGTCTTGTGAGAAGTCAAGTTTGGTGTTGCTCTAAAACCCCAGATCACTGGAGCATCACATGATTTATTTTTAGTTCAGGCAAGCAAATATGTGATGGACGATGTGTAAACCACATTCTGAGAGCTCACGGCACCTGGGGCGGGAATCGGGGCTCGCACCCTGCTTGCCTGATTCCTGGGTCTACATAGGTATCTGAATGCACCTGGAACTCAGGTTCTGCTTCTGAGGGTTCTGTGATAGCAAATAAAGTTGACTGACAAGTAAAGGCTCAGAAAGTCTCTGTCTCACAGCCAGGAGACCATGAGCTCTGGACAGCTCTGTGGTTCTGGTTCCAATGTGCAGCTCTGGGTCGGAGCTGACGTTCTCAGAGAAGCCATCTATAGACCGTCGATGATAGCCCGGTGCAGAGTCTTATCTGAGACATAAGTTGAAAAATGAGACATGTTCAGAACCAGGGTTGGTGAGGAGTAATTGCTTAATGAGCCGGTATTATTATTCTTACTCTTCATCTTTCTGCTCCTGAGTGCTCACTGTCAGTCTGTGAATACAAATGAGTGATTCTCTCCCAAGCCTATGACTCGGTTTGCTTCTCATCCAGATTAGAAGGCAGCAGCCTGCAGTGTCAGCACCGCAGGTAGGCAGATAGCTTTGTCCTGGCTATAAATCGCTCAGAAGACAGTTTGGCACCCTCTCCCCACTTTAACAAACCTTCTTTTAGTTGACTCATGTTTTCTTTCGTGGGTTTTCTAGATCAACTGCATAAACACTTTCCCTTTTTAAATTCAAAGCACAGGGCCTTATTCATGCTCACGTCTCCATCAGATACATCATGGGAAAGGAGATGCAGCTGCTGGTAGCAGGGTTTTCCTCACACATGGTGGCTATTGCAAAGGGTTTTAGACTGGCTGAGTGTGTGACCCACTGAAATCCTCATGGGGCCTCAGAAGTTGCGGACTACACTACAAGTCAGTCTCCATCCACTGGCTTCTTCCCATCAGCACGGCCTCGGCTTCCTGGGGCACCTCTGCAGGCAGGAGTGCAGGACAGTGCTGCCCCCACCACCCCGCCCCACCCTCTGTTCCTTCCCTTCCAGCCCCGAGACTCACAAAGACAGGTCCTGGAGTCCTCCATGAGCATGTACCTCCTGCAGGGCCGAGGCAGGGTCCGTGGGGTGTGCGGCCTGGGCCTGCTGCAGTTTCACACATGAGCATGGTGTGTTTCTCACCATCTTGGTAAGGTTCTGCCCATCCGAAGCTGCAATCAACAATATTCCTTTCCTTTACTCTTTAGGTGATTCAGGCTGGCCTTTAACTCACGATGCAGCCAGGCTGGCCTGGAACTCGTGCAGTCCTCCTCCTCCGGCTTCCTGAGTGCCAGGACCACAGACCTGCACCACCATGCCTGGCTAAATTCTATTTTTTTATGAGAAACTTTTTCCAATTGCTGTCATGTACCCTATAGATCTCTACAATATTTTGAAGTTTTCTCTTTTAAAAAGAGTAGCACACTGTACTTCAATTATATATTCATTTCCTTGTTCCAGTAGAGTTGGAAAGATATTTTGTTCCCCATTTCTTGAATATTCCTTGTTCAGAGTAAATACTTAACTACATTTTTATGATAGAACAATAGTTCCAGGAAAAATAGTAAGGGCTTTATCCTAAAATAGTTATTTTAGCTTTTAAATTTTTTCACCAGAAACAAATGCTTTACACTAGGTTCTGGGATTCTGTAGACACGTATGAAAGACACAGCAGTTCTAGCTGGAGGTGGGAGGGAGAATTTTAAGATTAATGAATGTTGACACAAAAGTCCACAGAAATAGAGTTCGAAACTCCAGGGTTTCAGCCTTTATATTGCTTTTAGCTTGCTGGGTGAACTCTTTGAAATCTTAGCTTCCCCACTGGAGGTTAATGTGACATTGACCAGATGGCACCAGCATAGTAGGTGACATATCCAGTGTGGGGGAGAGAGGGCCTGAAGGCAATGACTGTTTTGCCAGGATAAGACCAATGTAGTTAACGTGTAGATTTAAAGGACATAGTGAAAAAAAATCCCGCCTCTTCTTTGCGGTTGGTGCCCTTGCACTAATAGAACTTTTGTTTTCCAGTTCATACATTAAGTGTAATCACTTAGGGGGAAGACCCCCACAAATTCAGAGAGAACACATCTATTTCCTCTGCTTGCCTAAAACCTGACCAATGAAGTAAATCCTATTTCCAGTGATATAATTAGTATTCGCGGTCATTTACAGACTGGAATTTTAGAGTCCAGTACTGGATTTGGTTCTGTTTTCCCCACTAGTACTTTAATCTGTTGAAATCAGATG
Organism: Cavia porcellus; assembly: GCF_034190915.1. Taxonomy (NCBI): domain Eukaryota; kingdom Metazoa; phylum Chordata; class Mammalia; order Rodentia; family Caviidae; genus Cavia; species Cavia porcellus. The sequence goes on from NW_026947507.1 coordinate 55,569,998, forward strand.
GTAGAAGAGATACGGAGTCTGGGGTTAAAGTACACAAATTTCTTGAAACTCTTAGTCCTGGAGTAAAATACAGTCCTGGATATTAGCACTAGATTTGAAGGGAGAGCTTGGGCTGAGTGGCAAAGGACAGAGGAGGTCTATCTGGCCAAAGGATAGGATAAATGTCCTGGACTGTGGGTGTGGAGTTTCCCTGCTCTAAAAGGTACTCAGGGTTCTTCAGCTATCACTCCCGAGCTTTTAGATCTGCTAAGGCTGGGACAGAGAAATGGGCACCTGAAGTGCAAGTTCACTAACAACTGCAAGGTGTCCGTGACCCTTCAGACACTGAGTGTCCAAGTGTCCCAGGGACTGGACTAGAGATCTAGGCTAGAGGTGAGCACGGTGGCGCATCTTCACTGTAACAGAACCACGCGCTTTCCCAGCTGCCTCCTGTTTGAAAGGCTTTGATTCCCAGCCCCTGCAAGCAATGGCTCAGCTGTAGCTCCTTTGTCTGATGTCAACCCATCCATCCAGGGCCCAGACCCAGTAACATACCCAGGAGGTGGATCCCAGGGCTGGATAGTCTCACCACTATAGGACACTTGGATGGGTCACTGCATCTTTAGAGTTTACTTCCAAAAATGCAGCCTGCATTTCAGTTAGTTTCTTTCTCTGGATTGTTTTGCTTCTGTACCCTCCCTTCTGTACATGTTCATTTTAGAGAATTCCTGGGTAGAATCCTAATGTGAGCCTGGACCATTAATCACCCAGCTGCTGCCAATAAGTGCATCACTGGCAGTAGGTGGAGCACAGCTGGCTCCTAACAGGGTCACAGGCTAATTATCCAAACTTTCACTGGAGCTAATTGCAATGCAGTTTAAATGGAAGGGATTGCATTAGCTGATAAGATTTAGGGTTTTTTAAAACATAGGGAAAATAGGAAAACGGGATTGGATGACTGTTGCTATGCTTAACTGAAGTTGTAAAAGAAAGACAGAGCAACTCAATATTTTTTATCCATTCACCTGCTCCGTGACTGACACTTGTTTGGTTTTCTTGTTGGGGTGATCACGAGGAATGCTGTAATGAACACAGTAGTGCATGTAGCTTGATGAGGTGGTGATTTCTTTCCTTTGGTGTACCCAAAAGAGGGATTTCTGTTTCATGTGTGAGACCTGTTTTTAAATTCCTTAGGCACCTCCATACTGATGTCCAGAATAGCTGTACAATCAACATTCCCAACTTCAGTATTCAGCTGTGGAACAAAAAGAAGAAGAGAACGTGCCATTTGCTACAGATGGATGGACCTAGAGGACACTGCGCTGGGTAAGATAAGCCAGAAAAAAATAAAAATATTACTCATGCATGTTTGCTGCACACAGTGATTATACCCATCATGGGAATTTGGTGTGGTACATAATGACAGAAAAAACATTGCATGATGTTCTCATATGTGGAAACTAAGAACAGAAAAGAGGATAAATATACAGAGATTGAGGGGAAATCCATGGTTACCAGGGTCAAGGGGTGACAGCAAGGACTGAAGATGGGGAAATTTGTCACAGGATACCATGCGTCAGGTACCAGCCCTGTGTTGTGTGGGAGAATGACTCAGCTCTCACAGGCAGGGAAGTAGCTTATATTTGTCAGACTCACATGACTACAACAAAAGACCTGAGGCAGGCAGTGAAGAGAAGCGATTCATTCAGCGCACAGTTCTCGAGGTTCAGGTCTATGACCTGGCAGGTCCTGGGGCTGAGTCCTGGTGGGGGTGCTCACTGCTCTCCAGCTCACACAGCTGGAGCCTCCACACCAGGAGTAGCAGGCAGTGGAGAACAAAGAGGTTGCTACTCTAGCTGAGTCAGAGGCTGAAGTGATATGGCTGTGACCGGAATCCTCACAGAAGCCGCAGAGCAATTTCATCCATGGATGCAAAGTCGGTTCAGCATCCAGAAGTCAGTTCATGTAGTACACCCCACCCACAGAGAACTGAGATGAAAATCACATCATGATTCCAACAGACATCAGCGCAGTAGTGAACCCAGACCTGACATCCTCTGCTGGAATACAGAGACTTTCTGGAACCTGATGAGCATCTATGAAAACCATCTAAGCAAACCAAATGCCACTCCTAAGGGCCTCAACCGAGGGTGTTGGCCTGAACACTCCTCCTCACTAACCAGGGTAAGTGTGCTGGAAGGCAGCCAGTTAGTAAAGGAGAACACAGAAGTGCTCTATTTACATATCCCACAATCTTACATCTACCACCTCTAACACAGTCACTAACCCACTAGAACTAATAAATACATTTGGTCAGTTTTCAGGGCATGGGGTCAATATTCAAAAATCACCTGTATTTCTACATATTTGGAGTAAGTGATTTTACAGTGAAATTAAGAAAACAATTTCATTTATGATAACATCATAAAGAATAAAATGTATAGCTATATAATTCACTAAAGAAGTTAAAAAATTTATATTCTGGGGCCAGGGATTTAGCTCAGTGGCATAAGTGGCCTGGCAAGTGCAAGGTCATGAGTTCAATCCCCAGTACCAAAAACAAAATAAAAAAATCTATATTCTGTAATGTGTTCCCAGAAAGATCTATACAGCTGGGTGTGGTGACCCCTCCTGCACTCAGGAGGCTCAAGCAGGAGAATCACTGCCAGTTTGAGGCCAGTGTGGTCTATAAAAGTGAGTTCAAGGCCAGCCTGAACTGTAGAATGAGACCTGAGTAAAAAAGCATCTGTAGGAATACAGATACAGTGGCTTTTATTAGTAATAGTTAAAAACCTAAGATAACTTAAATGGAATTATAGGTGAAAAAATAAATTGTAATAAATTCATATGATGGAATACAACTCAGAAATAAAAACAAATGAACAATTAATACTGTCAACATGACCGAATCTCACAGATTATGCCAAAGGGGAAAAATACCTGGAAGAAAGGTGTATACATTGAATGAGTCCATTTATGTGAAATTCTAGCCTAGCAAAATGTAATTTATCATTACAGAAATCAGAACATTGGTTTTCTGTAAAAAAGGAGATTAACTGACAGGGACACAAAGGAAACGTTCAATCATGATAGGACACAAAGGAAAAACCTGATGTCTTCATTAGGAATGTGGCTCTGTGTGGTTGCATTGATCAGAATGCATTCAACAGCTCAAATATGAGTTTTTCTTTGTATTGTTTACCCCAACAAAATGTCTTCAAAAGTCTCATATTTACTACATAAAAGCTCCCTTTCAAAATCTATCTTGGGATTTCTTCTTTTTGTGTTTCCTTGACCCTGATCAACTAAGTCAACGACAGCAAACTTTACAGTAAATGCATTACACACAACTGTGTATTACACATCCATACACACACCCTGTGTGCACACATACACAGCCACACAGGAATCCTGACTTAAACAACTGATATTCAAGCTGTATTTATTCATTATTTGAAACTCATACCATTTATGGCCACAAAAAATGAGATGGATAGTGGGTAGAAGCATTCTGTAACAGCACATTTAACAGGTACTTTGACATGAAAAGTATTTAGCCATAATTAAGCACCAAGTTTCTATAGTAAAGCATGCTATGAACTTGGATTCTAGAGACATGTTCTTATTTATGGAACATGCATGGAAGCACATTGTCCTGCTTCCCACACATTTCTCTGTGCATTTCCTGAACAGCTAGAAAGGACGTACAGAATGAGAGCTTGAGTCTTCACGCACGGCTCATCTCTGCTCAGGCTATAGTTGATTTTCTCTTTATTGCAGGCGAGAGTTGCTAATAGCTCACAGATGTCGTGCTGAAGGAAGGACCGTGTCTTATAAATCAGGGCAGCACTCTTGATGTTTCAGTTCGAGCAAAGACACTGAGGCTGTAGCAATCGGTAAACACTGTGGGGCCGTGGAAAAGACAACGGGGAGCGAGGGGTGTGTAATTACAGAGAGCAAAAGGGAGGCCCTAAAATCCCCATGAAACTGTTTGCTGTATAAAGAAATTTGACAAATGAAGGAAAGTTGATTTTTATACACGAAGGGATAGAATCCTGAACTAATAGTTCTGTAAAGTATTAATTTAATAAAGATATTTTCTAATACTGCACAACTCAATCTGAGTTTTGCTTTGCTCAATCTGAGTTATAGGTGCGCACACCTGTAACTATAGGTGACATGGATCAGACTTAAAAATAAGACAGAAAAATTGGGATAAAAATATACTGGATAGGTTAATTTCTTAAAGATATACATTATTGAGTTACATGATTTTTTAGTTTCTAAAAGCATTTCGAAGAAAAGGCTTTACTTTCGTCCAGTTTCATCAGTGCTTCTGTTATTAACCTCTTTGCAAAGGAAAATAAACTCACATTTGGAGATTTTGTGCATAATTCCTAGATTAAGGTTTTTTAAAAGTTTTCTGCCTTTTAAACTATTCTGCTAACTTTGAATACCCATTCAAATTTTTTAACTCTCAAAATTATCTGCCTCACTGTGTTTATTTGCTTTTAATAAGAAGAACAATGTTAGAGAATTGGTTATATGGTTCTCATTCCTATCAGTATTCAAGCATGACAATGGGAAGTGTTCTTAAATCATTTTGACAAGTATAGTCAATATAGATTGAAGAATACCCAATGATTTATGTTTAAGATATGAATTTCCAAATTTAAACAATAATCCCTTATTGATTAATGTGAGTATAGCCACATTATCATTTAAACTTTTTCCTAGCCGTCATTCAAATAGGTTATATTTAATAACCAAGGGCACTTTGTTATCAGTAGAGCTACATTTTGCTTTGAGAGGTATTTAAGAATTAAATACAAATGTTACTAATTTATCCAACGCCAAGAAGATAGATCATTCAGCTGTCTTCTCTACCACTTAGTACTCGCTGGAGACTCAGCGCTGTCCAGATGTCTGAACTCAGACACATCCTGAAAGACTGGGTTGCACCATGTTTTAAAAAATTATACATTTCCACCCATTAAAGAAACATCTTTTAACGTGTGTCCTCAAAATGCTTATATAGAGTAGACAACAGAACTGCTGGCATCTGTTTCATCAATTCAACTGGTCCCATTAAAATGTCTACCTCAGTTAGCCCAACAGTTCATCCTCAGGGCTCCAAGACACTAGATCTTCTCTGACTCCCTCCCAGAGTCAAGCCTGAGCTTGAAAAGTTTCAGTTTATAACCCCTTGGTAAAAAATGTTTATAAAATAACTTATTCAACTATTTTAGGGTCATTTAATGGATTTTCAAATCCTGAATTCTATGAAATAACAGCTGCATATTTGCTTGTGTTTCTACACACACACACACACACACACACACACACACACACACTGAAAAACACATTTTGTTAACAAGAAGTGAGACAAACCAGCTCTTAATCTTGTATTTCACATGTGTGTCCCTGAAGTCTGGAGCTTTCCCAGTGCATTATTATTTATTTAAGATTGCTGGAAATTCTGTCCATGATAAGTGAAGTCCAGGTACCAAAATCTCTTTGAATTCTAGGGAGTCCTCTCTGATGTACATTGTACTGACCTTACCACTAAACTTACCTCTTACCTTTCCTGTTACAAAATAATCTACTTAAACTGCTTTTGACGCTAACAGAGATTACTGAAAATACTGAGGTTTTAGAAAATGATCACTTTGTGGGCCAGTTAGCTAAATAATTAAACATTGCATGAAAGACAATTTCTTTTTTAAAAGTCTCTATGTTTTTTCAGCAACTTCCAGGCTTTAGCTCTGTAGGCATTTCTTTGTCATCCCTGAATTTTGTCTTGTCTTCTCCCTTTCATCACCACACAATTTTAGAATCATGCAAAAAATAGAAGATTTATTTGCCAAGATGTTCATTAAGGAGTTATGAAGATTGAGGAATAACACAATTCAAAATGAATGGAAATAATGATGGAGCATTTGAGAGTGTGTATTTATAAAGTATATAAGTTTACAAAACAAATACTTTTGTTTAGGAAATTAGAGAAAATATGTGCCCCCCCCAATAATCTTGGAATAGTAAATTGTAACCAGAGTCATAAACTCTTATGAAAATACTATCTTATGTTTGAGAGACAGTTGTGATTCTAAAATTCTCTCACATTCTAACTAGATACCACTTCTGTTTGCCCTAAGTTGAGCTACTGTTTCATGAGCTTAATTATCAACTTAATTGGTTTGGGAGGTGCCTAGAGGATGAGGGAAGCACAAGTTGTGGTCTTTCTAGTGCTGTTCTTCTGCTCTGGTTCTGAGCTGCTATGAAGTCAGCAGTTGTGTTCATGCCTTTCCACTGAGCTATTTCTACCTCGAAGTGCACTAACCATGGACTGAATCCTCTGACGTCCTGAGCTAGATTAAATATTGAAATTGTGGATGTTAAGAACTTTTTCCCCAGCCATGGAAGAGTGACTAATAAAGAACATTTGTACCAGAGAAGTTGTTTACTTGCTATTGCCATTCTGCTCATGTGGTTTAGAGTAGCCTTTGGAACTGGTTTGAGGAAGAGTTTACAGTTAAATGCTAGGAACATCTAAGAGTTCTTGATGAGTATTTCTGGTGAGTGCTCAGACAACCAGGGTACTGATGGGAAGGATGATAGCAAATGTTTTGGTCATGAAGTTTTGAATGGAAAGGAGAACTCCATTGAGAATTGGAAGGAGACACATGTGTTGCATACCAGCAAAACATTTTCTACATTTTGCTTGTGCTTTGCAACTTGAGGCTGAATTTGTAGTTCAATGCTAATGGAGCTGGCAGGAAAGTTTAAGACAGTCCAACAGTCAGGTAGTGGCATGGATATTTTTGTTTCTGTTTAACAAGATTTATGTTGAAAATAAAGCAGAGCAAAATACTTGAAAAATTTAATTTTAGCCTAAAAAAATCGTGTGTAAAGTTGGTGTCAAAAGAAGTACTTTGAACTGGGCTGAGAAGAAAGATGAGCATTTATGGAATAAGCAAGACCCCAGGCACTGTAAGCTGAGCATGCAAAAGCTTACGACTTTGTGAAGAGAGTCTCTAGATGGCTGCTTGAGAGGAGTTGCTTTGAGATTTGGGAGTTGCCCAGGGATTTTACTGGGCTCAGCAATCCTAGCACTTGGGTTGCCTCTGCCATGGTCCAAAGGGCTACTGGTTACACTGGCAACAGACCTTGTGGATCATCCACATGTGAAGTTATTTTATGTATATGAATGAAACAATTGTGAGGTCAGGGAGGCTCCACCTAGATTTTGAAAGAAGGTTTATCAGGCCAGTAAATAATCCCTTTAGAGGGCAATGCATGAGGCTATGGACATAACTCTGTGCAGTGAAGACCCCAGGAAGTTAGAGTTGCCAGGCATGTGATTGTCTGCTGAGGAAAGCAGAATGCAGGTAGAATTAGCCCAAGGGAGAGGCTGTGTCAGCATCAGCCAGCAAGGCCGTGGGCGTGGGCTTGTGGAGCCACTTCGAATTCAAACCTCACCTCCGTGTGCCAAACATGCTGGACATGCAGGTGTCGGGTGTAGTGCTCACCCTGCTGGGTTTGGGTTTATTTTTCTTCATCTTTTCCTACTATTTTTCCCTTTGGAATGAGTTGTCTATCTTGGGCTAGTGCATTTTAGTATTAAGTAACTTGTTCTCTGAGTTTTATAGAAGCTCATGGCTGAGAGTCTGCCTTGAGTCTCAGAGGAGACTTTGACTTGAACTTTTGAGTAAATCTGGAACTGTTGAGACCTTGGGGTAAGTGATTATAGCATTTTTGGAAAAAGAAACGGATAATGTGGGCCCTGTGACTTGTATATGTTTTTTGGCAAAACTAACTCACACAATGTTCCTGACAGCAAGAAGCATGGTAAAGTGTAGCGTTTTTACTGTTTAGCCTATATTACAGAGGAAAAGGGGATCAGAATGTGTTGGTGAGATGGCTTACAGCAACCACTGTGGAATTTCATGTAACATGTCAGGGAACTTGTATGCCGGGATACATCAGTTCATGAACACTTCTGTTTGCAAACAATTCAGTTCATAAACAAAAGCAAAATTTTGTTTCCATTTATGAAAACTTTGCAGTGGGTGACAAACTGACCATGGCCATCTTCTCCACACAAACACAAATATAGCCATCTTCGCTCAAATCCTAAAACAGATTAAGTTTATAAACTGAGGTATCACTGAATGTGCTTTATAAAAATCTATATTGTGCCATTAATTACTGCAGTATTTGTTATCTAAATAACAATGACAACATACTTGTTTAAATGAGCGTATTTAAGTATTTCCTAAATTAAGTAAAACTTGGAAATTTAAAAAGGGATAAAGCAGAAGAAATGCACACTGATGATTCTAATCACGGAACTCCGCTTACTAGCTATATAACTTGAGGCATATTGCATGGATTCTCTGTTTCAGTTTTTTATAGTTAAGCATGGATAATGGCACCAATAGGATACAATTATACCACAGAATAATGAAGATAAAATATTTGGAGGATCCTAGAGTACAGTCTGGCACATGGCTGAGTGGAGTTACCCGTGTTACTCTTATAAGAGTGCTGCTTATTTAAATACCATTACCTAACTCCACTGTTTCAGATTATTTTTATCTAAAAATCTCTAAACAATTTTACTAACCAAATTTGGAATATAACAAAATGAGCTTTATAAAAACGACACTGATGATTTTCACAAAACTATAAGCTTTGAAAAACCTACAGATAAAAACAAAGTATGTCTGAACAGATTTTGCTAAAGAATTTCCTTCTCCATATATTTGAAAATAAATTCCATACTCTTATTATTCACTTGTATATTTGAAAGTACATGACTGGCTGAGCTTTAGTGCCTATTACTCAGTTTTAATCTAAATAAAGAAAAGACATTTGCAAATTTGTCACATAGCCCATAGAGAAATCTGGGAGGTTATTTACACAAATTACCTAGTTTTGCATGTTTAAACATGGAGTGTCTAAAGGAAGTCCAGCAGTGAGACACAGTGACGATTTCAAAAAGGTTTTCTTTTCTGTTGGAGCTGTGATTCACTGGTTCTAGTGTTTATGGAGGACCGCACATGTGTTCTTTGACCTTTGTATAATTTATTTAAACACAAGCTCAGTAACTTTAAATGCGGTTATCATCCCAATGACTCAGACAGTGGTCAGCGATCTGTGAAGATTCACGCACTGTCTCATTAAGCCACAAAACAAGTCAATCTGAGAACAGTGCAACCTGACCACCTTAAAATTAGCCACAGCATCTTACAAAGATGTGCGCGGTGCAGCCTTGACCCCTGTGCTAATTAAACTGTCAACTCTGCTTTCACACACACCTCCTGAAATAGTCCTGGATGTCAAGCAGTGAACTGTTTACAGACAATTAGGTCCAAGGCCCACAAGTATGCTTTTGTCTTCCAGGCCTGGCTGTCTGTAGCATGCTTTATGTTCTCACAGCTTTGACTCTTTAAGGAAGGTGTTGGAGTCAGGGGAAGCTGTGCAGGTGCAAGTTGGGACATAGCAGGGTGGAGAGGGCCAGGGGAGGAGAGATATAGGAACTCTAGGAGGGCACTGAGGCAGACAGTGGGACAGGATGTGCCCAGGGGAGTGTTCCGGGTGGGACTGGCCCCGTAGGTGTGTGATCCAGAGAGGAAATCTGGGATGTGCAGGTACAAAGCTGTGCAATGAGAAGAGACAGAATTCATTGGCACCCTTCTGGCAATTTCTGAGGTCGCCCTGCATTGACACCCGCACCAGGTTCCTGCATGCGGTTGCTGAGAGGCTGCATGAAGCAAGACAGATGCGGTTGCTCCCCTAGCAGAGATCATTGCCAAGAGCAAGAGTAGGGGATAATAGTATCTCTCCAGGTTCAGGGAGGTAAACGGGAACACACAGCCACTGGTGTTAATATCCTGAGATGGTGCCTGAGCCGGGCACATTAGGCGGGGAAGTCGGAAACAAGGAAACTGGTGTCTGCGACAGAAGCTTGCTGAGAGGACATTCCTAGTGTTTTCTACTGCTCCTTGCTGCCTTGCACCGTCGCGCCGCTTGTGTTTTAGGCTCACGGTGGTTCCTTGTGCATCTTCCAGTGAGACTGTAGAAGTGTTTACCTCAGGAAGGCACTCCGTGAATAAACCTGCTGAGTGAAACAGCCTAGGTCACGGGAGATTCCCCACAAAACTACCTCAGTGAGAGGCTTGTGAAAAGCGCTGGGCAGGAGTGAAGTCGAGGCCTGGGGGACAGCGGGTGACACTGAGGAGAGCTCCTCCCTCAGCAGCCATGTTTGTGACAGCAGCTGCACCATTAACAAGACGGCATGGTGGCCGCTTCTCAGAGACACAAGGCCAGCAGGACATGGTTCTCTCCACAGTGTGGACTGCTTTCCCTTTCTTTCTGCAGCAGTAGGCATTGTTAACACTGGGGTTGAAATGGTCCAAGCAATGAAATAAGGTAAACAAACATCAAGGTTAGTAAAATAGACCCCACACCAGGGCATTTTGCATGATTACTAAAAAGAGTCAATCTAGGAGGCTTGGGCAACTTGCAATTACAATCAGGTCTGATTTAAAGATGGAATTTTTTAAAAGGGAAAAAAACCAACAGAGCCTCTTGAATTCTAAGGGATCTGGTCTCGGGAGCAGCTGCCTAGGAAGGTTCATTTGCTACTCTGATACAAAACCAGCAGTTTCTGGAATGGCTCAGAATGCAGCTTAAATAAAGGTGTTGGACTTCTGATGAGCACTCAGCAGGGGACTATCCCCACCTCCCTGAGCGGTCCAAAAGATAGCAGCACACACATGCTCCTCTCTTCCACCTAGGCAAGAGTCAGACGGCCAGCCCAAGCTCCTGCTCACGGGCGCTCGCCCAACCTAGACTGAAAGCCATTAATTTTTCTTTCAGTTTCAAAACTCTTCTGCTTTTATGCTGCCCATTTATCTGGTGCAAAAAGAATCTTCAAACGACATCTTCATTTTTCTGTTTGTTGTCTAGTATACATGAGATGCTCTTCCCAGACCTGTACCGTCCAGGTCCCAAGGGGATGCCCATGCTTAACGGAAACACAAGGGCACCATTCAAGGCTGCCCACATGGGCAGGTCAGGTGCTAGGTCCACCTATGCACTTTTACTCCGGGCCACAGGAAATTTGAAATCAGGTGACCTGGTTTGGAGTTTTGGTTTCATCTCTAGTTGAGTGACCTTAACAATTAAGTGTCCTTATTTTAGACCTATCTTAGCTTTTCCATGTAAACTCCAAAGCAGAAAACATTGAAAATAAAAAGAAGGAAATAAATAAAGAAAGAAAGAAAGAAAAAAGAAAGAAACCAAGATATGAAAATGTAGACCATGTATGGGTAATGATAATGTAGACTGTATGGGTACTGGTACCCATACAGTCTACATTAATGGGTAATGGTAATTTGCTAAAATAACTAACTATAACAAAAAGAATGATTGAGGAAAAGCAGTCACTGAAAACCAAAAGAATTATTCTCAGTGTATGAGGCAGAAATTAATAGAACTCAGAAAGAAATTGATAAATATACTACCAGTGAGAGACAGAGAACACTATCCTCAGTTATCAGAGAAAACTGATGTGGCCAGAAAATTAGTTAACACACCAGAGACTGAGTTATACCATGAACAAGCTTGATTTAATAATAATTTAGTGCTTGAAGACAAATAATTCATAGCACAATCTTGTGAGGGGAAAAGTGCTCCAAGTTCTCGGACTGGGACAATATGTATAAACCAAGTTTCACCTTGGCTCTCCGCTCCTGTAGAAAAATCTGCTGAAATACAACCTGCTATGCAGTAATTAAAAAACAAGTCTACCAAGGACACAAAAAGGAAATGGACACAGTGGACCTTTATTTAGCCACAAATCAAGCATTGCATTAGCATATAAAAATCACTACCATAGCATTTAGAAATCCATTGGGCATAAAACATTTTTAAAGCATTCACAGGAAAAACAAGAAATTGTAATGAACTAAAAGTGATTATAGCTACATAATAAAGACTACAGAACATATTAAAATACCGCATATGGAAGCAGCCTAAGATGATGCTGTGAAGAAAACTAAGTCAAAGCTGAGAAGTTAGGAAGGAAATAACTAACAGTTAATGAGCCAAGCATCTCAGTTAAAGAAACAATAATGCACACTCAAAGAAACTCAAAGCAGAAGGCTGGAGACAGCAAAGACAAGGACAAAGATCGGCAGGGAGGATCTCTAAAAGGGTCTGAAAACAGCCCAAACTCATACTCTGAACAATTAAAAGAAGCTAAATGATATAGGACTGAAAAGAAGAAGAAGATGCAAATAAACAAATTTTAAGAATAAAAGGACCAAACAAGCCCAGAAGTCCAGGTATTAAGGAGTTTAGATCATAGGAAGAGATGATTATGACTACTTTAGGGCAAAGGTGTGAAAATTTACTGAAAATTGTATCTACATGTGCATGTGTAAGTTAAATCAACCATCTGTATATGAAGATACTTTCTAAATTAAAAAACTGTCACAGAAACATTAGCAGAAAGATAAGCGCAGACAATCCAGGGACACGTTTAGGTCATAGAGTCACACATGCTCTAATAATTGACCTCAAAACAAAAATTAGTAAAACTAGAGAGTATGACAGAATTAAATTTTTCTGAATGTGGAAAAAAGCCTTGTACAGTGGAAAATTTAAGAGTGTACTGTTTACTTCTCTCATATAGAAAGGATTCCGGTGGCTCCATGGGACTGCCAGTCTCAGGCTTATTCCAAAGTTTACGGCTTTCTTGTCTTCCTGTTTCAAGATGTGTCCGGCCAGCAGCAGAAGGAGAAGAGAAAAACAAAGGTCACCGAACTGCTAAGTCCTGAGGAAACTTAGTAAAACATCAGAAAAATACTTCTGCCTACATTTCATTGCCCGGAGCTTAATGGCACGGATACATGCATGTACAGCAGTATTGGCAGATGGGTTTTCCATCCAGAGAAATGATCCACAACAGCAAAAGATGTTCCACTTCTGGGAATGAAGGCATAATGAGGTACACACCACGTTCTCTGACACAGTCTGACAGTGAATTCACTAGCAGCATCCAAACAAGGAAAGGGCTCAGCCCCTGGCTGGAAGTTTTGAGAAGCAATGCTGATGGGAGGTGGATTGGCCCTCACCTCCCTCTCTGCCCCTCCAGGCCATGGAAAGGAGACCTGAGAATACACTGAGAATCTTGCTAGAGTCTTACAGCTTGGGGAAAAACAAATTGACAGTGTTAGGTAGCTTGGAGGAAATCCCAGAAAGCCCCATATGTCAGCAGGTATCTCAGCCTCCAGCAGAGCAGGGGAAGAAGCCGCCAGGGGTCACTGTGTCCCGGGAGAATGATGCGGACCCGGGGATCAGTCCAGAGCTGCAGGGAGGAGAGTTCTGCTCAGCAGCTCCCTGGAGAGGGAGCCAGGCCTGACCCCCCAGGGGGACTGCGTGCAGGCTCTTGGCTCTGCACTGCCCACACCTTCACAGAACTAAAAGACTTGAGGAGAAAAAACTCCAGTCTCACAGACGAGCTCAGAAGGCACCAGTCAGTCAGCGGTAGAGAGTGAGGGCTGTTTAGGAAAAGTCACCCACAAGCAAAAGAGAAAATAGAAATTCTGGACAAAGCAGCTAAGCTTGAAAGAAGGAAATACATAGCTTAGCCACTGAACAGAACTTTTATAATAAAACACAAAAAGAGAAAGACATCAATAATCTTGCAGGATAAGTAAACATCATTTATGAAAAGAACAAAATGGCATGCGTAGGAGATCTTGGTTCAGACAGTCCAAGACTTCTTTGCATATCATGTATTGTTAAACTGGCAAACATATTCAGTCTAGGCAGACTAGATGTGTTTCAAAATCAAATTTCCAATTCAAATTAAAGCTGTGATTTAATGAAATAAATGAAGAAAAAAAGCAAAGAGAGTAAAATTCTTAAGAGAGTTTAAAGGAGTCAAGTAGCGGTTTTCAGAGACCCAAAGAAGGGAATCCAAAAGTTAAGAAAAACTGTGAAAGAAAAAAGTTATTAAATTATCCTTGAAATAAAGTAGGATCTGAGTTTGAAAAATCAAAGTAATTTGTGTTATCCTAGCAAATCTTGGGACTTAATCATCGATATTGAGATATATTTTAAAAAATTTTCTGATCCACAGTGAATAAATAGCTCTTCATGTATTTGGGTAGAATAAACCAAGTCTCTTGATAAAGAAATGGGTGGGAAACAGCGGGGCCGCAGTGTCAGGAGACAGCTGGGAGGTTTCTACAGTGAGCAGCTGATTTCTGACCCAGTTATAAACATGACCAGTCCACTTATGAGAGAGTCTGCCCACTGCACCCACGACCCCTCCACATAGAACCGTGAGACGGGACAGGACAGCAGGCAGCTGGTGTGGGTGAGAGAGAGGGTGTGGCTGAGGCAATTGTGACTCTGGAAGAATTGTGGAAGCACAGCCTGTGTGACTGCTCTAAGGAGTGATGCCTTCAGAAAGACAGAGAGTTTAAAAGATTGCAGGTAGTTTTGCAGGTACATCAATCTGGGCTAGAGGTGATTTTCTTTCAGGGCTTGGAACACTTCGCTCCAAGCTCTTCTTGATTTGATGGTTTGTGTCAAGAAGTCTGTCATGATTCTGATGGGTTTTCCTTTATTGGTGACCTGTTCCTTTTCTCTTATAGCTTTTAGTATTCTGTTCTTATGTTGAATTTCTGGGATCTTGGTTATTATGTGTCTGAGTGCAGATATATTTTGGTTATAGCTGTCTGGAGATCTGTATGCCTCATATATCTAAATATCATTTCCTTTTCCTATGCCTGGGAAGTTTTCTTTAATTGTTTCTGTTAATAGCCTTTGTATTTCATTTGTGTTTACCCCTGCTTCTTCATTCACATTTTTTATGAAGTTATAGATTCTCTTGTCATCTTCTAGCCTTTGTATTGTTACTAACTGGTTCCTTGTTATTTTTAAGAGATCTTTCCTTTCATGGTCACACATTGCAAACCTATCTTCAAGGTTTGATAGTCTATCTTTAGTTTCTTTCAAGCAGTTTTTCCAGCTTTCAATGGAGTTTTTAATTTCCTGGTAATCTCTTTGAATCTGTTTCATGTATTCGCAAAATAAATGGATAAACAAGATGCTTCCATGCCAAAGAGGAACTGGGGGAGTTCATGACCACCAATCCAACACTACAAAAAATACTGAAGAACATTGTGAAGAGAGAAAAAAAAGACCATAGTTTCAAGAACAGTGACAGAGGAGGCTCACTGAGTGAGGCAGACAGTGGAATGAGGGGGAAAAGTAGACAACCAACAACAGAAAAATAGGATGGTAGAGCTGAGGCAGAGAAAATTGGCCATAATCACTAACATGGATGGCCTTGATACACTAATAAAAAGAAACACAAGCAGAGTGGACCAGGAGATAGGGTCCATCAAGATGCTCTATATAAGAAATATAATTAACCTGAAAGAAGGATTATGGACTGAAAGTCAAAGATGAGAAAATAATTTTCTTTGTGACAGGGAACCAGATAAAAGTTCACCTATCAGCTGCAGATTGGTTGGAAAGATGTAACACTTTTATACAATGGAGAATTACTTAGCTATAAGGAAAGAAAACCTTGAGGCTCTTGTGGGTAAATTGATACAACTTGAGACCAACTTAGGGGTAAAAAGGTTCAGAATCAGTTAGGTAATTAGGGAGGTTGCCTCCCTAACCTAAAAACTAAAGGAGTTAGTGGGATTCAAAATGTACAATGCACCCTGGCAAAGTGAAAGGGGAGGAATTGTCTAAATAAGGAAGGCAGAGGACATTGGTAATCTTGTTCATGATTTGAAACCCATATTGTTTACATTGCTCTGATTAGTTTGGTCATATTCTGTTCCAGTTTGTCTACTGTATTAGATTTGAAGGCATAGACAGCTATTCCAAAGATAGCAGGATATACTACAGTAAACATTTTTAATCTTATGTTAACTTAATCTGAAACCCAGTATTGCTTTCACTGCCTTGTTTTGACTGATTTTATTTGATTCTGTGTTGTTCGATTGCTGTCCTCTTGACTGATTTTATTCAAATCTGTTATGTTTGATAGGATCAAGTCTGAGAGGATAGGCAACTACTCTGAAGACAATACAATTCACTATGATACCCATTTTGGTTTGACTATTCCCCCTTTTGAAGTCCTCCAGTGTTTTGTTTTTATTGATTTTGTTCCATATTGCTATGTTTAATTTTATTGTATCTGATAATATGGGCAAGTCTATTGAAGATAATAAGAGACACCATGGTAATCATTGTAGATAACCTTGTTTTATGGTTTTAAATTAGGTACTATGTCCATCCTTTTGTTTTGAATGACACCCCCCCCCTTTTTTTTTCTCATTTGGCTTTATTATTTAAAAAAAAAAGGTTGCAGAATTTTCCCCA
Source organism: Cavia porcellus (assembly GCF_034190915.1). Lineage (NCBI taxonomy): Eukaryota > Metazoa > Chordata > Mammalia > Rodentia > Caviidae > Cavia > Cavia porcellus. Next base: position 55,586,402 of record NW_026947507.1, read on the forward strand.
AGAGCTGCATGCATTGTTTCAACAAAGAGAAACCAATCTAGCAGGTCTTGTGTTCACCTATTTGTACACAAGGGATTGCTTAGTGGTTTGTCACAAGCTTAGCCTTTTGGCACACTAGGGTCACAGCATCCAGGAGACATCCTTGTGCAATTTCAGGTAAACAACTGGGCAGGTGAGTCTGAAGTGTAGCAAGAACATGGGGTGTTCGCCGGTAAGCAGTGAGCACACACACAGTGCTGTGAGCACAGTGTGGATGGGAACAGAGGACAGGGCCAAGACCTGGACCTGGGGCTCCCAGTGAAGCAAGACACAAAGGAGCCTGGACAAGAACAACTTGTGAAGCGCTCCGATGCCCCAGAAGCCAAGTACAGTGAAAGCGTTTTCACTGCATTCCTCGTTTTATTTGTTGTTAAGTTTTTAGCATTCCCAGTGTACTCTGGATATTACCCTGGAGAGTTGGCAAACATTTCCTCCTACTCTGTGTTGCGTCTTCACTCTGTTAGGTTGTTCCCTTGCCAAGAAGACACCCATCACTTTGAAGTAACCACATTCATCTAAGGCACCAAGGATCTGAGTAGATGCTTCTCAGAAGGAGAAATACCATGGCCACACAAGTGCAGAAAGTGCTCAGTGTCTGTCTCTAGACATCAGAGAAATATAAATCAGAACTTTAATGAGAGACTATCTCACTTCAGTTAGAATAGTTATGATTTTAAGAGGTAACAGAGCTGGTGAGGATGTGGAGAAAAAGAAACTCTCATGACTGCTGATGGGAATGTAAATTAGTACAACCAAGATGGAGAAAAATATAGAGGTTTCTTAGAGAGCTACAGAGAGAGTTAGGTGCCATCAGTAGATGGAAGAGTAAAAAGTGTGGCACATACACATAACTGAGTGTTATTCCACCATAAGGAAGGATGAAATTTAGCCATTTCCAGTAAAATAAATGGAACTGGAGAACATCATTTTAAGCAAAATTAGACACAGAAAGATGAGTACCACGTCGCCATACACAGAAAAAAGTTGACCTGAACTTAGAATAGTGATGATCAGAGATTAGGAAGGGAAAGGCACAGGTAGATAAATGAAGTTTGGATTTGATCAGGGCATGCTGTATGCAAATATAAAATATACACTGACTGCAGTGGACTAACGAATGGTCAGCTTGAGTGGGAATGCCCAGCTGAATAAGTCAGCATGGTCCTGGGCATGAGAGACGTGTCTGAGGGCTGCTGCCATAGGGACATAAAAGGAGAAAATGTGTGTGTGTGTGTGTGTGTGTGTTTCTTTATTTTTTCAACCACTACAATTTAAAACTAATAGTACTAACACAAATATTATATTTATTAGCATTTAAGAATTTTAAAAAATTAGCTGGAGATAGAGCTCAGCGGTCTAAGCACCTACCTGACAAGTGTTTGATTTCCAGTACAAAAAATATATATATAGGAAAAAGATTTTTGATAAAGTAAAAATTATAGTTAGGCTTCTGTGTGTGTAGGTGATACATCCATAAGTTTAACCAACAACAAATGTTTTTTAATGTTTAATGTTTTTTAAAAATGTAATAATTCTACAGAATGTGGACAGATGTGTTTATTGTCCTTCTCTGAACAGTAGGATATAGCGATGACTTACTTCATCTATGTTGTATTAGGTATACATAAGCTAGAGATTATATAACACAAAATGGAGAAATAGACTTTTCTTGGTATTGAGCTCACCACCTCATACTTGCCAGGCAGGTGCTTGTGCCGCTGAGATAATGTAGTGATTGAGAACAGAAGCCAAGTTTTGCTGAATGCTTCCGTTTGTGGACCCATTTGTGAACTGAGGTGTCACCATACATATGTTATCAAGTCCTGTTTTGCATCTGTCTTTCTGCAAGCCCCAGCACACGGTTCACATCACAGGAAGGGCCATTCTCTTGGTTCATGCCAACTTTTTATCTAGCTTTCGCTGGCTGCTGTGACATAACATCTGGGCGCTAAAATTGTGGAAACACTTTCCCGAGGAGGGAACAGGTTTTAATAAGTTATGCTGAGTTTTGAACCCTTTATAAGTGATGCACAAATCATCCAGCTATATGTGTAGTTAACAAAAAATAAGTTTGTTTATCATAAGTCATTACCAGCAGTGGTACAATTTCAGTCAAAGTACTTCAAAATAGGGTGCCCGGAGGACACTGTTTAATTAAATCATGAATGTATCAAATCAGCCCAGTCCTCCGCCCTCTCTCTCTGAGTGTGCTACTAAACCATTGGCACATCTTGGGTTGGAGAACCTGTGTGCCTCGCATGACTATAAATATCATTGTATTTATGATTTGCTATGCTGAATATAAAAATTCAGTTGTTGGCATCATTAAGTCTACAGGCAATCCACTGATATGACTGGATATGAAAACTGACATCTTGCTGGAATAATGAACTATGCTTCAAATGTCTGCAAACTCAATGCCAGTGAACATGCAACAAGGGAAATACCTGAATTACAGCCAAAACTCATTTTTAAAATCTCTGAAATCACTAGTTCAAAGGATAACTACTATCACTTATAGTTTACTCACACAGACAGGGTTACATGTTTACTTGAAATTCTTGCTGGACATTTGCAGGGTGACAGAGTATGCAGTGTGCTGTGCTGTGGGCCGATTTTCCTTCGTCTCAAAGGAACAATCCTTAGCAAAACAAAAATTGAAGAATGAAATTCTAAAGGAAATACTATCTCTTTCTGATCTTCTTTGAGTTCATTAGTCTTATGTGCCACTAAAATAATAATTCAGAAGGTCATAACTGTAATTTCAAATTTTGCTAGGTTATTTTGAGGACTGAGAGGTTCTGTGATTTGATAAAAATGAACAGTAGGTGAGCAGTGCTCTGAAATGTAGAGAAGACATAAAGAAAAATGACCTTTAAAAATGTTTTTTGAAATACTTCATACATTACTTCAAGCTTCCTAAATGCTTTTGAAGGTCTCTTCTATTTTTTAAATTCAAAATGCAAAGCAAATTTCAAGCTTAGTTAATGCTAGCAATCCCAGTCTACACTCCCACCGACAGTGGAGAAGGGCTCCTTTTTCCCCGCGACCCCACCAGCATTTGTTATTAGTTAATTTCTTGAGGTCAGCCATTCTTTCTGGAGTGAGATGGGATCTCAGTGTTGTTTTAATTTGCATTTTTCAACTGACCAATGATGTTGAACATTTTTCTTATATTTATTTGCCTTGTATTTCTTCATCTGAGAATTGTGTATTCATTTCAGATACCCATTTTTAGATGGGGTCTTTAAATTTGGGGGGGCCTGATTTTTTTCAACTCTTTATACATTCTAGATAAAAGTCCTTTCCCTGAGGGACAATTGGCAAAACTTTTCCCCCAATCTATAAGTTTTCTTTTCACTGTGTTGGTGATTTCTTTCAATGTACAAAAATATTTTAACAAGAGGAGAGCCCTGTTATTGATACTTTGAAGCACTTCCTATGCAACTTGGCTTTTGTTCATGAACTCTCGGCCTATCCCTATGTTCTCAATTTTTATACCTACTTTGTCTTTTAGTATGTTTAGTGTTTCTGCCTTAAATCAGTATAGACATTCCTGAGAAAACAAGGATCAGAGATTCCATTCAACCCAGCTATTCCCCTTCTAGCTATTTTCCCTGAGAAAATGAAAACATCATACCACAGAGACATACTTATGTACCCATATTTGTAGCAGCACAATTTGTAATAGCTAAATCTTGGAATCAACCCAAATGCTCATCAACTGACGAATGGATCAAAAAGATATGGTATTTTTATATGATAGAATACTACTCAGCCATAAAGAATGATAAACTTGAAGTTTTTATAAGGAAATGGATGCAACTAGAAACCATACTATAAGTGAAATCAATCAGACCTGCATGTGTAAACACTGTATTGTCATGCTAGTATAAAAAACTACAAGAGTAAGTAAGATTCAAAAGTTACAATAGAGACAGTAAAAGGGAAAGAAAGCACTCAAAGGGAAATTACATTGTTTAGTTAATCTTGCATGCCTGTATCTGGTAGCCTGAGCCATTATTTTGAGGATAACAACATGCAATATAACCACCTATCGATTAAATTCCTATGGATTGTTTTGAAATCCTATTTTGCCACTGCTTTTTATTATTGTTGTTGTTTTAATGGCTTGCTTCTTAATTTTTCTTTTTTTTTCTCTTTACAAATATTAGTAGTCCCTTTTGTTTTTATATGTGATCTGGTGAAACATGCTGTAAATGTTTAAACTTTAGAAATTACTTCAGTGAAAGATACTCCGCCCTCACTTTGCACACACTGCCCCATCGTTCTCACCACTTTCTGAGGCAGTTTTGGAAGCCCTCTTTCACGAGTGTCTTTCAGAGACGGGATAAAACACATGGTGAGTACTGTCCTGAGCGCCATCCAAAGGCGTCAGGCTCCCAAAGGCACCACTCTGTGACCCTGTCCACCTTCCTCACTGGGTCTGGCACCCGGAAACTTCTGGCTCTCCCCCAAAACCAAAATGACCCTGAAAGGTAAAGGCTTTGAATTGAAGCAGGACATTGAGTCAGCCCTGAGGGTGAAGACTTCCAGGGCTGCTTCGGGAAGCAGCGGGCATGAGATAAGGGGGGATTTTCAGGGGGTTAATACCAAGGCGTCTTTTACCAACATAATTTGTTTTGAAAAAATTAATAATCACTACAGCTTTCTACCTAACATTGTATGTGTATTATTTATTACTTCTACTTATATGAGCCATGAAAATATTACTTGATCCATGAAATTACAGTCTGACCTGAGAAATCACTACTGAATTTCTGAATTGATTTAAACAAAGGCACGGGAAGGAAGAGTTGACCACTTGCTGCTGGATTCAGTGCTGGGTATTTAATATATGTGAGGAGATAGGACCATTTGCCAAGACACACAACAGTCACTCTCTGGGATAATATCTGAAAAAAGAAGAATAAAAAAACACAGATGAATGTATTGGTGACATTTCAGAATGCTTTAGAAATGGATGAAGATCCCTTTTCCCATCTACTATGGAGAATAAATTTCTTAGTCACAATGCCGTGAAGACGTTGTGGTGTGCTAGAACTGAATTATAACTCTGAACTCCACTCATGCTGAACTTCTGTGGGCGCTTTATCTGCTCGAGCTGGCCCTGAAATCCCTGTCCCAATGGGTCAGGCTGACTATAAACAACAGCGGAGAGCGGTGACAAGCTTCAATAAACTTTTCAAATGAAGAGCACATTTCCATACGCCACATGGCACCGAAGAAATATGCTTTCCCTCTTCCCCACATCTAATCAGTGTCACATATTCCACATACTTTAGATTAAATTAAACCCAAATGCCAAAAAACAACTAGAAAATCCTCTCAGACTTACTTATTTTTGCATATAAGCATTACAGAAGTTGTATACACATTAGCTGAGAGAACAGAAGTACCAAATCTCAACACATCTGTTCAAAAGCTCAGTCTATAGTTTTCTTATGTGGATCCTGTCTTATTTATGTTCCCACTTTCTGCATTCTTCTCAGGCTAAAGCACTGAGAATTTTATTTCTTGTTGAAAATGCAGGGGGCTGGGAATTTAGCTCAGCGGCATAAGCGCCTGCCTTGCAAGCAGGCAGTTGTGAGTTCGATCCCCGGTACTGATAAAAAGGAAAAAGACAAAAAAAAAAAAAAAAAGAAAAAAGAAAGAAAATGCAAACTATTGCTTTTTCATAATTCCGTGCACTCACTGGATGGTACCTCACGTTTTGGTGGGGTCACACTGTCAAGGTGCATTGCCCTTCCGGTGTATGAACAGAGTTCTGTGTGTGTTCTACTTGGCAAAGTGCGTGAAATGCTTGAGTGCTGAATACAGAGTGAATGCTCCATGCATGGATTCTAGTCTAAACTGTGAATACAATTTGTAGAGGCGTTGGGGATTTTACTAGAGGGGAAACTCTACAGTTTAAATTCTGGTCTTTAGAAAATAGGAAAACATGGATTTTCGATCACAGATAAAAATGAGGCCCAGGAGGAAAGCCATCCTACGCTCCTATTGATGACACCGGATGAGACTCCACGGAGAGAAGAGCAACCATGGGGTGCCAGGCTTGTGGGGAGCGGAGACAGCCCCAGGGCAGAGACGGATCCAGGTGCCCTGGGAATGGAGCGCATCGTCAGCGGGGTGGACGGGTGAGCAGGGCGGCTGGTGTGGAGATGCTGAGGGGCCCTCAGGTGCTCTCTGGCCCTGGACATGAGGCAAAGGCAGCAGGCCCATCAGAATAGCCCTGGAGCTGTGGCTGTGCACTCCCTGGAGCAGGTGACTTTCCTAACCCGTTTCTGCAGTATTCAGCGAGGATAAAGAGAGACTCCACTAGGGTTTCACTGCAAAGATTAAACAAACTGTGCTGTGAAAACACTTGGCCACTGCCAAACACACGTGTGCTTGTGATACTACTTTTATTATTCCACAGGAAATGCAGACAAGGTACAAAGAAGGGACCCAGTAGAGGATGTGGCAAGGGGTTAGGGGCAGGAGTGGGGCTGCCTGCACTGGTGAGGGCGTCAGCAAGCAGTGTGGGGTCAGCAGCGCTCAGAGACCCTGGAGATCAGAAGAGCTGAATGGAACCGCAGCTCCCTCAGCTTTCAGGGGGTTTCCAGTCTCAGTGCAAAACCTTGCACACCTGCACCGTGGAATGTGCCTAGGGGAGCAGTGTTAGGAGAATGTACCGAGCTGATGGTGGCTTACGGTGCAGGGTGGGCTCACGCGCATGCTTCAAGGGCTGGAGCCATTTCTCCTAGTAGAGCCCGGGAGCCTCCGCAAGGCTTTCTCTAGGTGCCAGGAGCGGAAGCGCATTCCATGAGAGGTATGGGTAGGCGCAGGATGTGTTACTGCTTGGCTTGCTCGGTGCGTGGCTGGGAAAAGTGGAATCAAGTCTGGTTGCCTAAAGTCTGTTTTGGAGAAAGGGAGGCTCCATGCATGAAGGAAGCCCCTGAGCGCAGATCCCCAGGCCTGGCTCAATGTGGGGAGAGCTGGGGCTGTAACCACGGCTTTTTTTTTTTTTTTTTTTTTTAATTTAAGGAGAAAAAGGAAAAAAAAAAAAAAACAAACAAACAGAAAAAGGGTACACGTTATACAGAATTTCAGAAAAAAATAAACAATAGGAAATCACTAAATAGATTATACATTGTTATCTTAGAAATAGTTGTTCAAGCTACAAAATTAAAGCATATAAAGTGGGCTTTCAAACAGTGAGGCTGCAAACAGTTTTGTTCAATGATCCAACAAAACTCAGTAATATGATTATCTATCTTATACACTTAAATATATATGCAGTTATATTCTTTAGAGCACTTTCTTTTCCTTTCGTTTGTACAGTGACTATTCAAATTTTGGGTTTTATTACTCCCACAGTTCTTATTATTTTTTTTTTGAAGAGAGTAGAACCAAATGTGACATAACAGAACAGAGTCAAATCAAAAGGATGGACATAATAGATAATGTAAAAACAAAATGCAAGGTGATCAACAATGGTTACCATACTGCCTCTTGCTATCTTAAAAAGAATTGCCTATATCATCAGTTATAATAAAATTGAACAAAACAGTAAAGAGTAAAACCAAAACATTGGAGACATTACAGGACTTTAGAAGAAGATAATAGTCAACCGGAATGGGTGTCATAATGAATCTTATTGTCTTCACAGTTGTTGCTTATACTTTTGAACTTGGTACTATCAAGCAAAGCAGAATAGAGGAAAATCAGTCAAAGAAAGATGGTGAGGGCTATACAGGGTTTCAAATCAAGTTAATAGGAAATCAAAGTGGGTTACTATAATGTTTCCTGCTATTTTTTTTATTTTTCCCTTAATGAAAAAGATAAAAATAAAAAAGTAAATAATTAAAAAAGGAGACTGAGATAAAAGAGGGCATAACAACAAAACAACACAGGTCAAAGCATAACCATTTAAGCAAAATAGTGTTTCACCACAGGATATCCTGACATAAAAGTAATTACCATAGTGTCTCTTTCCTTGAAATCTTTGAGTATAACTTTGTATACTGTAGCACCAAACATATCAAGACAATGTAAAACCACTCGAGAGAATGACAGTATTACAGGGTATTTAGAACCAACTATCAGAAAATGAACAATGGTTTCTGTATAATCTCTTTGTCTATAAAAGTTTTTGCTTATATTATCACATACAATAAGATACAACCTGTTAAGACCAATCGAGACAGAAGAATAAAAGCTTGATGGGACTTCAAAGCAAGATGATACTAAATCAGCACTAGCTATTATGATGTCTTGTTTTCTCCAAAATAGCTGTTCCTACCATCCAATCTTCTCTGCCTCATTTCTGTTGAGATCTTTTTCTGTCGTTTGTTGTCAGTTTGTCTTCTTCATTTTGCTTTCTGCTCCATTCATTGTGGCCTCTCTGCCACTGTTTCTGAAGTCTTGGTATTTTCCTTTTTAAAAATATCCTGCAGTATTCTCTGTAGAGTTGAATTGGTGGTTGCAAATTCCCCTAGTTCCTCTTTATCCAGGAAGCACCTTGTTTTTCCATCAATTTCTAGGGACAGTTGTACAGGATATATCAATCTTGGCTGGAGATTGTTATCTTTCAAAGCTTGCATTATTTACCCCCATGCTCTTTGTGATTTGATGGTTTGTGCGGAGAAGTCTGCTGTAATTCTGATGGGTGTTCCCTTGTAAGTGATCTGTTTCTTGTCTCTGACTGCTTTTAGTATTCTGTTCTTATATTGGATTTCTGGAATTTTGATTATTATATGCCTGGGTATTGTTCTGTTTGGGTTGTAGGTGGCTGGGGTTCTGTATGCCTCATACATCTGAGTATCTTTACCTTTTGCTAAATTAGGGAAATTCTTTTGCATTATTTCTGTGAATAGCTTTTGTAGTCCATTTGTTTGTGTTCCTACTTCTTCTTTTATGTTCTTAATTCTTAAGTTATATATCCTCATCATCTTCTAGCCTTTGTATTACTGCTGTTTGTTTTCTTACTATTTTTAAGAAAGTTTTCATTTCATGCTCCCATATTACAAATCTGCCCTTCAATTCAGATAACCTATCCTTAGTTTCTTTCAAGCTGTTATGCCAGCTTTCGATAGAGTTTTTAGTTTCCTGGTAATCTCTTTGAACCTGCTTCACATATTCTATGTTTTCTCTATTTTCTCCATCAAACAGTTCTCCCCTTTTTTTCTGTTCTTCTATTCTACCATCTGTTTTTTCTTGGGTGGTGCTTAGCATTTCTCTAACTATTCTACTTATGTCTTGCTTTATTTCATTAAATACTTCATTTTTTAAACTCATCTATGCCACTCTGGAGATATCACTTTATGTCTATTGGGGCTGTGTCTGATATTGCATGTTTTCTGTCTTCCTTTGCATTTCCCTTTCCTGGATCAGTGTTCTCAGGACTGAGGACTGAGGACCCTTTCTTGTTGCTTCCTCTTTCCATACTTTCCTTCCTTACAAGCGAATGTAAGATGCCCAATTTTTTTCTCTTTTTCGGTTACAGTTTGTTTGAATTGTGCCGGCTAGGTGTTCCTGCCCACTACAGTGTACTAGGGAGACACAGACCTGGGCAGCCTCTGCTGGGCCTGCCCTTCCAGGTCAACCTACTGAAGGCTTCACCACTAGGGTGCACCTCCAGGCGCTGGGACCTGGTTTGGGCTAGCCTACTGGGTCTTAGTCAGCAGCGTCACACAGGCCAGGCACTCCCCACCAATCCCGCTTGAGAGGGCAATATGTGACTAATGTCACTGCAGCGCCCTGTTCCAGCAAGTCTGCCCAGTCCTTGTATGTCCTTTGCTGGAGCCCCCTACTCTATGAAAGGGTCCCCGTTCTGCTCACCCACCGCAAGTCGATGTAGGGCTCCCTACTAGTCCCACTCTCAACTCCATTTACATATTCCTGCTCTCAGAGCTTTCGTGTATGTCTCTCTCTCTCTGCCCTGCAGATTTGGATGCAGCAGCAGCAGCAGCAGGAAATTCAAATCGCTGCTTCCAGTGGCGCGGGTTCCAGCTTCCTCGCTGAGATTTAATCTGTTCCAGTTATAGCACCAGGATTGGATTTCCAGTTGGTTTCTCTTAGCTTAGTTCATTCCTGGGTCAGCAGGGTGTATCTCCCCTTGCTTAGGACTCCTCGTACTGCACCATTCCTGGATTTTAAGTGGGGTATCTCAGAGAGCCTCCATAGCTGCTGCTATCTATCTGCCATGTTCTTCCGGCATAACCATGGCTTTTGCTGGGCTGCTGGGTGGTGTGAAATGTGTGAGCATCAGGGTGCTGGCCAGAGCAGGTAGGGCCAGGTACAGTGATGCTGAGGAAGCCTCTGTTTTCTCTGTGCTCCTTGGTTTGTCTGCCTAGTGTTTTGGGAGTGCGATGATAAACACGTCCACTAAAGGTGGTGTGGATAAGACCAGCGGCAAGGAAGTGACAGGGTTCAGGGAGCACACGTGTGCTGGGTTTCGGAGTGGGATGTGGGTGCTTTCTCCAGTACACTTTGGGGTATGCGGAGGTGTGCAAGCATTCAGGAAAGAAGGGTGATGAAGTCTTTAAACTGCATTTGCAGTTTCTGGAGTGCACAAGGCCAGGGAATGAAAATAGGCATTGTTTCTCTCACAAGCAAGGCAAGTGCTCACCACTAAGATGTGTCCCATGCCTTTTTTCTCTTGAGACAGGAGCGTCAGCATTTATCCAGGCTGGTCTTGAACTTATGATTCTTCTGCGTCAGCCTCCTGAGTCACTGAGATTGTAGGTGTGTACCACCTTGCCTGGGAAAAATAAGCACATTTTCAAGATTATTTTGGCGAGCGAAGAAAGCCGTTGGTTTTGTTTGACAAGGGTTTGCAATCAGCAGGTGGTGGTATAAAACTGACCTTTAAGGATGTGGTTACTGCAGGAGTAGAAGTCTTACTCCTGTGCTAGAGGAGCTGCACAGAGAGCAGCCGGTGTCTGGTGGCTGACTCTGGGCTGCGATCTGATATTAGAAGAAGGGAACGAGTTCCCTGGCCAAAGTCTACGTGGAAAAGAACCAAGCAGTAGAGTTTATGGGTGGGTAGAGGAGCAAAAGTGAATGTGGAAAACAGAGTAGTCAGAGAGCATGGTGCACACCTATAATCCCAGGAGGCTGAGGCAGGAGGGCTGCTGTGAGTTCTAGGCCAGCGTAGGGTACCTAGTCAGTTCAAGTCCAGCTTGAAATACATAGTGAGCTCTTGTCTTAAAAAATAAACAAACAATGCTTATAATTTCCATGTTTATAATATTTCTGCTTTATCTCTAAGGTCAAAGCCAAACTCAGTTACAACGTACTAAGTTGTTGTTTGGGTTGCTGTTGGGGTGCTGAAATCCATGCTTGCAGTGTGCCACAGTTGGCTCTCTGCCTTAATCTTATGGTGTTGGCGCCTCTGGTCCCACTTTAGCTACACACAAGCTAAAATGCAGAGCAGTTGCGGTGGAGTGCATAATGCGATGAGGTGCTTATTCCTAATGACAGAGCTCCTGTCCTGTCTGCTGAACTGTGCTGCCTCTTGGTGTCAAGGCAGTAGCATTGGGCCAGGTGTCGCACACAGGCGGGCCAGGCATAGGGTTCTGCTTTTAAAGCTGGGCTTAGTTCAGAGCTGGAAAGTGATGGCTGTTACTTCAACGGACGAGCTTGGTCCCCACCCAGGCTTCCTGAGGAAGCAGAGGCTGCACAGCGCTGCTGGGTCCTCCCGGGAGCTCAGAGCCCGAGAGGAGGTTACCGCGTTCCAGAGCAGGAAGTCACCTGTGAGCCTGAGAGCCCTTTGGACAAAGAACAGGGACAAACTCCTACAGCAGCAGGCAAAATGGTGCGCAGAGTGTGCGATCTTTTTAAAGTTTAGCGATAAAAAGAGTGTAAACAAAACAGTAGCTCGTGGGGAGGTAACTGATCAGCCAACAAATTAAATGAAAGAATCCTGAGCATGTGGGGGATGGGAAGGAGACCTGAGCACATGACCAAGGAGTAAGCCTGGCAGCAGAGGACAGAGCAGACAGGACCTACCTCCTACACGTAGCCTGAGGCTGTGGTCTGTGATAGCTGACGGCAGAGAGGATGGTGGGTGAGAACAGAAAGGGCGAGACAGGACGGTGAGACGCTTCCTTTAGCGTCTTCCACCCTCAGCGCTCACACAAGTGCTTCTGAAATGTGTGATTTCTTAGTGCAGTTTCCTGTCCTCCAGGTAGGTCACCCCCCCCCCCCCCAACTCCAGCGGCAGTGGGAGGGGAAGGAATGGAAGGCAAGGCTGCAGCTCCAGCTGAGGTCACTTTCCGGTGCTGCTCCAGCCCTGAATTCACAATGAAGTTTGGAAACCAAGTCTGAGCAGTGCATGAGTTTCATACCTGCTCTTAGACTTCAGAGCCATAACTTGCAGAATATTTGTGTCCCTTAAGACGCTTCCTTGTCAAGGCCCCGCTGTTAAAATCAGGCTTCTTAGGTCTGCTCACTTTATGCCAGAGACTGCATCTCCTGGATTTGCCAAGGCAGCTTCTGCCCCTCAGACCTCGGAAACTTTAGATGTGAACCCGCCTGGCCTGACCCCATTTACTCAGGGCATCTTTAGAAATGCACAGCTGTGGGAGTCCACTGTCCTTTTGCTCCACATGCAGAGCCTGCTGAGAGCCTGACACGGGGTCCACGCACCTTGGTCTCTGTGGAAGCCTGGGTGCCTGCCTTCTGGAAGGGGCTGGCTGGTCAGGTGAGGTTTTTATTTTGAGTCTTTGAGGAACCTCCACACTGCTCCCCACAGCAGCAGCACTGGTGCACATCCCCACAGAGGGCTCCTTTCTCCCAGCCACTGTGGTCCTCGGCAGCGTTTCTTGCTCCAAACTTGAAGCCGTGTGCTCCTCCACCTTCTCACTGCTGTTTGCGCTTAAAGAGGCTCACTTTAGTCTTAGAACCTGTGTGGCCATTGCTGTGATTCTTGGAGTTAAAAAAAATTAGGCTCCTCTGAATGGTCCTAGAGAGGATAGTAAAGATACCTGAACTGACTTCGGCACCCGTTCTCAGATGTGTGTGCTGTGAGCCTCTGCTCTCTGGGGAGCTTCACTTAGGAATTTGCTTTCTTTTCATGGATCACTAGAGAATGGGAGGGGCAGGAGCTGTCAGAAGACAGTGCTGGGCTTCATCCCTGGCTCTCCTAGCTGATAGCCAGGAGGTCTTGCACGTGGCAGAGTGCTTGACACCGCATCCCTGTTTGGTCAATGGGGAACCGAGAAGATCCAGACACTAACCACTAAGCTGTGAGCTCAGCCTGGCGTGGAGGTCAGGCCTGGCCGCTGGCCTGAAGGACATAACCAGCACTCCCTACCCCTACCAGGGAAGTTATACACTGGCTTGGTCTCCAAGTGCCCCCACCCTGCCTGCGGTTAAAAGTCCTTAGTTACCAGATAGAAGACAACACTGAACAACAGTCCTGCGGTCCACCCTAAAGTGCTTGGCTGGCGGCACAGCTCCAAATCAGTGGCTGTGTCACCGGTGGGGCATTGGCTGTCACAGGGAGCCTGTGACACCCCTCCCCAGGGAGTTCCAGACCTGTATGACTTTGCCCAGGTCACAAGTCACTGTCTCCTAAGGCAGCAGTTGGCCTGGAGAGAGGAGACACTGTCACTCTCTGGATTGGGAAGGTCACTTAGTGACGCCCAGGCTGCAGGCCAGGGAAGCCTACCACAGGGACGTGTCTCCGCTGCTCCTGGAGACTGAGGGCCACAGCTCCAGCCGGCGGCACCCAAGTGAGACCACTGTGTCCCCCAGGACACTTGGGGAGCCCCAGTGGCCTCTCCATGGATCATAAGCCCTTCCTTCCTCCCAAAGGAAAAATAGAATAAACATTTTATAAATGTGCGAGAGATAAGGGGCATGTAGACTCTTACTAACAATTTCACTTTTTTATTTTTGGTATTTTCTTATGAACTTTTGTTGCCCAAAACGCGCACGCGCGCGCGCGCACACACACACACACACACACACACACATATATTTTTTTGAACTGGGAATTGAACTCACAAACTCACACTTGCCAGGCAGCAGGTGCGTAAGTTGCTGAGCTACCTCCTGGCTGCACGTGTCTTCTTCATGCTTATCCCCTTGGCTAGTGAAGGAAGTCATGGAAATTAAGAGGAGTGCATCTGAACTGAACTGAAACGGGCCTGCACTCATGAGTTCAGGAAGGCTTTGCCCCAGCACCCTTGATGGTGAGATGCCTCTGCACTGTCTTTAGGTCCCTGCCTATTAATGGAGGACATTTAGTGTTCACTGCAGATTAAGGGTCCTAGCCAGCCTCCTCCTTGCAAATAATCATGTCATTGTCAGAAATGTGGAACTAGGGTGGCGGTGAACTCCTGTAATTCCGGCACTCGGGAAGCCAAAGCAGGAAGATCACCGTGAGTTTGAGGCCAGTCTGGATTACAGGGTGACATCTTGTCTCCAAATCCAAACATGGTGATACCTTGTCTCAAAATCCAAACCAAACCAACCAACAAACAGATAAAAGTGGGAGCACCACGATGAAAAAGCTTTTGGAATAAGTCTTTTTGGTGGACATTTATTTTCAGTTATTTTGGTGACCACCAAGGAATGGAGTGTTGGGTCATGTAATGGGAATGTGCTTAAAAGTTGGAAGAGATTTCCAGCCTTTTCCCAAAGTGCCCATGATTTCCCCCCAAGGGCAATGCACAACCTCCACAGCTACTCCTCATCCTCGTCAAAATTTGGCCCTGTTCGTCTTTTCAGGTCTTCGCCACTCCAGTGTTTGTGTAACTACTCCACCAGGGCTTTAACACAGCTGACTGTGACACTGTGTCCCTTTCCATGTGCTCACTGGCCTTCTGTCATGAGTGTGTCTTTACTCTGTGTCATTGTGTCTACCATTGACTTGGAGGGTTTCTTTGTGCTAAAAATAAGTCCATCAAGCTCTTTACCAAAAATACCTTTTCTGAATATTTTATTTTACTTGATATCACTTGCATAATCATATACACTTTACAACCAACTTGTTAAGTTTTATAAAATTCTGCTGGGGTCATGATTGGAATTCCAGTATCGAGTCTCTCAGTCCATGAACATGCTCTGATAGGGCATTGTGGTCTTTAGTTGGTCTCGGGACTACATAGTACTCCTAATTTAGAAACCCTGTGTGACTCACTATATTTATTCATATGTGTTTTGTGGATTTTGATGCTTTGGTACATGGAAATTTTAAAGTTTTACTTTTCACTTGTTTGCTATGTTCATACAGAAACAATTATTTTGTGGATTTACTTTGTGACTTTCTATCCTGTGATATTCTAAAATCTGTTTTTCATCCTACTAGTTGCTTTATAAATAGCTTAGACACTAATGTGTTCCACAAATAGGGTTTTTAAAAAAATTTTCAATCCTATGCTTGCTATTTCTTCTCTTGCCTTATTCCATTGTTTAGAACCTGCAGTGAAGTGTTAAATATTATTAGTGAGAGTAGGCATCCTTGCTTTATTCCAGATGATAGGATGGACGTGTTTGGCATCTGATCTGCTGTTTTGGTGTTACTTAGGGAATTTCATAGTTGCTGTTTTTCTGATTGAGGAAGGTTACCTCAGTTTCTGCTATGGAGATAGTTTTTAAAATACTTTCTACTAATCAGTGGAGAGTTTTTTTTTTCTGATGATGCATTATACTGGTTGATTTTGAGACAATAAATTAAATTCTCATTCTTAAAATAATTTCTACATGGTCATGTTGTAATATCCTTTTACGTATTCTGGTAATACTAATATTTTAGAAAGAAATGTAAATTTTATGTTCTCACAAAATATGTGCAATTTTGTTTTACTTTAATAACAGAGATGTTGATATCATGGTTATATTGGCCTTCTCTATTTTCTGAAAAATTTGTTTAATATTGGTATTATCCTATTCTTAAATTTTAATAAGATTCACTCATCAAACCAGCTGGACCTAGCATTTTCTTTGTGATATATTTGATAAAAAGTTTTGTTTTCAACATTGAAATTAATTCTTTATTTTCTACTTTATTTTATGTCGGTTTGCAGAGCTGTGATTTTTAAAGAAATTTGTCCATTTCATATGTTATCAAATTTAATAGTAAAATACCTCTCAATATTCTTTTCATGTTCACAGAATCTATTGAAGTTTCTTTTTTACTTCTTACCTTGGCTATTTTTTTTTTTTTCTTATTTCTTGAGCAACTTTGCTGGGGGTTTCCACCATGGCTTTCATACAGAGGGTCGTGTATCTAAGCTCTCAGTTATTTTTCTAGTCGGGTCTCTTTCCCATGCCTGCTTCCTTAGGTGCAAGATGAGAAGTGGTGGCTCTCGGAAGAGGAATCCGGGCTCAGGTGCGAAGTGGACGGGTTGCGCCCAAGGCCACACACACCTGCCTCCTCAACAGCAGTGGTGGTTTCATTCCTCTTCCCAGGAAAATCTTAGGGAGGGGACTCCTGTGTGACAGCCATCACCTCCTCTTCAAAAGCCAGCTTGAGGCAGACATAATAAAGATGCAGAGACAAGATGAGCAGAGACAGTGGGCCTCGTGGAAAGAGAATTCTTGCATTTCCTCTTTCATTTTTCTTAATCTTTTTCTCTGAACATCACACAATGACAAAAATCTAATCCCAGTTACTCACCTTTGGTGATGATTATGGATTTGACATTGGTAGGTGCTAAAATCCTAGGCGGTAGAGGTAGAGGCAGCTTTCTTATAAAAGAACTGTGTTCTCTAGTGAATGCAATCCAAGTTAAGGTAGGAAATGCCATGGTTTCTCTTACGACATTGAACATACATGATATTGTCACTACTTAGCTTAAAAATTAATCTTGAATTTGGCTTACATATTTATAGAAAACTAATCTAATAAAATCATTTACATGTTATTTTATTTGGATATTTTCAAAAGCTGACTTACTAAAAAAACTTTGAATTGTAAGTATTTCAGTTTTTCTCAGACTAACCTTTAAGTCTGAAACGATTGTTACTCTCAGTGGCTAACTGTCTTCCATAATTACTGTAAATTAGGTGAAAGGGATGTTCATTAAGTTTTGTTAGGAATAACCTTGTAGAAATGTACCCTAAAATGGACACAATAACATCTAGGTCTCAAAATACTCATTGAACCCTATAGATAGGGTCCACCCAATTTCACTTACTATATTTTTGGTTAATAACTTTTCAGGAGACATTAATCTGGTTTAAAAGTTGCTTTTCATTTAGGACTTGAAAAACTTTGCTGCACGCTTTCCTGATCTTTAAGGTTTGTGTTATTATTCGCTGTTATTTTCACAGGGTTGCCTTTATGAGTTACGATGTTTTTCTCCAACTTTTAGTATTCTTTTTGTGCTAAATTTTGGGAGTCTGACAGTGATGTCTTGTGGGAAAGCTCTTTTCGGGTACTGTTTGTGGTTCCGTATGTCTCAGTTACCTCCAAGCTGAATTCTTTGCCTAGATTTGGAAAATTTTTGCTATGACTTTGGTGAATACATTTTTTATACGTTTCACAATATCTTCTAATCCTTCCTTACCTCTTATAATTCTTAGCTCGGTTTTTCAGTCATCTAGCAGCTGTTGGACCGGGGTTCCATGGTTGTGTTGATTAACAGATGGATTTCCAGGGTGAAAGGCCCACTCTTCAGTCTTTTATTTCTGGCTTTCTGTCCTCCCACTGGTCATTTCTGTTCCCCACTCTATCAACAATTTTTTTTGCATCCTGAATTCTGCTTGATTTCATCACCTCTAAGTGTTTACCAAAATGGTCAAAACAAAACAGACGAGACCCACACAAGCTGGGGACGTTGATCTGAGGGGCAGGGCTCACCCAGCCTGCTACGCGCTTGCGCGCTGAATCCTCAGCACTGCAGGAAAACAGAACCAAACTAAAAAGTCTCAGAAACTAAAAGTCTAGTTCTGAAGAAAGACGAATTTCACTTGCTGTTACAGAAAAAATATCTCTCCAGGGTGATGTTGCTTAATTTTGACTCTTAAGCTTAAGTAGAAATTCCAATGTAGCTAAGTGATTATGTTTTAATTATAACCTACTTTTCAAACAGGGTATATTGGCAGCAATCCATGCACTTAATAAGTAGCGGTATCTCTCAAATATGCTCAGCTAGCCACAGTGACTGCACATGCACTCAATGCATATTTCACATCCAAGCAGCTGGCTCTGCAGATAGGTTGGGGAGGAGCAATTCACACCCTTTCAGTGCCCTCCTCCTGCAGCGCTTAAGTTTGGAAACAAAGTAGTTTCATTTCTCACTTACATACAGCAATCTAGATCCTGAGACCAGATCACTTCAAAGGTGTGGTTCGACTTTCCTATTCCCCAGTGATTATCTATCACACGTGAGGCGCTCATGAACATCTACGTTTTATATTACATTTTCTAGTAACTTGCTCTTCCTGGAGTTGAGTGGGTGGCAAGCTACACATACATAATTTTTACCAGCTCTACCAAGAAACTATTCATATTTAAGGAGTCAAATTCCAAATAGACTGCTTATTTTGTGCTATTTAGGGGTTCAGTGAGCCATTTTTTGATTCTTATTGTGGGCAGATAAGATCTGATATTTTTACCAATGAAGGTGACCAACTCTATTGGTTCAAGAATAAGACTTAGAAGATAAAGTGTGTAATAAAAGCTAAGCAAAATAAAGATAACTTAGTCACTGTGTTCAATCAACAGATATTTTAAATATGACAATTTAGCTCATCGGTAATTACACAAAGATATCATAAAACCCAATATACAGACAAAGCAAAATAGAAGAGAGAGCAGAGGTGGAGAAGAGTGACAGGAAGATACAGTAGGTAAGAAAGGACAAGTTCAAATAAGTCTACAAATTTTATGTCTTATTGTTCTACAAATATGGCAATATGTATGCTAATTTGTTTCATTTATACTAATAGTTTATCTTATGTCTTCAAAAGAAAATTTGTGTTATTTGGGATTTTTTTGTAAGAATCTTTTTGGTTTGTATCTTGTCTAAGTAACTAATTTGAAGATAATATCACACAGTGTGGTTACTCTTGTTATTCTATTATATCTGGTTAGGAAATTTTTTTTCATAAAATAAAATAAAAAACAAAAGCAAAAGTGAGAAAAACAGCATAAAAGTGTGAGAACTTGTCTAAATGAAATTTAGCTTGATCTCAAAATTTTTTGACATAAACAGACTTTTGTCTTCTCGACAAATCATTAACTTCACAAAAATTAAAATTGTTTTAAGTGTTGAATTTGGTTTTACAAATGATCAAGTCTATTAAATATGCAACCTCTTTTTTACTTCATGGATTGAAAATGCTTTTAATTGATTGAAAAAGGAATTTTCCAAATATGTTCTGTGGCACACTGGTTTTTTACAAAATGGAGAAAATTCTACGTTTAAAGAAATTTAGGGAATGATAGGCTAGGTGTAATTATTTGTTATGGAAACTTATTTACACCTATATGCACCCTAAATATTCCTGTGGAAGAGTCTAGTCCTGTCTTCTGATCTGGACACAGACCTGTGTTGGGACAGAACAGTTTCCATAAAGTATCACTGTACCCAAAAAAGAATTTTAAAAACCTTCTTGAACAGAATCTGTTCAGTCTCCTCTTGCTTCTGTCCCAGGGTGTGCCGTGTTGTCATTCAGTCATTGTCCCACTCAGATGGGGTGGGAGGCGGACAGCCCCTCGGCTGAGAACCGTGCCGTTTCTAGTGCTCTTGGTTAAATCTGATCCTCCCCACTCTGCAGAAATCTAACACTCATTCCATACGTGTCAGTCTCCACAGCTCTTTGGAGTTGTCCTCCACTCTTCCAGAAAAGCAGGATTATATGCAAAGTCATTCTGGTTTGAGAACAGACATTTCTCTTTCTCTTCTCTTGTATTTTTTCATTTTTATCTGCTTTCTAGGCCTCTCTTTATTGAGCTGAAAAATCACTTTTGACCCTCTTCTGTCCTCCTCCAGTCAATCTGACAGCCAACAGAGCTGCTGTGTGCTGCCTTTAATTACAAAATTCCCCTCCCTGGTGGTGCCTGTATCTGAGGAGCCCAGGGCAGTACATAGGTGAGAGCTGCAGGCCCGGGTGAGGCGGCTCTTCATCGTTGAGTGCCTGGGCACTGGGCAGCCACCACGGGCCACACATCTCCCTTCACGCTGTAATCCATGTCCTCCACCTGCTCTGCGCATTCTGGGCTTCATAAGACGTCACTGACTTCCTCCTGGATCTTCCTATTCTTTACAGCTTCATATTTGTGACAATGCTATCACTTTCATAGAACGCATGTCAGAATGTTTGCTATATCATTGCACTTCTTTGATTTTTTCATTTCTCTGAATGGAAATGAAAATAATCTTCTCAAAGCAAAGTTTGCTACTTTTCAAGTCAGATAATTATGAAACTGTGAAGCTGTCCTAGTATGTTAACCTACAGTAAATTGAATTCAGGGCTGATAATAACTTTGCACATTGCTGGCTGCCTGTTGGAAATAAACATCATTCTGAGGCACTGCACTCTGTCATTAGAGAAAAGACAGTTCTCACCCTCTACCCTAGGCCTTGCAAATCAGTGTGGATCCTGCCATGGTTTGGTAGCACTTAGTGGTATTTTGTCCAGGTGCAAGAAAATAAAACCATATAATTAAAAGCCAGCCTCAGAGCTCATTCATTCTACTTCGGTCTTTTTAAAATATTGAGAGTGGAGGACCAGTGTTAGGAGAGGCGTGTGCTAAAGTGGATGCTTTCTTTCTTTCTTTCTTCCTTCTTGTTTTTTTTTTTTTTTTTTTTTTAATTTCTTGCCTTGTTTTGGAAGGGAATATCTGACAACAGGAAACTGCCAAAAAAAAAAAAAAATAAAAATAAAAAACAACCAAAACAGATAAATAACAACCAAATGGTATAATGAGAAGCTGTTGTCCTAACTAGACACAGAAAACATAATAGCATTGAACTTTAATTAAGTAAAATACATATGAGTTTGTTGATCCATAGAGCACAGTTGAAGTTGGAATCTTGTCTTTTAGTGGCAAAAATAATTTTACTTTTATAAAGATGAAAACACTTTGTAGACATC